>NC_045618.1:106991336-107616336 GCF_009829155.1 Mustela erminea
AAACAAACAAACAAACAAAAAACCTGATACCTCTAATTCCATCATCCGGGAGTGAGATGAGGGTAAAGTAAAATTTTACTTGACTTTTGGGAGGTTAGGTTTCATTTTGGTTTAAATTTATGTCTATTGACTTTTAGTTCTTTGGAGTTACTTTTAAGACTGGATATTTGTTAACTATATTTACCTACCTTGAAATTTGTATCCACACATTATAAATTTATGAACAGAAGAATTAGGCACAAGTCTTCTACTCCCTCACCCTACCGCAAGTGACTGTTCAGTTGGTGCTTTTGTGTAACTGACATCTAAGGACTGAGTACATACATGCTATAGAACATAGGCACACAATGTGTTAGCTCTCCAGGAAGGTTCTGGTAAATGGACAGAGTAGTGGCAATTAACTGAAAGACCTTTCCTAGCCAATGTAAGCATTCTTTCTTTGACTTCAATACCTTGAATAATTCTCAGTGGCTTAAGAATATATAATTGTGTTCTTTCTAATGTGGGCATTTGGTGGTGATGGTCTGTACATCAAAATTATATCTAAATTCCTCTTAGGTGAGGGGTGTGATACTGAAGAGGAATTTAACACTCTCTCTCGCCAGGACCCAACCTCTCTCCAACACCGTCAAAGTCTATCTTCAGAAACCTTGTAGGTGAGGTTGTATGAAATTTTTTTTTAATAAATGATATTTTCCTGGGGGCTGGAAAAAACTCCGTAGCAATTAGCCAGTTGTTGGCGTAACTGCCTGGGAAAATCATTGCCATGCTGTGATGTGATTATTCTGGTTCTTGTTCTCTGCTGTCTTCTGGGACAGGCAAGAGGACTTTTTATTCTTGTTCAGCACTTCAAGAAGCAGCTTTTATATTCTCTCTTTCATGAACAATCACTCATTTTCTTTATTCTTTTATTATGTTTTATGCCTGCTTAGAATTGGTAGTGCCTTTTTTTTTAAGCCCATGGTAAATTTATATGTAAACTATGATAAAATACTCTGTCCTCCAAGAGTAAAACCTGGGATAAAGTCTAGAAAATTGGAATTTCTGCCTTTCAGAGCTGGATTTTAGGTCTAGTAAAAAATTAGTGTCAATTGCTTTCATATGTTCATGAACATATAAACACATAATGTTTAGTTCGAACATGAACTTGGCTCTCATGTGTTCTGATTCATTGAGTGCTTACTCTGGCTTCTTGTTCTCAAGGTCCTGCTTCTCTAGTGTTCCTTAGGTGTCTGCTCCTCTGCCTCAGGGACTGTTGTACTATATCTAGCCATGCTTTTATTGATTTTTAACTGTGATTTAATACCTTGCTCCAAATGCATACATTTACCTTGGCTGGGTGCTAGCCATAGATTGTCTTTGGACCCAAGTGTGATTCCTGCTATGGATGTAACTGCTTTTTGAAAACACACATTTTCCGGAATGACATCTATATTACTCATCTTTGAGCCACGTTGTAAAGTATTGTCTTGGATTTAGTTCTTGATTTTAAGCATTTGATCCACATTTCAAGGCCTCTCCTTCTGTGATTTTGTTTTACCAGAAGCTTTTGGCAGGAGATAGAATGATCTGGGGGAGAGATCCATGAAAGTCAGGGAATCAATAGCTCTGTTCTCTGGACATCATAGAACTTAACTAAATTTTAAGCTCCTGAAAGGCAAGGGCAGTATATGTACTACCTGTACTTAATCTATAAGTATTTAATCTATAGTATTTAACCTATAATTGGCTGATTGATTAACTCTAGAGCAAATGTGCTCAGTGTGTTGTTGTTTTTTTTTTTAATTTGTTTTTCATTTTCGTTAACATTTAAGGTGCTAAAATTAAATATTCTATCTTAAAGATGTTTGCCTAGTTTTGAACAATGATCTGGTTCGTGGTTTCTTTGTTAAGCACACTCATTGTTTCCAATTATACTTATTGTGAATCTATTAATGATAATACTTTTATGATGAAGTTAAAAAATCGAATATAGTTAATGAAGCAACACTGATGAAACCGTTTTTTCCTCTAATACAGTATAGGACGTGGCTGTCTCATTCTTTGCCATTCATTGCTTCCCCTCTCCACCTTATTCCACAGATTTGCTTAGCCTCATTTCTTTCATTACCAGTGAGGACCCCTAAGACCAAATGCAGTGGCTTTAGGATTCTGGATTCATCATGGTGTGCAGGAGAGTGCGGTGTTTGGTGGGCAGACATCTTGGTTTGAGCCTGTTGTGGGCCAGCTTCATAGAGAAGCCACCACGTAGGACCAGTGGTGCTACTTCCTTATTCTTTTTCTTTTAGCTGATGCATCAGAATTATTTTGATTGTAAGCAAGAGAAACTAAATTTAAACAAAAAAGGAAAAAAAAAAGTTGCCTGAAGAATATGAGGTGGGCCTTGTACCTGTAAGAAAGCTGGAGAGCACTGGTACTTCTAGAGATTTAGAATTCCAAGGAGAAAGTCTGCTTGCCTATCCCAGGTCTTTGTTCAGCATTGGCACATTTTTGGCATGGTTGGAGGGGTAGGGAGTGTGACCCCAAGCATGCAAGGAATAGGGGTAGGTGATTCCCTATAAAATCCATATGCTAGGCAGGAAAAAACAATACTAGATTGCAACAGGATTCTCAGTTCTCTGAAATGGTGCGGGGGGAGCACTTAACATGATTTTAACCATGTATCTGCTAGCTTGGGTTAAATCCCCCTTTTGCTAACAAGAGAAATAGAAGTTGAGAGAGATCAAAGAAGGAAATATTGTCATTAGATTGGGAGGCATTGTCCTAAAAATACAATATGGGGCGCTTCCCCTAGAATCTAGGAGTGGGCCTTGGTACTCAATAGCCCTAGTGACCCGGATCATTTTCGGGGGCACCGTGTGTCACCGTGTGGGTGGTGCTGCCCAGCTCCACTAACAGAAAGTACAGCATGAGTGGTGCCCCAGAGTTATACAAAGTCATGGTCTCCGGTCAGGTTTCTGTCCGATTCTTCTCTCACTTCTATATTTTCATAAAAAGTGTTCAGCATAGGTCCACTGTTTCCAGTTAAACAACTAACAACTCTTGAGTCAAAATACTCAGTTCTGCATGGTTTAATTAATACATGGTATGCCTTTAAAATAATTCTCTTATGTTCTAATTTTAGCTTCTGATTCTTTATACAGACTCTGTTGCAAATACAGTGGGTACTTTAGAAAGTGAACCACCATATAGAAATGGGTTTACGTATGAGCAGGAAAGGTGTGGTGTACCTTTCATTTCCTTCCTTCTGTCCCACACTCCTGAAAATGTGCATTCAGTGAAAGAGGGGCAAGTCTCCAACTCTCATTCCATTATAGACTACCTATATAGGTCACCTTCTTCTTTTCTTACATTGTTTAGCTGAGACAACTGGCCATGAGATTATGAGAACTACGTTTGTGTGAAGATCCTAAAGGACTTGTTTGGGATGGCTAGGTATCAGAAGTGTGATTTGCAAGTTTAATTTGTCACAACTCTGAACATCCCTGTAAGTGTTCATGTTCAAAAAGAGGGGGAGGGTTCGGATGTGGGCCTGGATTTTTGGGACAGGTTATCTGTAACCACATCCTTATGTAGATTTCCATGGTGTCCCAAACCAGATCTGGTGCTCCTGAACATGATTAGGAGAAATTGTTTGCCCTATAAGTTCCTACACTAAACCTTGACTCTTCTTGAGGGCAGGGATGGGTTCTTGTTTTCTGTCCTACCATCACTGCTGGGCGCCCATACGCATGCCCATGACTATTGAATGAGTCGTACTTATAGCTCCAAAGGCAGGCTGTCACTGTATACTTGGTGACTTCTTAGGCCCAGTCATTACCACCAGGCTCTATCTTTGCTTTGTACTGAAATAATCAAGGTGGGACTATTGTTCCCATGTGACCAAAGGAGCATACTCTTATGCCTAATCCGCTCTTATATAGTGAAAAGGGATCCTTTGGTAATCCATTTCTTTAATTTTTGCACTACCATTGTAGTTCTATAATTCTAAGTAGTGTGGCAAAAAGAAGTAAGACTGTCTTTTTCTACCTTCCATTGGGGAAAGATTGACCTCAGCTGGACGCAGTGTGGAGCATAGAATCTGGTTACTAGTAGATACCCTTTAAATATTTTTTGAAGAAGTGCTGGAATTATATATGTCAACCTGTAAGTTGTGTGTTTTGGTTTTTTTTAACATCATTTTTTTTTGTTTGTTTGTTTGATTAATTTTAAGGGCTGGGGGGAAATACCCTAGGCAGTGATACTGAAATCTTTTAAATTTGTGACATGACAGGAAAATGTAACCACAGTGTCAACATTCTGTCGTCTTTTATTCATCTTTCTTTATGGAAAAAAAAAATTACAGTGGTTCTCACACAATTCCAAGGATTTAATGTTTCCCATGATATAAGTTAGATATTAAGATGTTTTACCTAAGGATAGTATCAGCTTCTCATAGAATTTAGAAATGACATTCTTGCCCATTATTTTCCTTTGTGTTCCCCTGCCCCCGAGAAAACTAAAGGAAGGAAAATTGATTTTTTACTACTGGTCGATTATGGTTGAGAGCCTCACTTGACTTGATAATATCTGGAAATTCACTTAATTCAAACTGTTTGTCTTCCCACACATTTCAAATGAACACTAACAGGAAAATACCTCTGTAAAAGCAGAAGGGTTATTTTTAGATTGTGCTCCTATATTTGGGCTTCATTACTCAGATTTTTTCCCCCTAGGGTCAGGGTCATATTTATGTGCGCTGTGCTTGATGGCTTTTCCATACTCTTGTCTTTACTCCAGAACCACCTGGAGGCCAGCACACTCAGTACTCATGTCATTTGGCAATCTGAATAAATCCTGTCTTCCTTGCCTGCCTTTTCCCACTGTCCTTCCCCTAAGTGTTGTAGATCAAAAGGTCACTTTGTTTTAGACTCCACTCTGGTTTTAAGTAATTTATTTCTTCTTGTTGCAGATGGCAGTGGTTTGGTAGAATGAATACTCTCCACTTTTCTCCTCTGAATTTTAAAACACCTTAATTTTTTAAAAGTTCTGTTATATTTAGAAAATGTTAGAGGAGTCATCTAGTAAGATTTTTTTAAAAAATGAAGGTTGGATTATGAGTATTGTAGCTGTGATGAGCCAGCAAGTATTGAAACTAAGAAGCATTTATTAGTGGACTGATGTGAAAAATTCCTCCCAGGGTATTTCTTTGGTTTATGCCATTTTGTCACTTGACACGTCAGCTTGACACGTCAGCTGTGGCAGTCACTGATGTAGCATGTTTAGTAATGGCACTCTTGTTTCTCACTGAATAGAGGATGCTTTCTGTAGTTTGTTTTCCATTATATTTGGAAGAAATCTTCCTGACACCAGTGTATCATTTAGCTTTCGATTTTGGTGAGTTGTAGGTTTGATTTTTGTGAATTTGATTTTGAAACTCACTTTCCATGGCTCCAAAGGGAGGTTAAACCAAGAATACAAAACATGCAAATAAGATGAAAAGGAAGACCCATGTTTACTTGTGATCACTCCTGGCTCTTTGTATATTCATTCTGTTCTCAATTTGAAGTAAATAAAATAGAAAGATTTCACTTTTTTTTTTTAACCTTATAATGGGTCAACAGTAATAGTCATAGGTTCTAGAAAGTTGGGTAAGAGTAAGTTTGCATAAAAGCTGCTTGATTAAAATTCTTGGTTAAAACTCAAAGGAAGGAGGCTTAACGCCACCATGTGGGTCAGCTTCTGTTCTTAGAAAATCCTCAGAAACCCTTCAGCAAAGCCATGGCTCTGGTGGTGGTTTCCATCCTGAGGGGTGGTGGACATGACTATTTTCCTGCCTATAAATAGTTCACTAGGTTGAAATGAATGTCAAATAAGTTTCTGTCCCCAACCCCCATTTTAATAGTAGAATATATGAGATAATGGAACAGCAATGGGGTAAATTCAGTGCTGTCAGCTTACTGGTATAAAAACCTTAGTGATTTAGAAATTTAAGGCCCATCATTAACTCTCTTTCCTTTGCAAATGGAATTTCAGCTGAGATGTAGATGAGGCAAACCACATGACAAATCCATTATTTCTCTGTGAAAAAGCAGGTATCTAGATGGGCCTTTTACCGCTTCCTTACAAACAGGTCCCCAGTGAGGCCATAGTGGAACTAGACTTAGGTAGCCTTTGTCAATTGGAAGTCTGACTGGCGCAGTACAGTAACTGGTATGACTGGAAGTAAAAGCAAGCACGGTGGTGGTGGTGACAAAGACGACAACATGGGGTTGAGAGGACTTTTTTTTTTCAGATAGGGGTTCCTTACCCAGGGAGGTAGTAGTGTTCCATGGGGTAACATGGAGCCTCTTCCTGGGCCTGCGTTTCTTTCTATTCAAGCAAATACACATTCACAAAACAAAACAGATATTAAATTGACCAGAGACTCCAAGTCATGTGAATTTAAGCAACATTATTCTATGATATGTTGGACTCCTTCCGTCATCCTGTTGACAGAATTAAAAGTTTTTTCTCTTAAACAGCTGTACGCTTGCTGTCAGCATGTCTTTTGCTGTTTATAATGATGTTGAGGTTAAGACAGATCAAATTTAAATGTTCCTATCAGGTAGGTAATATGACCTAGCATGGGAAGGAAAGCAGTTGTTCATTTTGCATATTAAACGTACAAGAATATTCATGTCCATTTATCTCCCATTTTTCTTTGGACATGTGGCTCACTATCTTCTATTTCCCAATTTTGATGGAAATGCAAGCCCAAGAATTATTGACCTTCCTCCAAATTTTTCTATGAGGAAAAAAAAAAAAAAAGGAGAGAGCAAACAATAATGATGAAAAATGGAAGCTGACTCCTAGCCTTGGTGTTGGAAAAAGAGTAGGCAGTGCTGGGACGATGGCAGACTGTGCATCAAATTGTCATTGCTTGGGAATGAAAGTTCTGAGTTAATAAGATGTCCAACTACTAGGCAATTAATAAAACTACATTTTAAGACATTATTTTTTAAAGAGACTGTTTGGTCTAGTGGTTAAGAGTTTGGCTTTGGAACCAGACGGCCAGAGTTCAAATCTCAGTTGTACCATATATCCACTACGTGACCTTGAGCAATATACTTAATCTTTGAATCTTAGAGCCTCGCTGTAAAACAGGGCCAATTATAAAAAGCATATCATAGGACTTGATGAGATAGTTCATTTGAAGAACTCAGTGTCTGGCATATAGTAAGTGCTTAACAAACATTAGCTGCTACTATATTATTAGTCAGCACTGAGTAGGTCTAAGACAATGTGTTGGTGGACCACCGATATGCAGCTTCTGTTGCATATAGACTTTGGAGCCAGCCAGTTTTGGATCTAAGTGCTGCTTTTTACTAAATGAGTATTTTGGGGCAAATTATATAATTCCTGTGGGCATTTGTTTCTAATCAGTTGTTAAGTATGGCAAAATAGGACCTACATCTGAGTTTAAGAGGATTCAGTAAAGTAAAGCATGTAAAGTGATTGGTGCATTTGATTAGTATATGATTTATTGAGCACCTAGTAAAGCCTGAAGGTTACTATTTTATCCCTGCTTTACAGGGGAGGAAACTGATTCTTTTGGGAAGTTGTGTGCTGGCTTTTCTCTGGCTTTGCTGTTGCTTGAAGGTTCATCCTTCAACATATTTTTCAACACTGATCTTCTCTAGCAGTTCAAGTCTGCTTATAAACGTCCATACCCTATCTGTCCTCACACAGTGTTCACCAATGAGCGGGCTTGGCCTGCAGATCTGCGCAATGTCACGTCTTAGTGAAGGACAGTTGGTTGTCATACCTCCAGAATATCTTGTAACTACTCATTCTCCTAAAGGTAGTTGTTGACTAAGAGTCATGGTTTTATCAGAGCACCTGTATCTTGGCCTTTCTTCTGAATGCCCTTGACTTCTTTTATTTTTGGATCTAAAAATGGAAAATTGTCTTTTCAGATTCATGAATCCCCTAAAAAAATTGAAGAAGAAAGGGCATTAACAAAGGAGATGGATTTGGTGGCCATTCAGCAACATGTTGAAATTTTCTGCAGTGGAACAGTCCTCCGTTTACTCTAGACATGGCAAATCAAGCAATATGATGTATCTTTCCTAGCTTTCAAGGAATATTACACTTTGTCCAAACTAGCCAACTCCTTCAAAAGAATTCTGGTGGACATGCACACAGTTGGTTCTTGGAGGTGGCGAGGAGACAGACCTTATGTCATTGAATGAACAGCCTTGGCAGACTTAGGAAAATAGGCTTAATTATGCTGAATAGCGGGAAATTCTCTTTCTTAAAAAAAATCTCATTTGAAATGGTCACTTTATGTCTTTCCAATGAGTGGAGTAGTCAGTCTTTTTTGGGAGGGGCGTTGTGCAGGGAGAAGAGGGTAATTACTTCCTTAGCAGAAACTGTCTCTTAACAAAGTGTTCTTTCTTGGGCTCCTAGGCATTTGAGCTTCAGGTAATTTTCAGCAGCTCAAAAGGAAGAAGCAGTGGCAAAATGAAGCTGCCAAAGCAATCCTTATACTATGATTAGATTTTTTAAAATTTAGTAGTGTTTTTTAATAGTTAAAGAACTGGAGATAGAAGTTTACTAGAAGCATGATTTTGCTTATTACTCATCACACATGGTCTGGCCCTGCTGACCCCTTGACCTTACTACCTTGTGCCTCTTTCTCTTGTCCACTGAGTTTCAGGTACTTTAGTCACCTTTTTGTTTCTTGAGCAGGCCTAGCATTTCTTTCCCTTGAGCCTTTGGTATTCCTTGTGCCTGGGTAATCTTTTAGATCTTTGTATGTCTGGGTTTTCATCATTCAAATGTCCATTCCAGTGGCATCTCCTGAGCTGTCATCCTCATGATTTTGCATCTCCTGAAGAATTACTTCCCCTTCAGACTCCTTGTCTGCTCTCTCCAAATACCCTGTTTTATCTATCTGGAATTACAGTTTTGTCTTGTTTGTCTGTCTCCTCTAAGATAAGACCTTCATGAAGATGGGGGCCTTCATCTTTCCAGTTCATTAATGGGTCTCCATCCCCTAGAACAGTTTCCAAAGATTAATTAATATATGCTGTGAATATATTTGTTAAATGAATGAATGAATTTATTTTGAATATAAGTGTTTTTGAAAGCATCCCCAAACACTTTTGTGTGTGTACTTAATATAGACCAGAGGTCAGTAGACTTTTTTATAAGGTGCTGCATAGTAAATGTTTTAGGTTTTCAGGACCAAAATATTTCTGTGGCAACTACTCAGAAAGCAGGTACAGGCAGTCTGTAAACCTAGGTGTGGCTGTGACCCAGTAAAAGTTTACTTACACAAACTGTTCGTGAGAGGTGGGGTGCCATATTTGGCTTTTAGGCTGTAGTTTGCCCACCTTTTATGTAGAGTCTATCCATTTTAACCTACACATTCTAGAATATATGTGAAAGAGTGAGGTTTGAAGAGTAGCTGTCTTAATTGGAGGCTCTGTATGTTCATTTGGTTTACAACTAAGAGAATATGAACATCTGTTCTTGTTCTTCTAGAGGAGAACATGTAATGAAACTTATTTGTAGCGTGACAGAAACGTTCCAAAAGAGACATCCCACAGAGGGTGAAATACATATTCAACACTGTTGCAGCAGAAAAATTGAGTACTGATTAAGCATTGCAGTGGAAATACCAGGAGAAATATTTAAGGGATTTGAAAATTGAAAAAGTTTGTTTTGACCTCTCCTAGCTAACCTAGGCTAATAATAGGGTTTAGTTTAGCCTGAAGCAGCAAATTTAGGAAATGGAATGACCTGAAATTATGGCAGACTTTACATACTTTTCTTTAGAAGGAAGAATAAGTCAAGGATACCTGAATGCCATTGGGCATACATGTGAAAACTTGAATTTACGAATGTTTTTGCACCAGGACCAACACAGGCTCTTGTCTCTAGTAAGACACTAACCCATGTCTGAACTTTCCTAAGAGCCAAGGAAGCTTAGTCCTCTACCTTCTCCCCTTCCCACCCTGCTGCCCAGAGCAGGAACTAGCGGATCAGTGGAAAATCTCTGAACTAGCTCTTCTGTTATTTAAAGGATTACAGATTCATAGATGATAGCCTCATAATTTGCTTCTGGAACTGGGTGTCTCCTTTTCTTTTGTGACTCAAAGAGTTAAAGTAGTAAAAGTTGACTTGTTCTACTAAGCAGTTAGAATTAGATTGTAAAAATCTTGATAAAATCCAACAGATGTTTAAAACAGCATTGTTAATAAACTGAAAACATTTGTATAGGTTTTTGTTTTGTTCTGTTTTGTTTTTTGTTTTATACTATCAGTTGTTTTAAACGCATTTGTGTGGGGTTTTGAGATTAATTTGCTAGGTGAGAGTTTTCAGTGATTAAGAATCTGTTTACAACCACCCCAGAGTCTTATTTGTAACTTCTCTCTCTTCAAATTAGTGTGTGTCATAACTTGTTTCTCCTTCAGAACTACATGTTCTGGTGAGCATGATTTGTGAGGATATAATTGACAATCTTGAAGAGTAAGATATTTGTTCTTTACATTGTAATCTTTCCCTCAGTGGCTCCAAAGGCCACTGATGAGAAATACTAGAGGCACAAATGATTTCCTGTTCTTAACATAATGGCTCAGTCCTAGAAAGATGAGAGATGACAGTCTTGGACGTCTTGCATCCAGTTTGTTTGTTTGCTGAGATGTCTTTATGACCTTATGAATGAGAGAAAGTTCAAGGGACTTGAGCAGCACCACTGTCCTTGGCAGATCGTTGTCATAGACACAAATGGAACCTGGAGTTTGTCAGGGTGTGTCTACAGGGAGCAGAGCTTTTGTAGTTTTTTCCTTAGGCTCCACTAAGATAACAACAGTTTTCTAAAGGCCTATTCATATTCCATCTTTTTCAAAAAATTTCTGAGGTCATCCTAATTACAGTGCCCTTTATGTCCTCTGAGCACTTAGAGTACTTAATATCTCTTTTGTGGCATTTATATCTATTGCTCTGTATTTTGCAGTCTTCATGAGTCTCTTCTGTTAGATTGTCAATTCCTTAATGCCTGGAACCAAGTGTGATTTCTCTTGTTTCCTATTCTGTGGGGGATAGTCTTGGATATAGTTTCTCTTTGCTCTGTGTTCTCATAGCACATCTACAAGTCAGCCTCTCCCTCTTAAATGTTTAATTTCTGAAAGGCACAGAGTTTGGCTTGTTCAGTTTTATATTCCTCATATACAATCCCTGATAAATAGCTGCTTAATTAATGTTTAGATGAATGGAAGAGTCAGTAAAGCTGTAGTTGACCCAATAAAACACTGAGCTATCTACATTTGTATGGTTTTTGCCACTATACACACCTCTTGGAAGTACAGTGTATTGCCCTTAAAAACCACATACGTTGAGGACCAATAATAATCATCTATTTGAAATACAACTTGAAGGATGTTTCTTCCATCTGAAGCTTTCAACAAAAGAGCCCAAGGCTACTCTTTGATAATCCTGGGATGGTCGGCTGGCAATTATGAATACTGGAAGAAGGATGGCCTAAGTTGAAGTCCTTCCTCTGCTGCTTAGGAGTGGTTTGACCTTGTGGAGGTCACTTGTGTGCTCAATGATAGTTTCTCATCTGGAAAATAGAAGTGAAAACAGTATCTGGTTGCCTCTGCTTCTCTTCCTCTCAGGGTTATTGGGAAAATCAGATGGCACCGTGATTACACAGGTACTTAGAAAACCACATTACCTTACAAAGGGAATATACTATTACCTGTTATGAAATAGGGTGATATCCTATGGTTTTAGCTTTCCATTTTTTTCGTGGTTCTATAAAATAAATAATCCAACCTATAATTAGGACAGTTGGCTGTTACCCAAACAGGGCCTCAATTCCACCTGTTATACTCAGGTCCTGCAAAAAAAGGGGTGGTAATTTCTTGTTAGTTAGTCACAGTTTCCTTATTGCCATGCTAGTTCTTTTCCTAGATGGAAAAAGAGAGATGTAGCTAATGAATTTTATGCCTACAGCGGAACATTAAATTCTATTGACCACACCTTTGCTTGTTCCAGTTTCTCTGCCCCCTTCTTTCTCACCTCCCTCAACAGGTTTGACACCTTTACCTCTGATACATTCTTTTGCAAGGCCTAATGGTGGAATTTTCAGATTCTTTTTTTTTAAAGTGGATTTTTTTGGAATTTTCAGATTCTTGATACTTTCCTAAAATTGTGCCTTGTTTTTGCTTTCCCCAACTCTTGTTAGGTTCCTTTCCTTGCCACAGAGTCTGTCTTTCCCAAACTCTACTCCTGGGAACAAAGTTAGAGATGAATGACTAAAATTTTGGATTGTGGCCTGTCTTTGAGAAAGGGAGGTGGAGTGGTTATTTCTGAACGCTTCCTGCTTAGGTGTGATGATGACTTTTACATTTTGTACTCTGTCTTTTCGGCACCATACACACAAAAACTTATATTATTTCCAAGCCTCAGAGAATAAGTCCTCCATAGGCTCATTTAAGATTCCTGGAAAGTCAAGTCTGGCAAAATTTGTTTCCAAAAATAGGAATCATTTGAGAAAAGAGGTGTTACATTATTCATATTGATCTTTGAGCAGCGATGTCTTTGGAGCTTTCTCTAAAATGAGACATTTGTGTTTGGATTTATGGCTTGACTGTCAGCTTGATTATTAGGAAAATAATGCTGTAGCTTGAGAGACATGGGTTTGTGGTTTGAGGTTAGTGGGAAGAAAATGGGTTTGGAATGAGACAGGTAGGGTTTAAATCCTTGCGTACACCTCCTAGTTATATGAATTTTTTTGGTCACTTTATTTATTGTAAAATTTGACATCTGCTGATAAAAATTAGCTGAAATGATGCGTATTGAGTTCCACATGGTCTCTGACACTTTGGAGGCATTCAGTAAGTGAGTTTCCATCGCATTTAGTCAAGTGGAACATGAATCACGGTTGTTTGTTTGTTTGTTTGTTGTAATGTTAAGGGACAGAACCCACTTAAATTGGCCTAAGGGAAAAAAGTTCATTTGAAACATGCATTGGGAAGGTCTAGAGATGTTTGACTTGAGACTTATCTGGATCTAGTCGTTAGATGCTGCCATTAAAACCTCCTCATCTCCCCATTCCTCTTGTCCCATTTCTGAGTTCTGCTTTTGTCTATGCTGGCTTCATTTTTAGGCGTTTCCAACACATGGTGGAAAAGGCAACTGTTCTAAATTCCAGGTGTTTATGATTTTTGTTTCTCATGATTCCAGGAAAAAGAAAGCAACTCTCATCTACAGCATCAATGCACATAAAGACTTCTAGTTTTCTTTGTTCTGGGTGCCCATCTCTAGATCAGTCCCTGCCCAGGGGATTGAGTGCCTCAGTTGGCTCTGCATTGCCATGTGCTCACCTCTATCAATAGAGAGGCAAGATCTCTTAGTTAATTACCCCTTTAGAATCATATGGAGGAGGAAATGACACCTGCACAGGTGTGCGACTAGACAAATAGGTAAGAAATGTGTCCATTTAAAGATAGCAATCAAGCGTCCCAAGACAGATACAGCATGCTCTCAAATTTGTGTGTGTGTGTTCACCCATGCATGTGTGCATAGGCACCAGCAAGTATGCTTTAATGACTCCTTTAATGCATTTTGGTTGTGTGTTACTTTAAAGTTTCTGGGCTGAGGACTGGGGTAAACCGCAAGGGATCTGGGAATTGCCTGAAATGATACACAGCATTTTATATGAACGTACAGAAAAAATATTTTTCCCCGAGTTAATGTTGTGCGACATGTTCTCTCCAATAAAGTTAATGCAGGCTCTTTATAAGGTTCTGCAAAATCTTTGGCTCATCTTCTGCAACATGTAGGGAAAACTTCAGGAAAGTTCCTTTCACCACTATTTTTGGAAGATCAGCCATAGATTCATTCTCTCAGGGTTCCACCACTTCCTGTTTCCTCCAGTGGAATCTTTATCTTGAATGATGTTTATCAAAAAAGAGCAAAAAAAAAAATTAGCAAATTTTGTAAAATTTGAATCAGTTAATTTTGGGGGGGCTTTTGTGTTTGTAATTGATAGCTTACCAATTGTGGTGCATGCTGGTATAAACAACCTTTTGAAGAAGCTAGCTATTAACATAGTTCTTTTTCTCAGGCATAAGGGACTTCAACCTTATACTATCATTTTTCTTCTTAATTGTAGAAATGTAGACAGGAAAGAGAATTCTGTTTGATTGGAGCCAATTCAAACACCGGAACCAAAAGAAAGAGCTTCCATGGTTACTTGAATTATTTTAGCTTCTCAAAATTAAACTGGTGGTTTACCAGCAATAGGTGGAAACAACAGGACAGTTGCACTCAGTCCCATTGTTAGAGAGATAAATCGGTGGCATTGGTTCTAGGTTTGGGAGTTATGTGCAGACTTTTGTACTGATCCTAGATCCAGAGCTTATTTCTTATTGCTTTCTTAAATCACAAAATCCCTTCCTCAAGGTTGTTTCCTATATGGGGATTTGATGCTATGAGGATTAGATTGCTCAAACAAAGGCAGGAGCAACATGCTTCTAAAATGAGTCCTCTGGTTCACTTCATCAGATGTTAGAACTGGAAGGGATCGTTGAAGATTCTCCCTTGCCTCTGTAAGGATAAACTGAGTCTCCAGCAGGCTGAATAACTTAACTATTGAGTCCCAGGCTACTTGAGGAACAGAGCTGGAGGTAAGTTCTAGGGACCCCTACAGACTAGTAATTTTTTTCCCAGCTATCCCACTTTTTTCTCAGACAAAATTTTAACAAATTATCCCCAAAGCCTTGTTTTCCTTATTGCATAGCTCAAATGTGGACTCTGAGGGCAAGAACCCAATTGGTCTTTTTCATCATCATATGCCCGGTAGTATTAATTAACTGCAGCAGCAGCAATAATAGTAGTAGTTGTAATGGGAGGATTGTAATAATAATCATGTCTATAAGAACTTACCCTGGACAGATACTATTCTATATACTTTATATAGATTTACTTATTTAATCCAAACAACAACCCTCTGAACTGGGTACTATTATTATTTTCATTTTACAGATGAGGAAACTGAACTCCGGGAACAAAGAGCCTAAAATATGCATAGAAGCCACTTGATAAATATTTGCTCAGTCCCTAGAAGTTCCAAAGCACCTTCCTAGTCATTATATAATGTATAATATATAATTTCAAGGGAGGGCATTATTCAGAGGAAATAGAGGCCCAAGGGACTCTAAGAGACAAAGTTTAGAGGGATAGTGGTAGACTAGGACCTACTTGGATCCTTTCCTTCTAACCTTGTTAGGGTCATCATTGGATTCCTACAAAAACACATCCTGAAGGTCAGTGGCGAGGGAAACTCTGCGGCAGTGTCTGGTTTTATATTTACCCACAGGTTGGCCATTTCCAGCCTTCTTCATTACTTTGTATAGATCCAAATTTCTATCTGGTATCAATTTCTCTCTGTGCAAAGGACTCCCAAGTGTTGGCCTTTGTTCTGACAGATAGTTAAGTTACTTGGGATCAGTGAGACCCTTTTGAAGCCCTTTCCAGTGCAGCCTGTGTCTAGGACTCTTTGGGGACACTTTCTGATGTTTTATGTAAACTAGCTCTTCTCAGGCTGGTGGGAATGCCAGTTATTCCCAGTCCGGTGTGAACCCTAGTTCCTGGTGCAGAGCAGTACTCAGACAATGCCTTGCGGGACACCTTTGTAGATTTCCAGAGTTGCTGCCTCATTCTCCCTGAAATTTTAGTCTTTGACTCCTTAGCAACACCCCTGAGCTTGGCTTGGCTTGAGTTCCTTCTTCCTGCCCTACTGCCTAGTGAATTGGGGTGATAGGAGAGCTTATCTCACTTGGAATTTCCTTCCCTCAGGGATCACTGTCTTGCATTGCCTTTGTCTAGAATTTAATACAGTTGTTTCATGGATTTTGTCCACTTTCTAGTTATTTGTAACTATTAATCCCTCATGGATGGAGGTGGAAGGCCAGTGTCTTGTTTGAGGTTCCAGACCTTAGCAGGGTACTCCGTGTCCCCTGTTTGTTAAGAACAGACATCATCCTTTGCTTCTTTTACTTTCTTTCCTCAGCTATATTCAAGGGAATATGGAAATTACTGGCAAACTGAATTGTTATATAAAGCAAGTAGAATCTGCTCTTCCCTATCAAAGATGAGGTGAAAAATCGATTACTCCACTTACTCACTGTCTCCCCACGGAGCCAGAGTCTGGAACCTTGAAATAACTTAAGAAGCCTTAGGCTTGTGTGCCTGTGAACTAGCTGTGCTATAGGGCAAGATCCACATCTGTTTCATTCATCTTTGTATCCCAAAACTAAACAGAAGAGTGAGCACACACTAGGCCCATGAATGAATAAATGAGTGAGTGAGTGAGTGAGTGAGTGAATAAAAATGTGTAAATTATCACACAGGATGGTGAACTTGGGATTTGTGTGTATGTATGTGGGGGAAGGGAGTGATTGTTGGCTGCCTGTGAGTTGTACCTATGAGGAAAAACCAGTTTGCCGCCCACATGCGTGCGTGTGTGCGCGCGCGTGCGTGTTTGTGTGTGTGTGTGTAGGTTTGATTACCTGTGGGCATTTATGTCCTGGTTACTTTTCCAGTCTGAGCAAGTACAGTTGTTAACCAGCTCTTCCACAAAGAGACTGGCTCTTCCCTTTACGTGTCACTCCCCGGTGAGGTGGGTGGTGTTTAAAAGAGGAGAAACCACAAGGAGCCAGTAGCCGTGTTAGCAAGAGTGTTTCTTGCAAGTCTGTCTACTGCTGATGAATTGGAGGGAGACCTACCAACAAGAGATTGCCCCATTTGATTTTTTTCATGGAATGGAAAGTGCTGTATGTAAGGTAAATGATGATTTTAGGATGAAAAAAAGGAGAGACGTGGGAACAGGAGAAAGGTGGTGGTATATATGTAGAAATCATGTATAAATAAAAATTAAGCAATTTTTCTAATCATCATCTTGTAGATTGAATGTTCTATTAAAATGCGCAGCCTTTTTTGACTTTGTTACTCTAAGGTCTCTCTTAGTTTTATACCACTCTTATTTTTACATTAATTTTCTTTCCTTCTTTAAAAAATAGTTACCAGTGTTTGCCTTCATCTTCTGTGATCAGCTGCATGCTACAATTTGGCGCCCTTTTGTAATTTATACTCCCCATTACTGTATTTGCTTGCTTATTTACGATTGGGTCAGAAGCCATGAATGTAAGAGGATACACTGTACTACTATTTCAGTAGCTTTAGAATTGGACTTCAGGAAGCAGGGCTTTAAGATTACTAAACAAGTTCATTCCTTCTGGGTCAAACTTCCTAATAAATACCTAACAAAAAGTTCCATCATTAGACGCTTCTAGTCTTTTATGTAATGCTGCTTGGGCTGCCACCTAGAAAGTGGGTTCTTTGAAGATAAAGATACCAGTATTTACTCCTGTAGCAAAGAATACCATGGGTTTAAGGGTATTTTGAATTGTACTATTTTGGTGAAAGTGAGCAGCTATGTATTCTGTTGTTATGGTGATGAGTTGTCATTGCATTGATATATACAGTATTGTTTTTAGGAAATGGTTTGGTAGCTTCTTCTCCTTTTCTTCCCCCACCTCCTATTCTAAATTTATTATAAGTATAAAGGGAAAAAAGTCACTGTTCATTATTGGTGTTTTATGGTCGAACAGATTGTTTTCATTTTGAGAACTAACAATTGTAGGGGTGGGTGTGGTGAAGTGGAAAAGTGCAGAAATTAAAGCAACTACAGTCAGGTCTAGAAATTCATTGACCGTGGACTGTGTTCTCAGAGGGAGACACTTAAGGATTCACTGCTTACCTCTTTTATTAATTGAGATAATAAGTGGATGTAAAGCATGTTGAGAGTGGCTGGTATATTGAAGAGGGCTGATAAGTGAAAGCCATTCAAGAAAGTTTTTTTTGATTAAGTAAATTCTACCCCCAGTGTGGGGCTTGAACTCATGACACTGAAATCAAGCCAGCCAGGGGCCCCAGAAAGTCACTTAATTTTAAAAAGGGCTAGTTACTTTCTAAACTTTCAGAAACAATTTGATAATCAAGGCAAAAAAAAAAAAAAAAAAAAAAAAGTAGTCCAAGCCCTTATTTTTTTCCCCAAAACATTAGAATAGAAGGAACTGAAATGCAAACAAGTTTCCTTCCTTTTCCAGTGTCTGTTTTATTCTCTAGGAGGAGCTACTTCATGGGATTTTGTAGCTCTTATTTTACCACAGGCTAGACAGTTTCTTTGCATATTCATATAAGTATATTCTTTTTACATTTTGGTATACCATGTTGATTCCACAACATGGACTTCTAATATACTTTAGACCTCCTAATGGTAGAAAATATGTCCCCCCTTTTTTTTTTTTTTGGTAAGAATTATTTATTAGAGAGAGAGAGCCTGTGTGCATGCAGGAGTTTAGGGAGAGGCAGAGGGTGAGGGAGTGAAAATCTCAAACGGACTCCCTGCTGAGCACAGAGCGCTATGCAGGGCTTGTTCTCATGGCCCTGAGTTCATGACTGGAGCTGAAATCAAGAGGCAGGCAGTCATTCAACCAACTGAGCCACCCAGGTGCCCCTCCTGTTCTTTTTAATAGCTGCGTAGTATTTCATCATACAGAGGTGCCCTGTGTCATTTAACCCGTCCTCTGTTGACAGCTTCTTGATGACTTTTGACTGTTTAACAGTATTTCTTAGAATGTGAAGTCCAAATATTATCCTCAGCCCAACTGCT
This sequence comes from Mustela erminea, assembly GCF_009829155.1. Lineage (NCBI taxonomy): Eukaryota > Metazoa > Chordata > Mammalia > Carnivora > Mustelidae > Mustela > Mustela erminea. Next base: position 107,010,049 of record NC_045618.1, read on the forward strand.
CCAGGCTTTGTATGAGTTAAAGTAACAATTCTTTTTTTTTTTTTTTTTTTTTTTTTAAGATCTTATTGATTTATGAGAGAGAGAGAGCGCGAGCGAGCATGAGCGTGGGTAGGGGCGGAGGGAGAGGGAGAAACAGGCTCCCCACTAAGTGGAGAGGCCAATGTGGGGCTCGATCCCAGGACCCCAGGATCATGACTGAGCCAAGCATATGTTTAACCAACTGAGCCACCCAGGTGCCCCTGAAGTAACAATTTAAAACAGCGTTTTTTGTTATTGCATTTAGAAGAAATTTTGCAAGAGAGGCAGTCTCTTCGGTGTCTAGTCTTCTTGTTATGCAATAAAGCAATTACTGTTCTCACCTAATTATATAGCAAATTACAGAGTAGGGTGGAGTGGGCACACTGTCTAGTATCAGGTTCCTTCACACTTCCCCCTTGATGACTGCAGAACGGCCCTTTTTTTTGGCCCGGTTTAAATGAAGAGTGTAGTAATCCATGTGTAGTAATTAAAATTCAGTGAAGATCTTTCTTCACTACACATTCAGCTCATGCAGTTTCAGAATCCATAAGCTATGTGAATAACTTCCCAAGGATGTTTGTCACATGGAGAAAAATCACTAAGGAGAAAACAGTTTTTATTGTAGCTGCTGGTTATTTCTGTTTTGGTGGATTGTTAGCTTTGCTTATGAAAAGGAATGTTACATGTTCACCAGTTCACTCACTCAACACATGTGTTCTCCTATCCTTGGCGATGCCTGCTGGCTCTCACAACTATCCCCTATCCCATCTCTGTCCTTAAGATCTATGCATTGCTTTTATTATGTACAGTTTAGGCAGTTTTGAAGTTCATATTAAAATAAAACATTGTTTTTCTGAGAGCACATGCCTCCTTTGTACTTCCTTAAGACTCTATCTCTGTATGACTTCTTAATTTTCAGAAGAATTTCATTATCATTATCATTACCCTGCTCCTGCAAGGTCATCTGGGATTCCTGGAATTGACTTGGAACTCACTTGCCAATGGAACCGCTGTTAACTCAAGAGGTATCAAATTGATTTCCTTCAATCTTTGATATTTTCCTGAAGTTCAACAAGCCTACTGCATTGACTCAATGCTGGGCCATTTGTTCGGACCTGGTCATCATTGTCCAATGAGCTGTGTGTACTTATTTTTTATAACCTTGTGACAGTCTCAGAAAAATCCATTTTAGTTTTCCCTTTTCCAGTGTATATTTTCCAGTGTATGCTTCCAGTGCATTGCTTCCAAAGTAATAGTAACTTTGTTTCACGGGGACTGATACCAGTATACTGGTAATCATTTTGCAGTTCTCAGAATCATAGATTTCCTTTCCAGCTGTTTGCAATGAATATTTAGTGATATTTGAAGGAATCAGGTTTCAATTACGTAAACTTTGGAAGGTGTAGCCAGGAAATAATTAGAATCTTATCTTGTAGGACTATTGTCAGCATTCGGACCTCAATTTCATAAAATTCCTTGATAAAATCTTGGTCCAGGAAAGACCCTCTCTTGCCATTTATAAATTCATACAATCACCATGTTTTTGTTTGGTTCTGTAAACACTGTGGTGCTTTTCTAGTGATTGATAAAGAGGATCCCCAGGGTGCCTGGGTAGCTCAGTAAGTTAAGCATTTGACTTCGCCTCAGGTCATGATCTTGGGGTCCTGGGATCAAACCCCCATGTCAGGCTCCCCACTCAGCAGGGAATCTGCTTCTGCTTCTCCCTCTCTCATTCCCCCAGCTCATGCTCTCTCTCTCTCTCTCTCTCAAATAAGTAAAATCTTAAAAAAAAAAGAGGACCCCAAACTTTTCACCTTTTAAAGATATACCCTTGGGAGCTATATACTTGGGGGAAAAAACTACTGCAAGCCAACGATAAAGTTGTTGTAGCCAAACATTCAGTGCCCAAGTAAATGTGGATGATGCATACATACCTTTTTAAAATTACCTAAAATAGAGAAGAATTTTGAAAATTATACTGAATTTACTTTTATAAAAATATAGTTTTAAATATATTTGATTGCATCTTAAGGCTGTACCAAGTACTAAGTTTCATTGCATGTATGAACATACTTAAGCCTCTTGTTCTGGGCTATATTTGTGATGCTCTTATAATTTCTGATCCACAGTAGAAGTACAAGTGAAACAGCTACATAAAAAGTGCAAATAGGAGAACTTCCCAACTTTTTTTTTTTTAATTGGCCCCGTGACCAACTGAAGAACTTCCAACATAATGGCTTTAGTGAACCAGAAATTCTCCACTGATTTCCTCTTGGAATATGCAAAATTTAAGATGAAACAAAACATTTTTTAAAAGTTTGTCACATTGTCACCCCTGTGGCTGGTACACACAGCCTTGGGAATATTCTTCCTCTCTGTGTTCCTCAAGGTGGAAGCTCGCATTACATGGAAGTTTTTACATTTGTTGGCTGATGCAGAACAGCTTTGAAATGGGCCATTTTGTGATGGACAAATCAATAGCATGACAATGAAGCTGTCTGCATTTTTGGGCATGGGTTCCAAGTATGCACAAAGCAAGCTGTAATTTTAAATAAAGACTAACGAGTTATCCAGGTATGTACTCAGAGTTTTAATGGTGTTATTGGGAAAGCTTGCAAACTTTCTAGTTTCGGTAGAATACTGTATGATGCACTTTTAAGAGTTCATTATTCATGTGAAACTGTAAGTTCCAGAAACTCAGATGCACATGGAAATAACAGCCGCCATTTACTGAGTATCATCATACTAAGTTCTTTAACAACTTTACAGTTTATACTTCCAGTTCTGGAAGGATTTCTATGCATTCATATATATAGATGTGTATATTGTTACAAAGACAGGTTTTAGTTTTAACATAAATGGTGGTACATATGTTTTGCTAAGCAGCCAGATTTCTTTCTCCTTTGTTCCTCTGTTTAATATCATTCCCATGTCAGTATTCACGGGCGTAGGACATTCTTTGAACCTGTGAATAGGATTGTGTAGCGCTGGTTCTCAAAGTTATCTGTACATTGGAATCACCTGTGGAGTTTGGAAAAATACTCATGCCTGGGCCCCCAATACCAGAAAATCTGATGTAATTGGTATGGAGTAAATAAAGCCTGGGCATCAGAGTATGAGAACCAGTGGTTTTGTTTGTTTGCTGGTTTGTTTTCTTATTGGGTGGGGAGGAGGGGCAGAGGGAGAGAGAGAAATCTGTGGAACTTGATCTCACAACCCTGAGATGATGACCTGAGCTGACATTGAGTTGGATGCTTAACCGAATGAGCCACCCGGGCGTCCTGAGAACCAGTGTTTTTATGCTGCGGGTACACCAACATTTAGTAAAACATTCACCTGTTGAAGGTCACTTAGTGATTCTGTATTACAAATGATGAATGGGTTTTCTATTGCAGTGTTGTAGCGAGTAACCTTGTTACTGTATCTCTGTGCTCATGTGTGAGTATATCTGTAGGTTAATCCCTGCATGTGGAATCTAGGAATTCTTAGATGTGGATCAGAGGGCCAGTACATTAAAAACAACAATAGATATTGCTATTTTGCATTCCGTTTTGAGGCGATACAATTGACTTTCCCATCCACCCCATTAAAACTCTGAGTACACAATTGCTCTTTCTGGGGCTGAGGTGTGCCACCCCACGCCCCAGCCTCCATTAAGAAAAAGTTTGTTCTGATTTTGGAGGACTGTACATCTAAGTGTTTATGGAGGTTCCAAACATGAAGAGAGATTGGGGAAATCCCACTGTCAAAGCTTTATTTCTCTTGGTGTTTCTAGTGCTGTGGGCTTTGGAAGTGAGTTTTATAGGCTGACGTGACAGAGTAATGCCTTCACTTCCGATCGTTAGAGGGTATATGTGTCTCCCAGGAAGGGCTGGGGCAGGTTGGGTTGAAGAGCAACACCCACTAGAGCCACACAACTTCTCAAACAGGAGTGGGAATGCCTCTTTAATCCCTTTTTCCACACCTGAACTTGCATCCAACTGAGGCTTTTACCATCGTCTTTTCACAAGCCTCTCTTGAAGATTTATGATGTAAAGTTTGTAGGTCGAATTTTTATGGAGGGCAGGGTGGCACTTTCGAAGGGAGTTCCAGTTTTCACAATGGGACTCCATCATCTGTCCTTCTTGTTTCTGGGTGGCTTCTCCTCACCTTGTCATGTGCAGGACTCATTAGTAATAGCCTGAGCGCAGGTGTGGTGCTGGCCTTGCCCATACTGAATCCCTCTGAGTAGCAGGCGTTGTGGAGAGACTCGGGCTCTAGTAAACAATTCACCACACTGTAATTTTAAACCCAGGAGTCCCCATGGACCCAGCTTTCTATAAACATTCTTTACATTTGTGATGGCAAATGGTGGCCGTGTCTGCCCATGTGCAGATGACCTTTCCGAGGCAAAAGTGTGAAAGCCGGTGGCTCCGGGTGTTTGCAGTAGGTTGCCTAGTGTGGGGATCAATTCCTAATGACTTTCATGGATAGAAAGATGCCTTCAGGTGTACAGACTAGAATAATAAGTAGGTGAGATTGGTGCCTGAGTAAAATGTGAAGGAGAATTGGGTCAGAATTACCCATGTCGGCGTCCTTGCAGTGACTGAGAGGGGTGTGCTCTGTGGCAGCTCTTGTGTAAATGGTTGGCTTGAAACACCAGATCCGTCGAAGGCTTCAAAATATACGGGAAAGCTATGACTTTTTCAAAGTGCCTTTTCCCACATTGCCCCTAAAACTCTCAGAGAATTTCCCACAATTTGCAGATAAACTGACTAACCTGCAGAGCCCTTGATTTAGTGATGACAACTGTCCTGTAGAGATTAAACCAGCCTCATTCCAGGAATTGGTTCTGCTGATACACACAGGAATGTCAGAGAAAGGAATCTGGTTCACACATTTCCACCGAACAGTAGTTAACAAATGTAAGTCCTCCTTCCAGCTTTTTAATGTAGTTCTCACTTCCCTTTGTAATGTCCACTTAAAATCCATCAAACATTTATAGAGGACTTCAGGATGTTGAAGTCTTTCCTACAGTTCCTCCAGGAAAGGAGTGGGTGAGCCGCTGTTTGAACCTGGGTCAGGTCTCCACAGCTGCCTGTGTCATGTTGTGTCTGTCTATTAGTTTTCCCCTAACTGCGAAACACAGACATTTTCCATGAGAAAGTTGGGGGTTTCCTAATAGTTACCAGAGAATGAGGCTAAGTCTAACCAAGAACTTTTGTTCTCCATGGTGTTTCATTTTTCTCTTCTTGCAATTGTATTAATCTTGGCATAAAAGTAGTCAGAAGAACATGAACAGAGGAGGGTAATTAGTGCGTTTTAAATTTTCTTTCAGTAAACATGAACATATAAAACCCTCCAGGCAAGCTTTTATTTCTTCATTTTCTGTCCAGAGAGCTGTAGATTCCCTAGGATGCCAGTGAACATTATTCTCCATAATGGCCTGTGTACAAGAAAAATTACACCCACTTGGCAGTCTGATGCCTTGATAATAAAATGTAGTTATGATATTTGAGAGGGGGGAACAAGATCAAATAGCCTCTAGTTTGGGGGCTGTGCAGGTCAGTAGCACAGCTCACTTTCCCAAGGGACCATGTGTTATGGCCTCACTGGGGAGAGGGACTTACATTACTGTGAAGGTGGCGTTTGCGAGTGCCTGGCCCAGGGTACCTCCACTTTCTCTTCTCTAAGCCATATTCAACTTTACTTGAAGATCTGGAACACATAGTTGTTCAAACTAAGTATATATTCAACCTCTTCTTTCTCAGGATTTGCCAGAATTATTGCAATTGTGAGAAGGTTCCCCCAAAATGAGTAATAATCTACTTGTTTTTAGGCAGCGTCTTTTAATATCCCTTACATTTTCTGTTGTGGATAACACCAAAGTGTTGGCTGCTTGTTTGGGAAGGTCTGAAACCTCACATACCTGAAGGGTGGTCATGGCAGTGGGGAGGCGTTTGAAGGGGCACCACATCTGCTGGTCACGGTGAAGACTCTGACTTTGGGGTCACTTCGTTGGGGACAGCGGAGGACCGGAGCAGGTAGCCTACAGGCAGTTGTTGGTGTCTTGCGACGTACAGGTATTCTCTGGCACCTGTGATGTCTCCCTGCCCCAGCTTTCTGAAAGAGCTGCTGGGTGATTCAGGAAAGTTACTTGTTTTACATGTTAAGGATCAAAACTTGGCCTCTTAGAAGAGTGAGAGCTTTGATGTAACAAAAGTGGCCATTGAGTTGTAGCTTCGTATGTTTGTGTAACCCCTCTTTTAAATTTGTCTTTGTACAATCTAAGTGGATCCCTTAGCTGTACTGAAGAGAGAAACCAAAAGGGGGGAAATGATTTGCATTTCTTTCAGCTTCAACTTAAATTTGTTTATTGGCTTAACTCACAGACTAGCAACAGGTCTGCAGGCCCAAGGGCACAGGCTGTCTGGCAGGGCTGTGCTTTCTTTGGTGGGGAGCTCCAGTGACACTTCTGGTTTGGCCCTTCTCCCAGATGATCGAGACGAGATGTCCTGGCTTTCAGACTGGTTTCTGTCACGTGAACAACACACACTTCCTAACTTGAGAACCGGGTTGTATTGGCTTTAGGGATTTATGGCCTAAACTCATGGTTAAAGTATTGAGTCATGACAGAAAAGTCATTGCCAGCTTTTTAGGGTGAAACCTGGAGGTCCCCTCCTTTGCTCTTTACATGGAGAGCGGGGTGTTTTCTGGCAGGAGTCTGACTTGGGCTTGGAAGAAAGGCTTAATTATGTGCTGGTTGAGGCTCGGTCTGGCTTGAGGGTGTGCATGGACTTCACTTGGGTTCCTTCCTCCCTTATCTAAGGAGGAAGTGGGGAAGGAATGGGACAAATTTTGGCTTCCACTTTGGTTCCCCCCCCCTCCCCCGCCTAAGCTAATGCAGAGTGGACACAGAGGAGGGACAGTGCTTTCTTTGCCTTTACTGTCCTGCTTTAGGTGGTGGGGCAGAGAGTATCTTCAGGATGCTGGTAGCTTTTTTGAATGTCTGGGTTTGGGTTTTCCTGTCAATGGTGGGGTGCCGGTATTGTTTTTCTCTTTCCTCAGGAGAGTCAGTGGGCTGAGGGGACTGACTACAGGGTGAATTTTCAAGAGCCACTTCCAGAAGTGCCCTGTTAGAGCATCCTTTTGGGACCTAGTATGTGGAAAGGGCCAGCCCTCTGCTGGACATACTTACTGAGAAACGCCCTTTCCGTTTCCTGGTGGAGAGGATGTTGAAAGTGCGGGGAAAACACATCCCCTTTCAAACGTTCCTCTTACCACCTTTAGACTGTATCCCATGATTTTTTAAAGCTCTAAATAGTATTTGGCATCTGGTGTGCTTGGGAAATGAAACCAGACGTGAGGAATGTGAGAGGGGAGAGAGATGGCCAAGGAAAGAAGCAAAGCAGTTTTTTCTTTTCACATTCTTCTTGATAAGAGAATTTGGGTTAATGTTATCATGTTGTTGAAAACAAAAGTGCATGTCAGGGCCCTTTGGAAAATTGTGAAATGTGGGGGAAACTGCAGCTCTGAAAACAATAGGTATGGTAATTAGAACGGAGGGTTCCCCAACCATTCTCTTTGAAGTTGCTCTTAGGGCATACGGTTTTGTTTTGTTTTGATTTGTTTTGTTTTGTTTAGCTTGTCCATCTTTTTATGTCTGTGACATTGTTTCAGAAATTCTGGAGACCACTTACAATACAGAAACAATGACACTGTTGAAGTTATAATTGGAGAATTAAATGTGAACTACTATTTTTTTAATAACTTTTTTTTAAAGATTTTATTTATGTATTTGACAGACAGAGATCACAAGTAGGCAGAGAGGGAGAAGGAAGCAGGCTCTGCTGAGCAGAGAGCCCGATGCAGGGCTCGATTCCAGGACCCTGAGATCATGACCTGAGCCAAAGGCAGAGGCTTTAACCCACTGAGTCACCCAGGCGCCCCGTGAACTACTGTCTTGATTTAAAACAAACAGGTGGGTCATGGTATACGTGGTCCCCACCGCACTTGATGAGTACAGTCAGAAACTCTTGACTGTCTAACCAAGTTGGTGGCTGGCAGGAACTCACAGACTCTCCTTGTTTGCCTTCCACCAGGATCTAAGTTGTTTCCCTGGAACCACTTTGGTCAGAGGAGAACGGTGATAACTGAGCATATCCCTCAGGCTGGACCTCCATCTTATCAGTGTGAGGCAAAAGTCCCTGATGAAGCAACCAGAAAGGTGTATGCGTCTTTTTTTTTTTTTTGGTCAACATGACTTCCAAGTTTACCCCATACATTAGGTACCAATACTGTGTTGCTTTGTGGAAGACAAATCTTACATATCCCATATGTGTTGTGACTTGGCCTTATTAGAGAAGAGTGTTAAGGAGGGTTTTCTTGGAGACTCTGAGTTCTCCAATGTTTTATATCATCATGATCATCATCATCTATATTCCCGAAACTTTGGCCCTCAGTTTTTGACTGTTACCACATTGAGAGTCTTATTTGTTTTGTTAAAGAGCAGTACAAATGACTCTTAACTTCTAGCAAGGCCACAGATGGATTAAATTTCTTATTCTTTGCTAAGCAAAATGCACCTGCTCCAGAATCTTAAGTAGCTTTTTAATTGCTTCCTTGTGCATGGCATAGCCATAGCCATCTGTAATGTTATAGATGGATTGCATTTTGGATGTCCCAGAAGTGACTTCTTCCCCTCTGCAATGGTGCCAGAAGCTGAGATTAGAAGATGTGTTCTGGTTGAGGGCCCAGCTGTCACGGTGGAATTAGTCCTTTCCCTCAGGCTGATCTGATTAAAAATGGACCAAGATGTGGACGCCTAGGCCCCAGGTTTCAGAAACTGCATTCCGTCTTTACTGGACAGAGTTAGCAACTTAGCTGCTCCCTGAATGTCCTCACTAGGCTGGGATCTCCCTGAATCTGTGAATTTTCTTCATCTGTGTCTCCAGCACCTCATGCTCTGTGTGGCTGATTGAGGTTCAGCTGTGATAGCTGAGGAAATGAATACTTTCTTAGGCAAAGTGTTTCTTGAATGTAAGGAATGGGGAAAAGATTCTATCAGCAGGTCTGTTTCCCATGGAGCTTACTTGGGAGGGTGGGTGGAAAAACCAGGCGCCAGCTAGCTCAGCGAGAAAGAAGCTCCTCACTCGAGGGAGGCCGTAGACACCCGGACGATGCAGTCTGTTTGCGAGGCTACTTTCAGCATCGGAAACCTTGACAAGTGGCTAAGGAGCACTTGGTGATGTGATTGACTTTTTGTGTCTTGGCATTTGTGAAAAACAGATCTGCAGGCAACTGTGGGAAGAACACCCAGTCACACAGCCCTGAAGTTCAGAGACAGACCATCTGTTCACTTAGGTATTTATGCCTTTGCATTCAACAAACATTTATAGAGAATATACCATGTGCCGGGGACTGAATGAAACTTTGTCCCTGTCTTCAGGATCTCATAGTTGAGTGGAGAAAACAGACGTGAATTAAAAAAAAAGAAGAAGAAAGAAAGGAAGAAATCCAGACAACCAAAAAACACTCTACTATGTATATGGTGCTTGGGCTGTGAAAAGATATGTGTGACTATTTCTGGGAAACCTAAGGGCCATTAAAATAGTAGTAATTGAGTGGGTCTTGAATGGTGAATGGTGGAAGATGGTTAGGTACAGAAGGAAAAGAGCACCCAGGCTGAGAAAACTGTGGATATGTGGGCTCAGAAGTGCGACTCCTCTCAAGGTCTGATCACTATACGCACATAGGTGTGTGGGGCATGTGGGTGGGCAATGTTCATGGTATTGGGAGACAAGGGTAGAAAATCAAGTAGGCAAGGGCTAGGCCACGGAGGGTTGGATGGTCCAGGCCGGAAGCTGGATTGTGTCCAGGAGACACTGCAGAACTGAGCGACACAATCAGATTTATGATGTGCTAAGAATAAATCCCAGACTCCTCACTCTGGTGGGCAAGGCCCTGGGGTCCGGGCCCCTTTCCTCTCCAGCTTCTTCTCTCTCAACACTGCCATTACTGACAATGCCCCAGCCACACTGCTCTTCCTTCCCTGACTCAGAGGTGCCACATTCCCCACCTGCTCTTGGCTTCTGCACACACTCCTGCGTGGAATCCTCTTCCCCCAGCTCTTTGCAGGGCTAGTTCCATTTATCCATTAGGTCTCAGCTTAAATGCCCTGTCTTTGGAGAGGCTGTCCGTGATTACAGTATTGAAAGTCGCCATCTCCGCCACCACCACCAGCATCCCACCATTTTCTTTCACTTGCTTCTTGCATCCCCTGTAACTGTAACTAACTAAAATTAATAGTTATAGTTTTGTTTCCTTGTTTTGTGTGGTTTTTTTCATGCCTTTTCCCAAATAATTTTTCTAAAACTCTCTGAAGGGCACATCATCTCATTTTCATCCCTCTTTCCTTAACAGTTAGCACAGTGTTTGGCACATAATCAGTACTGAACAAGCTTTTTTTTTTTTTTAACAGTTTATTTTTTTTAGTAATCGCTGTCACCCATTGTAGGACCTGAATTTATGACCCTTAGATCAAGAGTCTCATGCTCTTTGACTGAGCCAACCAGGTACCCCAGGACTCAACACACTTTTTTTTTTTTTTTAAAGATTTTATTTATTTATTTGACAGAGAGAGATCACAAGTAGGCAGAGACGCAGGCAGAGAGAGAGAAAGGAGGAAGCAGGCTCCCTGCTGAGCAGAGAGCCCGATGCGGGACTCGATCCCAGGACCCTGAGATCATGACCTGAGCCGAAGGCAGCGGCTTAACCCACTGAGCCACCCAGGCGCCCTCAACACACTTTTGACTTAGTAAATTAAATGATTAATATGATGAACTAGGGCATCTATTGGTGACTTTCAGCCCATGGACCTTCATGGGCACACCACCTATTTTTGTATATATGTTCCATGAGCTAAGAATGGTTTTCACATTTTAAAATAATAAAACAAATTTTAAAAAATATTTTATGATGTGAGAAAGTCATATGAAATTCAGATTTCAGTGTCCACAGTAAAAGTCTTATTGGCACATGGACGTGCCCATTTTTTACAGATGCCTGTTGCTACTTTCGTAATAAAATGGCAGGTTGTGATAATAACTAGAAATAACTAGTTGTGATAGAAGCTTAAAGGCCCACAAAGCCTAAAATATTTACTATTTGGCCCTTTACAGAAAAGGTTTGTCAACCCCTATACTGGGGAACCATGGGCCAAGGAGGAGAATTGAAAACTGTAGTTATTTTGATGAGAGATAAGGGGAGGCTGAATAAAGGTCATGGCCTTGAGGTTGGAGAGGGTGGGGATTGGATTCCAGTTGGATTAAGCATGCAGGTTTCCTGACTTCTGCCAGGTTTCCCTGCTCCATACCTAACCACTTAGTCTTCTCCAGTCAACATCTCCTTCTGTTTCCCAGCAAAGTAAGTTGCTAATTTCTCTCTTTCTAATTGTCCCACAACCTCTCAAGTCCCTCCTTAGGTCCAATATGTGAAAAGAGGATGATGGAATGAAGTGATGGGTATGAGTGTGTTTAGTAAAAATCACAAACACACACAGGCAGCTGTTGGGATTACTTGCTCATTAGCGACATGTTAGAGAGTTAAGGAGGGCTGGCCAGAGTGTCTACTGCTAATGACGGGTAATGGAATGATTATTTTGCGTCCATTTTGGTCTATATCTGGGAGACTATGCTCTGAACAGTAGAATTCCAAATACGTATTAAAAATGGCAGCCTGTTGGAAATCTCAAAGCTTTGCCATCATTTACAGTTTAAAGATGGGTTTAATGGAGAACCTTATATATTTGGGGTTACATAGAAGAGCCAGCATAGAAACTTGGCCTTTGGGCTTTATTGAGGCTTTTAAACACAAATCACCTGTCAAAGGCAATATTTTGGTCCTCATTAAAAATGATTTCAATTACATTCTTAAATGAAATAGGTTCTATATCTTATTACCCATCTTAGAAACTAGCCAAGACCCTCATATTTTTTTGTTTATAGAACTGCTGGCTTTAAAAAAAAAAAATTTAAGAAATGCTTTGGATTGATTTTTAGATCTCAGTATTTCCTGTGCTCCCCACCTCAGTATAGCCAGAATATAATAAAACTTGGGTTTGAGGGAAACAACCTATAAAGTGCAAAAGTAAAGTTGCTCTCTATTTTTTTCCCAAACACTTTGATCATACTCCTCCTGTGCAAGGCACTGATACAGGCCGTGAGCACTTTTCCTTGTGGAGTTGACTCTTCAATAGGGGAAGCAAGACCCAGACCACAAATTACTGTAACTGTTGGCTCTGCCTCATAGGGGTCACAAAACGCTAAGAGGGTCCAAACCACATTCAGCAGGGTGGGTTAGCAAGACTGCCTGGAAATGAACTGGAAAGCTGAGCGGGGACCATATGACCCTCCATGGGCTAGCTCTTGCCTACTTTTTTTTTTTTTTTTTTTTTCCCTTCATCTTCCAGTAGTTTGAACATTGTCTCCTTGCCCCCATATGGAGGCACTTAATCTTGCAGACCTTAACAGTAGTCCCTGAACAGTCTCTCCTCAGTTTGTTGATTGACAGGGTGTGCAGGACTCTGGCCTGGCTTCCAAGGGGGATATGGTTCCTGCCCTGAGGACATACATTGGAGACCAAGGTTAACAGTTATATTTTAATGAGCTAAGTCTTAACTCCCATCTCCTGGTATGTATCAGTTCTATTGCTGCATACCCCATGCTGGTTAACAAAGAATACAAGAATTGCACACATAGAGAAATTCTTAAAGCAATTTGACATTGCCGAGATATTTGTACTATAGTGTACAAAAATATGTTTCTAACAGATTGGAGGGAAAGCAAGTAGTCCTTTGCCTCAGATAGTTTGAGAAGCTGGTGTATAGATCACCATAACTTGGATATTTTTGAAAAGAACATTTTTGCATACACATTCTCCTCCTTCCATCTGTCATATAAACAATCTAGAGTGTTTTTTTTTTAATCTCCATTTTACTGTGAAAGTAGTATGTCTTCATTGTGACAACAACTTGAAAAGTATAGAAAAGTTTTTTGTTTTTTATAAAAGTCATGCATTTGACACAGGCTAACTGTTGGCTCATATTTTGGTGCATTTCTCTTGTTCTTTTTTTCCTGCTCATACATGTACACTTTTTCTTACATAAATGGGACTTTGTATACCTATTCCTTAGTTTACATATCCTAAAAATTAATTTGCATCTCATTAAACATTCTTTTACAGAGAACTGCTTGGTGGTCTGGCATCTAGTTGTACTATGATTACCCTTTTTGTATAGTCCTCTATTATCAGCACCTATTTTATCCCCTCATTTATTTGTCATAATAACTAACATTTTAAAAATTTTTGTGACATCTTTGATAGTATCTCTGAATATTTCAGTGGGATATGTTTCTAGAAGGTCAACAGTATGACTATTTCAAGGCTTTGATACATTGCCCATCAGAAATGTTGAACCACATTTCCATTATCACCAGTGATGGATGGGCTCACAGTACCAAGGGCTGTCAGGATTGGTACTGCCAGGGTGGGAGCTTGTTGACAAAGATAAAGGCAGAAGCAATGAGCAGAATACTGGGGAGGATGTCTATGGGGCATGGAAAATGGTCTGTTGGCTAAAGTGGAGGATACTTTCCAGGAAATAGAGAAGACAGAGAAATTGAATTGCATCCGATTTGGTGGAGCACTGAATGCTAATTAGATTGGTATTGGGGAGACTTTGGTGGGTTTGGGTCAGGAAAATGAGAGCCCCAGGGCCTTACAATGGGAAGATGGGCTTCTACAGCACAACCTGTGCCTCAGCACCACTCATTCCCAGTACACGCTGTGCCCCTTCCCACCTCGTGTCTTTGCTTGCACTGTTCCCTCTGCCAAAATGCTCTGCTTTCCATTATCTATCAAAGCTCCACTCGTCCATCGGGGACCATTCTCAGATTGTTCCCTGTGGACTTTCTGCTTGATTTTATAGCACTTGCGATAGGACTTTTGTTACAACTACTTGGTGCACTACTCTCTTCCACCAGATTATAAGCTCCTAGTGAGCTTACAATTTCATTTCACTTATGTATCTTTAGGTGCTTATAGTGCCTGTTATAGAATAGGTAGTACACACATTTGCCAAAGGAATCCCAGGTACTGCATATTGCCTCCCATGACCTCGCACAAGTACACTGTAGGCCAGGAGATGTGTGCTTCAACAGATTGGGGTATTGGATATCTCAGCTAAGTCTTTATTTTAGAGCCATTTGGATCATCACATAGGGCTACACAAGGGACACGCTGCTCTGAACATTTCCCTCCCTTCCCATCCCAAGACTTCTAAATGCCACCCTCCGGAGACCACTGTCCTTTAAGTAAGCAGAGATCTTGACTCTAGAAGTGTTTGTAAATCATAGTTATTTATGAAAAATTTTACCGGAGTTTGTATCATTGTGTGAGATTATTTTAAAAAAGCCATATGGCATCATGTTATACACATAATTCTTTGATTTGCTTTTTTCACTTAACAGTATAACTTGGTAATTTTCCCCAGGCAATATATATATAATCATAATCTTAAACTATATAATCATTAAAAATGTAATTTTGTAGTAGAAATTCAAATTCAAAAGGGTACAAAATGAAAAAGAACAGTTCTCTAATCCCCTATTTTTATTTTAGAGGTTGCAGCTACTATTAGTCCTTTCTTATATATATTCATAAGTATGTATATGAATTCTTTAAAATGTAATCTTGTAGTATATATATCATATGGCATCTTGAACATGTTTCCATATCCACATATACATATGCCTTGTTTTTAAATGAGGGCACAGTATTCTATTATGTGAATATACTATAACCATCTCCTTGTTGGTGAACTCATTTGATCTTTTCTGTTTGAATATCTATGACTCTTCTAGCTCATGTGTTACTCTTCCTTTGTTATGAATTTAAATTATTCAACAAGATAAACAGTAACTGAGTGCCTTCTTCTTCCCTGGCACTGTGCAGGACACGAGTGCCGACAAGTTACTTGATGTACAGTTCCTTTTCTTGACTTGGAGCTCATCGTGGTCTAACAGGAACGTATTCTCTTAAGGAACTTAGAATGTGATATGAGCTGGAATGAGTTGGTAGGCCTTAGCATACGTATCCCTGATTCTACTTTGGGAAGGTAGAAAAGAAGAAACTGATACCAAGCTTTAAAGGGTAAGAGATCCTTTAGGGGTGTGAGGAAGAGAAGGTCATTCTTGCAGGGGAGTTCAAGAACAAGATGGGTTGGCAAGAAAGAGCATGTGTTAGGCAAAGAATGGCCAGTAGCCCAATGCGATTGGGGCATGTGCTGCGGCACGCACGGTAGGGTTGTACTGTTTACTCAGCAGTTGGTCGTAGGAAACATTCAACAAGTGAATAGAAGACTGTGCTCTTTGCCCAGCTAGGCTCCAAATCCTCCTGGGGTTGTCCTCTCTGTGCCGTATAGGGGCATATTAACTGTCTCCATGCAGAGGTCTCTTTCTTGAATTGGTCTGACTTAAAACAAAACAAAAAACAACGTTTTACCCATTTTTTCACCCTTAACCATGTCCTGTCTTCTCTTTTGCAGAGTTTAGTCCCTTCAAGAAGTAGAACAGAATTCAGTCATGGCCCCAAGGAAGAGAGGTGGACGGGGGATCTCGTTCATCTTTTGCTGTTTCCGAAATAATGATCACCCAGAAATCACCTATCGGCTGCGAAACGATAGCAACTTTGCGCTTCAGACCATGGAGCCAGCGTTGCCCATGCCCCCTGTGGAGGAGCTGGACGTCATGTTTAGTGAACTTGTGGTGAGTCCCCAACTTCCTTCCTGGAGGTGGTTGGGAGCCAGGAGGGAGAGGAGAGAGATGTGCATGGTTGGTTTGGTTAACCATGGGCTTGCCCTTCTTCATTGAAATGACCCCTTTATATTGGCACCTCAGCTGTGAGCACGGAGCCTCTAGAGGAAGAGAAAGAAGAGGGTAGCATTGCTACATCGAAGGGCTTTGCTTTAAGTCGAGGGAGTTAGACCTTAGGTCTTCAAAATAGGTGGCAGAACTGCATCCTAAGTTGCTCTTTCTATTCTTCCCCATTCCAGTCTGAGGCTATATTGTGTGGATAAAGAATTCCCTTGTCTGCTTCACAGCTTCCACAATTCCCTCCTGCTTTCTCCACCCCTACCCTCAGTGGATAGTATTAATGTCTTTTTAAAAATTAGTCATACTCCTCCTCCTGTCCTGGATCCTTTGATGAAAGACATTATTACTTAAGTACAGTGTAATTATTTAGCCTAATGATAGGATTGCAGTAATAACTGTTGTGGGAAACTTTTTATAGATCCTATCATATTTTAGAATCCACTATACTGAAGTGAGAGATGTATCTAGTGTAGGACCCATTCACCAAAAGATGTGAGTGCTCTCTTGAGCTTGGCTTTTCAGGCACTTCTGAAGTAGTGTTTCTTTCCATTCTATGTTTTAGGGGATATTGTGGCATAGTTTAAAGGGTAGTGGCATGGGGGATTAGGAAGATGTTGGTTCAAATTACTGTTCTGACTTTACTATCTGTATAAGTATGGAAAAAGCATATAAGCCTGTTTTCTGGAACGTGAGAAAAGAAATAATGCCTCCTCCCAGTTTGATGTAGTATCTAAGAAGAATTTACATAGTGGGAGTGGCCCAGTGCCTGGTCCTCATAAGTGCTCAATAAATGTTACATAAGTACTCTATCCTCCCTTTATCACCACTGGCAATTTGTAGTGGAGTCAGTTCTCCTCAGACCATTGATATCATTCAACAGATATTAGAGAGTGCTACCATACGGCATGACTCTTAGGTCAAGAAAGTAACGTAGGCTTTCTTGCTGTCTTCCAAGGGTAATATCTGAACTGATCAGGTCAAGTCCAGCTCCTCTAGACCAGAATTTACCTGTAAGTTTATCGTATGAGACAGGCCAATATGAGGGGTACTGTGAAGCTGATGTTTGAGTTCTTGTCTCCTGAGTGGATTAACGGGCCTATTACCAACCAGAATTGGTTGGGAGAGAGAAGAGTTGCCTCTTGACAGCATGTTGGTATATTATGTTGTTGTTGAATATTTTCAGTGTTTAAGGAATCTCTCTCCTCTCCTGCCTCTCATGCAGAGACTCTGTTCTGGGTGTTACTCGGGAGGTTCAAAATGGAAAACTAGAACCTATTCCTAAACAGCTGATAGTTCAGTAGCCAAAGGGGACTGATGCAGGCATAAAAAAGGAAGAAGCACAACCCACCTCTGCGTAGATTGTGTATAGATGTGTTGTGAGGACACGGTGATGAGGAGGGTAGTCACAGAAGGCTTTCTGGAGGAGGTGAGCTGTGAGGAGCAGTTGAAGGTGAGAAGTGGGGACGGTCAGTGTTAACGGTTGTCTCAGTCATCTTAAGCTAGTTCATCCTGTGATAGCAAACCCTAAGCCATTATAAACGGCAGTGGCTTATCATTTGCTAATGCTGTGTGTCTTTTGTGGGTCAGCTGTGATTCTGTTCCTCACCATCTTCCAGCCAAGACCCAAGCCTGGTGGAAGACGAAGGAGAGACATGGTAAACTACTAGCAGGCTCTAAGGTCAGGCTTAGAAATGGTACATGTCTCTGCCTAAGTGTATTGCCTTGCCACTTTTCTTTGGCCAGTGAAAATCACATGACCACTCCTGAGGCCACTGGGCGGAGGGCGTGGTGGGGGGGGTGGTGGGCGTTGAGGACACATAATCCTCTTCCAGAGAGAGGCAGTGAGTCATCTACCATGGGGGCTGCAAAAAGGGGCAGTTAACAATGTATTCACATACTTGGTTTTATTTCCCACTTAAAGTATTTTAAAACCAAAAGTCAGCCTAAGGAGATAGATGTCACTGATAGATGAAGGCCTTCTTGGTGGTAGTGGAGCTGGAGGGCAGAGCTAGTACCCTTGAAGCACTCACATCCACCGTCTTGAAGCACTCACATCCACCGTCTTTTCAGTTGTAGTCTATCAGACTCTCCAAATGAGGCCGAAGCCAGAGCCCGTGTGGTGGCAGCTCCACGTACATCTTGAAGACAGCTCATTGTTCTGTATTCATAAGGGAGAAAATTCCACTCTCTGCCTTATTGATGTCTTTATTCTGTGTGAAAATTGCCTGCAGCTGTTAGTTGTTAAAAAGCCAATGCCAAACCAGAACTTTAAGCTGAAACCATTGGAAAACAAATTATGTTGAGGTTTGTATCTGTCCTGGTGAGTGACGATGGATTTCTATCTATTCCTGACTTCAGGGACTTAGACCACAAATCCATCCAATGGCCAGGAGTGTCCTCAGGCAAGAGAGGTGGGTTCAAAGCCACTGGAAACCTCTGCCCTGGTTTCTCTTGAGTGTTCACAGAAGCACTTCTGCCTCTGCCCATGCACAGGAAAGGAGGGCCACATGGGGAAGGGGGGAGCGCCTGGCATGTGGGGTCAGACCACTCTGCAACCTGTGGTTACTTCCTATAAGATGGTTTCTGTTGGAATTTAAGTTTATTGCCTTGCCTAGGAAATGAGGATAGTACTGTATCTCAGAGAGGTTTGGTGTAAAGAAGGTAACTTCTTTAAAAAGGCTGCCTCCTATTTGGTGCTTTACACTCCACATTCTAGTGCAGTGAGAGGGACGGGAAGTCATTCAGGTATTTCCTGGGCACAACACCCTAAGCAGATATGCCAGGTTTTTCCTCTTCTTGAAAGCTAATCTGCCTGCTGTGAGTGAGGCAGTGTGGGTCCTAACTTGCAGAGGAAGCTTCTCGTCACAGCTGGTTGTTACAAGCTGGTTTCCTTTGCCTCTTCTGATGACGTAGTCAATTAATGTTTTTAAACGTGGTGCTGAACAGGTAGGTTGCAGAATTGCTTACTGCAGCCTTATCATCTCATAAGTAAAGCAGAGCTGAATGGGAGGTCAGCCATGGGAATCTGTAAAGAAGGTGGGGTGTGAGGAGCACCGGCCGCAGGCCGTGGAGTCAGACTTGCTCCAATTTTAGGATGTAGTGGTTCCTGGAGGCCCCAGTCCAAAAGCCTGCGTATCTTTTTTAATAACAGCTTTATTGAGATCTAGTTTACAGACTATATAATTCACCTATTGACATTGTAGAACTCAGTGGCTGTTAGTATATTCACAGAGCTGTGTGATAATTACCACAAGACATTTTAGAATGTTTTCATGACATCAAAAAGCAGCTCCCTTCCCTATTAACTGTCAACTTCTCATTTCTCCCCAGTGCAGCCAGGCTATGTCTAATACACTTCCATTTCTGTGAATTTGCCTCTTCTGGGCATTTCATAGAAATGGAATCATATGATATGTGGTCCTTCAGGACTGGCTTCTTTCGCGTAGCATGATCTTTTCGGTTTATCCATGTTGTAGTGTGTATCAGTACTTCATGGCCTTTTCTGGCTGGATAATACTCCGCTGTGTGGATGTACCACATTTTGTTTATCCATTCATCGTTGATAAACGTTTGGGTTGTTGCCAGTCTTTAGCTATTACAAATATTGCTGCTGTAAACTTCATTCATATACAAGTTTTTGCATGGAAATAGATTTTCAGTTCTCATGGGTGTAGACCTAAGTGTGGAATTTCTGGGCCATATGGTAACATAATGTTTAACTTTTGAGGAATTGTCAGGCTGTTTTCGAAACTGGTTACACCATTTCACAATCCCACCTGCAGTGTGTGAGGGTTCCAGTTTGACCCCATCTGTACCAACACTTGTTATTACTTCCCAAGATTGACCTTCTGATTTTAAAGCTATTTTATAGCTTTAGAACTGAGGGCATGTAACTTGGACATTTTTAAAACTAATTAATTATTTATTTTTGTGAGTAGAAATACTCACAAAATTATTTTTGTGAGTAGAAATAGCCTCTGTGCTGACAATTTTTAACTGATTTGGTATATTTTTAAAAATACTCAGTTGAGAGCTTATGTAATCTGTGTTAGCTATGTATTTTATGCCTTTCAAGCATCAATCCTTTTTTTCCTGATTACCTCCCCCACCTTCTCGCCCCACTTTTTCTGCTTTGTCCTTTGCTTTAGCCACAAACTGTGAGCATATCCAACCTAAGACTCAATACTGTTCCCATAAGATAAGATTTAGTTATGGTCTTTCCACCATCTCTTAAAGGTCTTAGATTTTTTTCGCCAACCTATTTGAAGACTCCTAGGCATTAAAACTCTGTAAGTGGTTCTTATTCAAGTAACTTTTTCATCTCAATGTTAGAAGATTTCCTTTGGGATGAACAGAAAAATGTGTCATTAATTGACTGGTCAGTTCTTTTGGGGTGTATGCATGTGATAACTGGTGAACAAAGCAGTCATGGTTCTTCACGAATTTGTGGGACCGAAGGTTTAGTGGGGGAAACTAAACACGTAATCTTACCTCGTGTGTCTGAGGATCATGAGGGGCTTCTCCCCAGTGTATACTTTTGGGGAAGCATGTTCAGTTCCCTTTTTTTCACAAGGAGGGAGTCCTACTCACAGGTTCCCTGTGTATAACCCTAGCTCTCTTGTCCAGGAATTCCTAGCTTCTCTTCCAGCTCCTCTTGGGGATATGCATAGTTGAGTCCCTCTCTCTTCCTCAATTTCTCTACGAATCAACTTGCTTTCTGGAAACACATTTTGTGCCCCTTGGTGCTATGAATTTCCTAGGAGTGAGCCCCCTTGGGAGTTCTGTAGTTGTACTGCTGGTAGGTAAGTGTCTAATTCTGCACTGAAATCTCAGCAAGGCCACTTGTCTGCAGGTGAAAGTTGGGTTCTCCAACCCCACTTGCATGCATGAAAAAGAAGGTATTTGATTTCCTTTCTAGCTTGGCTCCTTAGCTTAACTGTCAGTGAATTCCAAACTTGCTATTTGCTGACACCTACCCGCAAACCCCACAGATTCCTAACCTAGTGGGGAAGGGTCTTGGAAGGCTTTGGGGCAAGTTTCATTTGATGTAAGACACAAAAATCAAGTAGGAATATCCAGGCAAAGTGGAGAGAGGAGTGTTACAGACTGGGAGAACAGCATATATAGGGGGCTGGGAGGTGAGAAAAATCATAGAAGGCTCAAGGAACAGAAAGCTGAGTATGGATGGAACATGAAATCAGAGGCTTCTGAGAAGAGGTTCTGGAAAGGAGATGGGAATGATTGTATTATTGATTTAGTTATATATCTTAGATTCTTATTTGAATGAGAGGAAGAGATCTCTGCTTTCTTGTAGTTTTCTCAGCAAACCAAACATATTAAAGTACAGCAAAATATTTTGCTGTCTGATTACATATACAAAAATAACCATTGCTCTTGGCAGTCTCGGTGAAGTGTTAATAAGTATAGCAAAAGGTGTCCTGTCTTGTTGAATAGATTCTGTTTTCACTTGAGTCCAGTTGTTGAGATGAGATGCTTTCTTGCTGCAACGTATACCTTCTCAGGGTACTTTAGTTTTGAAATGAAAAGGGAAGAGAGAATTAGGAGGAGGCCCCTTCTGCTCTTCCACCCAGTGCATAGACTCCACAAACCAGGAACTGGTGGGCTAAGGGTTTCCTACAGACCATTCCACAGCAACAGTGATATTGGAAATGATGTCTCCTAATGGGTCCCCTCAGCTCTCTTGCCTTATAGAACATGCAGATGTCCAACTGCTTTGCCTGGCACAGATTTTAGGTGAGAAACCAGGTTTCGGGCAAACCTGGTTATGGTTTTGAAGTGTTTTGCACCAAATCTCCAGTCTTCTAGTACACACATTGTTTTCTGTATTTGGATTTATTAGAGGAAAGCTTTCATTTCTAATACAGTAAGTACATCACTATGAATTTATGACTAGTTGGAAATATGCATCATGGACCCAACTTTTCCTAAATCTGAAATGTGACCAGTTACATTTTACACTTTTCTGGTTAATCTGTCTTCTTTTGAATCCACTCCTTTGTCTTCATTTGTTTGGCCAGTCGGTCTAATGTTTTGGGATAATTGACTATAGAGTGCTGTGCCTTCTAAGAAATGTAAACTATGTTAAAGAAACTTATTTAAAAATTTGTTATTGATCACAAAACTACCATTTATACTATTGAGCATTGCCGATGAAAATCAAATCTCAGTGAGGAACGTGGCAATGATGGATACCATAGGTTGATGGGAAGATTTGTATCCTCATAAATACAATTATTCACTATAGGTCAGTTTTATTATTACTGATTCCTGGGGACCTTAGTAGCCAGCATAGAATTTGAGAAATGAAGATAGCAGGAATGAGAGAATTTAGTTGACATATCAGAGTCAGATGAATTCACAGTCAAGGTAAGCTGTGCCAGCTGAATTCACTTGGGAATCTACTTCAGTAATCTTTTCATTTTTCAATATATTCTGAAGTCAACTTTGGTATGAAAGGAGCTACAGGAATCCAAATTTGTCTTACAGATTTACCAGTGTACAAATTTTGTTCTTTTCCTAACTATGTGAAATTTTACTCCTCTTCTCAGGCTGCCAACATAATTTCTTTTATTACTAGGATTATCTTAAGCTCTTTTTAATAAAAATTCTTCCATTATCACTAGAATTGATGACAAGTTTCAACACTTTTTATCTCTTTGTTTTTAGAACTTGCCTTTCACACTAAGGCCATGACTAAGAATAGAAAGTTTCTCATAGGAGCTGTTCAGTTCCCTGTCTCCAAAAAAGATATAAAAATTGGGTAGCAAGAACATTTAATTTTAACCTGATTGAAGGGGAAAAAAAAAAAACTGGTTATAAGGAATCCTAGTTTTAATCTATTGTTTCTTAGAGTCTAAAGGATTGCTTGGTAATTAAGCAGAGAAAATCAGACCGTATAAAGACTTCAAAGAAATGTTAGAATAGTCTCAAAGTGTTCAGTTGTCTGGAAGCCAAAAAGCAGAATGAAAAACTGATATTAAAATTGTTCTATTTCCATGAGGTTAAAATTCTTTTCATTTGACAAACCTGTAATGGTCAATGAGAAAATTCTGTTTAGCTAAAGGACATGGTTAGTTGACAATGAAGAAGAAAATATATTGAGTAGATCTTCCCCTGACTCTGTGGCATTTTTGGATACTTTGACTTGATGAGTTTATAGAAAAATGCTTAGAACGGTATGAAAATATGCAGTACATCACAGAGGTAAGTGGGAAAGCAGATATGGTCTTAAATGTGTTCAGTGCTGAAATTCCTATGTAGTAGATGTGAACGGCTGCCAATACATGGTCAATTTGCAGATGACCCAAAAAAATGATCCCAAACCCAGAACTTTATAAACAAATTATTTTGGCCCTGAGAACAACTAATGATTTGTGATACAGGGTGATGTTAATGTAGGTGGTTTTGCTTGCTTGTATACTTCTGAACTGAACATTACATATCTTCTAAGAATCAAAGTAGGGTTGGCAGTAGATCTTCATCCCAATGGATAGTCTACATTTCTTTGTACTGGTTGGAGGCCCAGTTTGGTTAAAAACAGTGAGGTGGACAGTAGGCTTCTTAAGTTCCCTTCTTGTCTTCTGATTTACCACACAAGAACAGTAAAGCTTAAGGTAAAACCACAAAACCATTTTATTCCTTCTAGTACTAAATTTATGTTTTATCTCACCAAGATCATTCCAAGTGTCCTTTTCTATAGGCTATTAAGTATAGATTTTTGACTCCATGTTAGATACTTTGTTATAAATCAATACACTTATTTCTGGGTGTTTCTTAATTTAGATTATAGGGACTGAAATGGGAGGGGGATTGTGGAGAGATGGAGGAAAGAAACATGAAAACTTTCTTTTTCTTTTAATACAAATAGCTGCAAAACCATCTCTGAGCTAATAATTCTTGAAAATAGTTATAAGTCATCTTGGCCTTGATGAATTTCATTACTATGGATTCTAAAGAGACTGAGCAGTATATACCTACTTAGTTTTTGACTACAATTTAAAATCTGATTTTTTAACTTAATCCTCAGGCTACCATGTGCAAATTATGCGAAGTCAGCCTCCAGTATTGACTTGCCAACTCTCTACATGTCCCTGTATAAATCAGTCCAGGTTTTAGAAGACTGGGAAAATAATGTCATCTCCACAAGTCATGTGGTTTAGTAAGCTTTTGAGTATAAATTTTGAAAATGTGTTTCAGTAATGGCTAGAACAGTCTGGTAGTTTGTATAAATAACTGCACATGAGAATATATATTGATGCATTGGGATTCATCTAAACATCATTTGTTCACATAAAACATATGTCACATGGCCTATGGGAGGTAAATGCCCAGTATGTGGGTGGTGTATTTCAGTTCTAACTGTCCTCAATTTTATCCACTGTACTTGGAATCCCACCCCCCATCTTCAATTCCCAGAATTACTCAGTAATTTTAGACTGTTCTTGGTGTATGTTGTAGGAGCTCAGTACCAGTTACATCTTTTAGTTATGATTTTTTTGGCTTATGGATAAAGAACCACATCTCTGTATATTTTTTGGAAAATAAGATTTAAAAATGTAGTAGTTTTTCTCCTCGTCCAATTTTAAATGAATCCACTGGAAACACCCTACAGCTGCTGTTTATTTCATTATGCAATGGAATATTTAAGAATTAAATTAAACCAAATAACTGAAAGCTCACTTAGAATGTATATACAGGTTGTTTATAGGAAAGATGGGCATTTCTTGGATGTAGAAGAAAAAGCCAAGTCCTTTGCCGTCTTTTAAACAATCAGATGGTATGAGTTTATTCCCATATGGACACTCATTATGTTAATCCATCTATGAATAGACACCTCTACATTTTCAGAGAACAGAATGACACACAGGCATTGTAATCTGGCTTTTTCATCCTCAAGAACCCTAGGGCCGGGAGTGGGGTGTGGCCCAGACAGGGTACTCAGTAAATGCTTGTGGCCTGGATGAGTAACGAATTACTAAAGGTTAATACTTGAGATGCTCAGTAACTATTTTAATGTGTATGTGTGTGCATATGTGCCTGAATTCATGACTGCTGCATCCTCCAGTGGTTGGGTATATATATTCTGAATTATTCTCGAAGTAGAAGTGAGAGATTTGGGCTGATCCTTGTGTCCTTCCTGTCCCCCATCCACCTGTTAACCATTCTCTTCAGTCTTATTCTTCATATGGGAGCACCGAAGTGTCTAGCACCAAGGGTAGCAGCTTGAGAGGACAAGGTTGATAATGTTTGAGAATTATTTCCTGTCCATTTTCTCTACCATAAGTGAGTTGATAAAATAAATAGCTGCAGTGTGGGAAGAGACCTATTCTACTAAATGTCTTTTGACCCAAATAAAACTTAAGTGTCTGCTGAGCTGCCAAAAAGTCTCTGAAGAGCTTGCTGAGCCGGTGCGGGAAGGGCCTGGGCTGGCAAGAGCAGTACAGGTGTCACTGAGAGAAGGGGAGCTTATTTAAACTCGACGCTGGTTCTTTGTCCCACAAGATGAAGTCCCTCCATGCATTCAGTTAGGGAAACACTGCTTAGAAATTCTCTGTATTAAGCCTTGTCAACAGAAGTTACCAGATTATAGATGTAAAAACTGGATATTTAGATATTTAGGTGGCTGGATGGATACTGGGAGATGATTTTAACATATACTTAGAACAGAGTTATTTAAGATTCCTGCAACACTGCTGGTGATGTATACTAATTAAAAATTAAAAGTTGCTCTAATGAGTTTCTGATTGTAATAACACAGAGAAGCAGAATGAGAAGCCTACAGGTTTAGTAGCAGGTTTTGTCTAGCAAACTGGTTATGGTTTGCATTGCCTACTGTTAAAGAAAGGAAAGGAAATATTATAAAACACTTAACCACTGGTATTAAGAACTAAAAATTATTTCTGTTAGTCAGCCTTTGCTTGTGGGATCTCACTTCTTATTTTTATATATCGAATTAAAGCATGTCTATCAGACACACAGAACATGACTGTGTAGGTGAGTCATATTGTGGTATTTCATCTAATGACTAAGAATGTTGGCTGAAATCTTACCGGCTGAAAACCTTCAAGGTTCTCTTGTGTGTACACATCCATTTTGGGATTTAAAGCACTCTGTTGTTTTCCATTTATGTTTTTCCTGACTGGTTAGGAGCAGGTAGTAAGTCACTGAATGTACTTCTGTTTAAAACGACTAATATGGAATGTCACTTTCAGATTTCAAACCACCGCTGGGAAGGTAAAGGACTATTCTCAGGGTCACTGTGGTTAAATTTTAAGAGCTGAATTGGCAATCTGTGACTTAGGGATGTGCCGGTCACTTGCTGTGGCGGGGTTAGATGTTCATACATTTGATGAAATGTCTCTGCCTAACAGTACATTTTCTCTCTACGTTTGTAAAACTAATTTGGCCTTTTTCCCCATGACATTATACTTACCACTATGTTGTATGACTTAAGGCCTAGTCCCTTGTGCCTCCGAGCATCTGACTTTTTTCTGGTACTGTTGAGTTATGGGATGGAGGGAGAGGGTTAATGTCAGAGAGGGTTAAATCCAGCCAGGGCTAACTTAGGGTGTATGTGAAGTGACCTGGAGCATTGCTGCCTGGAGGTATCTGGGGAAGTCTTTGGTGGGTAGGGCCAGGGTGGGTGAATTGGGCCTCCATGCTGTGGGCAAATACCTGAAGTATATGCAGTTTAAAGGAGAAAAGTTAGCTTTGTCTGAGTAAGAATAGTTAGAAATTTCGTGAGGTCTGAACATTGAGTCAGATGGCTGGTTACCTGGTCAAGGACCACTAAAAAGCAAAAATAAAAGCATACAAAGCCGTAAGTTGATTGACAGGATGACCCCAGGACCTGTCTTAGCTTCATGTCTCCTCGTTTTTTTTTATTCTCTCCCCACCCCGACAGAGCATTAATTGCGTGTCCGTCTACCTCCACATGATGCATTAGTATGTGTGTGAGTAGTTAGCTTGACTCATTAGAAATAGAAATCCAGAATTCCTTTGTTAAAGATTTCTCTTGTAATCTGGAAATGTATTTGTTGGCTCATTGAAATGTATTGATTTGGTGGATTTTCAAAGAGTAAATGCTTTCAATATTGTTTTGGACGTTTTATAAATAACTCCCTATTTCAATTTAGCTAAGTCTCTGAAAAGCGCTCTTTCAACTCATTCAAGACCCTTATTGTATATTTTTTCAAAATTCCTTCCCTTGCTTTATCTAGCAAATCAATCCATTTCCTTAGATTTATTTGTACTGTGCCAATTGTTTTATGATTTATATAGATTTCTTTACAGTGCTGCCTGCTTCTGTGGAGTGTAGGACCAGTGAGATTTCTTTGTATAGAACCTTTTAGAAGTGGGTCTTAATAATACACTTTGTTAGTGATGAAGCCTAGAGCTTTAGTTCCCACAGCTGGATTTCTCTCAGAGGTACTTTTTTCTTAATAAAAAGTGTGTCATTTATACCTTTTTCCAAGATACTATATATCAAATATATATTTTATGAAGATATTAAAAACATGATATGTTCTCTAAGAAAAGCCTATAGGCTTTTGTTTGCTGGTTTTAGTTTTCAAGAAGCTTGAGTTCAGAGGGGAAGAGGAATGGTGCTTTGTGTGAATGTTTCGCCTTTTATCACTGGCTAAATTATTTTCCTTCATTTAACTTAAAACTCTGTCCAACAAGGCATAATATGAAAGAAAAGTTTGTGGCCAGTGAAGGATCCTGGGCGATCCAAGTCTAGGGCGTAGGAGTAGGAGCTGAATTTGTTCTGCTTGTCTTGGCATTAATTGACAGTCCCCCAAATAATATCTGACTTAGCATGATTGTAAAACAAAACAAAACAAAAAGTAAGGTGATCTAGGAGCCTCCAGGATGCTGCCTGGGATTTGGGCTAATTACATTTGTTAATCTCCATGGAAAACTTGCTTATTAATTCACAGAGACACAGAGGAGCCAACACTTTTCTGTAGAGCCACCAATAGGGAAAAATGAAAAACAAAACACTGAGAAGGTTCTTGAGGATTTATCATTAAATTTAACTTATCATTTAATTTAATATTAAGGGGCCTTAGGGGAAATACTGTCTCTTGGTCTAAATGGAATGCATAATAATAGAATCCATATATAATTTTCAAGGGAAGTGATCTTTGGTTTCAAACAAAAGCTGTGTCTGAAATTTTAACAGTTCCCAGAGCAAACGACTTATCCTAAAGGGGACCACATTTTTCCTTTTCTTTAGCCCCCCCCCCCCCCCCCCCCCCATCCAATCAGGTTCTCTTCTAAGCCAACTCCTTGGTTTATCAGAAATTTGGTTCAGGCAGAAATTTCCTTCCTTATGGTTTACCTAAGGTTATATTTTCTCTACTCTGAATTTTTTCTTTTCCTTAGGGTTCCAACAACCAAGCTTGATTCTATTTCTTTAGCAGCGTATTGAGATGTAATTTTACATTCTATAGAATTCACCTATTGTAAGAGTACAGTTCAGTGAGTTTTAGGAAATGGATGCAGCTGTGCAGCGATTGCCACCATCCTGCTCCGAAACCTCTCCAGCTACCCTGCCCATTTGCATCAGTCCCGTCTGCTTCTAGCCCCAGACAACCACCAGTTGGCTTTCTGCCCCATAGATGTACTTTTTCTAAAAAATCTCATATAAAGAGGTACTGAGATATAGTGATCCGGCTTTGTTTTCCAGGATTACCTTTTTCAATATTTGGATTAAGTATCAAAATGAAAAATCTCTGTAATCTGTAATATTACTTTGAAGTGATGTCAGAGTTTGAAGGACCTAATATGTCAAGGTGGCTTTCAAATTAGTTTGTATGACTTTCTTTTTCCTCCTCTGTCAACTGTGATTTTATTGCCCTCCTTGTCCACAAGTATATCTAAATGAGTGCCAGTAGCCTGAAAAGAGAGAAGGCAAAAGGCATCCAGCCATTCTGTATTTAAAGAAGGACCGCAGGAATCAGGTCTAGGAGACATGGAGTAAGATTCAAACACAGAAGCTAAAACTAAAACTAGGCAGCTTCCATAAGAAACTGTAGAATACTTCTTGACCTGCAAGTTACAAAGATCTCTCAGAGAAGACAAAAAGCACTAACTCTAGAAGAAAAGATTATTAATAAATTAGACATCATTCAAATTAAAATACATAGTGATCAAAATAGATTATTAACAAAATTAAAAGCAAGCTATAGCCTAGGAGAAATAGTCTCTATATACCCAGGACCAAGGAGCTGTTTCCAAAATAGGTAACAAATGTCTCTAATGCAATAAAGACAGGTAACTCAATGAAACCGGGCAGAAGACTTGGATAGTTCACAAAAGAACACGTGGGAGTGGCCACGTGAGAAGGTATATTCAGCACCAGTTATCAGAGAAATGCAAATTAAAACTACATTGAGATAACTCTTCAAATAAACTAGATGGTTAAAATTAAAAAGACATAGCACCAAATTTTGGTGAAAATGTGGGGTAACTAGAGCTGCCATCTATTGCTAATGGAGAGTGAGATGACACAACCAGTTTCTCAAGTATAAAGGGCTACAGCCACTTCAGTGCCTACCCTGGCCAAACTGAAGATTGTATTAAGATGTGTATGTTTCACTGTATGTACATTTTACTGCCCAGAATAGGGGAGGGGTTAATCTTTAAAATACGCTGATGATTACTATATCCTACAATAATCTTCTCCCTTCGTCCCTCCCTTTCTTCCTCCCTGCTTTTCCACGTGCCCTCCCCTTACTTTTTTGCGGGCAGGGGGCAATCCAGCCATGTCACATACTGTTTCAGAACAATAATTAGTTAATTAATGGCAGAGATGAATAGAACAAATTCAGTTCCTGCCCTCTGGGCACGAGTCCAGGACAGGAGTCAGACAAGTCAATAATGTGCCAGTCGCAATGTGGTAAATGCCCTAAGTAGAGGCAAGAATAGGGGAGCGGCTCATCCAGGAGAGTGGAGGTGGGCCATCTGGAGGGAAATATGCGCTGCCTTGACAAGAGCTTGGATGAATGGGACTGATCCTTAGATATGGTGGTAAAGGCTTTCTGAAAAAAGGGAACAGCAGGTGCAAAAGTTTAAAAAGTGGGCAACTTGTGACCAGAAGTGCTAAAAGGTGGCTGGTGGCAGCAGAAAAGGAGAAGGGATAAGTCAGTGCATCACAAGGGACCTCTACCTACCTGCTGAGGAATTTTGGACTTTATCCTGAAAAGAAAGGGAACGACTGAAGCTTTCTATCTATCATCCTGTCTTCCTAACTAGATTCTTAAATTCCATGAAATCAAGGTCTGTTATTCATCTTTGTATTCTTTGTAATGTCTGGCCAGCGTCCTGGAATGGGTAGGACAGCGAAGAAGTGTTGACTGATCTCTAAGGCTGTGTGTGATAGTCTCTTGGAGTCTTGCATGCTTGATTCAGCCATATTATTAAAATGGAATGAGTCAGAGCAGAGATACTTTTGGAATGGAGGGGTGGGGGTCTTATTACACTCTGGGCCTTGTGCCGGGGCACTCCCAGCCATTATCTAATTTAATCTATGTCATTCTTACTCAGAATCTGCCAGTGACCTCCGGTTGCTCTTAAGAGAAAGACCAAAGTTCATAGTATCCTTCAAAGCTACTGTTCACTGCCTGCTGTGCTTTTTACCTATTTAGTTCCTATTCATCTCTCAGCTTTCACTTCACTTCCTTGGGGCAGTCTTCATTGCCCTACCTTTCCCCACAACAGGCAGACTGTCAGAGCTCAGCTTCCTGTGTGATCGTATCCTGGTTCATGAGATTATTTGATTTCCCTTATTCTCGCTCAAGAATATGAGCTCTGTGATACTTTTTTGTTCCTTGCACCTAGCACAGTGCCTCGCGTTCAATAAATACAAAACAAAATTTGGTTGCATGAGCTAATCCTTGAGACAATTCTGTCAGATATATATTATGATTCTCATTTTTCAGGTGAAGAAATTGAAGTCCAGAGGTTAAGTCACTTGCACAAGGTTACATAACCAGATGAGAGCCAGACCTGGAACTCAGGGATGGCTGATGGCAGCATCTTCCTCGTTCTGCTCGTGGACACTCCGTAGGCTTTGAGTGCAGCAGATGGATACATTTTCATACTTGCATCAGTGTTGTGATTTTACCTACCTGCTGAATGATCAACAGAATGGACAGTCTTGTGGTTAAGAACGTGGGCTCTGTAAAATAGTTCCAACCCCAGCTCCTCCTCCACCATTTACTAGCTTGGTTACCTTGAGGAAGCTACTTAATCTTTCTAGGACTCAGTTTCCTGGAAGATGGGGTAGCAGTACCCACTAAATAGATTGTTGTGAAAATAAATTAATTCATATAAAACAGTACTACTGAGCACGCAGAAGGTGTTGTGAGCTTTTACTTTTATCAGCATCCATTTAGTTCTTCCCCATTTTCTTTTTCTTTAAATTTCTTAAATTGTAATATTTTTGAAAGATTGATTGATTGATTGATTTGTGATGGGGGAGAGAGACAGGGAGAGAAAGCATTGTGGCAGAGGGAGCAAATCTTAAGCAGGGTCTATGCTCAGTGTGGAGGTCATCATGGAGCTTGATCTCATGGCTCTGAGATCATGACCTGAGCCAAAATCAGGAGTTCCAAGTTTAACTGACTGAGCCACCCAGGCACTACCCCTCCCCCATTTTCTTACTGTAATTCAAAATTATAACCAGTGACCCTGTGGCAATTAAAAATGTGTGGTTTTTTTTTCTGGAAATTCTCTTTTTCCTTAAAACCATCTGCTTCTAAGTCCTAGTTCAACTGTGAAGCATTATTCTACCTCTAACAGCAAAATACAGTAGTATTAATACTTATTAATACTCTTTGCTGTGAATTTCTAGGTTTTAGGCTTTACCTGTTTATACCTCTGCTCAGTTAGCACAAACAGTGCTGTTACAGGAGTAGTATTGTTTTCTCTCACAAATCCCGGACCTTTTCCCCAAAGTAAGCACCATATTATTGAGCTATTTGAGTAACTGACCTGAACCTGCCCCCCTCACCCAAAGAAAAACCCCAGTGGTCGGGAAGTGATTTATGTCACAGTATTTTCCTCATTCATCAATAGGTGAGAGCGAGTATGACTTAACAGGAAATTAAAAAAAGAAGAAAGTAAGAAAAATAATCACTTCGTATATATACTAGTTGTATGCAAAAATCTTAACATTTTTAGCATGTTCCCTCACAGTGGGATTTTCTGTAAATATCTTTTGTTCTTTCCCTGATTGTTCATTGTTAAAATTCTTAACTAGTTTCTTGCGCTTAGGGTGTCATGTACATGGGTGTGTGTTTTAGTGACTTAACTATTTACCTGCTCTTAAAAGAAAATAGCACCTGATCTGTGTGTAAATGATGAGAGAAATAACAATACTGCAGCCACCCAGATACCTGCCCTGTGCCAAGCATTACCCCATACTTAGTACATGTTGCTCATCTTCACAGTAGCCCTGCAAGAGGAATGATATGCCCATCCTGGAGATGAGGAAGTAGAGACTTAAGGAGATGAGTCGCTTCCCCAGGAAGCTCACAGCATATCGGGCTCTGAGTGGCTGGGCCCTGGACATGTAGGTGGTAACAGAATAAGGGCAGAAGGGCTAAATTGTAGCAAGCCTGGCAAAGTGAAGTTGGGGTTTTAAATAGGAAACATCAAAGGCAGGCTGAGAATACATAATGCATTTTGTCAGTGTGTGGAACTAATGAAGTTTTTTGAACTGGGAGCTCAAAACCGCATAGGAGCTCGATTTTGAAGGCGCAGCTCTTAAAGTGTGCCTGGAGCAGCAGCATCAGCCATACTTGGAAACTTTTTAGATGCTCAGATGTTCACATTCGCTCCCACTGGCTCCATCCTTAATTCTGGGCGATCAATGACTTAAGGGATCCCCCAGATGATGCTGAGGTTCTCTCAGGCTTAAGTACAGCTGCTTTAATGAATTCTGGGTGTGCGTGGGGAGGGTGGAGAAGGCAG
Organism: Mustela erminea; assembly: GCF_009829155.1. Classification (NCBI taxonomy): domain Eukaryota; kingdom Metazoa; phylum Chordata; class Mammalia; order Carnivora; family Mustelidae; genus Mustela; species Mustela erminea. The sequence continues at coordinate 107,042,979 of NC_045618.1, forward strand.
TGGGGAGGCTACTGCCAGGAGCCGACAGAGCGGTTATTAGAGCATAAATTTGGGTGGTTTCATTGGGAATCAAAAAAAGGAAAAATCGTGACACTTTTCACGGAAGAAATAACAGGACTCAGTGATAAATGGAGGTAGGAGTATGAGGTGTGAAGCCTGTGTCTACAGGAGGCAGAATTACAGGTATATACCGAAGGCATTCAGAGGGGGAACGTGTTTATATTCCTCAGGGATCGAAGCCTCATTGTGCCTTGGTTTACAGCACCTTTTCATCTGTCTCACACCCACCAGTCTGCACCCTCACCTAGAGAACTTTCCCTCTACTAAGAAAAATGTACCAGAAGCTCCACACCAGTAATACAGACCAGGGATGATTGAGTTATTAAATGCCAAGAGCTTTTCTCTAAGCACTTTATATTCATTATCCTGTTGTTGCTATTCATTAGTTATGGATGTTTGTAAATTGCCTTCCCTTCGTGTCCAATCTAAGCTGCTCTCCCCTGTAAAATTAATATTTCCAGACACGGATCTGAGAGGCCGAGTCTGGGTTCTGGAGTTGGACAGCTGCGGGCTGAAAACCGGCCCCGTCATTACCAGGTGTGAGGTCTGGAGCAAGTTACTTACCCAGTCTCCCACCTAAATTTCCCCCAGCTGAACTACAGCAGGCAGCGTTACTACAATGAGGATGTACTAATGAGTGGACTCAGGGTTGTGGGGACCGAGACAATGCCACATGATGCTTGGTGCATAAAATGCTGAATAAATATTAGTGGGATTTATGATAATGAAGATGCCAGGTGCTTCCGCACAATCTTCATCAGCTCTCGTGGGTCAAGAGAATAAACTCCTCATTCTGGCATTTAAGACTTTTGTTCACAAACTGGTCTCTCCCTGCCTCTCAAACCTTTCATGTGATGACTCTCTGCATCATTCCTGTGCTTCCGCTAAGCTGCTCACTGTCCCCCAAACACCCCGTCTGTTCTTGCGCCCCTGCCTTTAGTTCCCTTGGTCTCCTCCTCTCATGTCCAAGTTCTTCAGGTCTAGCCTCATACTCAGTGTTTGTGGAGCCGCCATCCCTTGCCAGTGAACCCTCATCTATAATATGAGTAATCCAAACTCCAGAGCTCTGATGGCCTTTAACGCTCAGCGGGTGCTCTCAGGGTACTCTATCCGTGCTCATCCCACTTTTCCACACCCTTCGGTAGGTGTAGGGTGAGCCTCGTCCTTTCTGTGCTCAGGACTCAGCCCCATGCCAGAGACGTGCTTTCTTAATGGTGGCAACATGTACCTTGCCTTCTTGGTCTTTCCCAAGTTCATTGAAATATATGTTGGTTTTTGGTTTTGTTTTTCTTTTCTGTAATGATGCTGATAACCTCTCCCATAGGAATAACATTTAATCTATGAAATACTAATTATTATTTTATTTCCTCAGGATGAACTTGACCTGACAGACAAACACAGGGAAGCCATGTTTGCACTTCCAGCTGAGAAAAAATGGCAAATATACTGTAGCAAGAAAAAGGTAAGAGATTCATTGTGTTTATGGTTAACTGGGAAATTATCATTTTTTGTGCCCTTTGCTTTTCCTCTTCACCACTGAAATTCAGGCAGCTCTTCGTAATGTACAAACCAGATCGTGGCCTTGTTGCTACGTGTGCAGCACAATGCTGACACCTTGGATATTTTTATGGACACTTTGTTGGACACCTCCCCATGTCCTCCACACCTATAACCATTATTTGTAAGCCTGTGCAACTGACACCCAAAACCATAGTGGTGTACACAAAAATCAGTTTCCACCCATTCTTTACATGAAAGTCGGTATCTCGGTGGATTAGGAGTAGTGTTCTGGGACCTCAATCTTCCTTTCCCATTTCCTAGCAACTTTCCATTTCAGTGCCTCTAGGGTGTGGCATTGTCCTCATGGTCCCAGGTATCTCTCTGGCTGTTTCAGAGGATGAGGTGTGAAGGGGAAGAAGGCAACATCCTTCCCCACCTCTCCTCTTACAGACATGTCCTGGGAATCATCCACCTGAATTCCCCTTACATCCTACCTTTAGCTACATGGCCTCTGCCTGCAAAGAAAGCATCTTTTATCTAGGTCCTGTTACTGTTGAAGAAGGGGAGGATGGATATCAGCAGTCACGGTGTGGGCATCACCCCATGGACCATATCTCCTCAATAAAGTTCACTCTGCCATCTTTAAACCCTGTGAAAATTCTCAGACTGTGCCCACCCCAGTTTTGGAACCAATCAAGTTCATGGCCATCTTTTGTCACTTTTTCTTCTGTTCTAATAGAAACTTGAATCAAGATGGGGTAAACAGGAAGGGCAGGCTAGCACCTACGGGAAATGTTACCTGTCTCCAGGGCAGTGGACTCTCTAGTTACTCACCCTTGCCTCAAGGCAAGGAACAGAAACAAACTTTAGCAGTCCAATGTCTTTTCAAGGCACAGTATGAGTCCAAGGACCCTTTTCTTATGCAACTAGTGCATTTGCACATGTGACTTCTCTTCCAGCTCCTCTGCCTCTTTGCTGCCTTGTTTGATTGCCATGCTGGCCTTCCAGAAACATCTTGCAATAGTGAGAATGTGCCCCTTGGCAGCCCAACTCAGTGTCTCTGTGGGCAAGGCACCATGACATAACTCCTCTTTGTAACTCCAGCATCAGAACACATTGAAATAAGTGTATGATGACTGAGCCACTAATTTGTCATTAGTGTTATACTGAACTGTCAAAATAAATTGAAAGCACAGTTAGTTTTCCACCTGAGCAGTTACCGTTGATAAAACTATGTGTGGAGTTTGGTTCTGGGGGCCTTTGCTGAGAGACGTGTCCAGCTATAACCTCTCTGTATGGTTTCTGAGCTGCTACCAGATCAGACCAAGTTGTAGTTGTAAGGATTCCTAATCTAGTAGTAACCAGGAAAACATGCTTGTGAAGGACTGTGTACTCTTTTCTCTTTGTGCATGGTTCTGTTGTTGAACTGATTGTCTTGGCTCAGGAAACAGATGTAATACACTGGGAAAGGATTTTAAAATTAAAAGTGTTCAGTTCTGGAAGTGATGGCATTGTACGGTCGTGGAAAATAAGGGACCTTTTCACGAGGCCATCTTAAAGACCTACGCCCTGGAACTGAAAAGGAAGAATCTTCAAGTGCCTGTATGCACATAGGACATTGAGTGAAGACTTTTTTCTTCAAGTTAGGAAACAGTATGAAGTGAGGATTGAGAATATACACTGGAGGAAAGGAAAGGGCAGGAAAATGGGAGCAGCTTACTGAGGGGAAAGTTTTCTTCTTTCCCAGATTTTATTACACCCCTGACAGCAATTGAAAGTTAATCATGGAAACTACTGCCCCTTAGATTAGAAAAGGCAAACCCTGGAGGATAGTAATGACCTTGGACTTGCAGCTGCTGCTCATTTTTCAATTTCCAGGCCTATCAAATCCCCTTGCAAACCCTGTCTCATGTGCTCATGGCAAGGTTACCTTTTCGTAGGAAGATAGATACGGATGTGACCCCTGACCTCAGAATCCCGTTTCTTGCTGGATGGGCCCTTCCTACCACTACTTGGCCAGACTGCACAGGTCCCTGAAAGCACAGTCCTCCTGCTAGCTTCATTCTTACAGCCCGGATTCCTTACATGACAGCCAAGTAGTGGCTGAGTGGGAAAGCCATTTTAACTCTTTAGGGATTTCCATGGGGTTACAGATCTGCCTCACTTTAAAATGGATGCTAGCGTTGCTGAGTTAAGGATTTTCTTGATTAGAGCGTCTCAAAATATTAAAACTCTGCTCTGTGTTTGGTCTGCAACTGACCTTTTGGGGCGCTGTCATAAATAGGGAAATAATACAATGACTATGAGAACAAAAACTTAAGCATGAAAAGGGCATGATGTTTATATATAACATCATATATATAATGTGATCTCCTAAGGGACAGGTTGCCTATTCTCGAAATGGAGCCCATGGTGGCCATCTTTATTCCTAAGAACAGACTGTTTTTCTTGGACCATATCTTAGGTAGCCTTTTCAAATCAGGCTTGTCACCAGCAAGCCAAACCACATCCATTTCTCAGGCCAAGGGAAAGCTACAGACTCATGGCTTCTTAGATTTTTCCATCTTTCAAGATTAGAACCCAGGGCATTACAGACATTCTCACACATAGTGAAGCCATAGAGTCAGGGGCCATGAAAGCCAACAGAAACAGACACATGAGTTGGTGAAAAGCAGGCTTTCTGTGTGAAAGTGCATAGTAGTTGTGGAGGCAAATGAGACTGGGAACGGAGGATGGGGCCAGGCCTTCCTCAGCCAAGTGGCTCTTTTCCACCCAATGGTGACTTGAGTCCCAGCAGCAGCTGTCTGGTTATCAAGCCCTGCGCTCATTTCTCACACTTGCCTCTATCTACTCTCTAGTTGAAAATCCATTTCTAGAGCCAAAACGAAAGCAGCAGAAGTATTTCTAGGACTAAAAGAATTGGAAAGAAATTAATTGGCGGCTTGCCTAATTGAGTAATCCGGGGGAGAGTAAGAGATGGATGTTGTGGCCTTGTTGAAAGTCCAAATCTGTAAAAACGACTGGACTGGTTGGTCTGCCTTCGTTGGTCCTCTGTGGCAGTCCACTGTCAAATGTTTTTTAACATTCATGAAAGGACCACAAAAAGGTCCTGTTGGTGGGGCTGGAGGTATTTTCAAATAGGAAATGTTTGTGGTTCTTATCTTTAAAGGTAATTCCCTTTTTAGCTCCAATCACAACATACTCTTTTGTTTAAGTGAGGTTTTTCCCAGTCTCCAGCCAGAAACTGCATCTGTTAACAATCTTTTGGATTTTAAACTGAAACTTTTTAAACAATGAACCATCTGACCACGAAAGGCATCTGGCCATGCTGTATTTGCTTATTGTTAACATGATTTTTAAACCCTGGGAAAAGTAAGGAGAGGGCTTTGGAGAGAGAGAAGAAAGTGGTGCGTATACTGTCTCTTGGCGACGACAATCATATGGGCCCTGGCAGAAACCTTTAATTGTGCTTCTGACGGGAGTGATTTGCACGAATTGTGTCACTAACCTGGTCCTTACAGGCCTCCGGAAAACACTTGCTCCCCCTCCTTGGGCTTCCGCGCTTACTGAGTAGGCAAGTGGCGTTGGATACCGTTAGCTGTAGTGTCCTCAGGAATTTGAGGCCAAGATCAGGATTTGAGGAGAGCACCACTTGCTCTCCTCTTGTTTCCTATCTCTAAAGCCAAGGGTTCAGTAAATGGCTTTGGATTCTCCGTATTTCATGTCTCTATCTTCTTGGGTCTTCTGCAGAGAAGATGAATTTTTATTCTGCTGATGAGGGTGTGTTTGACTCAAATTTCATTAACTACTTTAAGAACCTGGCCTGACCTGGCTGTGGGGAAGATGTGGCCACGTGAGCAAAACCTGGGCCTGGTGCTTGGTGCCTTTGAAGACATGCAGGAACAGGGACTGAAAATGCAGCTGCTAGTTTTTCATTCACTCCCTTCATTTGGTTTGCATATCTTAATTGGATCACTTCCCCACTCGTCTCCACAGAAAGCAATTCTCCTTTCACCACACACACACACAGATTAAAGTTGTATTGTGCACGGTTGTCAGGGTGTGGCTCTTTCAGTTCCTTGAGAGTCGAGGGCCTCCTGTGTTTAAAGGAACATAGGGTGAAGTGGTGGAATTAAGTCAAGAGGAACCATGGGCTTTCTGCACAACTGTCAGACAAGCCAGCTGTAAAACAAGGAGGCGAGATGATACGTTCATCCTCTAGTTGTTTCCAGTATCCTAATGAGAAGCTGCTGTGGGTAGGCTGGGATGAGAAGCAGTAGTTGGGCATTGGAAGACCCGAGAAAGAAGGGAAGCTAGGTATCCTTTCTTTACTGTAATTGTTTAAACACACTGTAGAGTGAGCTTTGGATTTTCATGTGTTCACTTTGTTAGCTATCAAAATTTTGGAGAGGGAGTCTGTTGATGGGCAAAACCTAGATGTCAGTAATTATATTTCTAGACCTTTTTAACAAGTACTTGGTTTGGTTTCCTGCCATTGAGTTTTCACCTGTTGATGGATTCCAGTTGGCATTTGTACACCCAAGTGCTAAGGGGTTAAAGACAGTGGCAGAAGTAGAAGTGATCAGAGATAAGACTGGGATGTATTTTGCCCTTATTCTTTTTCTAAAAGAATAAATGAGGGGAGCACAGTAGCTGGATATTGGGGGGCGTCTCCAGGTTCTGTAGGCTCTGAAGCTCTTGGCCTTGTCTGCACATTCCCTGACTCTGACAGATGACGGTTTGTATATAAGTCCATGCTGAACCACTAAGAAACAACTGACTTGGAGTATCTGGGGCTTCATTCCATGAAGTCATGCTCTTGGTGAGGGGCAGGATGGTTTGTGATTCACCGAAGGTGTATTGAGTACTCCTCCAGGGCAGACTCTTGGCTAAATTCTGAAGATGGTTAAACAAATAAATCAAATTTCCTGGAGTGGATGATCCTGGTAGGAGAAGCAGATAAGATCAAATAATTGCCAAGTCTTGTCATAAGCTCCATAATGAGGTAAACAAACAGGCTCTGGGGCACGGAGGAAGGAGCCACCAATCTTTGGGGGTAGATGTATGTGACTCAGACAACAGTTCGTTCACCACTTTGTCCTATCTAGCAGTTAGAGCAGTGAGAGGGCTGATGTTGTCATGCTTTTATCCCATTATCTAGACACCAGCTCCTTTTAACAGTTGACCTATGCTCACGTGCACTGTTCTTGGTTTATACTTTGTTCTTTGTCCCTTCCAATATTGAAAAGGTCAACATTAGACTTTTGGCCTAATCTGATCTTCACTACACAACACACAAATTTGTAGGGCTTGTTAGGAAATCTGTAAAAAGGCTAAACTTTTGAAAAAAGGAGGCACAGTGGGGGAAGACTGAAATAACTGAGGTTTGTTCAGCCTGGAGAAGAGAAAGACATGTAGACACTCCAACATAGTTTAAAAAAAGAAAAGAAATTCCAACATGGGTATACCTCAGTGAAACTATGGTAACTGTCAAAATATTGCCAACTTCCTTGGTAAAAAGCAGCTGTCTCCTGATAAAAATCTCTGTGACAGTCACCCTTCCCACAAGGGTCCACTACTTCCCCCCAATGACTCAAGCTTTAACTACTGGCATGGAGCAAAGGGGACTCTAAGACCCTGTTCCCACATTACATCGTTGATTCTGATTCATTGGTGCCCATGCTATGCTGGTTGATAAGTATTTTGAACGTTGGCCTCAGTATGAGATGCTGATTGACCTGAAGATAGTGATCAAAACCACCTGATAATATGGGTTCACAGCCTGAAACATTCCTCCTCTAGGAATTGATCCCATGGAAGTGATGAGAAATATACCAGGGTGAGGCAGTTCTTGTCAGTGTTGCTCCTAAAAGCCCGTGATTGTAACCAACTTAAAAGAGGATGTTTATATGATAGCACACAACCCTAACAGAGTATTTTGTAGCCATTGAAAAATCACGTTTTCAAAGAAATTGTAATGACATGGAAAACTGCTCAGCATGTTTTAAAAAAAGAAAAAAGAAAGAAAAGGCATAAAACCGTAAGCAGTACCATCAAAAATTTGCAAAGGAGTAAAGTTAGAGGTAGGCAGACAGAAACAGTTGCTTGGTGGGATTGTGGGTGATTTAATTTTTTTCCTTATACAGATAGTTCCCAAATTTTCTACAGTACACTCTCTGCTCCTTACTTTGGAATATTTTCCCCCAGTTGTAAAAATAAAATTGCTCTTTTTAAAAGTACATACAGCGTATTTGTATGGTCAGGTTTCAGAGAAGCAGGATTACTGGCAGCAACACAGAGCAGCGATTCACCCTGACACATGCATGGAAGATGACTGAGCACTATCCATAAGGCTGTTGTCTTTATTTCTGTTGCTGGAGCTCCTTGGAGCACACAGTTGGGAAGGAGGGTGGATATAAACTGGAAGAGAGCGAGGGTAGGCTGGAGTCCACAAGGAAGTCCAAGTCAGTTCTGTCCGCCTCTGACTTTGGTATGGGTGTCCTGCAGAAGCCTGAACCATTAGTCATGGAGCTCAGCATACACACACCTGGCCCAGGAGAAGCTGAGGGAGGATCCAGGGGAAGGTGGAGCAGTTACAGACCTGCCAGCTATTCCACACCAACAAGGTGAGCCAGCAGCTAAAGACAACATGTATGAACTACAAAATGGCTGCTGCTTCACTTCTGCCCTCCACATCTCCTGTGAGAATCTCTCTTGCAGCTCACCATACCCAGAAACCTATAAGAAAACACGCTGTTCAGCCTAGCCAACTCGAACATTACAAAGCTACCACATACTTATACTGAAATTGGGAGGTAAAATAAATATTATTTAAAATGCAACCAGTGCTTGGGTTGTCATGGCAACCCTGGCTTCCCTGACCCCTCCTTTGTCTAGCTTGGGGACCTGTTTTTTCCCTTCTGTCTCCTCTCTTTTTTCACTCTTCCCTGGTGACATTAAAACAAAGGTGAATCTGTAAACCACCCAATGTTCTTCAGTACCATATATCTATTAGGCAATAATGTGAAAACATGAGAACCTTGGCCCTGGTGAGATTTCTTCCATCTTCTGCCCAGAAACCCACTGAAGCCATGTTTCTCATTCCCCTTCCCCCCTCTAAGTAGCATAATCTCAAAGCTAGTGACCCACTTCCTTGCTTTATTTTCTCTTTATTGAAAAAACCAGTGCTCTCAAAATGAATACCTAGTTTTAGATTTGGGGTAGAAAATTCAAGGATTCCCTCCTTCTGGCAGCCCTTAAACCAATGCTGTATTCCAAAAAGGGTGATCAGTTCATGAGTACTTGTGTGCCTCCTTGTCCTATAATCCTTTGTTCAATAACATCAATTTTGGGCATTTTTTCCCTCCAGGGTTAACCAGTTCTATCACTCCAGCTGTGCCAGCTACCACCCCTGTCTTAAAGTGTGCAGAATGGTCCTGAGCTCATAGTTTTGTGTTGATACCCAGCAAGCACCCAGCTTCATTAATGAAGAAGCAGTAAACAAACTTGCCTACAGAATGAACCAAATCCTCTCTCTCTTCCTTGGTGTTTGGAGAAGTGAACAAATCTAAAATATTCTGGACAAGTTCTGTAGTCCCCCGTTTGGGTTTTACATTCTGGTTCTGCATAGGCCTCTGTTTTTCAGCCTTGAGATGTCAGTAAAAGGACTTGCCTTGGGACAGATGATCTCGAAAGGCCTTTTCAGTCAAGGTTTCTGCCTGCCAGCTTCCAAAATTATGTTTGCCGCTGTCCCCCCATAGTTGTTCTAAACGGTATCGTAATGTGTGTGCAACACCATTTTTTTCTAAGATGTACAGAAGGCAAGTAATAGCTATGAGAAAATACTTGGCATAGTTAAAGGCCATTTGAAGGGTGAGCGGGGGAGGGAGGGTGCCATTTACTAGGGCATATTGCTGAACCCCTCTGACTTCTCTCTCCTCCTCTGTAAAATGAGACCAGTGTCACAGAATGGTTATACAAAGGGCGATAATGCCATTTCAGAGTTACCAGAGAGCTTGGGGCATGGTCGTGACAGCTGTTGCCACTGTCTACTTCAATGATGGTGACTGTGATCAAAACAGTAGTGTGGACTCACTTTCTGCTTGTTCCCACTTGTGCTAGTCTGGCATTCATCTCCATATTCTTAAATCCTGATACCTGGTCTTCATAGAACAGTAGAAGATTTCACAAGCCCTCAGAAGCTCTTGGAGGCAGAAATAATAAGTTTGGAGGATACAGTGTAGATAAGGGAAGAAAGCAAGGAAATCTTCGCTGGTAGCACCCGAAATTGGTAAAAGGAGGCTCCCTTTACATCAGAAGTGCTAGGGTAGTGTGATCAACCTGCAGTCCCTGAAGTTAGAAAACTTGTTAGAAGTTTTTTGTTAGAAGTTAGAAAACTAACAAATTTCTGAAAACTTTCCCTTCCACTCATGGGATAAACTGTTATTTCCTGGTTGGTGATTTTATTTTTGTTGTGAAAATTTAAATATACAAACAGTACAAAATATAATGAACACCCATGTTGAACAAATGCTGACACTTTATGATAATCACCATGGATTTTTAAAAAAAGGAATGAGACATTATAAATATAGTAGTGGAAGCCCAGAGGTGACCTATTCTGGAGGTTTTATGTGTTTTCCTTGCCCACGTATTTATAAGCTTATTCTGCATGGATATGTTCATATGGTATTTCATTTTAACTGCACTTCAGTGTTCCATTATATGAACACGCCCCAGTTTAATTATTTTATACCCTTTGGGTAATGCTTATTTGCGATTTTTCATTATCTAAAAAGATATGTGGCAAGGAGCAACCTTGTGCATGTGTTCAAGAATTTTTCTGGAATAAACACCAAGACATGTAATTACTGGGTTGTTTGCTAAGATCATTTTCACCTTTAATTGCTCTCCGAAGTTGTTGTAACAATTTATACCTGCCGCAGATCAGTTGCCAACCTCTGAGGGGAGGGAACTGGTATTTTGTTGTCCTGGTCAATCACTTCATTGAGGTTTGAATGTTCCTTATACAAGAAGCTGTCGCTCAGGTTCTTCCATTTTTTCCAATATGTCTTAGCAAACTGAAGTAAAAATTACTGGAATAGAAAGTGCTCATTTAAAGAAGAAAAACTCAGGTTTGGAAAATGAAAAGCATTCCATCCAAATACCCATAAAAAGCCCTACAGAAGTATAAAATGTTAGAAGTGTGTAAAAATGGACAGTTCACTCAGCAATATGTTTGTTTGGGTTGACTACAAAGGAAACTGCTCCGTGTGTGGTTCACCCTTCCTCTCCTCTAGACCTCTGTACACCCTCAGTCCCAGACCCAGGCAAATTGTGTTTCCATCTTTAGCTAGCTCTTGACTGATGTCTGCCATCACCCCACACAGGAAGTCCCTCTGAGGCACCAGCTGCTTTCCTGAGGGGCAAGTAACATGCAGGTGCAGAGCCAGCATGTCTGCACCAGTAAGCCGACTGGCCATGGCTGGAAATGCCACAGTTGGTGTGTCTCTTCCTCTAACCCAAGTGCCTTCATCTTGAGTGTTTGTAAAAATCATGAAAGCCTTTCTCCTTTCTTCCACTCTTCAATTCTTTTGGATGTTAAGAAATGGAGATGTGTAATTGCCGTGTGTCTATGCCCCATGCCTAAATTCTGAACGAGTTTCTGGGCACAAGTCATTTCCCGGACTTGGGGATTGTTGATTGCTCAGTCTGTAAATACTCCGGTTCTTGATAGCATTGTCAAGCAGCGAGTCTATATCTGTTTGTGGATATCATCTCTCTCATGGACTTCCTCCTACTTGCATTTCTGCAGTAACACCTCTTTCTCGAAGCCCTGGTATTCCCTGTAAATAGGGAACACCAAGCTGGAAGAGGGTGGGAGAGAATGACCCTGTATTTGCGTTCACATTTAATCATTCAAACAACAATAGAAATTAGTAAGTGATACAGAGCTGGAAAAAAGTAGGCTATCTTGGTTTGACAAATCAATGAACGTGGAGTCCTGGGGAGAGTGGGTGTTTTGTGTCCTGTGGTGATCTGTTTTTCCCTCTGGAATGGGGGCTTGAAAAGCAACTCCCCTGGCTTTCTCTCTCTGCTTGCCATTCATTCATCCTTTGGTGCTGTGCTATGGAGAGAACACTCCTACTTGAGCTCTAGTTGCTGGAAAAAATTTGTAGTTTTGGGTTTGAATGGAATCCCTGGGAGGACAGTGGTTCTCAACTACCATGGAGCAGCTAGTTTTGGCTTCCAAATCTTAATTCTTAAGCAGATTCCTTTTGACAGCTCTAGTACAGAACGGATTCCATCATGTGTTAATTGTAGAGTTAGGAGTACAGGACTATCTTGGAGCTCTCAGTCTTTGCTAGAGTCCTTGTCAAGAGTGCTGTTATGGAACCAAGGCTCAAAATGCAGCTCTGTGAGGCCCTTTGAGCCCCTTGGCTGTGTATGTTGAAGCACGGAGGCACCGCCTTCTTTCACTTCCAAAATTCTACACCTGCAGTTTTGGAAATACACACTGAGTATCTCGGTCATAGCTGTATGGATGGTGGAAAGGGATATTATTATATCTCACATCAGAGAATCCAGAACTAGCTGCTTACTTTGATTATCACCAGCTCAGTGGGTCCCTGAGGGCCCTACAGCACAGGAGACCCTCCAGATGGATGCACATCCTTGGTTTCAGCATTCCTTAGGACTGTGGCTTCCTTCCCTGGTTGATTGCACTTGTGACTAACTTCAAACAGAGTTGGCAAAGAGGTTTATCTTGATTACCAGCTCCGAATAGTTGGGGGTTAAAGCCTGGAGCACTTTGAGGAACATTGAGAGATTATGAATGGATTTAGTAAGACCAGTGTGGTAATTAATTAGCAATGTCTGCCATGACACATGATGGGAGAATGAGGCATATGTAGCCAATGTTGCCATCCTTGCCCTGGAGTGCTCCTCTTGCTCCTAGATTGTAGTCGGATATAAGTATCATATTCCATGCCCCCCACCCCACCCTTGGTGTCTTCCCTGGTCTTTTGCAGACTCTCTAAATGCTCTGGCACCTACTTTCATAGAATGAATTCCCCAAGCCTGCCTGATGTCACCATCTCCTGGAGGTAGGTCTATGCAAGACATCACTGGGAAGAAGTATCCGCTCTAGGAGTGGTGTCAAAGAAGAACAAAAGCCCATTTTCCTGAGCTTTTCCTATATACATATTTATTTTATTCTTTTCACTAATAGCGCCAGCACACCTAATATTTGTGAATCCGTAGTCTTTCTGCTTAGTGCATTTCAGAGCTTCACCCCCTCATGAAGTGGGAAGGAACTTTGAGCTTCCGGTGTAACTTAGAATATGCGGCTAATACTTCTAATTTGGGGTTCTCCAAATTCCTTATATTCCAGGAACCTAGTAATTTGTGGAGCTAGAATGGGTTACAGTAAGAAAGTCTACCAAAGAATACCAACTTTAAATCACAGTGTCTTAAATTCTCTTGTTGTTCTTCAATGCAGTATGGGAACAACATTTGTCTTAAGCAGTCTTAAGATAGTATCCTTTTATCTGTCCACCCATGTAAGGGAAGACACGCTATGTTTCCTCAGTTTCTAGGATGTACTTCCTGACGTCCTCACATTTAGGCATTTCTGAGATGGTGACATCTTCTAACGGATGCTTTTCTGTTTTATTTTTTCTGCCACCAATGCTGTCATTAATTCAGTAGTATGCCGAGAGTAAGTGATAACTTAAAATCAGAAGTATGGTTATGACCGCCCTTTTGGGGAACTATTAATCGTGTCCTAGCATTTTTCACAGTCATCCTGAGAATGGCTCTCTGAATGGAATATGTCTTTACCGGCTTACTGATTCTCTGCTTAGTTTAATTACTATTTTCCAAAGCCCTCTCTTTATAGCCTTGTGTTAAGCATTATATTGCAAATCATAAACACACTTTGATTGTTTTCCCAAGAGCAGGTTACAGAACATCAAAACCTGCTTTAGGACATTCTGAAAGGCTGGTCTGGTAGCTGCAAATCTGGTAGCAAGATGTGAGGCAACAAAGGCCATTGACACCACTGATTGGATTTCCACACTGCATACGGGTTTAGTGATGTGTGTCCAAACATGTTAATTTACCAGCCAGCTGGACTGAATTGTACCTGGGTCTGTGGCACTCCGTCGTGGCATATGGGTCAAAGACTCGACTCTTAACAAGCTACACAGAAGTGATTTGTTTTATGTCATTGTATACCTTTGTGTCATAGGCAACAGGGGAATGTGGGCTTGTATCATTTCTGAAAATAATAATTGGAGAATGTTTCTTTCTCTTTGCCATGAAAATGAGGGGGAATTGTCATCTAAAATTGGCTTCAGATGTTGAAGTTATACTGATGGAGGTTTTTAGGCTCCAGTCATACTCCATGCTGTGAAGTGCTTTGCCAAAGAAATGACTTGTTAAAATAAATAAAATAAATGCCTCATAGTTTAGGAAGTGGACTGTAAAGTCTCCGCTTTTAGCTCTAGGTAAAGACTGTGGCTCTTTTCTTAGATATATCAGCACATGAAATGCATTTTCCCCCAGGACCCTGTAGCATATGACTTTCAAGATTTTGGTTCTGGAAAGTCAGCCAAGGCTTTTTCAGGAAAGAACAGGGTGTTGGAACAAACTGAGCCCCTGAGCTGTTTCAGAAATGCCATTTGTCTCTGTGCTCTTGAAGTCCTATTGTTGCTCTTCTCTTTGTTCCGTTGCTGCTGTCCTCGTAGGAAGACCAGATCTCTTTCAAGCCGCACTTTTTACCGGGGTTTGTGATTCGGGGGGAGAACAAAAATGAGAGATGGCTGAGAGGTAGCACAAGGCTAATTTTTAATACACAGTGTTTCATTTAGCCCACTCAAAAATATTGGATCATTTTTACCAGTGTAAATAAAGCTTGGGACAGATAAAGAACACTAATGTAACATTTTGTGCTATCAAGAAATGTCTCAAACCATTTTTCCCAGTTGCGCTTAGGAATGCTTACATTTGATTTTTATTTTGAAGTTAGAAGATACATTGATAGAGACTGGAGATTAATAAAAAATGCAGGAGCGTTAACAATACTGGCTGTTTCTTTTTATCATGATGAAAAAAAAGGGAGTAAATTCTACAAATGGGTTTAGTTCTTTGTAACTATATTTGTAATAACTGAGAACCTATTGTCAGAAGTTTGTGATATTCTAAGAAACTCTCAATGCTAACGTTTGAAATCCTGTTCTTCTCAGTGTCCTATGTCCTGTTTTCATGCCTCACTAACAAGGAAAACAGAAGCTTTGTTCTTTTATTCATGGGTTCTAATACCTAGTACAGTGCCTAGGCCTTTATAAAACTCAATGACTATTTATTGGGTGGGTAAATGAATGAGAAGGAAAGCAGATGCCTCTTCAGTTTCAGTTCAGAACTGATTTTTTGGGCATGATGAGCAGAGGGATTCTGCTCCTGTCATGCCCTTGAGAAGTCTGCATTCAGCACTATAGTTCTGCTGCTCTCCGTGTAGGCTCTGTGTTACTCCTAAAGGGTGTTGGGCTCCTGACCAAACTCTTAGGCTACCATGGTCGAGTATTACAGCTTTTTTTCTGGCTGGGGATTGGGGGGAATGAGGAGCAGGTCTAAATTCACTTGAGCTCACAGCTCCCTGCCCTCAGATGAGCTGGGCAAGAATTGTTAGAAATACCCCAACTACTCGCCCAACAAATTTCTGGGAAGGCTAGAGAACCAGGTGTAGCTGGTTATAAGGTGGACAGGGTAGAGTGGTCTCAGTGGTTTCAAGTCAGAAACTCAGTGATGTACAAGTAGAAACCGTGCCACACAGTCATGGCAAGGCAGCGGAAACCAGCAATTTGAGGTGAAGTGGTCAGGACACGGTAGGTGTTCTTGAGCAAGAGCTTTGGACACGCCTGAGCATCTGGGTAATTTAGGTGTGAGGGGCCTAGAGCAGTGTTAGTCATACAGTGTGGCTTCCACATTACATGTTTATAGATTGTGTCCTGTTCAACCAGGAAGTACTAGTCATGCATCTGTTATTCAGCTACAGTGTAGTTATATTGAAATGGGAAAAAAATGTAGTGAAAATTTCTGTCTATTATAGCACTCTTCAGAGTGTTCTTCACTTTTACATTATTCGAACTATTTAAGAAATCTGAAAAATGTTAAAAAAAAAAGAACAGTAGCAGTACAATTGATTATTTCCTGATGACCATTTTTGCATTTATTTACACCTACATAATTATATACGCCTTTGCCTGTAAATTCGCTTTTGAACCTGTTGCAACATCTTATTTGTTCCCTCATTTATTATTAATGAGTTCAGCAAAATCTTTGACATCAGTTCTTGCCATGCTTTTACCTTTTAAAAATTATCCTCTATCAATAGCAATATAGAATTGTAAACTTCAAGAATTGTTAGAGAAGGGCCTAACTTATTTTAAATGATCCGAGATCTTGAATAATATTTTAGACTGGAGTACATGATATGATAGCAGGAGGCTCTGTGGGAAAATGTGCATCGTATATGGATTCTAGTGAGCCTTTTTATATCTGGAAAGAGCAGAGCTCAGGGGTCAGAAGAGGTGTTCAACTTCACACACATACAAGGAAGAAATTCCCATGATGTTTGAAAAGATGATGTACAAGAAAGAAGCAAGGGCAGTGTAAGTGGAATCCAAACACTTGAAAAGCAATGATTTAATAAATGAAGCTTGAATTTCCCAGAAAGTTTCTCAGCAACTAGTGAGCCTAGGTCCTATTCATCCTTTTAAAATTCTGCTAATTTATATTTGTGTTTTAGAGATGAAGTGTCCTCCATCTTATAAGACCTGTTTTATTACTGAGTTTATGGCCAATGATGTTACAATATGTATACTTAATAAAACATGAACTACACATATTTTAATGTGCTTCATGAGACATGTATCTTTTATTCTAAATCATAAATGTTATTTGTTGTAAACCATCAAGAAAGCAAGAATTTGGGGCGCGTGGGTAGCTCAGTGGGTTAAAGCCTCTGCCTTCGGCTCAGGTCATGATCCCAGGATCCTGGGATCGAGCCCCGCATCAGGCTCTCTGCTCAGCAGGAAGCCTGCTTCCCCCTCTCTCTCTGCCTGCCTCTCTGCCTACTTGTGATCTCTGTCAAATAAATAAATAAAATCTTTTAAAAAAAAACAAGAAAAGAAAGAAAGAAAGCAAGAACTTGTGTTTCTTGGGTAGATATTTTGGTCAGAAATCTTCCAGACGCCCTCTTAAAGACTGTCTAGAGTTATGCATCATTGACATGCGAGCAAATCCCTTTCAGAGGAATTTAAATATATTTGTTGGAGTTATTTATTTTTTTTCAAAAAGGAGACATAAGGGTGTGATAAACTGATGGAAAATTTGAGATTTACTTATGAATTGAGGAGGATAAACTTATGCTATATAGCCAGTGGAGAATTTTTGGCTTGGTAAAAGGAAGACTTTGGGAGGACATAATAGCTTTATTCAAATTGTTTAAATACTTGCAGGGTTATTGTTCACAGGAGAAATTAGACTTATTCCATGCAGTTCCCAAGGGCAAAACTAAGGCCAGCAAGTGCCTGAAGTTACAAGGAGACATCTGTCAATTCATTCTAAGGTGAATTTTCTAACAGTCAGTGAGGGTGCTGGTTCCAAACATTTGTGGACTCGTTGAAGCCTTCTCTTGGAGAACTAGGATCGATCACCTGCTGCTGACCTTATATGAAGGACCCCTGTGAGGGGTAACTTGGAGTAGGGTGTCTCTGGGATCAGAGACCTTGATATATAATTATGTGACAGCTCTCCTTAAAAACATACAGATGTTCTGCAGCACCGGGAAAAATGGGGAAGGAGACTTGCGCCTCTGACATGGTTCTAAGTGCTAAATATGAAAGCCTTTGTTACTGCAAGTCAGCCTCCAGTCTTTCCAGAAATTGACTGACATTCGGAGGCTTAGGAGGAGGTGTTGGGTTTCCTGGCAGATGCAGAAGCTGCTGTTCTGTATTCATTCTTTGTGTGGGCCCAGCCGGATTTGGGCAGTAGATCCACTTGATGTGTAATTGTGACAGTGGCCAAGCAGTGTAACCAGATGGGCTGTCCCGGGGACCGCATGACTATCTTGAAATGTGACAACACAGGAATTCATTTTTGAAACCAACTGCCTCCGTCTGGCAAGTGTCAAATGTAGGGTATAGTTTTAGCCCACTGCGAGGGGCTGGAGGGAAGGCTGTACGAAGGACTGAGCAAGCAGCGGTCCCAGGAATCCAGGTCCGTGGACCTGCTGCTGTTTCTCTTCCCTGGGAAAGAACAACAAGACAAAGATTTGGAGGCCAAAATCAGGATTTAAAAGACTAAAGGATGCTATGCTATTTTAAAAATTTTGTTTATCTATTTATTTGAGAAAGAGAGCATGCAAGGAGGAGGGAGAGAGAGAATCCCAAGCAGACTTCGCTGAGTGCGGAGCCTGAGACCGGGCTCAGTCTCACGACCCTGAAATCATGACCTGAGCCAAAACCAAACGCCTGACTCTTAACTGACTGAGCCACCCAGGTGCCCCTATCCTATTTGAACAAGTAGGATTGCATTGCTTTTGAAGGAGCAGTGAGTTTGGGAAGATGGTGGACTTTTCCGGCATGGTACATCCTACTTCTCTAGAAAACAACGCAGGTAACCAGGCAAATTCCACATACTCTGTGAGCTGATCCTAACTTATGGATGGGCTTTCCTGGAAAGGGAGTGGCTTCCAGGAGCGGAGATAACCTGGAAAAAAATTGATGCCCACGTTTGAACTTTGATGGTTTCCTGCCTTCTTGAGAGCCAAGCTTGTTCTAGCACAGGGCGTGACAGCAGTCCAGCCACTTAAATGTTTTTTGGCAAATAAAGTGTTATTGAAACAGGGCAGTGCTCCTTCATGGAAGTGTTAGCTGTAGCTGCTTTCACGCTGTACCAGCGCAGAGTTGAGTCATTGCAAAAGGCTCTGTGGCCAAACAAAGTCTAAGACACTTACCTGGCCCCCCCCAGAAGAAGTTTGCCAACCCCTGGTCTGTCAGGCTATTCCCTGCTTCACCATGACTGTCCTTTGAGAAGATGCTGATAACACTATTATTGAGCCGGAAGGGAAAGTCAGCAGAAGTAATCAGCAAGGACTTCCACAAAATACTTTTCCATCTTCCATCTTACCTGCTCTTCCTTCCCTGTTCCTTCGACCTGTTCCTCGGCACCTATTCCCTATCATGCACTTGAGTTTAGTAGATGACACGCCCATCAGGGAATCATACCTAACAGAATAAAATATTTTGGCCAGTCTGTCCCCTTTGTCTTTCATATTCTGTAAAAATTCTAGGAGCAAAGTAAATTCAGTTAACATCTGTTGCATTCATTAGTATATGGGGCTGGGTCCATGAAAAACAAGATCGCAATGACCGTTTAATGCCACAGGTAACTATTTTGATTGTTAACAAGGGATGGGATTTCTTGATCCTATATATGATCACAGTTAACATGTGTTCTAGTACCATTTTTTTCATAAATGGGACAGCTTTTTCTTAGTATTTAGTTACCTTTGTCCTATATTAAAAATTACCAAAATGAATTTTACTTTGTATTATACTGAAACAGTGCCTTTCTACCGTTGAAGTTCATTTAGTTAAACCTTAATATGTCTCTACTATTTGAGTTGGAGTTACCCTTCTACATCGTTAGAGGGTTTTTAGCCAATCTAGACAGTGAAAGGATATGTCTCCCACAAGTACTATCTAAGAATCTCATAGGTTTGTAACAGTGAATGTGGAAATTTATGGCTTTAGTTGGCCAAGTGGATATTGCTTCAGCCTGTGATTTATGGTCTAGTGAACAACCACAGAACATGTCCTTTGCAATTAATTGACCTTTGTATAGCCTGTTTGGGGTCTTACTAACAGCATCTGAAATGAAAGAAAAACTCTACCAGTTCTTACATATTATTACTTGGGAAATGATCCTATTAAAAATTTGCCCTGTGTTAATTTCAAAAGAAGTTATACTTAAAGACTTAATTTTTTTTTTTTAAAGATTTTATTTATTTAGTCAGAGAGAGAGAGAGCGAGAGTGAGCACAGGCAGACAGAGTGGCAGGCAGAGTCAGAGGGAGAAGCAGGCTCCCCGCAGAGCAAGAAGCCCGATGTGGGACTCGATCCCAGGACGCCGGGATCATGACCTGAGCCGAAGGCAGCTGCTTAACCAACTGAGCCACCCAGGCGTCCCAAAGACTTAATTTTTTTAACTGTGCTTTGAGTCTCACTGAAAGTGTTCAGCTGTTACTAAGAAATTATTTGCCACACAGATATATAGGGGTAGAAATTTTGAAAATTTTAGCATCCTTCAGGTACATAAATCTTTGGACAAATCATAAAATTCCTTTACATGAACATTTGATGTTAGGGTTGTAGTATGTTATAGAAATAGAAAATCCAATGAGGAAGACAACATCGAAATGTTTTTTACCTTTTTGCTGTGGGGAACAGAGGGGTGCCCCCGGTGTAGAGAACAGAGACATCCCAAATGTTGCCAGGATCTTGTTGACCTGATGCATTTTGTGTTACACAGAACATCTGAAAAAGTAAGGTGTTTGTCCTAACAGAATATGCAGTGCTTTAGAACTTCTGTTTTAACTATGAAAATAGTGAATATTTGTGGCAAAATAAGTTTGAATTATACAAAAGTTAGTAAGAAAAGACCTACCCAGAGGTAGCCATTGTTCAATTTTCTTGTGTTTATTTCCAGAAATGTTTGTATGTTATGTGCACATTTTTTCCCTACAGATGAGAAATGGTTTTCGGAGGCATTCCTCCCTGCCCTGACCCTCCATACTATATTTGGTCATTTTGAATGCGATTACATAATTGTCCTTCATTCTGTGTTACTGCTACAAAGTAATTTATTCAGCCATCTCCCTTGCCATATATTTGTTCACTTTATTTGCTGACTCAAAACAGCACTGTGGTGAAAAAAGTGTAAATATATAATTGTGGGCTAAATATATAATTGTGTGAGTATATCATTGTGAAAGTAGACTTAAAGGAAGGACACAGGCTGTGTGGGTGTGTTTTAAATTTGAACAATCACTGCCAAATGTACCTCCAAATTTTTAGTCCTAGCATAACAATGTCCATAGCTGGAAATTCTGGAATATTATCCTTATCATCCTAGCTAACATTTATCAATCATGTTCTGTGTGTACTGTTCTCAGTGCCTTCTTTACTTGTAATAATCTTTTAAATCCTCACAAGGGCCAGTGAAGTAGGCACCCATTTTACAGATAAGGAGATTAAAACTGAGTCACATAGTGAGGTCACTTAACTTATAGGTTACCAGAAGTAGTGAGTGACTGAGGATTCAAATAGGTGTCTGTCGATCGTGGTAGAAGGGGAACACAGCCAGCTTGGCTTGGTAGAGAGAGATGATCATGACATGAGAGAAGAAAGTCTGGGACATAGCTGTGAATGTTTAGCACGGAAAGAGTACAAAGAAATAGTACAAAATTTATTCTTATGGGCAACGTGATGTTGAGAAAAATAAATGTGCTGTTGTACATTTAAAGAGAGTCGGGGAGGATCTCTTGGAATTTTTTTCACTAGCCACTGACTAGAGATCTGGAATGAAAAATGTGCCAGTTAAAAATGAGGCCAAGTTAAAAAAAACTATTGTTTCTTTATTTTCTAAATAAGTTGGTTAATTAAAGCCTGATTTAAAGGAAAAGAAAGTAAATGTTCTTGAAGGTCCCTTGTGCTGTACCACTTTTCTTTTCTAGCAAAGGGGGTTTTGTTTTGTTTTGTTGTTTCTTCAGAATGTGAGATAATGGGAACAAAGTAGATAATAAGAGAAGAGCTTCAAACTAGTTAGTGTAGGCTGAAAGCAAAGTGAAGTGTCAGAGCCTCCATCCAGTGGGAAGTTTTGTCCATCAGTATTATCTTATGCTTGACTATTGACCTACCAAGGAAATAGGATGAGTTGGATTAGAGAAATAGTAAAATTAATGTTTTTCCCCCTTTCTAATTACCTTATAAAAGAAGTAGTTGTTGAAAGTTAAGTATTTTGTAATTGAGTCACTGAACAACATAAATTAAAAAAAAAAAAAGCATTGGTTTTAGAAATTGGGCCCTCGAACTAGGGAGAGTACACATTGGTTTTCCATAAAACCTCACTATCAGAGTTCTATAGAATCTTAGAACTTCTAGGGACTTTAGAAACAGTCTGGCCTTACCCTCTCAATTTGGAGAAAGAAAAATGAGGCCCAGAGATACTCAAACTTACCAAGAAATCCTGATTAAGTAAACCAAAAAGTTAAGTTCTGGAATCTCATCTTCAGATGGCCAATGTAGTCATCACTCCACTATCCCATCGCTCTGAAATTAAGTGATATTTGCAAATATTATCCAAAAACAGTAATCAGAAAATTTAGCAACATAAAATGTTTGTATCAGTTCAGTGCTAATTATTTAGTAGACCTAAAAATAGGCATGCAAATAAATGTTTATAACACTTTTAAAAGAAATCAAAACTAGATTTTAGTATGAATTAGCCATTTTGTAGGTAGAATGTAGAAGGATCTAATGTGATTGCTAGAATTTGTATTCTCATAGGGCAAAACCTTCTCTAGGGGTCGTTTGGTGTTACCCACAATCTGTTTTAAAAGAAGGAAAAATAGCTTTTTTAAAGAATAGAATGAAGCTAATATTCTTTCTTATTCGAGAAAAGTTGTAATGGAATCGGTCAAGGCAGTGGTCAAAAGCAGGGTTAGGTGTGTATAATTTAGGGAGGGATTTGTTTGCAATTCAGGGTCCTGAACTGCTCAATGCTGTTAGCTCATGTTCAAGCGCACTTGAGAAATCCCTGTGAAGATCGTTATTAGACTGGTATGTAACAGAACAGGAGAACAGGTTAGGGAAAAGCTTCATAAGTGCTGTCTGTATGCACACACATTATATATAGATAAGGCATTGATAAGGGGGCAGAAGAGTTCCCACAGAAAAAGTCTAGAGAAAAGGGATCAGAGGTCATCCAAGTAAGACATCAGGCCTTAGAACAATATTCAGAATTAGAATAATATTCAGAAATGTTGAATGTAGCAAAAATAGCAATAAAGGATTAGGGAAAAGCAAACTCATTTTTGGCAACTAACCACATCTGAGTTTCTTATACAGTTAAGTGGTTAAGAGTGAAAGGCCAGCTTTGTACTTACTTCAGATTGCTTGTGATTAATCTGAAGTCTAATTTTAGGAAAGAGGTTGCCCTGATTCTTTCCCATTGCCTC
This sequence comes from Mustela erminea, assembly GCF_009829155.1. Taxonomy (NCBI): domain Eukaryota; kingdom Metazoa; phylum Chordata; class Mammalia; order Carnivora; family Mustelidae; genus Mustela; species Mustela erminea. The sequence continues at coordinate 107,065,842 of NC_045618.1, forward strand.
TGAATTTCCAACGGGATGACCTTTGGCAGCTTCCCGGTCTTCTCTTTGCTCTGTTTCCTCCTCACTAACATGAGTGAAACAGCGGCTCCCCCATCCAGTAGATTACATGAAGAGCATAGTGCTTAGAACAATCAATGTTTGACCCACAGTAAGCTCTGAATGTGTTAGATTTGCTGTTGCTTTCATTACAACTAATGCCCTCTATACAATCTTGTCTATTTTTCCACTTGTTTCTCTGTAACAAAGAAACTAGAGGGGTGGCAGATGGCTCAAAGAATAACACGTTAGAGGCTGGTAACACATAGGACCCAGGTGCTTTCCAGGAATATCAGACATCTCGACTGCATCAGCAGTTTCTTTCGTGGACTTCTTAGGGGAGACTCTTCCCCTCAGCCTGTCTCAGTGTCCAGTGCTCTTGAGGGGATCCCCGCTCCCTGACAGCAATTGCATTCATTGTTTCTGGCCTGTGGCTCTGCATAACTACAGACTCTAGCAGCCGCACAAAGTAGGAGCAGAGAGCTGATTCACAGATGTGTTTCACTTGGCTACCGGAGGACACATCTGTATCGAAGGACCAGGGCTGCACAGAGGAAGCTGGAGACACATTGCTGAGATGAAGAACTCTGAGGATCACCCCCAGGAATATAGTGATAACAGTACTTTTATGAGAAGCTTTTCCATACATTAGCTCATATTATTTTCTCAACTCTGAGGCATGTGAAGTAAAAATGAAGCTGTCTTTCCCCTGTTTTGACTACAGTATCTAGGTCTATTCTTAATATGTTTACATTACTAAAGCATTTTCAAAGTGTAAAGATTTCTCTCTGTATACTAATCTTCAGCTTCTAAAATGATCTCCTGTTCTGTTAACCATGACTATTAAGCTTGCCATAGACAGGCTCTCAGGGGACCCGAGACACAGGACAGGATTTTGTTGTAGTTTTGGAAACTTGCCCTAGTTTGAGGGACTAAAAAGATCTGGCACCTTCTATTTGATTTTATAGGTTCAAATACCATAGGCTATCACTGTGGGTCTTGGCTTGCTGGATACATTGGTAACAGCGGGGTTTTGCTAACTTTAATACTCCATTTTAGGAGGAGAGAAGGGTTCAGCATTTACACTGCCATTGTAGCTACTTTATTAACATGTTAAATAGTAACCAAGGACTGTTCTAAAAACTCATCAGATTTCCTAAGCTTTTTAAAACCATGCAAGTGTAATGCAGTCCAACTTCAAAGCTGCTGCTCTAGCCGTTGTCCCCATCATCTGGCCTGTTCAGTCTCCAGATGAAATTCGTGCAACTGCTCAAGTTCAGATATCTGTTACTGCCGGCTTTTAAGGCACCGTAAGCACGAGTTACTTTGCCTGCTTTTTGTGACTACTTAGCGAATAGTTTTGAAATTACATTTCTTTTATCTCACCGCAGTAGACCCACCTAGAAAGATTTGCTTCAAAAAGTGTTTTTGAGGTAAAGTATAGGGCTGAAATTAAAAGCCCCACCTTGAAACTGCTATCCCAAAGACTGAGATTCTAACCTTAGTAAATAGGTAGTAACTACTTCATTATCCCCCAGCAGCTATATGTACCTGGCCCAGCATATCTTCCAAGGGGACAGGGGTACAATTGTACTAAGGTGCTCTCTGAAAGTGAAGTTAGAGAATTCTGAAATTTTCCTCTTCGAGTCTGTTAGGTCACACAAATGCCTTCTAGCCACATGGGTGTGCAGACATGCCTGCGAAGTTCCAACTACAGTGCCATCTTCTGACGGACTTGGTGTTCGTGTGGAGCAGAAGCCACAAGACCCCTGATTTTGCGGGGAGGTGAGGGTTCAGGCTGGGGGCTACTATCCACAGAGGCCCTGAGGGCTCTGGTGCTGGCTTCAGGTCACCCTGTTTTGTAAGACAAAAGACTGGCCAGAGTAACCTTTAGAAAGGGGTTCCTGCATTCCTTGGGTTCCAGTTCCCATCTGCTCAGATGCATTTCTCAAACTCACAAGCTGTCACAGCAAGAGGGCTGGGCCTGTGAATAGTGTGTGCTTGTTTTACTTCTATCCATCCAGGGTCAGGCTTTATTCTACCGTTTCTTCTGAAGCAGTACCTTGTTTTGGTTACATCAAATGAAACCCTTCAAAATTGTTACTGTTTTCTGGAGTCTGAGTAAACTAACTGAAATAGTCTAATTAACAACTGGCCAAATCCTGTGGTCATTCTTAAAAACACTTTTCCTCCTTTGTGGATTTAATCCAGACGTATAGTTGAGGAATACTGTCCTCAGTGCTCATAGGAGCTAGACATCCTTTGTCCCCACAACAAACACTGTGCCCTTCCCAATGTTATTGTGCCCCCGAAGGAAAACAATATCATACCATGGTGTGGCTAAGTTCAATTCCCCTTTATAGTCAATAATATTGTACAAACTTTTTTTTTTTCCTTTAAGAGAGCAAGCAAGTGGGCAGGAGGGTGAGCCAGGGTGTGGGGGTGGGGGGCAGAGGGAGAGGGAGGGAATCTTAAACAGGCTCCATGCCCAGGCTGCAGCCCGACCAAGGCTTGATCTCACGACCTGACCTGAAATCAAGAGTTGGACACTTAGCCAGCTGAGCCACCCAGACGCCCCTACTGTACTAACTTTTATGGTGACAGATGGTAGCTGGATTTATTGTGGTTGCCGTTTCATATCATGTATAAATGCTGCATCACCATGTTGTACCCCTGAAACGAATACAGTATTTTATGTACATTGTTTTTTAATTTTTTAAAAATACAATTTTAAAAAGTGATAAAATAATAAATTCCCCTTGATCTGTGGTTCAGAAAATGTCCCCTTTGTCACACCTAAGTCTGTCTGTAGCACTGTCTTGTCCCTTGGTGAGGGAACAGTCTCATGATTAGAGCCAACATTTGAAGACCAACATCTTCTATCTCATTGTCTTCTAATGGCTTATCTAGGCCATTGTCTAGACGCTCTGAAAGTCGGATGTGCTTATGGCTGTTGTGCGTATATATCTGGTGGTATATTACGTTTTTTGCTTTCTATTTAGGACCAGGAAGAAAACAAGGGAGCAACAAGTTGGCCTGAATTCTACATCGATCAGCTCAATTCCATGGCTGCTGTAGGTATACTTTCTGTTCAATGGCACACAGTTTAAAAGGCAAATTTAGCACACAATTGGACAATAAATTCACTTGAGTAAGAACTACCAAAGGTCATTATCTTTCCAAACTCCATTCCAAACACTCAGTGTTGCGGGGGGAGGGGGGAGGTGAAAAGGAGGGCAGAAGTGGTACTTGGCGAAATTATTTTTTCCAGTATGTTTTACATAAAATCAGCACACACTAAAATATACGTGAGTTTAATATTATAAGAGGAAATGTAATCTTAAATCTGGCTTATGTTCAACTTTAACTTGCAGTTGCTCTTACCAGTCGTTTGCAGCTTTGTTAGGGCAGTAGTAGTCTACACGTTAATAGCATTTTACAGTAACACAATGGAACTGCTCCTTCACGGTTCTCCGCCCATTCTCCTTTCCACCTCGGACTTACTTAGCTCCTGGATTCTTGATGTTGCAGGGCAGCCAGGTGCTCCTTCACTCTTGTAAATAACAAAGGGAGTTTATGGAATCAGTGGTGAATAAAAGACATAAAAATTATGCTGAGATGTTCTTGGGAAATCTATGGTTAAGTAATTGCTTAAGATGCATTTTCAGTGCCTAAAATACGCCTCTGATCACATGGATGGCTGTGTAATGTCAGCATTCTGAGCACCCTTCAGGGCACGTATTGATCCCAGCTAAAATATGAAGCAGAAAACAAGTCCTCAACCTTTGAGCCTTACTAACTCAAATCCTATTCATGTCGATAAAAATCGGTGATTGCCCATGGTACACCAGTGTTCACCCGTGTGGGTACACTCAGGATTTTAAGATCACTCTGTTAGGTTCAACTTTGAGTTTATAATATCCATGCAAGATGATAGCTTCCATAATAAGTATTTTTCTCTACCTCTTTCTCTTCTTCCTTTCCCAGGGTCCTTTTGGACAATTAGCTGCCTCATACTTAGGCAAACATTGTTTTTTTAAAAATTGTCTAACATTTTGCTGCTGCTGCAAAAGTTAAAAACTGATTACAATATGTGAATCACGCTTTTATTAAACTTTCAGAGACATTGACTTTTAGTAGCTTCCTCTTTTCTAGCTATTTCTTTGAAGATGCTTCTTTTGCTGTTGCACAATGAATAATAAACAGCCTAGTTTAGAGCTGTATAAATTATAGAAGAAACTGCATAAGCTTTTGCCCTGAGGATTTCTAGTCTAAAAGCACTGCAGAAAATAACACCAACGCCTCCTTGTCCAAGGCATCCTACATAATGGCAAAGATGAGAAAAGAGTGATCTCAGTATTTGTATGAATATGTCAGCAAAGTGTGGGGCTTATGACGACCATCAGGGATTTTTCTGTGCACAGCCTGAGCAATAATAACTTAGAGCCTTTTACATTTCCTGCATTTGAAAGTTAAGTTCTAAATTCTTGTTCCTGGCTGGTAGAGAAAAAAAGAGCTGTGGGGCAGAAAGTCTTGCTTTCTAATTAAGTCAGCATTGTTTGATATAACAAGGGAAGTTGCTTCTTCCTTAATGAATTCACTTCTATAAATGGAGAAGTGCTAAATACTATGGCATTTTTTTTTCTTCGCACTTTGGGGGCAATTAGGTTAATTTGTCCTGTAGTGACTTAACCCATGCCTTGTACGGAGTCACCCTGGCTCCTTTCCTGCACTAGGTCTGTGATGAGCCAGTATGAAGCACTTCTGTAAGAGCCTTCTTTCTCCTTTGGCCAGCTCCTTGGACAACCCTGTGCTGCATTCACGAGTCATCTACATTTTAATTATATTTGCTTCCTATTCCAAAATCCTTTCCAAGAGTATCTCAAGGCAATTAAATTGTCAGTCACTTTGCTATTCTTGACGTGCTTAACACCTAACAAAGCTTTCTAATGCTCCTGGAAGGACAGAGGTGGCGTCTTTCTAGGGTTAAAGGTAAAAGGCAGTAACAACTTCTGAGTTAGTGAGCCTGCAGAACTCCTGTGTATGTAATGAACAAAGAGGTCTGGTGAGACCAAAATCCCTATGCTGAATTTTCTGTTTTTCTCACCTTATTTGTTGCTACCGCCTCCTACTGTGGGTCTGGCTGGTCTCTCTGCTAACCGTATTGGAGATTTCCCAACAGTATACAGCAGAGAGCCTGAGACATTGTCCCTGGGGACTGGAAAGACCTACAGTTCCTCCAAATCCTTTCACAGCCTGGCAGCTCAACTTGAGCTCTCTAGCTTAGGGATTTGTTGAAGGGGATTGATCCACGCTGTTACCGTCCTTTGTCTTCAGAATCCCTACCTCTCTGGAGCGTGCAGCGTGGGACAGCAGCATAACAGGCACTTTACGGGTTGTTTTAAATCCTTATAAGCACCCGGTGCTGGAAGTGCTGTTTATAGATAAGGAGTCTAGGACTTGGAGAAAGGTTACCTTGCCCAAGGTCATCTAATTAGGAACAGGAGAGCTGGAATGTAAACCTATCAGACTGAGCTCAAAGATTCCATTCTAATTTGCCTCTCACTTGGTTTTTAAAAACCCTTTGGCAAGTAAAAGAGGCCTGGTAATCCCACCCCCACGTCCCGACTTTTCCGAGCTGGGGCAGGCATCTGTTTTCTTTAATGCCTCCAGAGTCCGATGAACAGCCTGGGTCCAGAACTGCAGCCCTCAACTGGTCTGCGGAACAAGTTCAGTGACTTTGCGTAAGCTTCTTAACAAGAATGCTTTGTTCTTTAGAGGACCCCAGAGTGATCTGTTGGCTCTTAAAGAGTGAAAAACAGTATCATAAAAGCACAGCCCAATATAGGTTCGAGAAGGACCTGGGCTTCCTTTGGATGGGCTCGTCTGTGCCCTCCCAGGGAGGAAGGATGTGAGGTGAAGTTCAGAGTGCTGAGCAGACTGCCTTGTTGATTTCATACCAGTGAAATGTTTCCAACAGGAGCTTAGTACCAGACACCTAGACAGGAATGATTTCTGTGCTTACTTTGTGTCTCTCAGAACTGGATGTTCCAGTGCACATCTTAGTAGCCTTCATCAGATCCTACCAGGAGGCGCTTTGTCCTTTGCCCACTTCCAGGCAAAGGGGATTGAATAAGTGCAGAGAGCACCCAGGGAGGCCGCCACAAGCCTGACCTGCGTATGCCAAGGGGCATACTAGATGGTTGGCCTAGCAGCTCTCTTTAGAAAGTAGGAATGTCTCCTTTATCTGTGAAAAGCTGCAAATCAAGCCTTTTTCCTAAATGTGAAGCTTGAAAACTTTAGACTTCATATAATAGATTTTATTTTGAAAAGTCATACTGGAATATCCTGTTCCTCTGCATACCCTTAGTTTTCTTAGTATAACAAACACAATTTTTTATTCAAATCTAATTGTATCACATACAGAAAAGAGTGTGTTGCCTCTGTTTTAAAAGGAAGGTAATGGTCCTTACACTGGGAAAGGAAATTCTAATTCAATTTTCTTGACTTTTCATAAATCTCCTAGCTCTCCTAGCAAAAGACTTACTGTAGTCTGTTTTTATGCAGATGTTCCATCCTCTCCAACATTGTTAAAAGAATAATTACGTGCATCTTTCTTTGGTATTGGTGAACCATAATAAGAAATGTGTGTCTTCAATTTGGGTATAGTTTTGTGTGATTAAGCTTAGGAACAAGCGGTGATGTTCATAAACAGCTTGATTCTGAGCTGCAGATTCAAAGTGATTGCTTCAGAGTCTAAACGAGTTCAGCTGTGCCATAGGAGATTAAACATACTTGGCTGGATTCAGGCTGAATTTTCCAGGGAATGGGTCTCACAGAGCCGTGAAGAAATTTATTGGCCATTTCTGCACACAGCTTCCTCCCCTACCGTCCCCTGGTCACAGCTGTCCAGGCACATCACCAGCAAGAGGACAGTGTCAGCAGAAACAGTAACGCATTTGAAAATAAGACTTTACTGATTTTTATTTCAGTTGCCTTAAACGATACTGATATATTTCTTTGGAGCTTTAACCCTCCTAATTGTGAAGTCAAATTTAGGTTTTAGTTCCCATTTAGTTACTTAATACTGATACCATTAACTTGAAAAAATGAAGTCAAGTCACCCTCTGATGATCTGTAGTCCTGAAAGAAAGGGAGCGACTGGAGACACAAGGAGCCAAACAGACACAGGAGCCAAACCTCCCTTCCCCACTGCCCCACAATACCCCAGTCTGTTTCCCAGCCATGCATTCTATCAGAAGTGGTAGCAGGAAGGGAGACTGAGACTCGAATAGCACATGTTCAGAACAGGATGATGGCAACGGACCAGTGGCCCTGAGGCCATTAAGGCTGGAGGATACTTTTAGTACAACTAGGTGATCATGGGCTCAAAGGAATGGAATAGACTTTCTCACATGCACAGCACCCGTGACTGTAATGTCAACTGAGATCTTCCTGAGAGCCTTGCTCTACAGAGTGCGACCCATAGACGTGTAGCATCGGCACTGCACGGGAACTAGTCAGAAGTGCAGCATCTTGGGCTTCCCTGCAGACAGACCAAATCAGAGCCCTCGTTTTAGCAAGAGCCCCAGGAGATCCATCTCCGCATTAAAGTTTGGGAAGCTGTGCTCAACGGATCCCCAGGTAGGGAGGTTGTAAGCCTCCCACCCACTCCTTCAAGCACACAATCCACAGCCTCATTTCCAAGTGATGTTGAATCATTTTTAGAACTTAAGTATTTATTCTGAAAGAATTGTTCATCTTAGTATCAGGTCTAATTTGATTGTTCCTGTTAAATGATTTGGCATAACAAAAAGTGTAGAAGATTCTACTTTTTGGCTTGAGGATTACACAAACTGCCGTGGTTTGAGAGTGTCATAGTGTCACTAACTTGAGTTGCCAGAATGCTGTATTTAACTGCAGATCCAGTCTTCTTTCTATCAAATATAAATAGTAATGTTTTCATCAGAGTGTAGTTATAGTTATATAACTATAGTTGGACAAGTTAATCTCTACCGAAGATTTCTAAACATTTCTTAAAGCTTTATCTAAATTTTAAAAGAACATTCAGTAGAGGTCACAAATCTGGAATTCTTAGTACTTTTGCTCTATGTTTTGGTTTTATAGTAATCCTAGTAATAGATTTATTAGTTGTTTATTTGTATTAAAAGTGATAGTAGCATGTAATCTGTGGACTTGTTTTGCTTGTATCCTAATTAAATCATAGAATTTGAAGAGGTAACTTCAGTTTTCTTTGCATAGAGAAAATCTCTCCTGGCTTTAGAGAAGGAAGAGGAAGAAGAGAGAAGTAAAACTATAGAAAGCTTGAAGACCGCACTAAGGACAAAGCCAATGAGGTAATTCTTTCCTGGATAGCATGTATTACTGGTCTCTCTCTCTTTTTCTTCTTCTGCCCTTTTTTTCTCCCTTCTTTCCTACCCTCCTTTTTTCTTTTTTCTGCAAGAGCCAAACTTTCAAGGAAGTCTTAAAAACCTTCAGTTGAATCATGGGTGAAATATTTTAATCATTGAACATTCAATAAATTGATTTTCTTCAATTAAAAGATATGCAGATAGCTGTTAAGATGACGTAAATTTAAAAAGACAGAGACTAGCAAGTGATGGTGCAAATGTGAAGAAATCACAGCCCTTGTACATTGCTGGTGGGAGTGTAAAATGGTGCAGCCACTTCAGAAAACAGTAGGACAGTTTCTCAGAATGTTAAACATAGTGTTGCCCTATCACCTGTCAATTCTACTCCTCGATATATAGCTGAGGGAACAGAAATGTTCATGTTAACAGTATTCATAATGACCGAAAAGTGGAAACAACCCAAATTCTATCAGCTGATGAATGGGTAAATAGAAGGTGATATATCCATACAATGAATTATTATTCAGCTCTAGAAAGGAATAGACTACTGATACATGCTACAACATGGACAAGCCTTGAAGTTATTTATGCAGAGTGAAAGAAGCCAGATGAAAAAGGAAAACATATTGCATGATTTCATTTCTATGAAATGTCCAGAAAACACCAATCCATATAGACAGAAAGACCAAACCATTCAGAGAGAAAAATTAGTGGTTTCTTAGGGTTGGGGAGAGGGGGAAATGGTCCTTCGGGGATGACTAGACTGTTCTGAAATCAGATGATGTCAGTGGTTGCACAGCTCTGTGAATATTCATACATTTGAAAGTATGAATTTTATGGCATGTGAGTTATATCTCAATGAAACTGTTACTTAAAAATATGGGCAGTCAGCCTCCACTTGTGTATCTCTCACACCTTCATTTTCTATTAGTCTTTAAGGTTTGGTGGAATGTTGGGTTGCTTATAGGTACATTTCATTAACATGGGAGCTGTGAATGAAGCGACTTGATTTAACCAGCTGGGCTATATCTGTGTTGTGTGACTGCATGAGATGGCTGGAAAATAAAGATTTCCTTTTCTTTATTTGACTATAAAATGCTAACTAAGAATATATTGATTTATCAAAAATCCTATGCCATTATATGACAGGCTTTGTACCAATCCTAACTACATCAGTATTTTCCTATTTGTGTGTGTGTTTCCATTCTCAGATGTTAATAGGTATCCAAAACTAAGTGAGTTTGGAAATTTCTGGAGTAGTCATATAAACAAGTCATGTTATTTCTGAAATTTTCAGAGTTTCACGTGTATATGTGCATCGTGAATTTTTCTCATTGATCAGCTTACAGTAAATAAATGCCATGGGTATCAATTAATGTGCAGTAACAAAGGCTCACTTTTGTTTTATTTTAGCAGTTTATTTATTTAGTTTTTTAAGTAGGCTCCAGGCTCATCATGGGGCTTAAATTCATGACACTAAAATCAAGAGTCACATGCTCTGTGGACTGAGCCAGCCAGCTGCCCTTTCTTTGTTTTATATATAGGCATTCCCAGAGCATGTCCTACAAAAGAAGGGTTTTGCTACAAAATGTTAGTAATATAGATTATCATTGGACAAGCAAATATCCTGGAGCTTAAGGATGTTCTTTGACTTTCACTGATATGGATCACTGGTTAACATAAAGGTGTTTAGGAAGTTATAATAACATAGGACTTTTCTTTTTTTTTTTAAGATTTTATTTATTCACTTGACAGACAGAGATCACAAGTAGGCAGAGAGGCAGGCAGAGAGAGAGAGGAGAAAGCAGGCTCCCCGCTGAGCAGAGAGCCCCATGCAGGGCTCAATCCCAGGTCCCTGGGATCATGACCTGAGCTGAAGAGAGAGGCTTTAACCTACTGAGCCACCCAGGCGCCCCTTAACACAGGACTTTAAGACCACATATTCTGAGTGCCTTCATGTTCTTGATTTACTGTGGCTCTATGATCCATTCATTGGTTTTATTTCTTGTATCGGTTGAGATCTGTTTATCTCAAACAGAGATTATTTCACATATCTGGTAGAGCTGACCACTGGGTTTGTGCTGAGGAGGGGGTCAGGAATTCAGAAGACTTTTTTCATGAGGTCTTTGATACTTCAGGAACTACATCTTCCTTTCTCCTCTCCGGGCAAAACTTTTCCAGTAAGGGCTATTAGAAAATCGCAAAGAGACCTAAGTCTGATCCATTTTAACCTTCTTCTCCTGCCAGGTTTGTAACCAGATTTATTGACTTGGATGGCCTGTCATGTATTCTCAACTTTCTAAAGACCATGGACTACGAGACCTCAGAGTCTCGAATACATACCTCTCTCATTGGATGTATAAAGGCGCTAATGAACAACTCTCAAGGTCGGGCTCATGTCCTGGCCCACTCTGAGAGTATTAATGTGATTGCTCAGAGTCTGAGTACAGAGAACATTAAAACGAAGGTGGCCGTGCTGGAAATCTTGGGCGCCGTGTGCCTGGTTCCCGGGGGCCACAAGAAGGTTCTGCAGGCCATGCTGCACTACCAGAAGTATGCCAGCGAAAGAACCCGCTTTCAGGTAGGCACGCTCACTCTTCACTTTGTCATCCACCCCGTCTGACGGGTGCTTTCCTGGCCCTGAAGGGGGATCGTCACTTAAGATTCCCCTCTGTGGTGATGACTCAAGCGTTTCCTTCCTCTCGGGTTTTAGTACCAGAGTAGAATATGCCTTCACTAGTTGATCAATCTGGGATTTTAGATTTACTGAATTTGAAAATTTGGCCCTGCCTCCTACAACACATCTTTTTGAATCCACTAAATGCAGCGTTCCCTGAAATTTCACAGGTTATCATTCCTGATTTAGTATCAGTATAAACAGTGAGATTATGTCACCGTATTTATACTCAAATATAAAAAACAAACCAAGTCAAAAGCACAGTCTTTTGTACTTTGTATGCATGTATAAACGGACATAGGTGATGTAGGAATTTTGAAAGTAGAGTGTTTTGAACATATTTTAAGAAAAATAAAAGGTGGCTTTTCTATGGATGCATGTGATTCTGAGTAAACGCAAGATTTAAAACATTTACTTCTGAGCATAAAAATCAATAAAATGAGTGTAAGATTACTGATGATTCCATCCTTTGTTTTTATGTTTGTATCCTTGATAGACATTAATTAACGACTTGGATAAAAGCACAGGGCGGTATCGAGATGAAGTGAGTCTCAAGACTGCCATCATGTCCTTCATCAATGCAGTGCTAAGCCAAGGTGCAGGAGTGGTAAGAACCTTCCATGCTACTCATGAAAACATGGATTATTAAAGGATAATCTTCTTAAAAAGGTTTCTGTGAGTCCAAAAAGCATAAATATGTGTTTTATCACCCTTTCACTTTCAGGAAAGTTTGGACTTTAGACTTCATCTTCGCTATGAATTTCTGATGTTAGGAATTCAACCTGTAATAGATAAATTAAGGGAACATGAAAATTCAACATTAGATAGGTAAGTCAGATTGGTATCATCTGAGATAGCTCATGCTTTTTTCCTTGTACGTAGTGCCTGTGACTTGCATGTGGCCTTTCTGTAACATAAAGAGTTGGCTCCTGAATATGATTAGTTCAATGAATGGTGCTTTTGTGGTTAGACTGTCAGTGAAAGAAGTAACACATTGTATAGAGAATTTATTTATTTATTTATTTATTTTTTTTTTAAAAGATTTTATTTATTTATTTGACAGAGAGAAATCACAAGTAGATGGAGAGGCAGGCAGAGAGAGAGAGGGAAGCAGGCTCCCTGCTGAGCAGAGAGCCCGATGCGGGCCTTGATCCCAGGACCCTGAGATCATGACCTGAGCCGAAGGCAGCGGCTTAACCCACTGAGCCACCCAGGCGCCCTGTATAGAGAATTTAATGCGGGTGTGGCATCAGACTGAATCCACGTCCTCATCCTACCTCCTAACTTGCTATGTATTCGAGTCAAGGTGGTCAATTTTTCTGAATCTTACTGGTTGGTTCCCCCCTACAAAGAAATAGTGATAATAATGATGATAATGATGACCACTATCTTTTGTGGGCTGTTATGAAGATTGACTATAAGACATGGAATCTCTTAGCACCATGAGAGGCATTCTGTGAATGTGAATTTTCACTCTTTTGTTCATTTGCTCGTTTGTAATCATTTTGCTATTTCTAAGCTATCCCACTAGCTAGCTCTCAGACCTTTCCTTCTACTGCATTTCTTCCTCATTCATGCACTCTGAACATGCTCTTCTCCTTGGTAGTCTGTGACCGTGTTAAAATACTTTTGCCTCAGGGCCTTTGCACTTGCTATTTTCTCAGCATTAAAAGATCTTACCACGGATGTCTAAATTGCTTATTCCCTTCTTCCCTTCAGAGAGAGCTTTTCCAGCAGTGTGTGTACACAACTCACATCACCTCACATCATTCTCTTTTCCCTTTACCCTGATGTACTTGTCTTCATAGAACTTATCCTCAGTGTCTAAAATGCATAGTAGGGGTTCAGTAAATACTTGAATGAATAAGTGAATGGCATGAGTATTTCTTTGGTCTTAATTCATCAGTCAGGCAAGTGTAGATATATGAACTTATTTTTCTTTCTTTCTTTCTTTCTTTCTTTCTTTCTTTCTTTCTTTTTTTAAAGATTTTATTTATTTATTTGGCAGAGAGAGAGAGAGAGAGACAGAGATCACAAGTAGGCAGGCAGAGAGAGAGAGGGAAGCAGGCTCCCCACTGAGTGGAGAGCCTGATGTGGGGCTGGATCCCAGGACCCTGAGATCACGACCTGAGCCGAAGGCAGAGGCTTAACCCACTGAGCCACCCAGGCGCCCCCAGACTTATTTTTCCATAAGGGAGTCTCTGAGCAGAATCTGGACTTGATTGTTTCTGGATTTGATAAATATTTATTAATTGCCTACTATATACCAGCCATCCTAGGTTTTTAGGTTTGTCTCTTATTGTGATCTCATTTCAGTCAGAGTATGTCTTTTTCCTTAGAACACTTAAGTAAAGGCACCCAAATTTTGTTGTTTATTTCTTACTTTTTTTTTTTTTTAAAGATTTTATTTATTTATTTGACAGACAGAGATCACAAGTAGGCAGAGAGGCAGGCAGAGAGAGAGAGAGGAGGAAGCAGGCTCCCCGCAGAGGAGAGAGCCCGATGTGGGGCTTGATCCCAGGACTCTGGGATCATGACCTGAGCCAAAGGCAGAGGCTTTAACCCACTGAGCCACCCAGGCGCCCCTGTTGTCATATTTCTTTTAGAGAAATCTATGAATATTCAGGAAAGGCATTCATATTAATGTCCTAATTCCCATGTGCTTGTGTTTGTAGGATGTTCTACTTTTAATAGCTTCTCTTTTATTGGATTTCAGACATTTAGATTTTTTTGAAATGCTCCGAAATGAAGATGAACTAGAATTTGCCAAAAGATTTGAACTGGTAGGTATGCTTATGATTATTCTGATTTAATTCATCAGCTCCTGGAATTTCCCTATTGTGTGTTGAGTGGACAAGGACTGGGTATAACCTGCTGCCCATGTGGCAGGATTAGCTGGGCCTTGGATTTGCTTACCTTGCTTTGCAGATATTGAGGATATTGGCTGCTTGACCTAGATTTCTTTTTCATATGGAATAGGTTCACATAGACACAAAAAGTGCGACTCAGATGTTTGAACTGACCAGGAAGAGGCTGACCCATAGTGAAGCTTACCCTCACTTCATGTCCATCCTGCACCACTGCCTCCAAATGCCTTGTGAGTGTGTTTGTGACTTACACGTGTGTTTTCCGAATGTTTGGACATCATCCAAAGGGCCCTGTCTTCTGAGCAGTACTGATTAGGTCGGGTGCACACCATGGATTCCATACCTTGGTTTCGTGACAGTCCAGAGTGTCTCCACACAGCTCCATGGTGAGCTATTGTGACATTCCAAAACTGAAGTGAATTATAACCTAGTTCGATTTTAAAAATAAATATATGCCTCACAACACATTTCGAAAAGGCTAGAAAGTGCCTCTCAATCACATAAGTGATCACTGCATGTCGGAATTCCAGAAACTTTGGGAAGTGCTGGTGCAGATGTAAACATCTCTGATTCTGTGGCTCTGGCGGGTGACCACTATTGAAAAATATTCATCCTAGTTTAGAAACAACTTGAAGTATTTTTCCACCATTCTTTTCTTTTTTAGATAAGAGAAGTGGCAACACCGTTCAGTACTGGCTACTACTAGATAGAATTATACAGCAAATAGTTATTCAAAATGACAAAGGACAGGACCCCGACACCACACCTTTGGAAAACTTTAACATTAAGAATGTCGTACGAATGTAAGTTTCTTATTTTGCAGTCTGTGAGATAATAGTCACCATGTAAGACATTTATTTTTTCCCTACTTTAAAATAGCAGCTGGGGGAACTGAAATGTTCTAGACGTCAAATATGAGTATATATATGTATGTAATATATCTGAGTAACATCCGGGTTTAAATGGGTTTCAAGCATACTGAGGGCTTTCTGTGCAGCGGACTATTTTTGTACCTAGAGAGCATGTATTTTGGCAGTGGGCCTTTTATGTTTTTTGTAATGAATACTCCTTTTACTATTATACAGGTTGGTTAATGAAAATGAAGTTAAACAGTGGAAAGAACAAGCAGAAAAGATGAGAAAAGGTAAATAATGAGGCCCCGACAAGAGAAGAGGCCGTGTTACTGGTTAATTGGGCAGCTCTGCCCTCTGTATATTTTAGAAATTTGCGTTAATACTTCTTCCCGACTTTAGTGCATCAAACAGTCTTTCCTTTTTCCATGTCTTAGGGGCATTTTTGCCCTGTTTTCTCCTGAATCGAGCTATTTTAGTTGTCATGCTGATTGTTAAGTATTTTATCCTTTTATTATAATTATGTAAATTTTTTTGGAAGAGCTTGTAGCATTTGGTGTTTGGTATTCATTGATTCAAATTTTCTTAACTACTGCTCCTTCCAGCCTCCCTGCCCCGCCCCATAACTGTTCGTTAAGTCACACTAGGTTTTAAGAAATGTAATAAAGAACAGCAGGGATGACCCAGAATTTTAAAAGGAAAACCCAGGCCACTTGGTTTCAGCAGCCCCATTCGCCATGTGACCTTAATTTGGTACCAGTTATAAAAAGAAAAATCATGTAGAAAACCACTGACCATTGTAGATATATACATTATGAGACTTTCACAGACCAGCTCTTGGTGAGTATTAGAATATGTCTTTGGTATTAACACTCAGCATCAAATGCCAGGAGGGTCATTTGTGCCTATTGCTGTGCCAGCGCAGAGAAGGGACATAAGTTGCCCCACTTCCTTCAGAATACAACAACTGAAGTTGGCCCTTTTGTAAAAACAGTCCTGTTCCTGGCCTCTGCTCTTTCACTATGCTGGTTAACTGACTTCCTTTTCCTGGTCCAAGTTATTTAGCCACAGCCAGCAAAACACAATAGCATTCACCCCGATATTTAGTGTGTTGAAAAGAGGGTCCAAAAGATGCCAGAGCATTTCCTTTTCCCTCATCACATTTGTCCTTTTCCATTGAGCAGAAAAGCAGAGCCACCACTGTTAGCAGGAAATACCATGTGTGAAGTACATTTATATTACAGGTTCCTCACGTAAGGAACATTGCTCTCACATAAGCAAGGTTGCCACATACATTTTTTATTAATAGATTCCAGAAATTGTTATAAAAAGAAGAGAAACACTAAGAGTTTGGGGTGAAGAGAGATTATACCAAAGAGAAGATGATTGGGGGGAACTCTAGAGGTGCCCTCTAGAGCATGGGGATTCAAGGGTGCAAGCTGAGGAGAGTATGTAGGACAGAAGCTTTGGAGTCATTCATTTGTTCCGTGCATGCTTGTCTAATGCCTGTATATATCAGGCACTGCATTGGGCTCTGGGTACATGTGCAGGCAGTGACGTCCTCTTCTCCACTCTTCTTCCTCTGTGAGATGCAGATTACACCCAGCTCACAGAGCTGTTACAAAGATTAAATGACAAAGCAAATAAAGAGGCTCTAATGTAATGCCTGGCACATACGGTTGCACAGTAAACAATAGGGACTGTGGTAGGATTCTCCTCTCATAGGTGGTACAAGAGATAAGGGCCAAGGTCAGTGAGGTCACAGGGAGAGTGTAAAAAAGGAGGTACTGTAGATAAAATTAATTCTTTTCTGAAAGCTTCAGGTAGCAAGGGTGTATTAAAGAGGGCATACTTTGATGAATCGGAGGGTGGAGGCTGTAAGGAGATGGGAAGTTCTCTGGACCTGGAAGGTGGAAGTAACTTGGTGTCCTTTGTGGAAAGAAGCCTTTTGGCAGCAGCTTCCCAGACATGGTATTATATCCGAGTCATCTGATGGGCATTTGAAAACCAATTCCTAAGCCCTGTCCCCCCAACCATAGAACAGACTCCCAAAATGTTAAACTCTCTCAGGTGGTTCTGACACACAGCTGGGTTTGTCAGAGCTTCATGACCAGTGATCAGAGGCAAGTCTTACAATTGTGGAAGAGGAATGAATTAGAGGTAGAAGAGGAGACTGGGGTGCAGTGAGGTCATTTTTAGACACATCTCAGAGGAAGTCAGGGGCGCATTCCACACAGCGGCAGAAGCGGACTGGTGGTTATCTTGACTCCAAAGCTTTCTAGTGGCTTGACCTCTTCTCTGTGAACTGAGTTGGGGGGACTCAGAAAGTAAGAGACAGAGAAAGCAAGAATTTAAATGTGTTACCAGATTCAGAAATAGAGACTAATTCTGTGTAGCTCTGCCCCAGTGGATTATATCTCTAGTGGGTTTACTAAATAAAAGGAGTAGGAATCGGGGCCAAGTATTTGAAATAAAAATCTGCAGCCTAAACTTCATTAGTCTTTTTTCCCAAAGCCCCTCACTCCTGTGAGGGCTGGAGTCAGCAGGCATATTGGCAATGTAAATAAGCATTAGGCTAAATTGGATGCCTTGTTCCATTAGAGCAGGATTGGGACACCTCATAGTTCTCTCCCCAGATTATGGTGATTCTCACACTCTGCCCTTGTTTTTAATGCTGAGATGATAACATTTGCTTTCACAAGTTTTAAGAATTATTTGTCAGAAGCATGAAATCCTTCAAGTCCAAGTAGCCTTCTGAGAGGAGAACAGGAGAAGGGACTCGGTGTTGGGACAGACATGGTCTGAGATCAGCATGTCCTCACAGAGCAAGATCTTCCCTTTCAGCCCTGTGCTCGCTGGACATGAGCCAACAACCTAGCTAATAAACAGTGGCTTCTCTGGTTCTATTTCTAATTTGTGAAAAGAGGCCCTTTTAATATTCATTTTCCCTAGAGTGATTAAAGGGCCATTTATATGACAGGATCCTGAAGTAAGTACCAACCAGGACCCCTTCTCCTCCGCAAATAGGTGCTCACACTTTAGGGTCTCTTCTGTAGTTAATAATGTTCATCTAAGGACCCCTCCAAGTACTAACACCACTGAACCCGCAAGCTGCTCCCTTTGATGGAGAAGAGGAATAATATTTACCTAATAAAGAGCCTCAACAATCATCCGCAGCCAATTTTCTGTTTAGAGAAAGCGCTTCCACTTTGAAGAGTCCCCTGTTTTCATGTCCCGTTGTTTTCTTGTGCAGAGCACAATGAATTACAACAGAAATTGGAAAAGAAGGAGCGCGAGTGTGATGCCAAGACCCAAGAGAAGGAAGAGATGATGCAGACCTTAAATAAAATGAAAGAGAAACTTGAAAAGGAGACTAGCGAGCATAAGCAAGTCAAGCAGCAGGTGGCGGATCTCACAGCACAGCTCCATGAGCTCAGCAGGGTGAGCACGGTGAGGGCCGGGCGATGGGCCCGGTCTTGGCAGCTGCCGAGGCCGCACTTACCCTGGAGACCCTCACCTTAGGCAGACAACTGCTGCCTGGGGGATAAATCCTGGTGATTTATCACAGGGGTCGGAAGACTTGCTGCCTCTGCTATCCTGTGGGTTAGGCAGCAGAGGCGACGTGAGGGTGTGCATTTCTAATACAGGTCCTCTCATCAGAGCAGAGGGACTCACACTGACTTCTTGAAATGAAAACTGGTTTTTTGAAAACCAGACCATGATGTTACAAGAAGCGAGACATATGTGAATGAGCGCTTTACAAATTAGCCCTGAGGTTCCAGATACAAAGGGCTGACTCAGTTGTCCCTGAAGAGCCTACACCCATTTGATTTACTGCCCCTGCAAACCCATGTTCTCAGAAGTGTGGATTTCTCTATAACATACATTTTAGGCAAAGTTTCAGACTCTCAGAATCATCTGATGAATTTACTTCTTCCACTGACGTTTTGTCATTTTTTTTTTTTTTTTTACCTTTTCAGAGAGCCGTCTGTGCTTCAATCCCAGGAGGACCCTCACCTGGAGCCCCAGGGGGGCCCTTTCCTTCCTCTGTACCAGGATCCCTCGTTCCGCCGCCCCCACCACCTCCACCCCTGCCAGGTGTAATGCTTCCACCTCCACCCCCTCCCCTTCCTCCAGGCGGCCCTCCCCCTCCCCCTGGGCCACCTCCCTTAGGAGGGATCCTGCCACCTCCTGGCGCTCCACTGGGGCTGGCACTCAAGAAGAAAAACATTCCGCAGCCCACAAATGCCCTGAAATCCTTCAACTGGTCTAAGCTGCCCGAGGTAAGCCCTTTGTTCTAATTTTCCCTCTAAGGGATAGCATTAGCAGTTCGCAGTGTTGTGCCTGCAAAGGGAAACAGTCCTGGTCGTTAATTGATTTCAGTTTCTAGTTTGGACTCGGGTTCTCACCAGCTCAGATATTTACGTGATAAAACTGGACTAAATGGCATGTTGTCTGAAGCCAGCCCACTCTGAGCATCTGGTAAAATGAAAAATTGGGGATAGTAGCACTTTGAAAAAAAAAAATCGTGTCTATTCTTTTTGTGTATTAACTATAACTCTAGCACTTATTAACTTGTTGTTTGCAGAATAAACTAGAAGGAACAGTATGGACTGAAATTGATGATACAAAAGTCTTCAAAATTCTAGATCTTGAAGACCTGGAAAGAACATTCTCTGCCTACCAAAGACAGCAGGTAACAACACGTGGTCTCCAAGATGCTAAAAGAATAAAAAAACATCATCCTTGTGCGTGGTTCCTGGGCCATCTGTCACCCCATGATGTGATAGGCATCTTAGTTCTAGGCTGCTGGGTCTACCCTGGTATGTTCCTGCCAAGCAGCATGGTGTGTGTGTGTCCACATGTGTGTCTAGGTGCCCGTCAGTTGTGTGTGTGAACGTGTTGAAACTCATACCCTGGTGTGTATTCAAGACCTTATCTCCTTTGGTGGAGGCAGTTCTTAATACTTATTATTATTATCACTTGTACTTAGTCCAGAAGGGTCACCAGGAGAAAATAGTACTAGGAGAGCTACGTAACTTGTATTGTCCCCTCACGAGGTGTGTTTCTCAAGCCATTTTAGCATATCTGGCTTTTAAATATATGTATCAAGTGGTTATTATCAGAAGTGGACTGCTCTGAAGTAGGTGGAGCTTTTAGAAGTGCAGAAGTTTGTAAATAACTCTAACTTGGCAGTTAGCTAGAACCTCGGAGAGGAATTCTCACTGTATGTCATGAACCTGATAGACTCAGAAGTGGGGCTGGGAAGGCGGAGCTAGTTGGCGGATGGCACTGATAGAGAGAACCAGAGAAGCTTCTGAAACATGAGCAAAGCATTTGTGATACTAGTGAGAATACTAGTGGTACCTGGTGCTTGCTGGCTGGCTGTGTCGATGTGACCAGTTAGCAAGCATGATGCCATAAGCCCCAATCCCTTCTGGCTGGTACCTCTTACTCCTAGAGATGGCATCTTAATAGATCCTCCTAATAGTAGACCAGAAGAGGTCACAGCAAGGTGGCTGGGGACAGAGAATTTCAGAAGAACAAGGAACAGGTGGAGTAGGATCCCAGTCAGACACCTGGGAAGGGCTACATTGTATCCTGGAGCATGAGCAGGAAGATTCTTCACCGTGACCAAAGAGATGCTGCAGAGAGCAGAACAGTTCTTACTAGGAACGCAGGCATCTGCACAGGGGCTTTCCTTGGGCTTTGCTGGGAGGTCTTTAATGCCTGCAGGAATCATGCCCGGGCAGGGTGGGGGGGCCATCCTCAGACAAGCTGCACACTTCCTAGTCTGCTTAGGCGGGCCCTGGTTCCCAAGGAAAAGTGTCTCAGAACAGAACAAGCAAGCATCAGGAGAAGATGGACTGAGGCTGGGGAGAAGAAAAGCTGACACATTTTTATTTCAAAACCTTTGATGCATCTGAACTTGAAAAGGTAGTGTATGCCTATTAGTCAGAATATTTCACTGAGAGGGAAAGCTTCTCTGTAGTGCATTTTATGCTATGCTAGTTGAGTACGAAAATGCAGATGGTTGTCTGTTATGGTAGCATGACCCTAAAACAGGAGCCCCTCAGCTGGGACCTCCCTCCCTCCCCCGTAAGTATGAGGCAGTTGTACACACAAAATAAAGGAAAGCAAAGAAAAAAACGATAAGACATGCCCAGTAGCTTTCAAAGGACAACCGAAGGGTATGTTTTCGGGCCCTCGTATGGCAGGTGCTTGGATCAGGCTTGTTCCTGATTGGCTGCGATGGGCCTCTTCTCTCTGGCTCTCTGCTGACCCAGGAGGGTGTTCTCTGGGTGACATTTTAGCAAATTTCCTGTTAGATTCAAATGATCTTCTGACCTCGTTGCACATCCAATTGATTTCCCACTTCAGTTTTAGTCACTAATACTGGCCCATTCTGGATGCCTAAGATGAAGGTTTAGGAATTCAGAAAAGTAAATTAAAGGAAGGGAAAACAGCAGTTATTCCAAGCTGCTGTTCAAGTCTGAGCATGTAGGCTGCATTTATTATGAGGGCAGGTGGTTAAAAGACCCAAGTTTACAAGACTCGTAATTAACAGGCTTTCAACAGAAGGTGCAGAAGGATGCTGCCAAAGTGCTCTGGGACAAATATGTGGACAGTTCTCAAGAGCTCTGGGAGATGAGGTTGTAGAAAGCCTAGCAATTGGGTAATTGTCTCCTAGCAACCAGTTGCTGTTTAAGTAATCAGTAGTCATTCCCATCAGTATAGACCAGAACATTTCAGTTGTACTTAACACTAAGTAGACTGGTAAGTAGAATCATTTGTGACATTTTCAATAGCACTTCCTGGAAAAAAAATTTCAACACATTTGGCTCAGCTTAATTGAAGTATGTTTCCTCTCTTGGTGCAAGAATTTGAGATGAGATTTTTAAACCATAGATAGATTTCCCAAATGAAGGTAATTTGAGCCATTTTATTGAGTTTATTACATGTTGAGAGACAGAAAAAAAAAAATCTAAAGATACAGACATTCTAGTAGAAATATGTAGGACAGAGTAAAGGAAATGGGGTATCCGTCATTGCGTGTTCCCTAGTCTCCTATCTAATGGCAATGTCTAAGACCCGTGCATTTTCATTTTAATCTTGGCAGTGCACTATGTAATTATCATCACACTTGAACTGCTCTCTTTTCCACTCCCAAGTGAATACTGGGAACCTATTTTTTTTCTACGATATCTCCTCTTTCTTCTCTCCACTTCTAAAACCTTGGTCAGATTGCCTGAACTTCAGCCAGTTGCTTGAGCAAGTCAGTTTCTCAGGCAGAAGAACACTTGAATGCCATTACTTGCATGCCTGTAACAAGAACACTACACTGAGTAAGATTTTGAACAAAATCTCAAATATGAGATTAGTATAATTTAGGTGAACACTGATTTATGATATTTAGGAAATATTTTATATACATATGTACACATACACAAAAAATGCCCAATTGATCTGAGAAATATTTTATCATTAAAATCAAAATGTATTTATAATGTCTGCTTTGTATATGAAATACTTCAAAGGTTGCAGATGTATTAAACTGTTACACAGGTGTGCGAAGCAACTTGCTACATAAAAGCAAAGTGGAGGACAACCTGCAAACAACCATAATATAGACTAAAAAATGACAATATTAAGTATCTATTACATTTTTGGTGCTGAATACGAAATATATAGTCCCAGTCTCATCAATCCCAAAATTTAATTCTTGAGGCACTCTTATACTTACTTTTTTATTTAACCCTCATGCCAGCTCTATGAGGTATTATTTCTATCTCACCAATAAGTAGAAATAGGGCTTAGTTTATATTCAGTGTCTGAACAGGTGGCACAACCAGGTTACAAAGTGGCGTAAATTCTTAGTTTCACTTGGTTCTTATGCAGTGCTCCTGTTGGTGATGAAAGTCAGGCTTTGTAAAGGATTGTCTGTAATCACAGTTTTAAGAATAAGACCATTTCTATTCAGGATTTTTTTTTCAGTGTGGATAGCAAAGGTGTGCAGAGCGATTATGTAGGCTTATGTGCCCCATGAAATGGAATAGCAGGCAGTTATTCCCCTGCTTACATTCCAGAAGTTCATTTGAAAGTCAATTTCTTGAATCTCAGAACCTTATTTTCTCATTGAAACTGTATTATGCGTGATTTCCAGGCCAACCACAAAAGACTTATTTTAATACATAATGTGCATTGCATAGTAGTACTGTTTCAGATAGAGTTAAACAATAATTCATTTTGGTTTTGTGGGAAATTTTCCTGTTGAGATGTTATAAATTCATTCTCCCTATCTGTGGAATTGGGTAGAGGAAAGTGAATGTCCCATTTACCTAAAAGGAGTCATATCTTTGTAGCAATAAATTAACAGCTTGTATCTCCATTCCTTCTCAGTTCTTTGCCTGAGGACACTCCTTTAGCAGCATGTAGTATATAACATTTGAAAGCCTCTCTGCTCTGATTTAGGGAACGAAGGATAACTGTTATCCCAAGCTCCTGAATCTGACCTCTCCTGCTAATATGTAATAGACAAGTCATTCTTGGGCTCCCATTTGGAACATTCAATGCTATCTTCTCATTTTTTAAAATATAAATGATCAAAGAATTTTTCTTTCTTTTTACATTTTCATTATTCTGTAGATCTAGATTTTACATTGAAAAATTATGAATTAACCCTAATTCATTATTTATTTCAGGAATCTTGGCCCTTAGCCACAGCACATATAGAAAGAAAAGGTTTTGTACAAATAGTATGTATTTCTATGAATAGTATGCATTTTTCTAGAGAGAGGTCCCTAGCTTTTATCAGATTTACAAAGGGACCTCAACCTCAAAAAGATTAAGAACCATTCAGGTAAGGATTATTATTATCTGTGAAGTGTTGAAGCATCCTGTCATTGCAGAACTTTATCTCTAAGAATCTGTCAGCATTGGTTCCTGAAAATGCAAGTCCCAGCTTTCTGTTTCCCAAAGGCCTACACCAAAAATCATCTGAAAAAATCAGACATCCTATTAGGTAAAACCAAATATAGCTGATCTTATGGTGTTTGGCCCAAGCCAATTAGGGAATAATTTAGAAGTTTCAAGAAGAATGGTAACTTATTTGAAAGAGGCCTGGAAACATCATTATTTTTAACATAGCATATCTAATAAGCTTTGTGATTTTATTTAAAATGTGTTGGGTTAAAGGACCCCTATAGAAGGGAAATCTTAAGGCTAACAATTAACTAAACTCTCCCATGGCCTTCCTCATCCTCACCTCTGGAAAGATAAGATACCTTACTTAGCTATTAACTGTTACCCTTACTTCTGCTGCTGGTGATAAATGGGAGATCCTGGACCAGCTGTTCTTCAACTCTGTGGAAAAAGAGAGCAATAGGAGAAAAAAATGGGCTTGATCATCAGCCTGAAAGATAATTGTATAATAGCTTCCAAGTACCAAGCTCATACGTGTGTGTCAGGTACTGTACAAAATGCTTTCCATGAATCATCATGTTTAATCATCACAATAATAATCCAGTTGTTAATTCATTTTGCAGATAGTAAGACTGAGCTGCAAGCCTCACACCCAGTCAGTGATAGTTGCCTAATTCCATAGCGCACTACAGTGAAGGTCCCAAGTCTTAACTTTCTGGTGGTGGGAACTTAATGGAGAGTAAGTTGCTAGAAAACTTCAAAGAAGTTTTTTCTTTGAAGGCCAGACAGTAAAAGCTGGATCTAAATTCAACTTGTCTCTTTAAGAGAGAAAAGTAGGATAAGATGACTTCATGGAATCCATGTTACCATAGTTTTTTCCTGCCCTTGGAAGGAGACACTGCTTTCACAGGGCAAGTATCCTGAGGAGTTTCAGACTAGAAAACCTGGTTGTTAAAACCAGGACAAAAGAAAAGTGTGGCATCGGAGAAGCAAGGTTTCCTGTGGTTATCAGCTTATTTTAAATGCCATTCTAGAAAAGCAATCCATCCTTGTATGGGTGGAGCAGAAGAGGGACACATTGTGCTTCCCACTGGAAGAATGATGTGGAACGGCTCATCTTAGCTATGCTGTCAGGGCCGGTGCAGCCTTGAGGAATCTGCTGAGCAACTGCTGGTTGTGCAAGCCGTTGGCCTGAGAGCTGGCGTGTGTTTTGTACTCCACTCATTCCAGCACAGCAGAAACATGTGAAGAAAGCTGGCACTTTCTCTTAACGTGTCAGTTGCTTCTCCCTCTTTCTCTTCTTCGTTCCAAGTCTCGTCTGGAGTATTTCAGGAAGAGGCTGCTGACCTTGTGTGCTTGAACAGCCCTGAGGCAGCTGGGACAGCGCCACCAAGGGCCTGCACACAACTGATCATGTATTGTGTCTTAATTGCACATTCTGTCTTTTTCCTCATACTACCCACAGTGCCACCAGGCATTGTTTGGGACTCAGGGGATTCTGAGGATTAACATTATTGACCTATATTGTTGAATTTGTCTTTTGTATTTTCTTAATCCTTCCTTATGGCACAAGAAGACAGGAGATTATTTCAACACCATCACCACCACCACCCCCACCCACCCAAAAAGAATATTTTGCTGGTAGGACATTACCATGGGAGTAGTTTCCTCAAGTTGATGGAATTGATTGATATTTTTCTGCTTCAAGTGAAAATCATCATGTTGAATAAATGGAGCCCATTTCTCTTTCAAAGAGAATTTGTTCCTTTCCCAACTTGGGTCTTTCCGGAGTGTCTAAGTCCTTTCTTCTCTGAATTTGATTTGCCCGCATTGAAAATGGTGTAGTGCGCATGTCGTTTTTCTCTCCCCAGAATGCTTAGTTCGCACTCTTCATCGTATCTTCAGTCAGACTCTCCCATCTTCATCAACTCTCATGGCTGGTCCTTGGGGCATAAATTCTCTCTTACCCTGTGTCACTGATTTCCTTGACTGCTTTCACTTTCTCCCACTTGTTGCTGTGATTTCTGAACTGCATGTGTCTGATTTGCCTTTTCCATGCCTCTGCCATGGCTGTAGGATTTCTTTGTGAACAGTAACTCCAAGCAGGTAAGTAAGCAACTACCCAAACTTTGCTTACTATAACTTCTTGGCTCAACATAAGCTCAAAATATCTTGGTTATCCAATTTTTTTTTTCCCAGATAGTGTAACTCAGGGCTTATATAATTCTGCGTTGGGTTTCAACTCTTAACTGATACTTAGAGGTCTGCCTGAAAATCTCAGCATGACAGAAGACAGTTGACGTTTGATCACATGGTGCCTCTTACTATAAATTTCATATTGTCTTTGTTTTCCTAAACTGTTACACAGTTCCAGAGCTCATTGGTTTTCTTACATTTTAAAAATGCCGTGATCCATTTTTAAAATTGATTCTGACCTCTAATAAAATTAAAACTTGCTATTTATCAAGTTAGTCTGGATTTTCACCTTGATGCCCAGTTTACATAAATAGTATTTTATATACAATTGTTTTTTGCCTCTTCCACCATAAATTAGGATGGGCCATCATTGCTTACAGCTTTTTGTACAGCAGCGGAGTACACAAAGTAGTGTTTTGTTGTTAATTCAAGTAATTGCACTCATGCCTTGAACTGCCCCCTGTCTGTTATCCATCAGACTCCAGGGTGATGAAAGGTACCATCTGGGCTTGGGAGCTTCCTGTTGCACATGAGGACGTTTGGCAGGATTTATTGTTCAGCTTTGTGAGTGCTCAGGATGCAAATGGTTCTGGAGTGAATGGGCCCTGCAAACGGCCAGGACTGGCAATGGCAAGCCTCAGCCGAGCTTGATTCATAGTGACAGTTCTTCTGTCTGCTATCCATAGGGATTTGGGGGACAAAAGGAGGGCACTGCTCACTGATAATTTATGCACGCTTAGCATCTTCAACTTCGAGATGCACTTTGTTCTTCCAAAAATGCTTTTTCAAATGTGGGTGGTCAACTTTTCTTACTACTTCCCTTTGTCAACTTGATTTTAGCCCTTTGTTTCAGTTCCACCACCTCCCTGGACTCCCTCCCTCACCATCTCAGCCTCGCCTGTGTGTGTGCGTGCGCGCGTGTGTGTGTAAGTGTGTGTGTAAACAGAAAATATAAAGGAAAATGTGTGTCTGAAGTCGGAATGTCCCTGTTTGACTTTGATGGATTTCTTTCATGCTCTTTATAGAAAGAAGCAGATGCCATTGATGACACACTGAGTTCCAAACTTAAAGTCAAAGAGCTTTCAGTGATTGATGGTCGGAGAGCTCAGAATTGCAACATCCTTCTCTCGAGGTATTGTTGATATTGAATAAACATTTCTGGTAGGACCAACTTTCCTCTCCCGTGGCTCCCATCCACACGTTTGTACTTGTTCTTTTAATCGGACTCTGCTGAGATTCGGTTCTTTGGATTCTCTTTTGTCTAAGGAGAGGAGAACTCATGGCCCCTACTTCCCTGTGTGGAATATATCAGAGCTGGATGCTTCTTCGTTTCTTAGAGTTTAATTTCCACAGAGTCCTGAAGTTAAAGAGTGGAACATCCCAAATCAGTGTTTTCTTTTGTTTATTTTTCCAGAGAGCCTATAAAATGGACTTTACCTTTATTTATATTTCCTGGCTTTAGAAATATTTTAGCTGTTGAGTAACACTGTCCCAGAATCAGCAGCAATGGTAAAAGCTCTTTGTTTCATTTTGTTTTTCTAAGTCACCTTTTTATACTTCAAGTTTATGATTTTCATGTTCTTTTTGAACATTTTTATGACTAAAGAGAGGTAAATCTCAAACCCGAGTGAAATGCTAATTTATCCATTTCAGCCTTGTTGAGAATCTTTCTCATAATTAGTGAACCATCACGGCCTTGGAACTTGAAAAGAAGAAAGGAAACTTGGGAGGCTGGAATCTGCCCATAGCTTCAGGCACTATGTCTGGTTGTCCTGGGCATTTCGAGTAGCTTTTCTGTATCTAATTTCTTCTCTTCTCTAGAAGGAACTTTTCTGTCAGGCAAAGATACCTAATGCTTAAGAGATAAATGAATATCCTAAATTTGGGGGCATTAAATATAAGCCTCCCTGGTCACATTCTGAAAGATATTATATAGGTATTAAAGCTGGTTTAAGGTGGCTTCATTTTCAGAGAGAGTAAAAAGGGAAAGTGGCAGCCTTTATTTTTTATTTATTCAGGAAGTGCAAGCATGGGGAGGGGCAGAGGCAGAGGTAAAGAATCTCAAGCGGACTCTGCACTGAGTGCTGAGCCCAACGTGGGGCTCGATCTCATGACCCTGAGATCATGACCCGAGCTGCAATCAAGAGTCAGGCATTTCACTGGCTGAGCCACCCAGGCGCCCCTGCGGTCTTTATTTTTAGATGGTCTTACAGTGAATTTCTTTTAACATAAAACACTGCTGCTTGGTTTACAGCGTGGAGCTTGATTATTAGCCAGATATATATTACTTTAGGGAGCAAATGTTTCTTCTCTTAGAAGAGAAACTGAAGCTTAATGAGATCCCTGAATTTAATACAACCAGGAAGGTAACGCGAACCATCCTATTAGCGTTTAATTTCTGCCTCTGGCTGGAAGCTGTGTAAATGGCCAGGCCCTGTACTTAGCCCCACTTTTTTTCTCCCTGAACACATGCTCAGGAAGATACCAGGGAAATAAACTGAAGGTCTACTTACTTTTCTTCTATAGTGTATACAATTCGCTTTGCTGTCATTTCCTTTTACAAGTCACATTCTTAGTAGTGACATTAAATGAAAATTGGGGGGAAGTTTTTTTTCCCCTAAAGCCTAGAATTTCTGCCTCTTTTTGTGCTTTTGCAGTCTAGAGGGACATTTTTAAACAGCTTGACAAAGGGAGCTATCACTCTGAATTTCTATATTACTTAAGTGCTCATCACAGTAAAATCTGTGACCTAGTTCCTCATAGACAGATCATTCTCAGCACGAGATGTCAGTGAGGATGATAACACTGACACCAGTTACAGAGAAGGTTACAGCTCTTTCTGGCAAATTTCCCATCTCATTATTGAAGGAATTATTTCTTATTTGTGCTGTGCAGTTTCCTTGTTACCTCAGAAGTGTCCGAGCTTAAGGTGACTTAGAACTTGAACACTGTACCTAAACTCTCTCTGGAAGATAATTTTTGAGAAATTGCCTTGTATCTGTTAGAGTAGCTATTAAAATCCAATTTAACGAATGAGTGTTATTATAATGAGCATAATTAAAAAGCAGATTGTACATAACAAGGTAATTTTGAGTCCCAGCTGACCTTACAGTAATTAGACCTTATGGATCAGGTTCTAAAACCTCTTTCCCACTGATGATTCAGCCCTATATGCTTTTCTGCTCCATGATCAATAGTTTTACTCCTGTCAGGAAAGCACAGGACTGACCTGTAGTGTGCTGTGTGGTAAAAGTAATAGAAATGAAGCAGATTTAGTTTTAATTTGGGTTGTGTTTAGTTATTTAGCTGGTCAGCAGTTCACCTTACTTTCACCACCCCCCTTCATTGGCAGTGCGTTACCGCATACGAAAGGAGCTAGGGGCTAGAAGGAAGGAAGAAACCTATGAAAGTGTGTGTGATGCTTTTTTTCTTAGAGTTGTCACTTTGACGCATTTGTTTGCCTGGCGCTATGCAGGGTGCCACAGAACAGACCGTGACTTTGAAAGCTCATGGCTCACTGGAGAATGGAAATGACACCAGCAAGGTAGCTTGTGAACAGCTCAGGCCTAGGCTGATGGGACCAGAAGGAGCCAGATGCTCAGCCAAGTGAGAAGGACACTGATGGGGCTCACCAGAGGGAGGGGACCTCCTAGAGCGATAACAGTTACACTGTGGGGGTACGGGGGGCAGTTCTGAAGAGGCACTCCGCGGAAGCCAAGGCACCCTAGGGGTCGGCGCATAGCTGAGAAGGAGAGCCCCGCATGGTGGCATCATCAGTCATAGGAATGAGACTGGGCAAGAGAGCCCGGGATCCATGCCTGGTGCCTTCGTGAGTGCATCACTCAGTCAGGGACAAGCAATACCCTCCTCATCTATAAAATGAAGATGAAGGGGGGGACTCAGGAGTCAGAAGGAAGCCCTTCCTGCCCCACAAGCCCAGCAGGGGAGGGACGCACAGGCCCTGTACGTGGGACTCGCCGCCTTCGTGGCCAGGACTACTCGCAGCTCCTGGAAAGAGACTGCCTGGAAGGTGACTTTGAAACAGAAGCTCCAGGCCATGAGGGTCCCCGCTTGCCACAGACTTGCAAGTGCAGTGAACGTGGTGCTCCTCAAACTAAGAACCCCCTCCTCAGGCCACAGGCAGAGGGAGCACCAGCTTACCGGGCTTATCCAGGTGACATGTGGCAACTTACCGGGCTTATCCAGGTGACATGTGGCAATTAAAATTCACTCTGCTTTATTCCCTAAAACCGACCTCTCCCTCCCTCCCCCAAAAAAGAAAGAAACTTGGAAGCTGGTTCATACTGCAAAATGAACCCACCTTAAGTACACTTTTATGAAGTGTTCTGCCATTCTTTTTTTTTCCAGATGCTCACTTAAAATGGCGGCCAGGGTGCAGTAAACCACAAAAAGCTACTTTAAAGTTGGGGGATTTGGCTTAAATCCACTGAAGCAGAGCTAAGGCTGATCTAGCCGTCCATCCCTAACTCATTTTCATTATGCCTGGAAGTTCCAGTTCTCTTGGCAAATTTTTGAAATACTTGAGGGGCGCAAGGTAGACTTAACTACTGTTTTTAAGTGGCCGGTTTGTTTCCTTCCTTGTGAAGAAAGTTGAGGTGGATGTCTCAGAAGTTGCCACCCTCCAGCACACCAGAACACTGGCAAGCTTTAAAAGCGATTAAAACATTAGAATTGGTAGGGTCCTTACATTACAGAGATTAGCAGCAACTCACTCTGTGGATGACAGATGATACTGAGAACCCGGCAACCTACAGACTGGTCCCCGAGGGCGGAGTCCCCTTCTCCTCTTTCCCCGAGGGCGCAGTCTCTTTGTCTGCTCCAGCAGGCCGCGTGTGAGGCTGTATGTTGACAGGTAGATTTTCTTAAGTACTATCCATTAAAGTCTCAAGTCTCTTTGTGAAACACATAAAGAGAAACCAAAATTGTTATGAATTAGAGCTAGTGTTTAGTCCAGACAGCCTCTGGGGGTTGAGAAGCATAAATATATACAATTTCAAAAGCAAGAAGTTCTGCACTCCATATGGGGAGCTAATGAATGCAAATCTGATACTTCAAGTATTGTTCTCACTCCGATTTTCAACCCCTTTTCTTTTAAATGCAAAACAGAAGGGCTCAGCGGAACCATACCATAAAGTAGTTTCTTCAGCTCAGTGTGAAAAGGACACAGAACTAATTTACTTTTTTCTTCTAAGTGGGGCTTTTCTCAGGATGGCTATAGACGGTTCCACAGCCAGTTGGTTTTTATTAGTGGCGGTTTCAGCCTTCCTCAATGTTCCTCTTCCCTGGCCGTGCCTGGCTGAACTGTGGTGTTTGCTCCTAACGGATTCAAAGCCTTTAGTGTCCTAGAATTGAGGGCTACCCAGAGCCTGTCCGGTGAAGCCAGGATATTTTTTATCCTATCATATGTTTTACCCACACCAGCTCAGCTAAATGGTCCCAGTGAAGTTTGGGGATTTTCCATCATGATGTTCTGGTGAAAATGTTTGTGGGGTGATGATTGTCCCAAGAAGACTAAAACAACCTGAAGAGGTCTGAGCAGGTCCAGGGAATTATGAGGGTGCCATACCTCAGATGAGGTGATAGAATGGGTCTCCTTTTAGAACACAGGCAGTTTCAGGGCTCCTGGGAGACTCAGTTAAGTGTCTCAGTCTTGATCTCAGGGTCATAAGTTCTAGCCCCATATCCATGAGGTCACACTCTCTCCCTCTCTTTTAAAAACAAAAACAAAAACAAAAAGGCAGTTTCACATATTGCCTAGATGCCATGTATTTGGATTTGACAACAGGAGGTAAAAGAGGATGCTACTAGTACAGTAAAATGCATGGCTTTGTTCCTTCCCTTTCCTACTTACTGGCACATGAAACAACATTCAGTGTACATAGCAAAATGGCTGGTTTTCACAAGATTATGTCAAAGTTTAGCGAAAAGGACAAGCCAGAGCTGTCCAGAGTGGGGTGTGTGTAGACCAGCACTACCCCAGGTTCCTTTCCTCCTTCTGTGACCTTTGTGCCCACCCCTGCACTCAGGCTGCCCTCTCGTTTATCTGTGAGAGCACGAGTATTGCAGCTTATCGTTTGATGCCCCCAAACACTATAACCATCTTTAAAATAAGAACGCTGTCTTGGAATTCTTGTTTAATACTCCTGGGCCTAATGGATGCTGTGTACAGAGAAGAAACTGGTAGAAGTAATGGGTTGTGAGAGTGCTTTGGGAAGTGTTCATGATGACCCTACTAAGCACAGTGTAGTGATCACGTATCTGCATGTGAATGTTTAGGTTAGGAAAGTACTGCTGCTTCTTGTCCCCTTTGGAGAAGAGTCCGTTGGAGAGTAATACCTATAGTTAGTTTAGTGAACCTTATCCATGGCCAGGCAGAGAGATCAGTGCTTTACGGGCATTATTTGATGCAGTTTGATGAGAAAACGAAGGCTTAAAAAACACCTCATCCAAGGTCACATTGGCCCAGCCCTCTCCGCCAGGACTGGGGCCCAGCCTGATGCCAAAGCCCCTACCTTCAGATGCTCCCTGTGAAGGCTGTATATCTTGCCCTGTATTTGTGTGTTTATGTCTTTATCTCTAGGCCTAATGTGATTTTTCTTGAAGATCATAGACTAGAACAGACCAAATAATGTTAATATGTCACTTTAGTAGTAGTTTAATAAGAAAGTAAGATTTTTTTTTTTCTTTAAGTAAGTCTGGAGCTGATGCTTACAGATAGAACAAGAGAATGACTCTGTTGTTCTAGCTAATCATCTGATGAAGACCTTTCCCCCCAGTGAAGACTATTGGTTGTGTCTGATAGAAACACATTTTTGCAAGTGCATTTTAATTTCATGACTTTTCTTTATAGTCCACACTTTGTTGTGCTGACATAATCAAGATGTAAATCCTTAATTTAATTAGTAAATCATACACGTTTATGATAAACAGAAAACAGATTTCTGGTTTTACTTAAATTCTTCCCTAAAAGTTACTAACTAGATAAGCAGATTTGTAAAAGGAATTTAGGGTTAGGAATCAAGAGTTTCCTGTTTGTGATAGATAATGCCACTTTCCGTACATTCGACCTTGGGCAATTCACTTAGACATTCTGCGCCTCAGTTTCTCCCTCCATTTAAAAAAAAAAAAATGACCATCACAGTTATTTTAAACCTCCAACAAAATAATATATGTGAAAACTCCTCCACCATGAAGTGTGTTTGCCTTTTACTCTGAGTATTAACTATTCAACTTTTTAATAATAACAGATTTCAACCCTTTTAAAATCAATTTTTAATCTGAAAACAAACTTTAAACAATCCTGATGAATTATCAAGTTCAGAATTTAGTTTTTTGGGGTGCTAGGTGGCTCAGTCGGTTAAGCATCTGACTCTCAATTTTGGCTCAGGTCATGACCCCAAGGTTGTGAGGTCGGACTCTGTGCTCATTGTGGAGCCTGCTGGAAATTCTCTCTCCTTCTCCCCCAATGCCTCTGCATGCCTGCACACTCTCTCACTCTAAAATAAAATAAATAAATCTTTAAAATCTTTTAAAAAAAGGAATTTAGTTTTCCTTTCTCATCTACAGTACATGGCTACTATATGTAAAGCAAACGGTGGGTATAGATGTCTTACCTATTCCTCATCCTCCAACCCCTTACTTAAGGAAACTAAACAATAGAACAATAGAAACTAAACAATAAAACAGATATGTTCTCTGTGTCAGCAGAGCATTACAAAGTCCTGAAAGAATGTTAAAACGGTTTCAAAATACTATTTTTAGGGGCAATATTGTCAGGAAATAAGCTTTCACTAAGAGATTTTGAGAAAAACAGTTCTTGAAAATCAGCAGCTGGAGTAGCAGAATGAATTATCTTGCATTAAGTTTTAATACTCAAGCCAGTATTGTTAACAACAAAATAAAATATTCTTTATCCAGGTTGAAATTGTCCAATGATGAAATCAAACGGGCAATTCTAACAATGGACGAGCAGGAAGATCTGCCCAAGGACATGCTGGAACAGGTGAGCTGCCAGACAGACTTATCTCAGAGCACAAGTGACAACTGGCTTCCAGCAGGGAGTGGGATATTGAGAAAATCTGGTTGTTGCTGGTGGATAATTTCCTCATCTCTGAACCAATGTTAAATGTGGCTCTCTTAAGAGGCTTTATTCTCTCATTGCTCCTCAAAATGTTGGGTGAAAAGGAAGGTCACAAGTTTGTCAGATGCCTGGGACCCACAAGGCCAGATTCTGTTCCTCATGCTACAGTTACTATGCCTTCATAGGTCACACAAATCTATCAACTCCAGGGAAGTCTGTGGGACAGGCTTACGGAGAATCTTACCAGCACCATGAGATCACAGGCTACTACATAAACTGATTCATTACTGAATCCTTAATAAAGTTTGTGTCTTGGCCTTGATGCACCATTTCTACACCCCAGTAGTTACCGTTAAACCCCTTAGCTCTGTCATCTGCATCAAAGTAATTCATATTAACCGTGGCCAGCCAAGCTGGATGGAGTAACTTAGCCTCTCTTTGTGCAGTGTTCCTTTAACACGTTCTGTGGAGCCATTCCAACTCTGCTATGTGTGTCTCAGCAGCTTTGCGCAGTTGTCCCCCAAATGACAATGTTCTTGAAATAGAAGATGTTTCAGGGATTATTACCTATCAATCTGGCCCTGAATATTTCCGTGCTTCGTGGAGATCGTCTCCATGCTCTGAGACGATTCTGTCTGCTTGTCTCATTGTCCTTGGTACGAAATTCTATTTTGCATGACTTTGGTCTAGAGGTCCATGTTAGTGCCAGGTCCACTGAAGGTTAACTGTGGACAATCGTGGTACCAGGCTGAACTTGAGGTCTTGGTTGCGGGGATGCTCAGCTCCCAGAAGCAGAGTAAAGGCTGTTTAGCACTGTTAACAGTGATCTTGGAGGGCGTGGCTGCCCCAGGGGGAGTGTCTGTGTGCTTATGCATTTTTCCACAGTGTTCTGGCTGATGTCAGAAAAGGCCTCCAACACAGAGCAGGGAAGAGTGAAGTGTGAGGTGTCACCACACCACAGTGCACCCGCTCCACCTGAAACCTGCAGCTGCAGTCATCCTGGAGAAGCCCTCACACTTAGCAATGGAATAAGTTGTCAGGCTGTCCTTTTTGATGTTTGACTTAGTTACCAGTAGCCCATGACTGTGCATCCAAGCCTGTCAGGATCCTTTGTGTACAAATAGTTTAAACATAATTCCTAAACTGAAAATTAATTGTTTGGAGCATTTTACAGCTTCTCTGCACACTCTTCCCTCTCCGTCTGCAACCAGTCCTAACAAGGGTCTCTACCCGGAAGTGTGGCCCAGCTTCCCTCTGCCCCCCTCCGGTCCCCAGCTGACCCTGCACTTGGGGTGCCTGCATCAGAAGCTGCTCACACAGAGGGAGGAACTGTGCCAAAAGCTGCTTTGGTCCTTAGGCCTTCAGTCCCTATTGACAAAGTCGTATGTTCAAAATTCCACAAGATCTGTTTACTGTGAAATTGCATGCAGCAAAATTCCTCCTTGAGGGAAGGGATTTCAAGATCTTGCCAAAAGGGCTTCTCGTGCAAATAGAATGTACTTCAAATAAATACAAGTAAGAAAATCAATTTACTGAAGCAGAATCTGGCCAAGTGGGATACTTTTGACCTGGTCTACCCTGATAGTTCTGTGGGTCTTACTCTCTGGTCACCTACCATACTCTTTCTTTTCCTCCTTATTCTCTTCTTCCTCTGCTTCCTCTTCTTTCACACAGCACTTCTCCCAGACTAACTTTTAACTAGTATCTCTCTACTCCTAGTTAGGATTTGCATTTGAATCAGATTCCTTCCCTCCTCTCCTGCTTTAGCTGCTGAGCTCAGAACTCAGAGGAGGTTGATACCCTCCTCTTTCTTGGAACGTATAGTTTTCTCCTCATTCCCAGGTATTTGTCTAAGTCTTCATTCCTCTCCTAAAACTATCCGTACACAGTCTGTCACTTGACTCTGCTTTGGGAAGGACTGAACCTTAGCATGTGCCTCTCACAGCATTCTGTACAAAAGAGCTAGTGTTGTCCTGAACAGGGGCCTGTGGCTTAGTGCACACAAACCAGTGTGTGTGTCGTGGGGGGAGGAGGAATCCCTAAGACTCGAAATGAAGTTCCTTGCCCAGTAGATAAAAATCCAAACTAAGAGGAAAAAAAAAGTCTTTTTCTCTTGCTTCTCCCTTCTCCTTCCCTTATTACCTTCCTCCCTGAACTGAGGAATAGCAAGAAGATACTGGTCCTGTCCACTGGTACCATTTGAACACAGGTACATAAATGCCTAGAACCAGTCAGGCTACCAGACCAGTGAACCCACCGGCATCCACATCCATGACATCCCATCAGGAAAGAGGGGTGGCTCTGGCCTCTGCTCTGGCCCAGCCCTTCCTTCTGCTCAGGAACCCAGCTGGATCAGAGCATCCTGTCTGCACCTCCCCCCCATACACCTTTTTCTCTTCACTTTTAACTTGTTCAAGTCTCAGCCTTTCACAAAACACCTTTTCATACTATACATGCCCATCTAGCTACTGTCCTCTCTCTCTTTTGATACAAGCAGAGTTCTTGAAAGCTTGTCCACACTCACCTCCTGTTCACTCTTCCTCACCTCCCGAAAGCTGTTCTCACTAAGGACTCACCACCTCCCTGTTGCCAAAGCTAGGGGGCACTTTGCAGTCCTTATCTTCCTTGATTTGCTGCTGGTATGTGACACCGATGGCCACTTGCTCCATGGTGAAATGTGTCTCTTTGGCATTTCATTGTCTCCTCTAAAGGTTACTCCTCTTGTCTTCATTCCTCAGACACTGGCTTCTCTCCAGCCCTGCTTTGTTTCCGTTGACGGTTCCCCTGGTTACCTCACTCACATCCTTGTATGTTGTAGTCAGTATCAGTGCTCTGTCTTCCAAACAGCTCTGTATAGCACGTCAGACCCATTTGTCCACCTACCAACTAGGAATCTCTACTTGGTTCTCTTGCCAGTATTTCAAACACTAAACACTCTCTCCCCACCGACTCTCCTCCATTTGGTCCTGGTTTTCCTGTTACACTGTATACATTGTATACAATGTATACATTGTTGCCTAAGCTAGAAGCCTGGACGCATCCTTTTGACCCTCTACCATAACCCAACATCCATCAACAAGTCAGGCTAGTTCTATTCAACCCCCTAATAGTTCTAGAATCTACCTACGACCCAATCCAGATCACCATCCTCTCTCACCTGGATTACTGTACCAACAGTCTAATCACAACCCCCTAATACTTTTGATCCTTTCTAATTCCTTCTCTGTTGTGAGCGTAGTGGTCTTTTTAAAATGTAAATTCATCCCCCTACTTAATATTTTAAGTCCTATCCCAGAGCCCACAAAATAAAGACTGAAATTCTTTCAAGGTCCTTGCTACTCCCTGACCTTGACCACTGCTACCCTCCCCCACTGTCATTACAGCTGTTCTACTGGCATAAATGCTGTGCCACCCTTTCCAGACCCTGGCACGTGATGTGCACTCTGCCTGGAATATATTTCCATTCACCTGTAGTTCTATTTCTCTTTTCCTCCTGGTGGCACCCAGACTGCCTTTTCTGAGGTCCCATCGTTAAATCCAACAAACTTTGGAAACCTACTAAATGAACCATCCAAATGCCAGCTTCAAATTATAGGGAGGATCTTGGGGTCCAGAGGGTCAGTATCATTAAAAAATGTATATATATCCAAGGGCATCTGATCCAGAAAATAGCACACTTGGACAGGGCTGCGGGTATATATACACATATTTGTGATTTGAAATAAGACACAGAGTACTTTTTCAACTTTAAATATTGCTGTTTCTCCCACATTCCATGCTCATTTCTTCCGCCAAAATAAAAAATAGAATCAAAAACCAAATCCTACCATGTTCTTCTCATCCATCATGACATGGAGCAAAAAATGAGATGGAAATACATAAGGCAGAGAAATAAACAAGTTGAATGGAAAATACACATAGAATTACTCATCCCAGCATGATGTAATAGAAAAAAGCATTGAGCTGGGAGTCAGGAGACCTAAGTTCTATTTCTGATGATTACATGGACTTTCTCTGTAATTCTGGGTAAGTGGCTTTGTCTCTCTGGACCTCCATTGCATCACCTTCTAATGAGAGTGTTGAATATCCCAAGTCCCTCTAAGGGTCTATGCAAAATGGATCCTGGTAAAGAGCTTCCACAATCTGATTTGAGAGACAATATAGAGTAGAAAGTTGCCAGGAATGAATCTTACATCAATTTAACTACCTGTAAGTAAAAAAGAAAATATTTTTTTCTCAAGTTTCATTGAAATATTATTGACCTACATATTGACCTATAAATTTAAAGCATACAGCATAGTAGTTTGACTTACAGATGTGAAATGATAAGGCAGTAAGTTTCGTTAGCAGCATCCATCATGTCCTGTAAATACAATAAAAAAGGAAAAGAAATTCTTCCTCATGACGACAGTTCTTAGAATCGACCACCTTAACAACTGTCCTGTACATTATACAGCAGTGTTAACTCTAGTCATGCTGTGTGTTACCTCCCTAGAACTTACGTTGTAACTAGAAGTTGGTACCTTTGACCACCTAACTGCAAAGATTTAGTCATTTGTATGGTATCTTAACAATGACCTGTAGCACAGTTTATAAATTCAACAAAAGATACAGTCTCATTTTGGGGCAGATAACTGAAAGAGTGAAAATTTACTGCAAGAATTTAGTTATAAACCTCAGTTTTAATATTTGCATGTGCTTCTTAGCTCTTGAAATTTGTTCCCGAAAAAAGTGACATTGACCTGTTGGAGGAACATAAGCATGAACTGGATCGGATGGCCAAGGCTGATAGATTCCTTTTCGAAATGAGCCGGTGAGTTTGAAAATGCCTAAGACATGAACATGCCCTTGACCTCTCTCCCAAAGATAAACTTGTGATTCTGGTTGAATTAATTGGGCCAGTAACCTGGCTTCACTTAAAGCCCTTTTAAATTACAAAATCTTCTTAAGTCAGAACTATGTGGAATTTGTTTTGTTTATGGGAATTCTTGCCTCTGGGTGAGCTAGGGCTAGCATTTCTTCATAATTACCTCTGGTTCTGGACCTAAACAAGTCATAACTTTTCCTGGTTCCAGTCAGTGTCTCCCCCCACCCCCCACCCCCACACTTTGACTGCTATGGGATTATATCTCCCTTCTCTCTGTAGCCCAGCATCTCAGAAAATGGGCAGACCCAGCAGTGTCGACCTGGAGCCCACATGAATGAACAACTAGGGTCTGGATGTCAAATCATGACACATGCAGACATCTCTAATCAGTCATGGCATACTTCCCACAGAGTCTTGGCAAGCATTCTCAACCCTTCTCCAGAAAACCCAGAGGCAGCCACTGCTTCATAATTTTGTTTGGCATGTGAGCTTGAGTCTATTTGCCATCCCAGGCCTGAAAAAATTGATTCTGCATTAGAAAAGGACCAGTGGTGCCGAGACTCTCCTTCAACCCCAGGGCAGAGCTCTTCCCCTGAGTACCAAAGGCCTATGAGTGTAGCCAAGGTGAACATGGCTCTCACTCTACATTTCTGCCATATCTAGACTTATTTTTGTTGTTCCATCTCACCTTGCTGTTGGGAAGAATACCGCTATAGGACAAAGGATGGTTTTGGAATTTTGACTGGTGTGCCCAGCAAGCCTGTGTGTGGATAAATGGTCACCCACATTGGCTGCCATTTTGTAATTGTCTAGACCTGTGCACGCGTCACCCCCCCTTGATCCTTCTATCAGCGCCACCAGGAGGCTGTTGGGTAGGGAGGTATTCTCTTCCATCTAATGGAGGAATTTAGTTACCTGTTGAAGGTCACCTAACAAGAGGAGAACCTAGACTGCAAATGTAGGTCTGTTTGATTGGATGGGGCTACTGGACTGAAGTTTCCCACAGAGAGCAGCTAAGGCAGTGATCTGAGTTCAGAAGGCCTTGGCGAGAGTGCCTGCGCTCCCCTTCTCAGCAGCAGCAACTTATCTTAGTGGTGACCAGAGGCCAGTTTGCTTCCTCTTATCGCTGGTCACTAGTTGCTGTCTTGAAAGGCAGAGCCTGCCAGCCCTGAGGGGAGCAGAAAGGGAGCTAGCTGTAAAGAAAGGGGATCATTTGGGGACATGAGTGGGAAGAGGATGATATGAGGAGAGGTTGATGGACATGAGTTTTACTCTGTAGCTTTGCTGGAGGCAAACTTTGTGGAAAGTTAAGCATGGGAGAAACATGAGAAACAGCCCCTCACTTGCCCAGAACGTGGGGCAGGCTTTACATTTTCATTCCTTTTTATCTCCTCTGTTCACAAGAGTTCCTGGGACTCTGAGGAAGGGGAGGGGACAACTCTCCTTTTCTTTCAGCAGTTGCCTGGTCTTTTTAGAGCTAAGGACCCTACGGCCATTGCCCAAATACTCCGGTGGTCAGAGGGAAGTGGGCTCTTCAGACAAAGTGGCCTCATTTCCTGTGCTCCTGTCCAGACGAGGAATAAGGAATTATGTGTGTGTGTGTGTGTGTGTGTGTGTATTGGGGGGTGTGTACTCTAAAGTACCTCCGCCTCCATATCCCCTGAGTGAACATAGATAGACGTTGTAAGTAAGTAAATGTTCATCAGTCCGTGCTTGCTCTTACAGAATTAACCATTATCAGCAAAGACTCCAATCGCTGTACTTCAAAAAGAAGTTTGCGGAGCGGGTGGCAGAAGTGAAACCTAAAGTAGAAGGTAAAGTCAGGCCTCCAGATTGAAAATGATGTTCATCATAAGTGCCTGTTTGCAAGTACAGTCCAAGTGCGGATAGTAAACAGGATCCCTTGGGTGATTTTTTTTTTTTTCCTTAAAATCTTCTGGACTTGAGGTGGCTAGTCACATAAGATCCATCCCTAGCCCTCTGACCTGGCCTGGCTTCTGGAGCTCACAGCACACCTCCTGGGCTCTTCTGGAGAAGTGGGCTTTTAACTTGCTGGGTGTTGGTAAGACACATATTTGACCACCACTAGCTAGGAGTCTGTAACTAGCTTTATCACAGTGGTGCTATACTGGTATTTCTAAGGGAACATTTCAGGCTGTTAAAGTTTTAAGTGTTTGAAACCTGGGCAGCTGCAGAGCACGGGAACAGAATGCAGGCTGGACTCAGGAGCCTGCTCTAGCCCCAGTCCCTGGTCATGCCCGCAAGCTGCAACATGGAACACATTTGGCCAGGGGCTTCTTTGTCACTAGAATTGCTCAGTCATCCTGTTGATCTGAGTCCTACCAGGCAAGAAAGCGTTTGCAGCGGAATGTGGGAAATGCAGTCCCTTTCTATGTATTCTTAACTGCGTACGGTTAGTGAATCAGCCAGGAAAAGGACTAGGAAAGCAGAGGATTGTGCAGCTACCGTGGGTCCATTGAACAACATCACTGGCTCTCCCCTTGCTCTTTGCTGCTAGTTGAGGTGTTTTGTAAGGCTCCCTGATTGTCTGGCGACCCAGGCTTACCTCTTCAGTATCTGCTGTTGGGTGTGTGGGTTAGGATGGGTGTCACTGAGGCGTCTCGCTGGTGGTAGTTGTGGTTACGTGTGCTTTATTTTGAAGCAATCCGTTCCGGCTCAGAAGAGTTGTTCAGGAGCAGCGCCTTGAAGCAGCTGCTAGAAGTGGTTTTGGCATTTGGAAATTACATGAATAAAGGCCAAAGAGGCAATGCGTACGGATTCAAGATATCCAGCCTAAACAAGATTGCTGACACAAAATCCAGTATTGACAAGTAAGTACAGATTCTTCCAACACTTGGAGGCCCCCGGAGCTGAAGTCAGGACCCCTCCGGGCCTCCTGGGTCTCCCTAATGCTGGGTCTCCCTAATGGTGTGCTTGACTCTCGCGCATGCTCCTTCCCTCTCCAGCAGCGACTTCTCTCCTCTCCTAATTACAGATAACCCGGAATTCCCATCGGGCTTATTATCCTTCATCCATTTTCAGTGCCCGGGAAGATAGCATCTAGTCTAAGTTTTGGAGTTTTTTGGATAAACTTTGTATTATAGTGTAATAAACTAAAGACAAGGTCATCAGTCAGAAATGCACCACCGGATGAGTTTTCACACACTGAACCTCTGTGTGACTAGTGCCCAGATCCAGAAACAGACTGTGACCCGCATGCTAATGGTCTCCTCGTGACC
The DNA here is from genome assembly GCF_009829155.1 of Mustela erminea. Taxonomy (NCBI): domain Eukaryota; kingdom Metazoa; phylum Chordata; class Mammalia; order Carnivora; family Mustelidae; genus Mustela; species Mustela erminea. The sequence continues at coordinate 107,107,970 of NC_045618.1, forward strand.
TTTCCCAGGCGTGACCCCCTCCACAGAGAACTGCGTTCCAGGGAAAAGAAAAAAACTGACAGCTGATGATAGAATGTGAAGTTTGTTGGGGTTTTAGGTGTGCTTTCCGTCCTTTATACATCGATGCTAGCAGCTATAAAAAATTATGAGGTATAAATGCAGTTTGGCTGTTGGTATTAAACTGCTCCTTCCAAGACTCCTCTAAATGTTTCCTAGAGAGTTTTTTAGGTGAATGGATTCTTGTTAGAAACACCGAGGTGAAAAGTGCTCTGCTGTCATTAACAGGTAGGCTCATTAGGCATAAAACACTAGTTTCCCAGGGAGCTCTCTTCCGCTAAGGCTCTTCCTGTCTTCAGAGCAACTTGCACAATTGTTTCTTTTTTTTTTTTTTTTTTTAAAGATTTTATTTATTTATTTGACAGAGAGAAATCACAAGTAGATGGAGAGGCAGGCAGAGAGAGAGAGAGAGAGGGAAGCAGGCTCCCTGCTGAGCAGAGAGCCCGATGCGGGCCTCGATCCCAGGACCCTGAGATCATGACCTGAGCCGAAGGCAGCGGCTTAACCCACTGAGCCACCCAGGCGCCCACAATTGTTTCTAAGGTGAACTTCCCTCCGTCCAAATTCTTCTTAGAAATATGGGCTGTTCACCCTAAGTATTCCCCACTAGTAAGGCTCTTTACTCTGTGTTTTCTGTGAGATTAGTGACGCAGAGCATTATGGCCATCCTGAATCCGTCCTATAAGAAATAAGCAATATGTTAAGTTGTAGAGCTAAACCTTAATTTTGCATTATGTAGAGATAGATTAACAAAGGGCAGCTGTGCAATCACCACCTTATTTTTAACATACGCCCTTGATCCTTCCAGAGCATTTTTGTATTTGATAGTGTGGGGTACACAGGCCAAAGGGCTGTAGCACCTGTTGTCAGATTAAGAAACTGAGGCAGTGTCCAGTGGTTCCTTTAGCTTGCCTAAGATCGCAAGCAAGGTGTTTGGCCTCACGGGTAGTTGACACCTGTTCTCTTATCCTCAGCTCTACTCCGACAACACGTGGACCTTATTTGGAAGGTGTAGTAGATAGCTGCAACCTCTTACTTGCATATAAAGGGCAGTCACCTTTTTAAGGGTGTTCCTTCAACTCCGCTTGCAAATTAAAGAGGAGGAGACCCTCACTACCAGTTAGTCCTCTCTCTCTCTCCCTCCCTCCCCGCCCCTCCCTCTCCCCCCACCCCTTCCCTTTCTCCCTCTCTCCCCCTCCCTCCCTGCCTTCTCTCTCTCTCTCTCTCTCTCTCCCCCGCTCTCTCCCCCCTCCTTCTCTGCATTCTCTGTCTCTGTCTCTCTTTCCCTTGATACCCTCTGCCCCCTCATTACTGATAACTTGGCACTTACTCTGAGATTATCTGCTTGTTGAAGTTACCATAGAATTTAATATGCAGGCCTTTTCAAAATAATAAATTAAAAACATTTCTGATCTCTTTTTCCTCCTCTTCCTGTGAATGTTTTGTCCCTGGAAATAGTGCCCCAGTGTCTTGTAAACCCATAGTGCCTAGCAGAGTGCCTTGTTTATAAGCAGTCACTCAGGAAATACTCAGTTGACTCTAATCAAACTGCGCAGGGGAGGGACAGTTAGCCATGAAGGGTGCGTTCCCTCTGCTTCCCTTGTTTCCCGGCATACCTGTGAGTAATCATGTGTGTGGCTGTTGGCTGGTTTTTCATTCTTCAAGAATTTATATTCAATCCAGCAAGGTATTATTTGGATAGCAAACGAATGGGAACGTTCCGATCTAGCCTGAAGTCTTTCTACACTAAGAAAAGTATATGTGGTTAATTGGATTTAGTTTCTCTAAATAACAAAGCATCTTTGTGAAAGTGAAGAAAATGGCTCTACCCTTTCTTGTAATGGCTGCTGGGGTTTGGCTCCCTTGGGCCTACACCGAGATTCTGTGAACAGCAAAACTGAAATGGAAGGCTAACAGCTCGATATCTACAAAGTAAAGGGCCAGAATCACTAGCCACTACTTTACTTTGCTGGGCTATTGTTTTCTAATTACTTATTGAGAGCAAGAAAAATGAAGGAAAAGTTTTTCTCAGACGTGGGCCGGTTGACTCAGAGGAATGGGATCGCACCGACTTCTGTGAAGATGCAGGGACAACCAGAAATGAAAACCATTTCGTTATTATGGGAAAGGAAATTATTTGACAATTCTGCTTCACTCAAGGTGGGGATGGGCGAGGCTATTGTGATTTAGCATCCTAAATTAGTAGCTTGCCTAAAGATTATGACCATGTCTTAAAGGAAATACATTTATGTCCTCTTGATTATGGTAACTTTCAGTAGACCAGCGGTTTGTGATCCTGGCTCTTAGAATTACTGGGGAGTTTTTAAAAATACCCATGCCTGGCCCCACCCCCATCTCAGGCCCCGGCATCTGGGACCAGGTGACTGTAACGTGCGTTGGAGTCCGAGACAACAGGACCAGACCAACACAGCTTGGCCTAACAGGCAGTGTTATCACGCATCCACTGTTTCAATCCAGGTCAGTCAGGGTTCAGGCCTGTCACCACCAAAGAGGGAGCTGGGTTGTGGAGGTAGGAGCTGAAGTGTTGCTAACATTAGGAAATGGATTCTTGGCTGCAAAGATGTCATGGCCATGATGGCACAGTCCTGGTCCACGTCCAGACCCAGCCCTAAAGCAGGTGACCTTCTAGCTTTCTGACCACCCTTTGCTACCCAGCAAAACAGATGAGTCCAAGGGGACAAAAGCTAGCAAAATAAATGAGTCAGGGGAGAAAAGTTATCGTAGAGTTGAAAAAGCTTAAATGAGAATTATCAGTAAATTCTTATCAGTGAGTCACTGCTCTGTACTTTTATATTTAAAAAATAGCTGTGGGGCGCCTGGGTGGCTCAGTGGTTAGGCCTCTGCCTTCGCCTCAGATCATGGTCTCAGGGTCCTGGGATCGAGCCCCGCATCAGGTGCTCTGCTCGGCAGGGAGCCTGCTTCCCGCCTCTCTCTCTCTGCCTATCTCTCTGCCTACTGGTGATCTCTGTCTGTCAAATAAATAAATAAAATCTTAAAAAATAATAATAAAATAAAAATAAAAAATAGCTGTACTTTTTAGTAAATTAAGCACCCCTCAGTCCCTACCGCCCCACCCCCACCCCAGCTTATTGTGAGCCTCTGGGCACACCTTGTCTTTGGTAGGTATGTTCCTGTTGACGAGGGTTCCTATTCATTTCCATCATCCACATTTTGAAAGATGCTCTTTATGAGCCAAAGTAGTAAATCTTGTCCCCTTCCCTTTTGAAGATACTGGCTTCCTTTTACATAAAGTTGTATAAATCTCATGTAAGCTCTTCCCTGTTCCCTTCTCTTGAGGATCCCTGTTAAAAGAGTCTCCAAATCCTGGAGTGAATGCAGGAATATGGCATTCTTGCAGGTTCAGCCACTTGCACAGGCAAACCAGGCACAGATATTAAGCATGTCTAATACTTTTTCTTTTTTTAATTGTAGGAACATCACACTTTTGCACTATCTCATAACTATTGTGGAAAATAAATACCCCAAGGTCCTCAATCTGAATGAAGAACTACGGGACATTCCTCACGCAGCAAAAGTAAAGTGAGTCCTTCCAGGGAATTGTCTTAGTTTTTTTATTTTTTGGTTTTTTTTAATCACTTGGACTGTGCCTTAGCCATTGAGGCAGTTAGCTGGCATTGCATGAAGAGGCTTCTTCCGTTTGCTTTCCCCTGAATAACATATGAAGTAAAGTTTGAAAACTGTCCAAGTCACTGAAATATGCTACATGGTTTTGAATATATATATATATATATATGCATGCATGTTTTTCTAGCTTCTTTGGACTACTCCTGCATGTAATTTTAACTTCCAGAAAACCTTATTTTCTGAGTTATTAAGAGGATTATAAAGGAATGTGGTTTCGCTCGTACATCTAAAAGGTACTTCTATTCAATACAGGTAGGAACACCCTTAGTTAACAAGGATACATAGCTAAGCAAATAGAACCTAAATGTCAGGGCATTGCTAGTAATTTTCACATGTGCACACACTCTCAGGAACCAAGGCAGCCTTTTAATGGAAAGCAGTCTTTATGCAAATGAAGGAACTAAAAATAAAATGGAAAGTTGCCAAACTTTCACCAGACTTCACACCACTTTTCAGAGACTGAAGAGCAGGCGGTTTTCCTTGTTGTTCCCTCCTCCTTTTGGCCCTTTAAAAATACACATGTGTATTTAAAACTGCATCTTTTTTGCAGTGAATTTGAAAAGAATGATGATGAGCCATCTAGTTTTTTCCCTCTTTTTGTAGAATTTGATAGAAATATGAGATATGAAATGAAAATGTTAAATGAAACATTGATGAATTTGTTTACATCTGAATTATCTAAGAGGATAGTGTTACAATCTCTGAGGTTTTAAAAGCCATCAAATAGAAAGTTTTATAGGAGAAACCCAGGAAACTTTCTCTCTACAAAAAGACAATGAAATCTAGTTAGTATAACTTTAAGAAATATCATCGTGATTGAAATTTAAGCCATCCCCGGGTGCCCGGCTGGCTCAGTCAGCAGAGTCAGCCACTCTTGATATCGGAGTTGAGTTCGAGCCCCATGATGGGTATAGAGAATACTTAAAAATAAATCCTTTTTTAAAAAAGGAAGTTTAAGCCATCACCTTTAATATTCATATGACCAGAACTTTAGTGAAAAGCAGTGCTCTCTAATTACAAAGAGTACAATCTGAGCATGAATGCGGATAAGACAGCTTCTTTTATTTGTTCAAGGGGAGCCATGGATGGCAAAAAATTCATTTCCACGTATAATAATTTGCCTTAAGTGAGATTTTCTTGTGAGATTGAAAAATACATGAAGTATTTTTGTACAAATGGGAGACATTTCGACTCTGCTCTTTTTAATCTATAAAATACACTTGCTGGCTGTGGAAAACAGAAACCATAATTCCGTATCTAAAGCCCCTAAGCTTAAAATGTCACCTTTCTGTGAGATCGGAGCATGGAAGGGAATTTTAAACACTTAAAATAAACTAGTGTGGACTTCTAGGCATGAGATATATAAACCCATCATCTGTTCAATACGTGTAAGTCACATGTCGGTCACTAAAATGTTACTATTTGCAACAGCATGACTGAGCTGGACAAAGAAATAAGTACCCTGAGAAGTGGCCTGAAAGCAGTAGAGCTGGTGAGTATGTGTTTCTTCTTACTCCCAATTTCTTCACTCTCTCTGGTGCTGATGGTGTCCAGCAAGGCAGGATAAATGTGGCGTAGATCAAAATATTGATTAAAAAAATAGCAAAGTAGGGAAACAAGAACAGTGAAGAAGCAAATGCAGCTCCAGGACATCATGGGGGTGTTGTGGGGGTCTTGCAGGAGCAGGAACTGGGGAGCTAGACCTAGGGTTGCACTGGTTTCCTGCGTGTAAGACAGGGCTCATTTAAGTGGGTTGGGCTAGATAATCCTCAAGGATCCTCTCCGTGTCCAGGTTCTGTTAATAAGTGATGTTCTTTCTTAGCAGAACAGTGGAATACTTCTGTTGTCTTGGAGTTGGTCCTCTGGGGAGGATTTATTGAACAGACTTTTGGGTGTATGGTCCATTCTCAAGGCCAGGGGTCATGATGATTCAGAATCCTTGCCCTCCCGGTGTGGCAGTGGCCAAGAGCGCTCCTTCTGCTCTTGAGAACACATCCAGATAAGCAGAGTGATTACAGAGGTGCCTGAGGAAGAAGGGTGGATTTAAGTTAGTACAAAGCTTATGGAATGACTGGCATTTATTAGAGAAAGCTTCTCTTCTGGAGGAGATGAACTTTGAGCTGAGACTTAGAGGGGTGGGGTGAACTCACGGACACAGCAATGAGGTTGTCCCTGGGGCCAGGCCTCCGTGGAAGGAAAGCAGGCTGTGCCACTGGGCTTACTGGTGACCGTGGCACCTGAGCACCAGGTGGGCCCCACCCAGTGTGGCCTCAAGCCAGGAGGCAGGTCAGGTCCAGTAGCCTGCTCAAGAGAGTGGTCGGAGATCCAGCCTGGCACTCGACAAGGGACACTGCTCCACGGGCAGCTTGGAAGGGTGCTCCTCTCTTAAGTCTCTCTCAGATCACTTCTCAGCAGTACCATGAGGACCCTCCTCTTTTTTTATAGTAAAACTGTGCCATAGAAAGCAGCTGAATTCATTAAAGACATAACTAATAAAAGTTATGTCTGATATTTTTTTGCTTGTTTTTAATAAATTAGGGAACATAGAAGGCTTCTTCTTCTTCTTCTTCTTCTTCTTCTTCTTCTTTTTTCTTTTTGGGGGTTGGGGAATGCTCTTTCAGAAGTAAAGGAGATGAACTGAATGAAAGAAATCTTTTTCTTCCAACCCCAGTGGGCCAAGGCACTGAGTGAGCAAGTGGGATGGTCTTTCTCAGATTACAGAGGCCTGCTGGTTAAGGGCGGTTGGGGATGAGACTGGTTTTATAGCCTTCACTCCGTTCCCATTTCCTCCCACTGGAAGGCTCTCTTGAGACGAGGGTCACAGTTACGACAGCCTTAAAGCCTGGTAATGGATGCTCTGACCTTTGCATCTCAGCTAGTTCAAGCAAGGCATGGGGAGGGGGCCTGGTGGGGAGGAAGTTTTGGGTTTGGGGTCTATTAAAAGTAGTTTTGCTGAAATCTCTCCAGCACCTGGGTCATGGACACTGTAACACTCTTTAACACAGAAACCTTTCCTGCCCCCCAGCAGCGTACATGTCACAATGTAGTACCAGAAGGAACTACTGGGAGGCAGACCTTGGCCTGTTTAAATATTCATGAATCCTAATTGTGCTGGACACAAATGGATTATATAGTTTGAAGATATCAAAGATAAAATTCTTAATTCAGTCTTTGAATGAAATGAGATTATACATGAATGAAATACTTCAAAATTGCTTTTATATTTCTGTATCTCACATGCATACTTACTGACTTTCAAGGCCAAAGTACTAGAATTATGGCAGTGTATTCCAATCAGAGCAGATTCCATATTTTATAACTTTCCACTTATTTCGTTGGTTCTAATGGTGACATGAATATTCCCTGCTTTTTACAAGTGAAGAAACTGAGACCCAGGCCACTTGTCACAGATAAGAACCAAATCAGTGATGGATCAGAATCAGAACCCAGATCCTGTGACTTCTACACTCCTGCTCGTTAGTGCCTCTGCCAAAGCAGTTACAGAAGAAAATAGATTCAGACCAAGTCCGATCTTGCTGCCCAGTTGGTGCCCAGTGTGGTGGTGCTGAGACTGTGGAGTCAAACAGGCCTGAGTTCAAATTCTGGCTCTATCACAGATCAGCTTTGTGCTAATAATTTAATCCCTTTATACCTCAATTTATGTATCTGTACAAGGAGGAGAATAATCCCTCACTCACAGAGGGTGGGATTAAGAAAGTGCATCTGGCAATGGTTGAAATTAATTACTAACATTAGATTTGAATAATCTGTGTGTTCATCACCCTGGTCATGGAGAATATGGGTAATTAATAAGACACTAATACTCCTACCTGCCTGTTCACGTAAACAAAATAGATGGTAGACAGTTATGGTGCCTGTAGTTGACATTCCACTGATCCAGATACCCTCATGTAGAAAGTCATTAGACTTGGCCAGAGGGAAAGAAGGAAAAAATCAAGGAACCAGGATTCCCAGAATTCTGAGCACAGAATATCAACAGTTAAACTCCCTTGCTTTCAGTCACTCACCTTTGGAATCCAATTTGCTTTCCTTATTTAACTTGTTAATTTTATCTAAATGCTCATCTACTTACATCCTAAAGCTAGTATAAGAAATCACTTATTGAAGTACTTGTTGAATCACTTGTTGAAGTACTCAGATGATCGGCTAAATGGCTGTTTGCAAATAGTGTGGGTGCATGTGGGCTTGGCTCTGGTATGGTAGATGGAAGAGCCCGGGGAGCTAGGCTACCACAAGGTGTTTCCGAGTAGGTGTTGATGTGTTTGCCATTCTGACTTGTTAAATTCGAGGTATATGGAAAATGAGGCAAGGTGTGTCCATATTTGAGGGCTTCCTTGACATTGTCCACTTCCTGTGTTTAAGGAGCTAGAATATCAGAAATCTCAGCCCCCACAGCCCGGGGACAAGTTTGTGTCTGTTGTCAGCCAGTTCATCACAGTAGCCAGCTTCAGCTTCTCTGATGTGGAAGACCTTCTCGCAGAAGCTAAAGACCTGGTAAGTGTCCCCTTGCATACTGAATGTTGTTCAATAGGGCTGATACCTGCAGATACTCAATATCTTTGTATCTAGGACTGTGATCAATTGAAACACACCCTTTTTGTCTAAGTGGCCTGTGTTGCCTTTAGGTTAGCAAGACCTCAGGGTATCTGGATGGTGTAAGACCAGTAAATATTTTGCAATTTTTTCATGGTTGATACCGGATTAAAGTACTTACTTCTGGGAACCAGAAAAGAGTAGATCAGGCATTACCAAGGCCACGGTGTCCCAGTACCTGTAACTTATATGCTGTCCTGAGACAGACTTAGGGCAGGAGATTCCCTCTGAAAATCTCCAGCAGAACTTATTAAAGGAGGTGCACTTTAATTCAGAGCCTCGTGACAAGAGGCATATGTTTTTGGGTTTTTTTTTTAAGATTTTGTTTATTTGACAGATAGAGATCAAAAGTAGGAAGAGAGGCAGGCAGAGAGAGAGGAGGAAGCAGGCTTCCTGCTGAGCAGATAGCCTGATGCGGGACTTGATCCCACGACCCTGGGATCATGACCCAAGCCAAAGGCAGAGGCTTTAACCCACTGAGCCACCCAGGTGCCTGAGGCATATGTTTTAATAATACAGTGCTTTAGGTTATAGATTCTTGCTATTTCAAAATTTTGATTTCCTCTAAAGGAAAAGTTTTCATTGGCTAATAACTAGGACTTCAGCTCCTCCCCACCCCCCATTTCCTCTTCCAAAATAAATACGCATTTATATACATATGCATGTACACATCTTTTCTCTTACAACCCCCCCGCCATTGTTAATAAGTTATCTTAAACCCCTACCCCGTCCTGTTGAGCTCTTCCACACTGCTCATTTCTCAGTTGCCACAATAGCCTTTTGCTTTAACTTTCCTTTGATAACTTGACTAATGGAAGTCATTTCACTGTAGTCGTCTGTTTAGTAATAGATATGGATGTTTGCTTATGTGTAGTGTACATAAACAACTGCTTGCAGTGCAAAAGAAGACTGTATTAGGATACATTAGTTAGTCTCAACTGTAAACCACACCTCCAACATAATTAAGTAAATGGAAAGATAATGTATGGTCAGAGAACTGCTGTTAGAAGTCCAGCTTCTGCTGTCCCATGATTGATGTCAGCGGCCTCTGTGATAACCCCCACCCCCACCCATGTCTTACATATGCCTCACCACTTTGGATGATACAGATCTATAAAGGAAGGGTCTCCCCAACCCCACCCTAACAAGGCAGTATAGAATCTACTTCCTTGAGGGCTCAAACATTTTTATAAGAATCAACCCTACAGTTAATTTGTGATATAAAAACACTTACTCATGCACAACCTACTTTTTTTTTTTTTTTAATTTTAGTGTGGGAACTTCAGTCTGGGACTAGTTTTCTTCAGACCAAAATATACATGACTTCATCATCACTAGAATTCCTAGATAAAAAGATCATTCAGGATGGCTTGGAGTGCATGAACTTAAATGATTTAGAGACTCAGTCGTAGGCCATCTAATGCCATTTTGTTCATACCAGAACTTTTAGAAATTAGCTTATAAAGCCATGAAGACAAGCTAGAGCTTTGTGTGTGGAGTATAAGCAGAGTATTTTTCCCTAAAGAACTCTGATTTCTGGGGTGCCTGGGTGGCTCAGTGGGTTAAAGCCTCTGCCTTCAGCTCAGGTCATGATCCCAGGGTCATGGGATCAAGCCCCACATCGGGCTCTCTCCTCAGTGGGAAGCCTGCTTCCCTTCCTCTCTCTCTGCCTGCCTCTCTTCCTACTTGTGATCTCTGTCTGTCAAATAAATAAAATCTGTCAAATAAATAAAATTTAAAAAAGAACTCTGATTTCTTTTCTTTTTTTTTTTTAATAAAAATTTTCTGTGTTTATTTGACAGAGATACAACAAGAGGGAACACAAGCAGGGGGAATGGGAGAGGGAGGAGCCCTATTTCTTATATTAGGGAGCCCGACATGGGGCTTAATCCCAGGACCCTGGCATCATGACCTGAGCTAAAGGCAGACGCTTAACCAACTGAGCACACCAGAACTCTGGTTTCTAATAGAATATTTCCAAATAAGTAAAACATTGAGATCAACTCCTCAGTGAAGAGAGAAATGGCAAAAGAACATTTTTATTACAAATTTAAAGATATACCATGACAACTATAAGATGTCATATGCACACACATATAACTTTATAATTGTTTTATCTCAGAATAAATATTGATGGGGAATTGGAAGAAGGTAGCCAAAAGGTGCTAAGATAAGTATAGGGGTTGTAATGGACAATATGATGATTGTAGTTAATATTGCTGCATGCTATGTTTGAAAGTTACTAGGAAAGTAGACCCTTTTGTGTGTATCTGTAAGGGGTGATGGGTGTTAACCAAACCTGTTGTGATCATTTCACAATATACTGAAGTCAAGATATTATGCTGTACACCTTAATTTTATACAGTGCTATATGTCCATTATATTTCAGTAAAACTAGGGGGGATAAAAGAATAAATACTAAAAATATTTCCTATAGGGAGATAGTGTTACCAAAATATCAGAAAAAAATACAATAAAGGAGATAATGCAAGAAAAATAAAAGCAATTTTAAATTCTTGGGTTGGGGGCACTGTACCAACACTTCATAGTCTAAATGAAGAAAATTAGAAAAAAAAAAAAAGAAGAAAAGAAAATTAGAGATCTGGAAAATGTTAAGTAGTTGATTAGGCATAGAGAATGAGAATTCATTTGACTCCGAAGCTGGAAACATCTTCCTTAGTAGCTTAGGAGTAACAGCATTAGATCCTTACAGAGGGAAGAAAATTTCTAAAAAACATTATGACTGGCGTTGAACATTTTTTGGATAGTCATGATACTGCTAAGACTCCTAAAATCATGCAGTCTTGAGTTATGAAGATAACTACCAGGAGAACTAAAACTAGAAGAGTACAGTATAGGAAATATAATCAGGAAAATTGTAATAACATTTGGTGACAGATGGGGACTGCACTTTTCCTGGTGGGCACTGAATACTGTATAGAATTGGTGAAACATTATGTTGTACACCTGAAACTAATATAACACTGTATGTTAATTATACTTCAGTTTAAAGAATTAAAATCTTAAATAAGCTGACACATTGGCCAACTCAAAGGAAGAAAAAATACCGAGGAGACTGGAAATAACTATTTTGTTATAAGAGACATATATTTGTATTAATTTTTTTTATCTCTACCTTAATATTTTTCATTTTAGCTGTTTTGAGAGGATTTGCACCAAAAGGGATTCTCTCTAAGAAAGAATTTGGAATAAAATTATATTCTCAGTCATAAATTCGGTGTTGCATTAATGATTCTGTTGTCCGTGACTGTTTTCTAACTGAGGACCAGGAAATATCACAATGCTAGCGTTACTTAGGATTAGGAAAAGCAGCTAAGAAGCACTGGATCCCATTTGCTTTTGATATTAACCACATGGCACCAATAAATGATATTAAACTGCTTCAAAGAAAAGTTAAAAGTACAAGTTTCCCTACCCCTGCCGAGTTTGCTATTAGTTTTACGTCTTGAGTGCTCTGCCCTGTGATATTTTGCTTTCTTGTTTTTACTACTGTTTAGTTAATAAAAAGTCAGAGTAGGTAATCATTGGTGTTAAGCTGAAATGAGGTGGAAAAGAATAAATAGTTTCAAAAGTCAAGGAGTATTAAATTTTTTACTTTAGCAGTGATTGATGGGCCTGTTCAGCAGCCAAAGATAAATACAGGCTCATTGAACTCCAGCAAGTTATATTTGAGTCTTTCTGAACGTCACTGCTTCTAGAGAGATTTCTGTTTGATCACACAATTCCTCTGGAACACTGACCTTCTTAAAACTACCCCCCCCCCTTTTTTTTTTCTTCCAGTTTACTAAAGCAGTGAAACACTTTGGGGAGGAGGCTGGCAAAATCCAGCCGGATGAGTTCTTTGGCATTTTTGATCAGTTTCTTCAGGCTGTGTCAGAAGCCAAACAAGAGAATGAAAACATGAGAAAGAAGAAGGAGGAGGAGGAACGCCGCGCTCGCATGGAAGCCCAGGTAACATAATGAGGATCTCCGCCGTTTCCACCTCCTGCAAATCCCAGAACGGCTGCTGCTTGGTGTGTAGACGGCGCTGTGATGTGCCAGCTCCGGAAGGCATCGAAGTACTCTCTAGAATGCTGCTCTGAGTTTGAGTCACCGTAAGTCTCTCTCAGGCAGTCAGGCAGGGTATGTCCAAGGACTGAACAGATATATTTCTACATCCTCTGATCTGGAGTTTCGTTTCCCAGAAATTATTATAAAGAAATAATCCTAAATTTGCCCAAAGAGAACCAACCACAATCTTTATAATAGCCCTCATATGGAAACAACCTGAATGTTTACCAACCAGGCATTAGCTTTAAATGGTGTAATAGCTACCTAATGGAATATGCAGTCCTTGGAAATCATGTTTTCAAAGAATATTTAATGATAAAAGAAAGTTTACAAAATTACTTCTGTGTAAATCTTTTTTTTTTTTTTTTTTTTTTTTTTTTTTGGGTAAGGTAAGTGTTAATAGGGAAAATGATAGTGGTGGGGTATACCCCCTGCAGGCTCACAATGGTTAGCTCTTAACAGTAGGATTAAGGATGATTTTTCCACCTTTGTTTATATGAATTGTGTAAATTTTCTCTAATGCATGTATAATTTGGTTTTTAATAATAATAACCCATGTGTAGCCAGCTCCAGGCATCCACAGGAGATAGAAGCTAAGCCTTAGATGTGAGGAAAGTGGTCCTATGAGCGTTTGCTTTAGTCTCTCTGTACTATCAAATAAACTAGTATTTGGGGTCTGTCCAGTGAGAACTTCCTCGTTCCATGATAGGCACAGGAATTGTCCTAGTTGCTCTTGTTTTAACTAGAATATCATGAGGTTTACCTAGATTCTAGATGGTGAGTGTCTAATCTTCATTATTCATTGCTTCTACAATAAGACCTCAAGTACCAGTTCCCCGTCTCTTGTGAGGTCCAAGGGCGTTAGCAGCTGTTGGATGCACATGGGTTGATGTGACTGGAGTATGGCCATATTTCAAGGACTTCATCTCCACTGAAAACAAAACACTTTGACACTTCTGTAAAAGGTTGCTTTCTATTTGCAGCTCAAAGAACAACGTGAAAGGGAACGTAAAATGAGGAAAGCAAAAGAGAATAGTGAAGAGGGTGGAGAGTTCGATGACCTGGTTTCAGCTCTACGCTCAGGAGAAGTATTTGACAAAGACCTTTCTAAGCTGAAACGGAATCGCAAGCGTATTACCAACCAGATGACGGACAGCAGCCGAGAGAGACCAGTCACAAAACTTAATTTCTAATTTTCCTTGGATACTTTTTTTAGAACGCTCATTAGCAGCCCTTTGAAGTGACTAGAACTTTTCATAACACTGCCTTGCAATCCAAACAGTGGCAATTTCTTCTTTCATCTGTGAGTGAATGTGTGAATGTGTGTGTATGTAAATGTATGTGTACATATATATTAAAAAAATGTATATAGAAGTCTGAGTGTTGTCTGGAGACCTATATGTATGGTTAAGAAAAAAAATCTATGTTAATGTATGTGCTCAGAAACTTTTGTGTATGCATTTGTATTGAATATGGCTCATTTTCTTCCCCTGAACACCATGGCTGTTCAGAAGCACAATATAATCTCCTGAAAGAGGTGACAGAGACATTCCCTAGAGTAAAAAGGAAAAACAAAAGCAAAAAAAAAAAAAAAAAAAAGGCTTGAGAAATATTTTATGGTTTCCAAGCTTGGTATACTTTGAAATTATTTTCATTGATAAAACTAGTGTTGGAAAAATATAGATTTAAAATGGTTTTTGATAGTTGACAATGTGACACTGGTGTATTGCATCAGTAATTGATACGACCAGCTTAGAATTTCCGACATTGGTGTGGGGGTGCAGTCTGTAAATGTTCATTGAGAACATCTTGCACACAATCTGAATTATGTAGAATGTCAATCAGACTTTTTTTATATATTTAAAACTTGGGCATCAATTTTTTCCCCCTGATTTCATCAAGTTCTCTGCCAAGCGCTCTTGAAGATTTATTTACATTGCTTTTGAAAAGAACACTATTTATCTAAATGCAATTCGCGCTCTTGTTAAAGAACAAGATTGCCAGAATGTGCTTATTGTTCTAACAATATAGATATATAAACTTTAAAAATAAAATTTCCCACCCAAGACCTAAAAGGAGGAATTCTCTGACGGGATAAAAATTATTTAAAATTTTTTATGGGGTACCTTTTTTTTTTTCCTTTTTTCTTTTCTTTTTTTTTTTTTCCTATTTTGTAGGACAAGCTGCATCTTCTGTCAGTATGGGTCTGGACTAAAGGACACTTAGTGAATGCACAAAATGTCAACAACACCAACAGAGATGCCAAGATCTATTTATCTCTAAGTATGTTTGAAGTGGTTTGTTGTTTATATGTTGTCATTTTAAATTGTGTGTCAGTAAAGCTACCTGTAAAATTTCAGTCCAAAAGATGAAGCTCTCAGGGAGAAATGAATAAAAACAATGAACATTAGAAAATAAAATATAGATGCTTACCATTAACCTACCAACTCTTAATATCCTTAAATTATATATAAAGAGGACTGTTACTTTTTTTTTTTTTTTTTTTTTTTGCTTTGCTTTATTTATTTGTAGTATGGGAGGGAGCTAAGATTCTCTCTTTTCTTTCTATCATTCGTGTTGTGGTTGGGTTTCCTGTGGAGAGAATAGTTTGTCCTGTTGCACTAGAACATTATTTACTCACTAAATTGAGTTTTCCAGTCAATTAACAAATATTTATTAAACACCTACTATGTGCCAGGCTTAGTAGGGCTACAGTGAGAAGCAAGACAAAGTCCCTGCCCCAAGGAGCTTATGTTCTAATGGGGATAAAGGGGTGAATAGAATACCAATATGCACTGTACAGGAATCATGCTATTTAAAAATGATTTGTAGAAACTATAATGCTTGGTGCAGATGGGAAGGTCTCTGCACTATCTGAAAGCTGTGAAATAGTGCTCTAAGGGTGGTCAAGAGCAGTGGTTTTTACGTTTTCCCCCCTCATTGCAAACTTAGAGACTTTGTACCCATTTTATGGAAGTGAATGACTAGCAAATAAGGTCATAAACTCACCGCAGAGGTTGTGATCCCCAGCCCTCAGTAACCAAGGTCTGCAAATCCACCGGGTTAAAGAGGCAGACAGAGACTTTGCTCCAAGAGGCTTGGAGATGAGGATTGGGAGACGATGATGGATGTGTCTATTCCTTAACAAAAGTGCCTCTATCTTCTTTTCTATTTATAGTAAGAGAAATTTGGTCTGGCTCAATTTTGGAACTGTATTTTGAAAATGGCTTTGTTTTACAGTTTAAGGAATGGACAAGTGGGTGGAGAGTTACATAGAGGAGCAAGCCCTTAGCGTGTCCCTCTTGCCCTTTGTAATCATCCTCATTTTGATTTGGCCATCCTGGTAGGCCTCCTTTACCATTTCCATTTTGGTTTCTTTCCCCAAAAGCTTTGTGCAGGTAATTCCATGTGCCATTGTTGAAAAAAAATCTACTTTTTAGATTGGTGCTGGTGTAAGTAGCCACTTTTCTCTCTTGGGTGTGTATTTTAAAGTTTTTTGTTTGTTTTTTTAAATTAATGCCAAAAAGAAAGCATTATAATTTGTAAACTTAATTATATGTCTTGTATCTTACTAGCTTAGTAGTTGGAACCTCTTAGTCTCTAGGTGCAAGACTGTTGTTATAGTACCAAGAAAAAAAAATGTTGTATGTGTTATGAGATTGTACATTTTTTTAAAAAAACAATATGCAATAAAGAGATGAATTCATTGGGTGTATGTATATGCTTTCTATGAGTTACTAAAACAGCATTATCAAACTTATTTGTACTATTAAATTTAAATACTGACAATTGTTTCCTAAATCAAGAACACATACATATTTTTTAGCTTGTATGTACCAGACCTAGAATGGTAGTTTTCTGCTTTGGTCGTATTCAATATGTTCACAGATTACTATATGCTACCCCTTTCTGTCACTTTTCTATAACCTCTTTGTATGACTCCATAGAGTTACAGTTTCTCAGTGTAGCTACTGGTGAAATTGTTCAGCTGGCAGTACAGAAAAGAATGTCTCGAGAATGAAAATCTTTTTCATTTTGAAGCATTTCCTTTTTTATTTATTTATTTTTGGGGAAAGATTTTATTTATTTATTTGAGATAGAGAGCATGAGAGAGGGGAGGGTCAAAGGGAGAAGAAGACTCCCTGCTGAGCAGGGAGCCCAGTGCGGGAATCTGTACTGGGACTCCAGGATCATGGCCAGAGCCAAAGGCAGTCATTCAACCAACTGAGCCACCCAGGCGCTCAGAAGCATTTCCTTTTTTTTTTTTTTTAAAGATTTTATTTATTTATTTATTTGACAGAGAAATCACAAATAGGCAGAGTGGGGAGGGAAGCAGGCCCCTCGTTGAGCAGAGAGCCCAACACAGGTCTCAATCCCAGGACCCTGGTTATGTCCTGAGCTGAAGGCAGAGGCTTAACCCAGCCTGGGAGCCACCCAGGCGCCCAGCATTTCCTTTTTTAAAATTAATTTATGATATAGGTCAATATGAGAAGTGTCACCTATACAGAGCAAGGGATGTGTATTATATCCTTTGAAAATTAGAGGTTTTTCTTGGCCCCACATTGACTGGCCATCCTCAACCCAGTTTGAAGTCAAGCTGAAAACAGATTGTCCTGTGGTTAATAGCAGACTTAAGTACTTCTGATCTTTGGAATGGACTCATGATAGTCTTAAAATTGTCAGCCATCTAATATTTCATCTAGTCCATGGATACTGCATGGTATCCAAAGACTACTACTTTTCTCTTATGCAGGGCATTCCGATGGAAGAGAGCCTTCTGCGTTGTAGACAGTTTTTTCATTGCGTCCCACAAACTGAACGTACAGTTAACAGTCTACATTTGAATGTGAACTCAGTTGTTCATGGAGTATTGATAGAAGTAGAGAAAAATATGAAACTTTCAGATCATTATGTTTCCTTTTATGTTTTCATTTTCCCTTAAAAAAAAAAATCATTGCTGGGGGAAAATGTGCTTCTGTTAAAGGGATGAAGCTATTTGAACCCTCCAGGGTTTCTGTAATCTAACATGGGCTTATGTGAGGCTTATTAAAGGATAGTCTTTAATAAACTAGTTTAGACACAGTTATTCAAAAGATCAAGTTCTGACTTTTCTGAATTTTTCTTCTTGTTCCCTTTTTTTTTTTTTTTAAATAACATCAGCTGTTTCTTACCAAGTAGTAAACCTAAAATAAGAACTCCCAAGCTTTAACGGCTGCTTGATACCATTCAGTTCTAAATCACTAGCTAGCTTCAAGAACCACTGGACTGTGTGTACATCTGAAGTCAGGGTTCTAGGGCTTTCATTTATAGACCATCACCAAGTTGGGGTTGGTGCCCATTTTCTCAAAAGTGGTGTGTATACTAGTTTGTCTCTACATCCTGTACCCCTATTAATACAAACTCTACTGAAGTCCAAAAACCTGGTGAATCTACCATGAAAAGATGGTTTAAAATCTATAATCTTCTTTATCTTGGAGAAAGTTTGGAAGCCCTGGAGGAAGGTGTTTCCTGTTTATAAGGATTTTCATGTTTTCCATAGCAGTGACCAATCAGGATTATTTTTCAGTGGTCTTGGGGGGAAAACCTTGATCTAACCTTTTTTGGTCTTTTCCCTGATATGCTTTTGTCTACTGCAATCAGCTATGTTTCTATGGTGTCAAACAAACAACATGTACATAGGATTGTACACTAGGGGTTTTTGACAAAGGGGATCTTTATTTTTATCAAAGCCTTGGTATGTTTTTTTCCTCCCCCATGGGAAAAAGGTCCCCAAGTAAAATTCTCTCATGTCATTTACATAAAGTATTTGTTTTTTATGCTTCTATGCCTACAGTGTCTTTTACTGGAAGGAGGAGGAAACAGTTCTGTATTGACCTTCAGTACATCACTCATTTCATTTATACCCATTATGGTCATGTGAGGACATAGCTAAGGCAAAGGAACCTGCAGGCCCCCATGGGATGGTGAGCATCTTTTGTTAGTGTCCTCACCCCATTCCCTACCTCCACCTCCAGTGTGGAGAAACCTTCCTGAGTCCAATCAGATTTAGGAACCTCCCTGACTTTACTGGGATGGGAAAGGTGCCCAGGGAGGAAGTGATCATAATGCTGAGCTGTGACTCAGGAAGACAGGCACAGGGGAGAGAAGGAAGTGTCTCCACCAGCTGCTTAAAAAGAGAAAAGCCTGTATGTGGATGACCAAGACTCTTTCCAACCAAATCAAGTCAAGCTGTCCTACTCCCTTTCACATACCCCCTTAGCTAAATTCACTTGGATGACTTACTGTGCCCTTTGACTTCCCCAGCTCATGCACATCCGTGTGTATCACCCTGTGTGTAAAGCCCAACAGGCTCGCTTCTCATGCTTCCTTGAACTTCCGTTCAGACCAGGACCCTTTGCGGCTTTAGCCTGTCTCTAAAACCTCCTCATTATCTCTTACACCCAAAGGATCTTGCTATCCATTCCTTAACTCTTCAGAAGCAGGGAAGGCAGGGGGGTGGGGCGGTCAGAAAATCACTAGTAAGCTAATTCACGCTCAGGCAGTTCAGATGATAAGCCTTTTCGGTTTTCCAGTTTAAGATAGTTTCTGCAAGTTGACTGTCATCTGAAGGCTCACAAGAAGAGCCTGTCCTTTTTCTCTCCCTGTCTTTTTTCCCTCAAACCTCCACCATAATAAAAGCTTCATTACTAAGAACTCTCATAAAATGCGTTTTTGCAGAGAACAGCTCTCCTACTGCCTTGAATGTGAGACAGTTCACCCCGAAAAGCAACAGCTGTTTAGTGACCTGACATTTTTACAGCTGGTGAATTCACACTAAAAGATAGGCTAGAGGCACTGGTAGGAGTGAGGTCCCCACTAAAGGATTAATGCCCTTAGGAAAGGAGATTCTCTTACATGACCTGAGGAAATAATGCTTCGAGGGCAATTAGCATTGACTTTCTTCAAAAAACATGCCAAAGGTGACCCTCATCATGGACTTTCCCCCACAAGAATGTGGCAAAGATGAGCCTGATGGATCCTGAAACTACATACAGTCCTTAAAGGACTCCCCTCGGAAGACGGCTCCCAAGGTCCCTTGCGCTGATTTCTGAGCAACACCAGAATCTAAGAACTCACTTCCAGAGTTTGTCTGCTGTCATCAGAAGTGAGCTATAACCCTAGGCAAGTCTCCCAAACACCTTTTTTGGGAAGTTCCAAAACTTGCACTGTAGGATGTTGTCTTCCCTCCTCTGAGGCTCCAAGTCCCCGGGAGCTAGGGCTTTGCTGCAGCCAACTCCCCCACTAAAATTAAACACACTCTCTCCATTGTACCTTTACCAGCCCCAGCCAGAGAAGCCGGTTTCTGCCCTGGCTGTGTGGGAAGGGAAGGTGGTAAGGGCAATGCCTTAGGGCAGATTCCAGGTCAGAGGCCAAGAAGCTCACCGGAGGGTTTCCTTTTGTTTTACCAGGTAACTGCGGTAGGAGTCCCACTGGGGCAGCCCAGCACCACTTAATGAGCACTGATTTAGTCCGAAAATCAATATCTGTCCTTAACAGGGCTTTTCCCTGCAGAGGTTGTGGTAACCCAGGATGAGTGTGGTTGGAAGAGGAAGGAAAAATCAAACTGAGTGGATGGGCCCAGCTGGAGTGCTGTGTTCTCATGGAAGCTGCATTTTAAGAGCAACTCGGACAAAAGAAAATGCATCCCAGTGAGGAGGTTTAGAAACAGACTCAGAAGCAGCCACTGACAAGAAACTTGAAGCCTGCAAAACATTACTAAGGCGATTTGACAGCTTGTCTCATATCTGAAGATGAGAAGACTTAGTCTGTCTACACCAGATGGCAGAGCTACAACCAATTGGTGAAAGTCACCAGCAAATTGAGTTCATTTTTTCTTTTCTTTTTTTTTTTTTAAAGTAGTCTTCATGCCCAACATGGAGCCCAATGCAGGGCTTGAACCCACAACCCTGAGATCAAAACTTGAGCTCAGATTAAGAGTCAGATGCTTGGGCTGCCCGGGTGGCTCAGTGGGTTAAGCCTCTGCCTTCAGCTCAGGTCATGATCTCAGGGTCCTGGGATCGACTTCTGCATCGGGCTCTCTGCCAGACAGGGAGCCTGCTTCCTCCACTCTCTCTCTTTGCTTGCCTCTCTGCCTACTTGTGATCTCTCTCTGTCAAATAAATAAAATCTTTAAAAAAAAGAGAGTCAGATGCTTAACTGACTGAGCCACCCAAGTGCCTGTAGAGTTCATCTTATAGAGAACTTCCAAACTCCTTGAATTGACCTGCATTGGTCAGGCTGCCTCCTAAGATACTGAATTCACCCATCCTTAGAGGCCTTCAAACCTGTAAACTCAGAAGTTTGGGGCTAAGTAACAGGTTAGATCGATGATTTTTTTTTTTTTAAGCTTTTTACTTGGAAATAATTTCAAGCTTAGGAAAAATTGCAAAAACTAATATAGTGCAAGGAATACCTTATGCCCTTTTTCTCAGGTTCGTTATTGGTAACATTTTGCCCCCTTCGCTTCATCATTTCTCTTGTTCTCTGTTTGTGTGTTTGTGTACACATAATGACTTTTTCTGAACCATGTGAGAGCAAGTTGCTTACATCATAGTTTTTAAAATTCCTGAGTATTCCAGCGTGCCTTTCCTAAGAGTAGGGAGTGAGTGTGCTCTTACCGAGCGAGCCTCAGTACATTAACTGACTTTGTGAATTTATATGGATACTTTCATCTAACCAATGACCCAAGTTCCAATTTTGTCAGATGATAGAAAAATGAATATCCTGGAGCCTTTCTCTCCTCCAAAAAAGGATCCAGTTCAAGATCAGGGAGTGCTGTAGTTGTCATATCTCCCAGCTTCTGACATTCTCTGGCCTTGCTGTGCTATGATAGTGACATTTTTGAACAATAGTCCTCTGGGAGACAGAATGTCCTATGTCCTGATCCCCAGAACCCGTGAACACATCCCCTTATGTGGCCAAGAGGACATTGCACATGTCCTCTTTGGTAGGTAAGTAAGGGTTTTGACACACATGATCCTGGATCAGCCAGGCAGGCCCAGCGCATTCACTAGCGTCCTTCAAGGAGGGAGGCAGGAGGCTCAGAGACGGAGGGAGATGTGAGGACAGAAGCAGAGGTAGGAGAACTGGGATTGCTGGCTTTGAAGATGGAAGGGCACACAAGACAGGGAATACAAGCCCACCTCTCCTTTTCTGAACTCTGTCTTGTCTTGTGTGCGTCTGATGTTCCTTTTTTTGTTATGTTGAGGTTTTTCCATCATCTGCTGGAATGCACCGTAGGTCCTATCAGAATCCCAACCAGAGGCACAAAATGTTGCTTCAAATTGCCTCTTACATAGCATGACAGAAAACGAACCTACTGGAGAGTACAAAATCGACCTCTGCTCTCTTCAGCTTCCCCTCTCCACATCCTTCTCTGTTCCAGACTCAAGATGTAGAACCAAACGCTGTGCTCATAAATTACGAGGATGGATTCATTCTTTCTTTCCTCTGCCTTTGGTTGTTATGGTTACAGTAATCATTTAAAATACACTCTGATTTATTTGTGTCCATTTTCTTTCAGTGTTACTTGGGTTTTGTCTCCTCCTTCTTATTTAATTTTTATTTACTTGTAAATATAACATGTAGGCTACTAAGAATTTCAAAGCCAGAACTGTATGAAAAGGTGTATTCCAAGAAGTGTCACCCTCCTATATCCTTTTACCCAACTCCGTATTTCCACCCTTCCTTGCAGGTCTCCAACTTTAGTGTTTTCTGGTTTATCTTTCCATTTTTCCTTTTGTAATGATAAAAAGATATGAGTGTGTTTACTTATTTTTCCTTTTTTTTTTTCTTTTGCACAACAAATAGCATGCCACGTGTGCTTTTTTACAGTGAATCTTTTACACTTAATACCTGCTGGGGATCACCTTCCCTGTCAACTCATAAAATCTTTAACCTCACTCTTTTTTTTCTCTCTTGTGTGCAGGTAACACTGCTTATTCAACCAGCCTCCAATATTTCCCAATTATTTATGATGTTGCAGTGAATAACCTTGTGCTTCTTTATTTGTTATTGTTGAAGGTGTATTTCTAGCTTAAATTCCTAGAAGGGGGATTGTTGGGTCAAAGAATAGACATGTAAGTCATTTCGTTCAAGATTGCTACATTCCCCTCATAGGGATTGCACCATTTTGTATTTCTACCAGCAGTGTGTACGTGTGCCTGACGAATTCAATCCAGTCTCACGTCTCCACTGTTACCATGCTAGACACAGCACCATCCTCTCCCTTCTGGGTTATGGCAATGGTCTCCTAACCGGTCTCTTTGCTTCAGCCTTTCCCCCACCTCCCCGTCCCCTTGTGGTCTGTTTTCAACCGAACAGCCAAAGGGATGCCTTCCAAATGTATGTAAAATCTTATCACTTTACTTAAACTCTCCAGAGGCTTTCTATCGCACTCAGAGGTCAGTGTGGCCGTTCTCACAATGGCCTCCTACACCCTAAATGATCTGGATGCTGGCCAGCATCATTACCCCTCTGACCCCATTCATCCTCGCTACTTCCCTCTTCCTCCCTTTGCTCCAGCGGCACTGGCTTCCTCTTCTTCCTTGATCATATACCAAGCAGCGACCTACAGCAGAGCCGCTGCGTTTCTGTTTCCTTTGCCTAAACCACTCCTCGCCTAGATACCACATCACTTTCTCTGTCACCTCCTCCCCACCTTTCTTCCAACATAAACTTCTGGGTGTGAGGCAAACATGATAACCACTACACAACGGAAACCAACATAAACTTCTTGGTAATGACTTCCTTGCCACTCATATTACAGCTTCAACCCACACCCTTCCCAGCACCTATTCCTTTCCTACTCTCTGATCTATTTTCTTCATAAGATATATACATATATATATATATATATATATTCATAGTATATCATTTGTTTAGTATGTCACCTAATCTAATCCAACCAAGTTGAATTAAAGCTCCATAAAATCAGAGAAATTTGTTGTGTTTCCTGAAGGTTTGCAGCAGCAGGAATGAGGTCTAATAGACTGCAAGATGTCAATAAAGGAGCACTCTCTTTCTCTGAGAGACTGAATATACGACCAGAGATGATGTGAGTAATACAATTGAGGAAACTGATCAATAGACATATTTTAAACAAAGATACAGTTGAATGATAGACCCCCTTTCAAGTATTTATGGTAATGTTTCTCAACAGTAGGTGTTATATTTTATGCTAAATTAAATTCTTTATTTTGAGGGTTGTTTTGTGTATTATAGGATATTAAGCAGCAGCCCTGTCCTCTACCCATTAACACACCTCCTCGAGTTATAACCAAAAATTTCTCTAGATCTTGTCAGATGTGACCCTGGGGAGTGAAACTGTCCCTCTTTGGGACCCACTGACCTATGGTTATATCCCCATAAATGAACCACACATACACAAAAAGAAAAGAATTTAACATTAAAGGTTTAAGCAAAAAACATCATAATCATTTGAGAGGAACATCTTCCAAAAAATACTGGGTCACAGTGAACCCAAATGACATCTGAGATCTATTTATAATAGGGTTGCCAGATAAAAATACAGGACACCCAGTTAACTTGTAATATCAGATAATTTTTTTTTAGTATAAGTACATTCTGTACAATATTTGGGACATACACTAAAAAATTTATTGTTTGTCTGAAATTAAAATTTAACTGGAGATCTTATATTTTTATTTGCTAAATCTGTCAAGTCTTATTTATAAAATTATGAATATAACATCATTACATATAAAAATAGAGCCACTACCCACAGAGTATAGCAAAAACTGTACTCAAAGGCAAAGGCAAGTTTGTGAGTGCCTTCATTTCTTAAGAAGAGAAATGACTAAAAATGAACTAAAGGTTTAACTTACAAATGAGAAAACAACCAAAATAAAACAAAGGGGGGGAAAAAACAAGTACAGAACTATCTCACAGCTAAGTTAGATTGAAGGCAGAATCTTGCCTGTTCTAGCCTTGCCAACAGGACAGTAATACTCAGCCTGGTGACTCCTGGACAGGGCTGGATACTTTCTTTTTTCCTTTTCTTTCTTTCTTTCTTTCTTTCTTTCTTTCTTTCTTTCTTTCTTTCTTTCTTTCTTTTTTTAAAGATGTTATTTATTTATTAGACACAGAGAGAGAGAGATCACAAGCAGGCAGAGTAGCAGGCGGGGCGGGTGTTGCGGTGGGTGGGGGGAAGCAGGCTCCCTGCTGAGCAGAGAGCCTGATGTGGGACTCAATCCCAGGACCCTGGGATCATGACCTGAGCCAAAGGCAGAAGCTTTAACCACTGAGCCACCCAGGCGCCCCTATTGCTGTCTTTTTCCTTTAAACATATTACTTCATCTTTTCATCATTATATAATGTCCATCCGATTTTGTTTATAGCTCCCTGAACTTTTGGCTGGAGGAAGCTCTTTAGTCACAAGTATAGATATTATTGTTTAAGCTGGTGACTTCGAAAGGGATTGACTTCATGCCCCTTTAGATGATTTGGTTAACTGAGCCCTAGAGGATCTTCCTGTCCCTCTTATACATGATTCCCCAGCATCTTTACAGATGAGCCCGGTATTTTCCAGGCATTTCCCTCACCCATCCTTTCAGACATTTACAGGGAGGTTGTAATGCCCCTCGAAAGGCATGAGAGCCCAAGAGACATGAACCTGTGAGTGACTGGACTCCCTGAAGGACGTGATTCTATCAAGCAATTTTGAGAACCAGAATGGAAACAAAGAAGTAAGGCCTATTGTGCACAGTTGGCTATCACGATATTGTCATTTCCTGACCAATGTTGTTCTTATCAGCAGTGGCTCTGTTGCTGAATTTCAATTGGAAAGAGCATTACAAGGGGGAAAAAAATCCCAATCTTTATGTAATATTTCCTAGGTAGTAAACACAGGATTTCCTGCATCCGAAATGACTTCAACAAGTTGCCTGTTCCTTCGAACAGGACCTGGTGACAAATGTGGACGCTGTTTCGCCAAGTAGAGATAAGCTCGCTGATTGAAATCTCCCCCAGCTGAGCAAGGGGTTTTGCCAAGTGTGCATCCGGGTTCACAGAGCTGTCCAGCCCCAGCAGGCCTGTGAGCCACAAAAATGAGTGCATGTGTCACACATCTTTCTACTCGGTCTTAATACTCCGTGTGTTCGTGTGTCTCCCCAGGCAGAGTCTCGAAGTACTGAATCACCCTTTTCTTCTGAGAGCACCAGTGGGTGGCGTGGTGAGGAATCAAAAGGTAAACAAATGCTTTGGGTTCATTGGTTTTAGAAATAATAAGATGGGGGAATTCTGGAGAATTGGCATGGAGTTTTCTGAACAACTGGCACTTGCAGCTCCCAACCTCCAGAGGAAGGAAGTGTGTTCCATCAATGGAAGGGCAAGAATCTTTCCCTCTCAGACATAACTCTGGTCACACCAGCATAATTTGTAAATCTGCTTTAGAAGCAGTTCCTTTCCCCATTTCCCATTCCTAATAAGGTGCTTATGATGAACTAAGTGAGTGGAATTCTCTCCCCAGACTTCAGTACCTCTTTGTTTTAAAATCCTTTAGTGAGTTGCTTCCGGAAGCCTGCGTTTCATAATTCCCAGGAGACACTGTTGGCCTAAAATCATCTGTACTTGAGTCATCACGATGATGAAACCAAGAGTCATAGCAACCCCGCCCTTTTGCCAAAGGGCGGAGGATGTACAGATTTTGATTACATCACAATCCTACAGAAATATGGACTCCGTGCCATTTTGAGGAAGTCACTAGGCAGGAAACTGTTTCAGGAAAAGGCAGGGTAAATCTCTGAAGTGAGCATGTGTAATATTCTTCCTGCAGCATAGTCCCAGCTGCTGGCAAATGCAAATACCAGCTGTGTACCTCGGCACAACCCCTGTGACATGTCTTTGTGTTCGCAGAACACACATCGGCCCCTTCAGGGAGTTACCACCATTCACTTTCTTAGTCCCCTGGCTTGGTTGTTAAGAAGCTGAGAATATCTATCTGTTCATTCCGTCTCCAGGCTTTAATGAATTTATGAAAATGAACTTAAGAAAATGTGACTATAAATATTCATGATTAATGTTTGAGATAAAATGCCCTTTTCGGGTAATAACAATAACTACCGTTTATGAAGGCAGGGCACTGTAAAAAGCATTTCCCAGAAAACAACCCAATAAAAACCCAACGACTCCCATTTTACAGATAAGGAAACTGAGGCTTGGGAAGATTAAGAAATGTACCCACTGTCACAGAGTTTCAAGCAAAATCGGACCAAAGAAATCTGAGCCCTTAACACATAGTCAATAAACAAGTAATTGCAAAAGACATTGCTCTTATCCCCCCAATTTTGTTTTCACTTCTGTATTAGTGCTGCTCTTTTCTGAGATTAAAATTTAAAATTTGAACAAAGCCTACAGCTAACTCACTGAAGTCACTTTGGTTTGCTCTTGCAAGTGGAAATTTTCTTTTTCTTTTTTGGTAGGGGAAAGATGGGTCAAATTTTTTCCCATCTTTATCACTATCTTAGTACAGATTTTTAATTTTAAGAAACATTTTCTTTTTTTTTTATTATTTATTGAGATCTATCTGACATAAAATATTATGTAAGTTTCAGGTATATAATGTAACAATCCAATGTTTGTGTGCATTGCAAAATGACCACCACAATAAGTCTAGTCAACACCCACCACAAACATAGTTACAGAAATTTTACTTGTGATAAGAGCAAGTGGGAAGAGTAATAATAACAGAAGTCCTAGAATCCTGGGTCCTGGGGTTGGAAGGGACCTCAAAGGACCATACTGGACACATGTTTTAGTTTCCTGTGATCAACTCCCCCCTCCTTCTGCTAACCATCCTCTCCTACCTCAAGATGTCCCCATGCCTCTAGATCAAGGGATGGACATGTGACCCAACCAAGGCGACCAGAGCTGAGGAGCACAAGGTCTGGTTCCAGCGACAATCCCTGAAGAGGCTGCCCTTTCGTTCTGGCTACCCACAACTCCAGAGCTCTCCTAGTTCCAGGCTTTTCTGAACCTTAGTTCATTTGCTCCCCCAGCAGTCTGAAAACTGGCCCAAGTCAGAGTCTGTTGCTTGGCATTGAAGAATCCTGACGGATGGAAGTGTCTGATCCGTTGTGGTCAAGGGACTGAGGGGCCAGGCCAGTAAGGCACCAGGCTTCTACTTCTGCTTAGGACTCTGTTTGAACCAAGGGTTTTATCACTCAAACTGGAATCATCATGCATCTAGTCTGAACACCCTCAGTCCTCAGCAGCTCAAACTGACCATCTAGCTCAGGGCCTTTCATTTGGGCCTTTATATTCCTTTTGGAAATGAATTAAAATGTGAGGACAGGGTGGCGCTTTAGGAACCTATTTCTGTATTGGTTTATTTGGATCCTTTACTTGGATCCTGTCCCTGTTTGTACCCAACAGACACAGACGTGGAAACCACCGCCATCCCAACTCACCTCCTGCAGACAAGGTTTTCAAACTTGGTTCCAGCTCACATCTGAACTTCCTTTTAAACAGCGTATCATCGTCCTCAAATTGCAAATGTGCAGCAGCACATCTGTGTACATACTCAGCATGGGCACCGTTCATTATCTCCTCCTCCTTGCTTGCCAAAAGAGATTTGTTCAAGCGTTTATTCTTTAGAGTTGTTCAATTTGAAATGTATAGAATTTTAAGGGACCGTTCCAGATTCAAAACTAAATCTAAGGAAGTTGAACAGAAGGTTTAAGCTATATCCCTCATTCCTCATGCAATTGCTCCCCCAAAGCGATGGGTATCCACAGCTCTTCGGAAAGCACAAGGAGGCTTAAATCTGATTTGTAGTCGTTTGTGGGGTTTTTTTTTAAGATTTTTATTTATTTATTTGACAGACACAGATCACAAGCAGGCAGAGAGAGGAGGAAAGCAGGGTCCCTGCTGAGCAGAGACACCCCCCACCGATCCTCGATGCAGGGCTCCATCCCAGGACCCTGGGATCATGACCTGAGCAGAAGGCAGAGGCTTTAACCCACTGAGCCACCCAGGTGCCCCTATAGTTGTTTTTAAGTTGAGATTGGGTGTAATCTTCTATTTGATAGTGGATATCTGTCTTTTTGCCTCAAAATGAGGTTTATCTTTTTTCTTCTTCCTATTTTGATAAATGAGCCAAAGTCATTGTGAAAAATTGAAGGACCTCTAAATTGTTACATCAGGTTTGGGGTGGTTTTCCAAACTCTAGTTGGAACCCTGTGGTGTGGAAGTTGTAACGGACAGTTGCCTGTATAGGAACAAATTGAATCCTTAAAGTTCAGATGGGAATTAGTCATTTAAAACTTGAAACATATTTTCCACTGGAAATCACGTTTAAGTGATAGCCATGTTCTCACGTTGAGCCTACAAAGGGCTTTCAGACTGTTCAGTAGTCCTGATATTATAGTAAATAGTACTAGTTTATACGGAAAGTACGGGAACAATATTACTGTTTGACACCTCCTTCTTTGCCCTTCCCCCTAACTTCCCAGTGTTCTTTGCTTCCCTAGGTCTCCCCTGGGGTTCTCTCTCCAGCTTGTCTGACCCCCCTCCCCCCAGATGCTTTTACCTGCTGGTCCCCTGCAAAACTATATTGGGGGATTACTAAAATGAAGTTATTAAGCCCCATCTCTTACATAGAAATTTCTAGAAGTGGGGTCAAGGAATCTGCATTTTAGTCAGTTCCCCAGATGATCCTTCTGCATGCTGAGGCTTGAGAGCCACTGCCCTACGTGTTTCAGTTCCAAATTCCCAACTTCCACCTGACCATGAAGCCAAATTTCTATTCACTCAAGCTGGCTGATCTCCACTGGAATGAAGATGAAGGCAATAAATTAATGTGAATTTGCTGAAGATTTAGGTTACATCGTCCTCAGGGTTCCTGCTCTTTTCTCTGCCCATGGAGGCTCCCAACATAAAGATAATTAACTTTTCTGCAGATAGAAATTGAGAGATTTATGGGGAGAAAATTAGAATTATTCTATAGAGAGACTTTCATCTTCAAAAAAAAAAAAATAGGTTAAAGAACTTTTTAACCTGGTAGGTATTTTGTGACAGTGGAATATTTAATGACTACCTCACATTTTAATTTTATGAATTTGAGAAGTTTCCTACCTGTTAAATATTTATCAGAATTATAAACAAGGCTCTGATGACTAATACTCTTCAATATAAGCCTTTGCCAGCATCTCTCATTTTCCCTTGGGGTTCATTTCTGGAAATAGAAATCATAGTCTCTCACTGCAGCCTGCCAGAATTCCATCTGAGACAGGTTGCAGCAGTTTGCACGACGAGCATCTCAGTGTGAGTGTTCCCTTCTACTAACCACACCGTCATCACCGCTGTGTAACATCTGGATTAGAAAACTTTTTTTTTTTTTTTTAGTTAGGGGTGATCCAAGCTGTGACTTCAAAGAACAAAGGGACAGGGAGGAGAGAGAAATTAGAGCTGTGGGCAGAGCCCTGGAGAGGGTGAATCAGAGCTGGGTGCGTGGTGCCTGGACTTGGTGACCTCCGTCCATCTTGGTCTCGCCCAGGGGAAGGCTATGTGGATCGTGGGACCGCAGTCCAGGCAGAACCACACACCTAGCAGTGCCTCTCCTCCATTTCCAGGCAGAGTTACTAAACTGTGCTGTGCCCATGTCAATTTGGAAAAAAAATTACACAAGGCAAGATCAAAACTCAGATTCCTGGGTCCACCCAAAGATTCTGACTCAGCATGAGGCAGCACAGAAGAACTTACATTTTTATTAAGAACCCTGTGTGAGGGGCGCCTGGGTGGCTCAGTCGTTAAGTGTCTGCCTTCGGCTCAGGCCATGATCTCAGCATCCTGGCATGGAGCCCCACGTGGGGCTCCTCGCTCGGCAGGGAGCTTGCTTCTCCCTCTGCCTCTCCCTGCTGCTCCCCCTGCTTGAACTCTCTCTCTCTCTCAAATAAATAAATAGTCTTAAAAAAAAAAAAACCCCAGCCCATGTGAGTCCAACATAGGTGGCCAGGGATCTCCCTTGAAGAACTATTAAACTGAAGAAAGAACATCTCTGGAGTGCCCACCCCATAAACCCAGTAAATTACTCCAGTACTGCTCTTTCCAGGAGGAGTCTGCTCTGAACAGTCTCCCAGTGTGGTAGGGATCATTTTGTACTATTTTGAAGAGGACACCTGCGCTCGGGGGTGGGACTCCTTGAATGGTGCTCAGTACCAGCCCAGCTGGATTACAGCGGGACACAGTCCTCGTGTGTAAACCTGGGCTGGTCTTCTTTTCCGCTCGAGGCTCACACACGAGCCCTAACCTGGTTTGGCGTTAGGTTGACCGTAACAGAGAGCAGACACGGGCAGAGACTTCCAATGGCACACTCATTTGTTACAAGAATAGTCTGTGAACGTAGGCTGTGGCGTGTGGACTCAGGGACCACGGACCTTCTAACAGCCTAGGAAAGGGGCCCCAGGCTCTGTGTCTGCAGCCCGTGCCGCGCTGGGAAGACAGAGAAGGGAATCTTCCTTAACATCTAAGCTCCACACGTGCCAGTTTCGATTACCATCTTAGGGTACACTTCAGGGGGCTCTGTCAACATTGCTTAGATGTGAAGATCAGTTCAAAGAGGCTTAAAAGAGTTCGCAGAACTGAGGTACAAGAAAAGCCTTAACCTCAGGCAAAGTAGGTAGTTACCCACTGTTATGGGCTGAATTGCATCTCCTCAAAATTCGTATGTTGAAGACCTAAACCCCCGTACCTCAGAAAGTGAGTGTATTTGGAGACACTTAATTAAGGTTAAATGAGGTCACTACGGTGGGTCCTAATTCAGCATGATTGGTGTCCCTATAAAAAGAGATGAGGACACAGATGCACCTAGGAAAGACCACGTGAAGATGGACAGAAGAGGCCAAGAAGAGAAGCCTCAGAA
The DNA here is from genome assembly GCF_009829155.1 of Mustela erminea. NCBI lineage: Eukaryota > Metazoa > Chordata > Mammalia > Carnivora > Mustelidae > Mustela > Mustela erminea. The sequence goes on from NC_045618.1 coordinate 107,139,297, forward strand.
GAAACAACCCTGATGAAACCTCAACTGCCAACTTCTCACCTCCAGAATCATGAGATAATTCTGTTGAAGCTACTCAGTAAGTACTTTGTTATGGCAGCAGAGCAAACAAATACACCCACTAGAGTATGGTTTCAACAAATCTTTCTCCCCTTGGTCAAGCCTGGAATACCTCCATCAGAAAGAGTTGGTCCTTTGGCTTTTGCTGTTCTGTTTAATAATTTCTTACTTAATATTCATCTCTCTCTTTCTCACACACACAGACACAGACACACAGACACAGACACAGACACACACACACACACACACACACACATGCATGCACACACGTGTTGCTCCTTCTAGACCAGGCAGTTGGCTTCCTCATCTCTATATTCTCAGGCAACCTATCAGGATCTCAGTCTGGTGGAATTCAACAAATATTATTAAGTACTTATATATGCCAGATACACTGTGATAGTGATATAAAAATAGATGTAATCCTTATATCTGAGATACTGTCTGGAGAGGGAGAGCCACGCATGGTTTCCCAGCTGTAACGGAGCTGGCTTTAGGAGGCTAGATGGAAATGACCAATTTTGCCTGGGGCCACTCAGTGGGTAGGGGGGTGCTCCACAGAAAAGATAAAATTAAAAGGATGAGTAAAAGGTGTCAGATTCTGACTAAAAGGAATAATAAGCACCAAACACAACAGTATCAAACAAAATATGTTTGAAAATGAGAACTCCCATGGGGCTCCAAGGTAGGGCTTTTAGAGAAAGTCGAGTAGGCCACTCAGGATGATGGGGCAGGATAAAACCACTCTGCTTTACACACAGTGGTCAGGAGGGTTCTCCAGTCTCCTCAGACTCCTCCAGCACCTCTGGAACAAGTAGACGGTCCCCACCAACCAGATCCAGCCAACCCTACTCCTATGTGTTGGCTCTTAAGCACACGGGGAGCCCAGCAAAAAGGCAAAGTCCTACACCTTACGCCCAAACAATCAGGGTTCCCAGGCCCCAATTTCCCCTTTGGGAGAGCTGGAAAGCAACCAAAATCGGAGAACATTTAAGCTAGCCGCTAACATCTGCTCAGGAGAACATAATGTCTTTTTTGCTGTCCTTGTGTCCAAGGATCATTCAAATCATCAGCCTGATGGCGTTCCTCCTCCTTTCTGTGTGGTCAAACCAGAATCTGTGTGTTTTGGCAAGTAACTGATATTCTTCCTATTTATAGACTGTTTCCCATGTTATTCACTTGCAGGGTTTCTGTGGTCCAGCGTTCTGTCAAGTCTCAGCTGGCGGGGAGTGCATAATAGTCATTAATGTTACAGCTGCTCGTTTTATGGTCTCGGTGGACAGCCCGTTGTGAAATGTGCCTAGATAAGTTTACAACTGCTTGTGTGAAAACACATATAGCCGGCTGGGCCAGAAAGCTCATTTGTGTTAAGTGTCTTTCAGAATTAATATCGAAGCCAAAAACAAACATCCCCCATTATCCAAATAATAGACTATTCATTTTTACCTTTTCAAGATATAGAAGAGAAAAAACAAAACAAAAGCCTTAAAGTATCTCCTGAATGCACTACGCCCAAGCATAATCTTTGATCAAAGCAAAATTGTACCAGGGGACTGAGCCAATGACCAAATGCCTTTTCCTTTTTTATCTCTTCTTTCTCCTTGTAATCTATTTGGAGAAAGAGAAAGTTTGGTGGGAGTCTTCAAATGTTGAATTTCCCCTTTCAGACAGAATTTTTAGCAGCTTATGTAGCCATTGACTAACATATCTCCTCATCCCATAATAGTCCTTGGTATCATTTTGACTATTTCTTAAAAGAACAGCTTTCTTGAGATATCACTCACATACCATACAGTTCACTTGCTTGAAGTGTGCCTTTCAATGGCTTTTGGTATATTCACCAAACTGTACCGTCGTCACCACAATCACCTTTAAAACATTTTCATCACATGTCCACAGAGAAACTCCGTGCCCATTGGTGGTTACTCCTCAATTCTCTCCACTTTTTTCCCCCACCAGCTGCGGACAACCACTGCCTTCTGTGTCTATAGACTTGCCTCTGTTGGACATTTCATAGAAATGGAATTACAAAATACTTGTTCTTTTGTGTCTGGCTTCTTAGCATGTTCTCCTGGTTCATCCATGTTGGAGAATGCGTCTGTATTTCATTCCTTTTTATTGCTAAGTTTCTTGCTGAATACTCCGTTATACGGACGTACCACTTTTGTTTACCCATTCATAAGTTGATAGACATCGGGTTGTTTCCACTTTTTGGCTTCTATGATTAACACACAAGTATTTGTGTGGACATTTGTTTTCATATATATTTTTTTAAGATTTTATTTATTTATTTGACACACAAAGATCACAAGGTGGCAGAGAGGCAGGCAGAGAGAGAGAGGAGGAAGCAGGCTTCCTGCTAAGCAGAAAACCCGATGCGGGGCTTGATCCCAGGACCCTGGGATCATGACCTGAACTAAAGGCAGAGGCTTTAACCCACTGAGCCATCTAGGCACCCCATTTTCATATATTTCATATGAAGTGGAATTGCAGGGTCCTATCAATTTGACTGCTTTCCAGGGTTAAATGAGGACACCTCCAGATTTCATAACTGATGAACACAGGGGAAGGTATTGGTTAGTGTTGCTCTCATGGACAAGGCAAAGAGTTCATTTTGTTGCCAACATAGCTACATAATTCTCTGGCCAAAACAAGAACTGGGTAATAACTCAGCTCTGACTTAAAGAAGACAAATCAGCTGGTCAGTAACCATGTCTACTGATTAAGAAAGTGTCTATGTTATTCAGACATACAAACCACACAAACCAGATGTTTAATGTCAACAGTCAAGCTTTCAGTAAGATACCTTCTCCTCCTTTGTGTCATACTTAATTGCTCAGTTGCTAGAAAGAACATGATGATTTCCAGAGAAGACACAGGGACTATAACGTAGGGATGTTTTGCCATTATCGTCCTGACACTAGTGTGGCATATTTTCTGTTTATCTGTGGGACAACTCAATTCCCACCCTGAATACCTAGAATATGCCAGGATTTATGTTCAGTGCAGCATGGAGCGGGTGAGGGGGGAAGTTTGTGGTAAAAATATGTTGAAGACTTGCCCGCTGTCCTCACAAAGCCCACAGCACCAGAGATGAGCTCACCAGTCACTGAAGCCAGGTCTGTATTCCTGCGTGACTATGCAGATGCGTACAAAGTACCACTAGCTCGGACATCAGGAGAGACCTCAAGGAAGAGTGGCATTTGACATCTGTCTTAGAGGATGAATAAGTTTTTGACACACAAATGTTAACATGTAGAAGACATTGCAGAAATTCACATGAAGGAAAATGCATAAATAGAGGCAGATAAGCAAAAAATTTAAGGTATATGTAGAGAGTTGAGATTTAAATTTCCTCACTGTTCCCTACTAAACATAATGCTTTGGACAATTTACCTGAATTTCCCAAGCCTTGGTTTCTTCATTTGCAAAATGGGCAAACAATATCGTTATATATACCTACTTTTAAAGATTTATTTATTTGCTCTAGAGAGAGAGTGGGGAAGGGGCAAAGAGAGAGGGAGAGAGAAAGAATCTCAAGCAAACTCCCCACTGAGCATGGGGCCTGACGTGGGGCTTGATCTTACAACCCTGAGATCAAAATCTGAGCCCAAACCAAGTATCAGATTCTTAACTGACAGACTTTTTTTTTTTTTTTTAAAAGTAACATCCATGCCTGTTGTAGAGCTTGCATTCATGACCCTGAGATCAACACCTGAGCTGAGATCAAGAGTCAGATGCTTAACTGTCTGAGCCACCCAGGCATCCCTACCATTACATGTTTTAAGGATTAAACAACATAATGCATTTTAAATGTTCATCACGGTGTCTAAAACAGAAGCGTTCAATAAAATGTTGGTTTCAAGTTCTGTGGATGGAATATAGGTAGGTAGAGAGGAGCAGAAAGAAAGTTGGATCCATAATGCGGTAAGCTTTGATATGGGATGAACTTAGAATTTAGATCGCTAAGCAAAAAGAAATTGCAAAGATTTTAGAGTAGGGAGGCGCCGTCATTGGACCTGGCCAGGCTTGAGCAGGAGCATGCATAATGGGGTAAAACTGGGCTCCTCTTTAGATCGCCCGTTGCTGTAGTCTAAGGAAAGGTGAAGAGGACCTGAGATAAGGCAGGAGGTATAGAAATTTAAATGAGTTAATTAGAGGGACTCCTGGGTGGCTCAGTGGGTTAAGTCTCTGCCCTTGGCTCAGGTCATGATCCTCTCTGCCTACTTGTGATCTCTTTCTGTCAAATAACTAAATAAAATCTTTTTAAAAAATGAGTTAATTGAAAAGGTTTTATACGGCCAACTATATAGAATATAGCAACTGCTTACATTTTGGAGGCAAAAGAGGAGCCAGCATTTTTGAGCCTGTGTCCCTGAGTCAGTAGTAACGCCGTTCACCAGGAGGGCGTTCGGAGGAAAGCTCTGAGGAGTTCCAGGAACCTGTGAGACGCTGATGCGAAGGTGCCTAGCAGACAAGTAGAATAGGGACTGGAGTGTGAAAGAGAAATCCAAGCTAGAGCTCCCAGAGCTCCCTGGCAAGGGTGACTGATGGAAGGGAGCGTGCGGGTGACACACATCTTCACAGAAGAGTCACGATTGCCATAAAGAAGAGAAATCAGAGCTGAGGAGAGACGGATGAAACCAGTCCTGCGTGCCTGAAGAGATGACCCACAGGCAAATCCTTCACAAGCTGTCAAGTACTGCGAAGACTCAAACTGGTGAGAAGCAGAGGAATGCACAGCTGCCATGGAGACGGTCACGGAAGTCCTTTCATGAACTGGTGGTACAACTGTGATTTTTTTTTTTTTTATAGTTCTGATAAATAGTCAAATGAAATCACACTGCTAGTCCTTGAATCGGATGGGATAGCAAGGGATTCCTTAAACCAAGCTATTTTTTTTCTTTTTTGACAAAAGAATTGTTCCTGTATGCTTCCAATAACTGTGTTGATCATTCTAACTGTTTTTGAGTCTGTGGTTGTAGCCATGTGTCCAAATGAAGTCATGATGCTTGCTGGCTTTTATTATTTTTTTTAAGATTTTATTTATTTATTTAAGAATGAGAGAGAGAGTGAGAGCCTGCGAGGTGGAATGGTCAGAGGGAGAAGCAGACTCCCCGCTGAGCAGGGAGCCCGATGCGGGACTTGATCCCAGGACTCCAGGATCATGGCCTGAGTCAAAGGCAGTCACCTAATCATTGAGCCACCCAGGTGCCCCCTGCTTGGTGGCTTTAATGACAAGGCACTGGTATAGGACCCAGTGGTTCCATCCACTGTCCCTTTCTTTATTGGAGAAAAGTTCCAGAATAAACTCGTTTTTTTCCTTATCATAGGTTTTGCATCAGGTCATCAAAGGATACACAGTTCCACATTTTCAAGTTTATAATCAGTCAAGGGATGATGGCTTATTGGGGGCATCCACCTCTTAAGCTGTCGTGAAATCTTACTTGATGTCTCCCCAGATGTTCATTTGGGAGGTCAGACCTTGAGGCTGGGGGATGTCAGGGACCATCACGACAGGAGGTCAAGCACTCAACACCTGTAATCACAGTGGTTTCTCCCAAGGACCTTGAGAGGTAATTACTCTTATCTCTAATTTTCAGACAAGGAAACTGTGACTATGAAAAGTTAAAGTTGACTGAGGCCAACATCTAATAAGTGACCAAGTTGGAAATCGAACCTCTGTCTAGCTCAAGTGTTTTTTCTACTAAATAACTCCTGTCATACATGTTAAAGATTCCTGCAGTGTTTGTTAGGGTCCCTGAGGCAGCAACACTCAGATTCTTCTGGTGATGGGGTAGTTGAAATTCATGGATATTGAATAGTTTTCCCCTGAAATCATTCAGCATTTTACCATTTTATGCTACCTTCACCATTCCATATATTCTTCTGGATACATATCATTTTCAAAAGCCTCTGTAGGCTTTATAGTTGAATTAAATCTATAGTTTTAATTATAGATAGTTGAATTAAATCTATACCTATTTCAGTTTAATTTTCTTTTCTGTGCCTTTCTTAGATAAATCTGTGATGAGAGAAGGGTCAAAATAAGTCTCATCAGTGGAAAAATGAATCTTAGATATAACTTATTATATAAATACCTTTGATAATCAGGATTGCAGAAATGAAAAAGGTAAATTTGAAAATATTTAGCCGCAATAAAGCTCTATTCTAAACATAGGAGAATTACTAATAGTTGCATATTTTAGTTTCTTATGAATATAAGAACCATTTTGTACAAAATATATGATCAGAGCATACTAAGAATTCATGTGTTAATTAAATGAGGAATTTAATACCTTTTATGCTTCCCCCAAACAATATGCTAAAAAAGTTTCACTTGCCCAAGGGAAGTAAATACACAATAAAGCAGGCTTAGTGAGGTCTGCAGTTTTACTAAAATAAATCACTACTTGCCAACATTAAGGGGAAACAGTAATTTATAGGGCTGTAGTAAATACAAGTTTTTAAAATTATGGTCTGTCCTAGGGGAAAACTACCTCCCTACAAATGCATTTACAAGAAAAAAAAAATCGGAAAGGTTCAGAAGCCTGGGCACTTAGCATATTTTGCAGTGGCATAATATTTTATTACCATCATTATTTGCCTAAGTTAAAGTGCTTATCAGACTTGATCTCGGCCCTAAGAAAATGTAAAGTAGTTAAAAAAAAATGGCATTCAAAGGAGACCTACCTCATTAAAACAATATCCCTGTTCTTCACGTTTGAGGTGTTCTAAAGTTTTCTAAGCTCTTTATCACACTTCTCAAAACACAGTTCCTTGCCTGAAATTAAATTAAACCATACAGATCTGTAAGCCATTTGACAAAGGTAATTGGTAAATTAGGTTAGGCCTAAAGATGGACCATCGTGTTTCATTAAGATGAAAACTAGTGTCCAGCCCCTATGGGGGATTTTCTTCTCGCTGGCCAGAGCATATTTGAAAATGTTTCCTGTATGGCTTTAGTTACGGAGAGTTAAATACAGAGCAGCCTCATGTGCTCCCACAGAGTCGTGTGTTTCTGTACGTCGCCCCCACATGAGCTTCACTCCATGTTCTTACCAACCTAGCCCAGGGTCATCGGTTAAACCCCTCTTGCTGATACCCACATCTGTCTTGAGCTCCAGGCAAACTTCTTCCTTGGATTATTCCCATTGTCTGACTTTTCAATGCCCTGCAAAATGTTGCTGTGCCCTAATGGTATAAAACAAATGAACACACCCAGTCGTGTGGATCAAAGTCACCTCAAATTCCAGTTCCCTGAGTGCCCCCCTACCTTCCCCCGCCCTCAGCTCTGTCCCACAGGTTGCCCCTGGCCAGCTTTCTCTTCCCTCCTCCTCGGAGGCTATTGCAAACCTCCTTCTCCTCCTCCCTCAGACCCATCAATTCCCCGCATCCTGGACTCTCATGACCTTCCGACTCAAAAGCTTTACTCCTCACCCATCTTCATTCCTTTCCTTTCGTTTCTTTTTTTCCTCTTTTTAAGATTTTATTTTTATTTATTTGACAGAGAGAGACACCGTGAGAGAGGGAACACAAGCAGGGGGAGTGGGAGAGGGAGAAGCAGGCCTCCTGCTGAGCAGGGAGGCAGATGCGGGGCTCCATCCCAGGACCCCAGGATCATGACCTGAGCCCAAGGCAGATGCTTAACAACTGAGCCCCCCAGGTGCTCTCTTTTCCTTTCATCTCAAGAAATAACCTTTCTGGGGAATCTTGCTGCATTACTATTATTGCCTTGGTCAGGAGTTCTCTCTCTCTCTCTCTTGGTTGAGTCTTTTCCTTAGCAGACACAGATTCTTCTAGATTCCCCAACACCTCCCTGGTCCACTCCTTGGGCTGAAAGCCCTTTAAATGCAGGTGGTTTCAGGTTCTTTCCAAAGCTGTCTTCTTCATGACTCTTTATACTTTCCTTGGGTATCCATATTCACCCTGAAACCCTCAGGGTCCAGTCAGGAGGTGGAAACACACCAGTTATTTTAATGATGAGAAATTAATATAAAGAATTGTTAAGAAGGCATAAAGTTGTTAACTAGGAAACTTAAAGGGTAGAAAGAGAATCCTAAGATATGGCAGAGATGTGGCACCCAAAGGAAGCAACTCCACCTCTGGGCAGAAGAAACAAAGGAAGATGTTGGATTTATTAAAACTAAGAAAAATTTCCTGTGGGGGGGGTGGATGCAGACCTGGGGAAGGGTGGGAAAAGGGGGTAGCTGGGAGGCTGGAGGGTATAGCTGGGTGTTGGAGTGCCTCTAAGTAGAGACAAGAAGAAGGTGGACAAGCTGCAAATGGGATCCTGAAATGAGCAGTCGCGGAGTGAAGAAGTCAGGTCAAGGGTGCTCATACCTCCTCCCTCCTCCAGTTCAGAGCCTCCCCCTATTGGCAGAGATTAAGAAGGAGGCAACGAGCAAAACAGAAATGTGGTTTTCCCAGGCCCAGCTCTAGCATCGGAACATGATCACAGAGAGTGAATTTGGACGGAGAGATAGAAATTGGCACAACCCGTAGCCTCAAAAACTCCAGGAGGATTCAAAAAGCTATTTCCCTCGTCCAAGCCTCTCCCTCGTGCCCCAGACTCATCCAACCAACACCCTGCTGGAGTATTTACTTGGACGCCTCATAATTACTTCAAACTCACCATACCCTTAATTGCTCTCATTCTCCTTCTCCTCCCCAGGTCTGTCCCCTTCTTCCACCCTGCCTTCTCCGGCTGAACAAATACCACCATCCTGTATATGTGGATTACACAAATGTTACTTCACCACCGCCCCCGCCCCCACCCCCCACCCCGTCCTGTACCTTCCACACTGAATCGGTCATCAGAGCCCTCCCACTTTCCTGCACATTTCTCTGGGCCTTCCCTTCCTTCCTCCCCATCGCCACGCTCTTCTACCTTCATCATCTCTTCCGGGATTAAGGCATGGTCTTTTAACTAGTCTTGCTATTAAAATTCTTTTGGGCCTGACTGAGAAAGCTCTCCAGTCTTAATTCCTATTTCTGCTTCAATCTCCCCCCACCCCACCCACCGCCCCCCGCCGCACTCCCTTGCTCAGTTCAAGCAAAATGCAATGACCTGAGCACCCCGCCCCATTTAGTTTTCCTTGACCTTGCAATACTCTCCCTTGCTTCTGTATATTCACACATCCCTTTGCCCGTTCTGGGTTAACCTCTCCACTTCCTGCCTCTGGCTCTTCTTCCCCTTTCCAACGCCTTCCCGTCCTGCAGGACAGAGCACAAGCTTTGAGTTCTAGGGGAATTCTCTCCACCGCAGCCCCCACATCTAGCCTATCTGTGACTGTCGCTCCTGTGGGCCCCCATAGCCCTTTTCAGGGTTCTTCTTGGCGGTGTTGCGATGTGGTTTCACAGAGTGCCTAACCCTATGTTCAATTCCCAGCACTCCAGCTTGCCGTCTGTGCAACTCTGAAAACGTTACTTAACCTTTACCGCCCCTCAGTTCTCGAGTATGTCACCTGGGGCTCGTAATGGTCTTCTCCCGATCAGTGGTTCTGCAGACTGATTGAGAGAGTATTAGTTAAAGCCGCATCCAAGTTTGTAATCAGTCTTTTGAAGGTGTCTCTCGCACGTCTCTGGCTGTTGGTACACGTAGGTTATTTTGAAACCAGGACACAAATTGAGAGGATGCTGCTTTAGAAGAACACTGCTCTTCTGCGGAAACTCGTAGCCACATTTATTTTGGAACAGCCTAGACCAGATGGATACGATAATTGCCTTGATTCCATAATTATCCGGGGATGGGCTCAAGTCTCACATTTTCTGAGGCACCGAGGCCTTCTACTTCCTTTAGGAAAAAGAAGGGATGCTTTGCCAGCCCCGGATCTTCTGGCTGGTGTTAAAGTGAGTTTGGTGGGAATGACATTAACGTCTTCATGGGAACGATGGAATTGGCCGCCACCCTGTTTCTGCCTTCCAGTTTTGCTGGGGTACCGACTGGGCCTGGGGAGGGAAATCCAATGAAGCATGAGTGAAGGCAGTAAAGCTCTTCCCCAGGGTCCAGTCAGCCAGCAGGCCCCTGCTCTACCTTGCTGCAAACACTCCTCCTAAACATTTACTTGTGTTTTCAAACCCAAGGTCCAATGGGAACATAAAACATATTATTCCAAAAGAGACCCCCCCCCAACTAATTCCTTCTACCACACACGGAGAGAAAGAAAACCACACACGAGCCAGCAGCATGGAACTTCTCCAGAGAGCCTTCTGACCACCATGTTGGAAGCCCTCAGCTATAGCCGTGGGGATCACAATATTCGGGGAGGTATATGTGCAGAACGAAGACACATGAATCTGTTTTGTTTTGATTTTCTTCTCACCAGACCTATCCTTGACTTTTCACAGATTTCCCAGCAGAAGAACTGAGATGGATGATACTATGGGAGAAAAATGTTCCAGTGTGGCCAGCTCGCGTTCCTCCGGAGAGCTGTTTGCGTACACGTGGATAGGCAGCCCGGAGCCCCGGTTGGCTCACATGGTGGGTGGGGAGGTCACGCCACTCCCTGGGAGCCGGGATGGGGTGACCTCTGTCTTTCGATCCCCCGGGGAGGATGCGGCTTATGCTGGCTCAGTTCCTGCTGCAGGCTGTCACCTCAGATGGCCTCACTGAAGCAAACTGCAGTTACGGGCAAGTTCGCCTCAGCCTGGCTCCATAATGGCCTCTTGTGTCTCCCTGCCAGGGGTGCTGACTCTGCCACTGCCATCACGGGGCTGTGGAAACTACTAGGAGGAGGGTAGTAGAGATAGCTGGGGTTTGGGTTTTTTTTTAATATCTTTTAATTTTTTTTTTACACAGTGCTGTTTTTTGACCTAGCCCACTAAGTCTCTCCTTAATGAAAAAGCAAGAGGGCCTGAGTCTGGGAAGAAAAGGCTAAAATACTATTGTCTCCAGGGGATTTTCCTGCACAGGAATACAAGACTACAGTAGGCCTCATGCTCCCTGGGAACAGTTTATTTTCTAATAAGCTATAGAATCACAAAATCAGGCCACATATAAGCATTTTGCTTGTATTTGTCATCACTCCTGAATGTTACAAGTATATTATATTTACATCTAAGGTATCACAATCGAGTAATGAGAGGCTTTCCTTCTTTTTGCTTCTTGTTCTTCCACAGCACAGCCCCTCCTGCCTGATGTGGAGAAGGATAATGGACATATGTGAAAGGAAACTGTGGTCCAGACTGTAGGTGAGAGATGTTTTAGCCATTTTTAAGTTAGTAAGAGAGAATTCTCATTAAAAAAAATTAGAGTCTGCTTGCATTCATTCACTGTAAAGAAGTAACACCGTTAAAAAACCACATACTGAGGGATACCTGAGTGGCTCAGTGGGTTAAATCCTCTGCCTTCAGCTCAGATTATGATCCCAGGGTCTTGGTATCGAGCCCTGCATTGGGCTCTCTGCTTAGCAGAGAGCCTACGTCCCCCCCCCCCCTTTGCCTGTCTCTCTGCCTACTTGTGATCTCTCTCTGTCAAAAAAAAAAAAAAAAAAAAAAAATTAAAAAACCACACACTGACCTTGGCATATGTTTTTATGTAAACATACCTGAGTCATTTATTTTTAAATCTGAATTTAGTTTTTGTCTAGGATTTTGGGTAGTCAAATCATTCCCATACAAAATAATCAGCAAATTAGATGAAGTTGACTTCATTTTTTTTTTTTTAAGCAAAGAAAATCTTTTAAAAATGAACTCTTGTGGGTTGCCTGCGTGGCTCAGTCTGTTAAGGGACTGCCTTCAGCTCAGGTCCTGATGCCAGGGTCCTGGGATTGAGCCCCGTATACATCTCCCTGCTTGGCAGGAAGCCTGCTTCTCCCTCTCCTTCTGCTGCTTACGCTCACTCTCTCTCTCTGTCTCTCAAATAAATCTTGAAAAAGAAAATAAAATGAAATCTTGCTTAAAAGCCTAATATGTGAAATAGGTTTAAAATCAACAGAATGGCTTTGGCAGAAGCAGATTACAGCCGCTGAGCCTGGCTCTCTCGGCTGTCCTGTCCACCTCATAGTGACACCAAGGACACGTGGGAGATAGCAGCTGAAATAAACAAATGGGCACATGGGAAGATATTCACCATCAGTAAAAGCCATTAGGGAAATTCAAATTAAAACTACAATGAGGTATCAGTGTACACCTATCAGAATCACTAAAATAAGAGAAGAGTGACAATACCAGATACTGGCAAGGGTAGAAAGAAACCAGATCACTCCTGCCTTCCTGCTGGGAGTAGAAAACGATACAGCTACTCTGGGAAGTACCTTGGCAGTTTCTTTAAAAAAAGTAAACATACAACTACTGTACAACCTAACAGCTGCACTCCTGGGCATTTATCCCAGGGAAATGGCAACTTGTGTTCGCACAAAAGCCTGCTCACAAATGTTCCTATGAGCGCTATTTGGAGCAGCCCCCAAATAGAAACAATTCAGTGTCTTTCTACAGATGAACGGGTAACCAAACTGTGGTAGATCCTTACTAGGGAATACTGCTCATCAGTCAAAAGGAAGCAATTATTAATTTATGCAACAATCTGGAGCGAGCTCCAGAAGATTATGCTGTGTAGAGAAAGGCAATCCCAAAAGGTTACATATTGTATGACTCCACTTATATAACAGTCTTAAAATGACAGAATTATAAAAATGGAGAACAGGTTGGTAGTTGCCAGAGGTTAAGGATGTGGGAAGAAAGTGGATATAGCTATAGAACGTGTGAGTGCCTGGGTGGCTCAGCTGGTTCAGGGTCTAACTCTTGATTTGGACTCAGGTCACAGTCTCTGGGTGGTGAGATCGAGCCCCACGTTGGGCTCTGCACTCAGGGTGGGGTCTGCTTGCAATTCTCTCTCTCCTCCTCTGCCTCTCCTCCTGCTCCCTTTATCTCTCTCTAAAATAAATAAATAACTAAAATCTTAAAAAAAAAAAAAAAAAAGAAGGAGAAGAAGAAGAAGGGCAACATGAAGGAATCTAATGGTGATAAAATGTTCTGTATCTTGTCTGTATCAGCATCAGTGTCCCGACTGTAATATGGTACTATAGTTTTGCAAGATGTTGCTCTAGAAAAAAGTGGGTAAACCGGGTAAAAGGGATATGGAATCTGTCTATTCTTTCTTACAACTGCAAGGGAATCTACAGTTTCCTTAGAATTAAAAGTTTAATAGTAACAACTACCAAAAAGTTTGATCTCTCTAAATACTGTATCAATGATTCTGAGTTACTACATACAACCATGACTTGGATGTCCCTGGCCATGGTTTTACCCTGTTCAGAACTGATGCAGATGTCACTCTGGAGGGTGTCATGATGCCCTCTCGGGCAAATGCCTTCTGACCACCATGTTGGAAGCCCTCAAATATAGCCATTGAGTTGAACTTTCCTCTTTTCCAGTTGAGTCAAAAGCACTCACTTGAATAGATATCATGAATCAGCACAGGACTCATTGCTAAAAAGGAACCAGCTGTTTTTGAAACCCATATCTTCTCTTAACTGTGTAGATATTCAGATGCAAAGGCAGTGAAAGTAAACAAGATAAATAATATCAAGGAGCGATAATTGGTTGTTTGACTGGTTGGTGTCATGTACCCACCTAATTCCAAAATACATTTTATATACTGTGCAAGCCTGCATTATGGTCCCCAAATTGGTCCATGTCCTAATTGCTGGAACCTATGGCGATGTTAACCTTGCATGGCAAAGTGACTTTGCAGATACGATTAACATAAGGCTTTTGAGATAAGGAGGAGATGCTGGGTTATTGGGGTTGGTCCAGATAAGACTCACAAGAGTCTTTACAGAAGGGAGGAAGGAGGTCAGAGAGAAGGCAATGTGATGTTGGAAGCAGAGACTGGAATCATGTGGCCCTAACCCAAGGAATGCTAGGAGCTTCGAAATGCTCGAAAAGGCAAGGGGTGGATTCTTTTCTGAAGCTTCCAGAAGGAAGCAGCCTGTGGACACCTTGGTTTTAGCCCTCTAAGACCCACCTTTAGACTTCTGACTTCCAAACTCTAAGAAAAGTATTAACGTGTGTTGTATTGAGCCACTAAATTTGTGGTGGTTCGTTAAACAGCAAAAGGAAATTAGTACATATACCATAAAGCTGTTAGAGAGGAGAAAATAGGGGTACCTGCTGGCCCAGTCAGCAGAGCATGCAATTCTTGATCTCAAGGTTGTGAGTTCGAGCCCCATGTTGGGTAGAGAGATTATTTAAAAATAAGAAATCTTGGGGGCACCTGAGTGGTTCAGTTAGTTAAGCAGCTGCCTTCAGCTCAGGTTGTGGTCTCAGGGTCCTAGGATTGAGTCACGCATTGGGCTCTCTGCTCAGCAGGGAGCCTGCTTCTCTATATTCCTCTGCTGCTCCCCCTTTTTGTGTGCTCTGTCTCTCAAATAAATAAATAAAAATAATAAATCTTTAAAGAAGAGGGAGAGAGGAGAAAATAGAAAAATCAAGAGTTTATCATCTTCTCCATTTAATTTTATTGAAATGTTAATCTGTAGGCAAGATTCACTTAATATAAATTACACAAAGACTGTATACTTGAAAATTTACCAAACAAAACATCAGTCAATTCCCACAGCAAGACATTGGATCATCACTAACAATAAACTTTTTTGAACTCTGCTAGTAAACAAGCCCATATTAGGAATTATCTTAAAAATTGTGTTTAGCATTTCTATCACTTGTCTTAGCCTCAGTAAGAGCTGAGCTCAATATTCTCCCTTTTTTTGTGTCCATTTTGGAAAACCAGAAGTCATGTAAGTTATAGTAAAATTATTTAGGACTGTCCATGCATTTCTCTGTTCTTACCCTGTTTTATATTTTAGAGGCAACTTTATGTTCTTTAGCATCACTCCTTTTACCATTAAATCACCATCATTCATTTATTCATTCACTGGGTAATTACTGACATAATACACACACACACACACATATACATATATACACATACACATATATAAGTATTCATACATATCATTCATATATAGAGAGAATTAAATTATTCCCTTTATTTACAGTAGATATGTTAAAACAGTGAAGATTGTTTGACTCTCAGAACACGATCTCATGCCCTAGAAAGATCCTTTAGAACATTACTTTTTTTTCCTTTAAGATTTTATTTATTTATTTGTCAGGGGAAGCAGGGCAAGCAGCAGGCAGAGGGAGAAGCAGACTCCTCGCCGAGCAGGGAGCCCAATGTAGGACTCCATTGATCCCAGGACCCCGGGATCACTACCTGAGCCAAAGGCAGATGCTTAACCATCTGAGCCTCCCAGGCACCCCTCTTTAGGACATTACTAAATAGTGGTTTGGGAGCATTTAGAAAAGACTATAATCCAGGAGTCAGCAAAATGTTTTTCTGGTGGCTTCTAGCATGACTAATCCAGATGGAGTAGGCATTCACCTAACGTAGGAGCTTCCAAATAGTGCTGTTGTCCCAATATACTCCACACCCCACAGGCTCCAACTGGTATAAGACTCAGTTTCCCACAGAGTACTTAGTAATATGTGAATCCCTTGCTTAGAAAAAAAAAAATGCCCTTGCCAAGTTTATATATGTATGACTTAAAAATTAAAACAATATACTTGTAAATTTGGCACACTGGTTTACAAACTTCAGCATAGCAAGGATAGCCCTACAGAATCCTTCTAGAGCATCTACTGAAACATTCCCAGGAAATGGGACCCTCTCTCTCTCTCTTCAACCTATCCATTAGACATTTCATTTACATAGAGCTAAATTCTGCCTCTGTTTAACATCGACTCTTTGTTCATCTGGAAATAACAAATAAGGTTCTCTCTATTCTAAGACTTAAAGATAGCTATCAGCTCCTCCTGCCTCAATCTTCCTTTTTTCCAAGTTAAATATCTGGGTTTGGGTTTGGGGTTTGGGGTTTGGTTTTTTCCATTATACAGTATTCACTGGACAGTTACCAGTCATTAGGGAGATGTAAATCAAAACTACCACGAGATACCACTTCATACTTATTAGAGAGGCTAATATTAAAAACAACCAAACCAATAATCGGTAACAAGCATTGGTGAGAATGTGGAGAGTCCTCATGCATTGCTGGGAGGAATATAAAATTGCAGCCAACTCAGGAGGCAGTTCCTCAAAACATTAAGCATTGTCTTACCATTTTTTTTAAAGGTTTTATGTATTTATTTGACACAGAAAGAGCAAGGGAGGGAACACAAACAGAGGGAGTGGGAGAAGGAGAAGCAGGGATACTGCTGAGCAGAGAGCCTGATGTGGGCCTCAAGCCCAGGACCACAGGTTATGACCTGAGCCGAAGGCAGATGCTTAATGACTGAGCCACCCAGGTGCCCCATAGACCTACCCTTTAACCTGACATTTCACTACAAGGTATATACCCATGAGAAAAGAAAACATACGTCCACACAAGACCTATGCATAATGTTCATAGCGGCATTCATTGTTCATAGTAGCTAAAAAACAAACAAACAAACAAAAAACCCAGAAAACCCAAACCCAACTCATTCATTAACTGAAGAATGAGTAAACAAAATATAGTATATCCATACAGTGGAATATCATATCAACAAAGAGACTAAAACAATAAAAAGAATGAAACGCTGACACATCCTAGAACATGGATGAACTTTGAAAACAAGGTTCGTTAATAAGCATGAAAGAAGCCAATCACAAAAACCCTGTATTGTGTGATTCCATTAATACAGAATGTCCACAAGAGGCCAACCAATAGAGACGGAAAATAGATTCCTGGATGCCGGGGGCTGGGAGGCGAGGGGAAGGGGAAGCAACCGCAGAAGCACGTGGGGATTCTTTTTTGGGTGATGAAAACATTCTAAAGTCAGATGTGATAATGGCTAACAAGTCTGTGAAGACACTAGAACCCGCTGAATTACATACTTTGAAGGGGCAGTCATATGCCTGTGAATGATATCTCAACTAAGCTGAGATAAAAACCACAGATTCTCAACAGCTTTTACAATTTTGCTTTATCGTTTACTAGGTCTCAGGCCTCACTGATATCAATAGAGCTGTGAGATGAACTTTTCAAGACGTCAAATGTAGACTCTCCCATTTAGGGAAATAAAATTTCAACAAAATAATTTTTAATAAATTCTGAAATTTGTCACATTAGATGAATTATACCAAATTATTGAAAGCATGAGGTTGAACAATAATAAACTTAAGGCTTAAAAATGTGTGTCATGACTACAAAGCACAGTTGAAACTTTTTTTTGATATATTAAAAATGTGAAAAAATAAAAGTGTATCATCATTGGTGTTTATTTAATTAACCTCAGATGTTATGAAAAGCACTAAAGCAGTTTGTTTGAGTTGGCTGAACATACATTAATTACTTTAAAATAAAACATAGCCTTTAAAATAATATGTTTAGAATGCCTGTCCAGTGATTTAGAATTACCAAATATTATTCTGTTGCTAAATCTTTATTTTTGTTTTACTGAGGTTAGCTAAATTAGTTACCATAAACTCAAACACAGCATATTTCCAGCATTCTTCCAATAAAATGTGTCACGAACGTATACTTTTCTACATGTTTAAAATAGCTCTCTTACATTGTATTTCCCAGGAAAAAGATACAGCCACAGAAATTTGCATATGGGAAGTTTATTGTAAAGTGGTCTCAGGGATAATAATTGTGAGGAGTTAAGGAAGCAGGATTGGGAAGGAGAAGTTGAACTACGGGGAAATTGCAAGAAAGTCTTCAGCAGATCCCACAGAAGCTCAGGAGCTGGGGTAGACCTTCAGAGCTGTCCCAAATTAAGGTAAGAGGACTGGATTTTTGTACTCCCACATTGACTGGGCACTGACTCTGGGCTGCCTCTGGAGAGTAGGCATAACCTGAGGTAGAGCCATTCCTTTCCCCTGAGGGCAGTTCCTGGGGAGGGATTAGCTATGAGCTATCAACAGGTAATACTTCTGCAAGCTGGGGAGGTGATTACCAGGCTCCAGAAGCGGGTATCCAGACAAAACACCACAGTTCACCGTTTGCATTGCTTGGATTCACTTGTTTTGTCTAAGCCATTAATTCCATCTGAGTACAGTTTCTTCAGGATTCTGGTTGGTTTCTTTGCCTCGGGAAACTTACAAAGGAAAAGTTAGCGGGATGGAGTAGGGTCCTCACCGTGGCAGTTGATCTCAGGGCTGCACCTAAGAATCAGCTCCTCCCTTCCCTTTCACCCAGCCTAAACTCTCCTCATCCTTGGCTGGAACTTCTCCTAGCCTCATTGGCTTACCTGCTTCAGTGACCCAGACCCTCATTACTGTATGATCCAAACTCCTTCTCACTATGCCCTCACCAAGGTCAAGTTGTGCACTTGTCCTTTTACTGTCAGGCAGGCAGGAGAATACTACAAAAGACCCTGGCGATCACCTAGAACTGAACCTATTCTTTCCTTTCCCATTGTGGAACGCAGTGTTGCCTCCCATAGAGGTTATTTGCAAGGCAGTCTGAAGACACAGCTCCCTTCTCCCATCTGGGACACTTAAAGTCTCCAGCCTTTGACCTCGTTCTCTCTGTGTCTCACAGTAAGGTGACTGGTATTTCAATGTGTACTAAATGAACATCTATTTTCCACTCGAACCCTCTGTATCTTTTCAACATAGTGTCAACAACCAGAACGCCAGCACTTTATTTTAGAAACGTTGAGAAGTAGAGAATCTGGGGCACCTGGGGAGCTCAGTCGATTAAGCATCCCGCTCTTGGCTCGGCTCAGGTCATGATCTCAGGGTCGTGGGATGGAGCCATGCATCAGGCTCCATGCTCAGCGGGGAGTCTGCCTGAGATTCTCTGCCTGCCTCATCCTTTGCCCCTCCCCGCCTCACTCATGCATGCTCTCTGTCTCTGTTTCTGTCTCTCTCTCAAATAAACAAATAAACCTTTGAAAAAAGTGGAGAACCTACTCAGGAGGAATGGACTCTCCCTTTTTCCCATGTTAGCTATCTCATTTGAGGATGAATTTGGTCATATTAACTCTTTCTTCCAAAGGAGTAGCCTAATTTTTAATGGGGGGGGTGATTTCATTGCATGCTAACGATCTACTAGGTTCCTCACAATTAAGATGAATATTTATTTAGGCAAGATGTATCCAAAAAGGACAGCTATACAGACATCATCTGTGCCCATGCTATACTGGTTTTTAAATATTTTGTCTATCACAACTGCAGTTTGATCACTCAAAGGTAAAATGTAGATACATAAAGCTGATTAATCTTTTTGGCAGCAAAGACAAAGAGTCAGTCTGGAATCTATTTAGAACTTATTTGACAGCAGTGACCTCAAGTTCACCTCTGTTATCAACTTAAATGCTTTGGTACACAAGAGTATTTGACTTTTTTTTTTTTTTTTTTTTGATAGGCTGTCAGTTATCTATTTCATGCTAAGTCCACCATTCTGTGTTTAATTTCAAATTATATTTGTCCTGTGTCTATCCCCATACTGATTTTTTGAAAAGCCACTCTTGACTGACTTGTTTCCTCTATACATTTCTCAGGAAAATTTTGCAAATTTGCTGAGAAAGTAGACTACATGGAAATGAACAAATGTATTTTATCAGCTCCTTTAAAATATATAGACATGCAGTCATACAAAAACATTGCCCCAATTAAGAAAGCAAAAGGAAAAATAAAGTTAAATTAGAACGTTTTTTTTTGAACCCATGTTATATTTTAATAGTCCAGAGTAGTTCACTTCCATTTACTTGGGTTTAATGGATAAACTTAGGATGAGAGAATAGTTTAGAAATAGAAGGAACTAAGAATTTCTCAGCAATCTTACTTTAGTTAATAAACAGGCTTCCCTCAATCTACATGCTCCACAAGACAAAACAACTGTTTCACTGCTTTCCATTAGGGTCTGAGAGCCTGGCACATGGCAGAGGCTCGATATATAGATGTTAAACTAAGAAATGCATCAAGTTTTTATCACTTGTCAGATGCCCCATGATTGCGGCCAACTTCTCTCCTCCCCTTTTTTATCTTTTAAAAAAGGCTCTCTCTCTCTCCTCTGCCTCCCCGTCAGTCCCCTTCAAAGTAGGTCACAGTAAGAAATCTAGGAGACAGTCAGGAGGGAATGTTCAGTAGAGAATAGAAAGTTTACACATGATCGCATAAACTCCTCCTCCACTGTTTTTGCATTTTTACCAAATTCAGAGAAGCTGAATTTACATAATTTTTTTGAAGATTTTGTTTATTTATTTGACAGATAGAGATCACAAGTAGGCAGAGAAGCAGACAGAGAGAGAGGAGGAAGCAAGCTCCTCGCTAAGCAGAAAGCTCTGGGATCATGACCTGAGCAGAAGGCAGAGGCTTTAACCCACGGAACCACCCAGGTGCCCCTGAATTTACATAATTTTATTTAGTGTTTAAAAGAGGTGTTCAGACAAGAAATCCACAACTGAAAAACACTCCCATCCAGCCCTTGCCTCGTTGTGCCTGATTTCTGAAAGGACCCGACTGCTCCCATCTCCCAGAGACAGTCTTCGTGGGACAGTCTGTGTTAGCCTTAATGTAGGACTCTAAGACTACCGTCCCATTTCCAAAATCAAAACTGGGAGAATCTTCTCTTTTCTCTAAAGAAGTGGGTCTGTATACAAGTTAAGAGCAATCACAGCGACTTTGACAGAGTCTCCTGTCTTTTCTCTGGGAAAGATAGGAGAGGCCCCCCCAGCCCAGCAAGGGAATACAGGTTGTAGGTTTTCCCCACCAAGCGGGCACGGAGGGTGGCCGCGGGAGGGGGGTGGAGTTGCTAGGGCAACCTGAGCATCCCCAAGGAAACCAGTTTCCTCCATGCGCACAGGGGACATCAGTGAGTCTCAGTGAGTTCCTGACCACTTGACTCAGGCTGACCTGAGAAAGGCCACTAGGTCTCCTCTATCCGTAGGGCCAGCGAGGTGTGGCCATGACCTTTAGGAAGAGCAACCAGACATTCAGAAGCTGGTTGTGTGGGCACCCAGTAGTCACTGGAAATTTATCACAGGAAGCCAATTTCACTCTTACGTTTCAAAGATGATATTGATGCTTAAATTCAACTGACTGGAAAAACAGACCCACCTGGCCGCAGAGCGGCTGCAGAGGACAAGGAAGACAGGCTGATGTACATAAATCACTCGTTGTGTGACTCTCAGGTACCACTCTCCTCCCCACACTTCCTCTCACTTCTTGCTTCCTCCCAGACTCCCGAACTTTCACCCCTCTTCGCCTCGCTCTCCACCCACCTTGGCTCTGGCTTCCATACCAGGTTTCCAAGTGATTCAGCTAGAAATTAGTGAAATACCATACGTCAGGGATCTAACAAGGCACTCAAATGCTAGCTACGTCCGAAATCCCACTCTCTAAAGAAGAGAAGAGGAAAATCTTAGAATCTTGTAACTCCTAAGTTACAAGCCTACTTCCATTTTCCATGGAAGGAAATTTGCCTTATTTCTTGGTTGCCCTGACATAGTTTATATGTTATAAATGATTTAGTTTATATAGTTCATATGTTATAAATGATTTAAACACAAAGCTAATTGAACATGTATAGCACTAATCATATTCTCAGGTTTTTTTTTTTCAGAGAATTAAGGAGGCAAAAGAAAAGGTTTTACTATCATATAATTTTACATCTTTTTAATGCTGTACATTAAGAAAAACCTTAATTGTATAAATTATTTGTCATTTAGTCAAATAAACTTATGCTCATTTAGAAATGTTGCTACCAATATTTTAAGATATTACAACATCCAATAAGAAGTATTCACTACTTTAATTTTAAAGAGTGATAGTAAAACAATGCCATGGCCATATGTGTTATGAAGAAAAGAGCTACTAAACTGGTAACAATGAATGGTTCGTCTTCCAGAGGAAATAATCTTATCCAGCTTTTCTTATTTGACTTGGAAAGCCAAAGTTAGAACCTATGTGACAACTGTTGGATCAAAGAACTAACTGAAGCTTAAGGAAAAAAAATTTTTTTTTAAAGATCTATTTATTTATTTATTTATTTGAGAGAGAGAGAGAGAGAGAGAGAGAGAGAATGGGGGTGCGGGGCAGAGGGAGATGCAGGCTCCCTGCTGAGCAGGGAGCCTGACCTGGGGCTCAATCCCAGGACCCTGGGATCATGACCTAAACTGAACACAGATGCTTAACTGACTGAGCCACCCAGGCACCCCTTAAATTTCTTTTTATTATCATTACCAATCTTCACCTTCTCCTCCTGTCTTACGCTGTATACTCAGCTTAATTTAAATTATGGACTTAACACGTGATACTAGCTTTGCATAGCATTACGATGACATGACTTTTTTATATGAGAATGAGAACCAAACTGTAATCAATAAGAATGTTACTGCATGGAGGGTGCCTGGGTGGCTCAGCAGGGAGCCTGCTTCCTCCTCTATCTCTCTCTGCCTGCCTCTCTGCCTACCTGTGATCTCTCTCTGTCAAATAAATAAAATCTTTAAAAAAAAAAAAAAAAAAAGAATGTTACTGCATGTAGAGATTATGAGAGTTTAATGCACCATGATGGGCTGCTTTTGAAATGGGTATACTTTTCCCTCTTTTGAAAACTTGTACTTGATAATGGAGCCTCCTTGTGGGCAATTAAGAGTATTTCAGGCTTCCTAATCACAGCAGAAATGCTGTTTACCATCCCCTCCCTGCTTCACAATGGGAGTGTGTGTCCTTGTGCTGTCAAGAAATTAGATATTTGTGCGATTCCTGGGGGGCTTAGCCGGTTAGACATCTTTGTTCAGCTCAGGTCGTGATCCCAGAGTCCTGGTATCGAGCCCCCCATGGGGGTCCTTGTTCAGCAGGGAGCCTACTTCTCCCTCTGGCTGCTGTTCCCCTGCTTGTGATCTCTCTCTGACAAGTAAATATATAAATGCTCTTAAAAATTAAAAAAGAAAGAAAGAAAGAAAGAAACAAACAAACAAACAAAGAAACTAGGTACTTGGCTTGGACCCCTGACATCCAGAAATGGGCAGAAGCTTAACGACCCCAGGGAGGGGTGAACTCTGCCATCTCTCCTTTAGTTTGTCTGTCGTTCCTGCAGCCACAGGTAAAGCAGGGCTAAAAATGTGTTCAGTGTCACTGATTGTTACGTTCCTTGAGAGAGAGCAAGAGGACGTTGTCTCCTTTAAGCTGGCCCATGTACTGGGCCCTTTGAGAAAATATGAGGCAGACTTCTCTCTTGGCCAAATGTCTAGCATCCATCCATGTTATAGTGACTAGTACTTCGTTCTTGCAGACCCCACAAGCGAGGGAGCTGGATGCTTCTGCCAAAATGCTGAATCACAGTGATAGCAAGAGTTAACAAATGCAGACCCGTACTAGTGTGCTTTCACAATCCGTCACCTCAAGAAGTATGGCGAGTTGAGCTGTAGCTTCTCAAACGATGACTATTGCTTCCTCAAAACCTAAATAGAGCAAATATAATAAATTCTCTGTTTCTAAAAACAGAGACAAAACAGACAAAAACAGTTGCACTTCAAGAAACTTTTCGGTACACTTTAGAACCATGTTTAAAATGCTGTGTTTCTATGCAGCATGGATTGAAGGTGTAGAATTATGTAATGATCCATAGATTATCAGCTGTTTCGGCCTCTGGGGGGACGTTGCCAAATGGTCTGGAATGCAGGACAGCTCTTTATGGGACAGTACTCTGTTATGCTTTGCGGGACATCTGACATTCCCAGATAGCACTCACTATGTGCCAGTGACATTGTGACATGAAAAATGCTCCCACAAATTTCCAAAATGGCCCTTAGGGAGGAGTAAGACTCATTGATAAGAACAACTCTGTCTTTTCAGTATGGTCTTCACTGTCAGATTCATGTTTTGTTTTGTTTATGTTGAAAAGGTCAAGATAATGAGAAGACAAGTCATAGACTGGGGAAAATATTTGCAAAAGATAAAGGACTTAAAAAAAAAAAAAACAAGATAGAGGACTGTTATCCAAAACAGACAAAGGACTTTGAAAACTCAACTGTAATGCAAAGCTTTTCTTAGCTATTTCTTTCCCTGATTCTCTCTGGTTAACCAGCTGGCAAATGTTTTAGTTTGTATCTCTCATGAAGCTATTAGTCTGCTCCGAATTTTTTACCACCCAAACTCCATTGTTTTGAGAATGCCCTTAGACATGAACTTCTTCACTCTCTGTTTCAAATAAAGTTAGTTGTTTTGGGGAAAGCTTCAGCACTCTCTGTTTAAAGTTCTGTCTATACCCCTGGCCAAAATTTCTGAGCCAGACCTCTGAAGCTGGGGGCAGGAGAGTGGCCTGCTTCTTTTGGGGTGACACCGTGCTTTACGAGCAGGGCACTGCATGTGGGCAGTCGCCTCTGGTCTTCTCAGCTTATGTCTCCCAAGATGGAGTCTCCATCCTACATCCAGCTGGGTTGAGGGCAATCACGCCACCAGTATTCCCAGTATGCCATCCCTGAGGTCAAGCATCTGCCCTATGGATGGGGGCTCGGTGGGCTACACTCACCTGGAATTTAGCCTCTGCCACATGCAACTGACAAGACGAGACATTCTCATGGCTGGTTCATCCCAGGGAGACACCACAGTCCTCAGCTGGAAGCTGGGAAAGAGGGAGCCTTCGTACTTGGCTGTCCTCACCTAAAGTGGAGTTTCTGTCACACTGAGCTGGGGGGGCGGGTATAATTCAAATGCCACTGACTCTTGCTCTTCTTAATGAATTACAGTAGATTTTCTTGAATAGACCTTTCCTCATTTGCTGTCTGCTTTATGACAATTTCTGGGAATTTCATATGGTGGCTTTTTAAATACTTTTGATCAATTATACTTGGTTCTCTGGGTCGTGGGTCTACAGAGATCTTCGCTGCCATTCCACAAACGGAACTCACCATGTATACTTGATATATAATTTTGATTTATTGACCTAATAATATCAAAGTCATCAAATAATTGAAAGTTTTAAAAAAAATAATCTTTAGGGGCATCCGGGTGACTTAGTCAAGTGGCTGCCTATGGCTCAGTTCATGATCCCAGTGTTCTGGGGTGGAGTCCCACATCAGGCTCCTTGCTTGGTGGGGAGCCTGCTTCTCCCTCTGCCTCTGCCTGTACTCTGCCTGCTTGTGTGCTCTCTTTCTCTCTCTCTGACAAATAAATAAATGAAATCTTTTAAAAATAAATAGATAAAAATAAAAATTATTTTTAAAATGCAGCTGGAGACAGCATTATGGGTGTGGCCCAGCCCTCATGATGCTGAGATGGAATAATAATCTTTCACATTCAAAGAGGAGCTCTAAAGTGGTCTACAGTGAGAACTGGGTCCCCTTGAATAATCACGCGCAGACTTCGGATGCGACTGGAGACTGATCGGTGGATGTCAGTAGGGATAGGTGACCACTGAAGATTGATCTTTACCAATGCTTGGTGCTACATTAGCCCCTAGGACCTAGATACTATCATCTTCATTTTCTGCTCTTTTACAGGAAAGAGAATTGGGAAGAAACTGAACTGCATTAAAGCGACAACTTTCTTGCACCATTAAAATTGTAGACTAGGGTTTAGATTAGCTGTAAAAGTATAGGCAATTTTTTTTTTTTGACAAGTTTAGCAGGGAGCTGAGGGAGAGAAGAGAAAAGGAGGAATAGAAGAGGCTTTGGAGTTTTTTCTTTTAAGTGAGAGCTTATGCGCTCACGGGAGGGATTTGGTTCAGGGGGAAAGACTAAGACTACCATGGAAAGATCATGAGATTCCTAAGGCTGGAGAGGGCACCAGTTTCCTTACAAATGGAAAGACAGAGCTGAGGACTGGTGTAAATCCAGTTCAGTTGGTAGCATTTGATGGCTAAAATATGAAGATCTGTGCATCTGATGGCTTCTGCTTTTCTTGGGGAAGTAGGAGCAAAGGTCATCTTTCAAGAGGGGAAAGTTAGTTACAAGTTCAAGGAGAGAGTCTGAAGGTTCACTAAAGTGAGCAGAAAAGAGTGGGATGATGAGCAAAAAGTTTCAGATTGCTGGGGCTGGAGAGGCCATGGACTCTAAGTTCTGGGGGTACTAACTGATCTGATCTATGACTTTTCTCCAGTCGTGCTCAGTGATTCTGGAGCAGAAATGGAGAAGAACAGGTGACTGGGGTCATCAAGGGCTAGGATTATACCAGAAAATAACTGTTCAGAATATTTTCATATACTTTAAGATCACCTATCTGTGTCACTGTTCTCTATATTTTTAAAAAATCCTTTCTTTCACATTTTACAATATTTCCACATCCCTTTGATAATTGTCTTTATCTTCTCTGGCCCTTTTCCAGGTTTCCCATTTTCTTTTACAAATTAGAGGCGCAGCACGGAGCGGTGCTTAAGACAGGACTTTTGGCACCAATCTTCTAGATTTGTATAGGTATGTATAGCACACACTTCCTGTGTAACCTTAAGCAAATCACATAGCACCCCTACACCTCAGTTTTCTCATCTGTAAAATGGGGGGAATGATAATATAGTACCTCCCTAGAGAGTTGCTTTGAGGATCAGATAGAGTCGTGTATGTACTACGCTGAGTGTGACTTATTGCTATTATTGTCATTCCAATGAAACGCTCAAACAGCAGAATGAGACACGAAGGGTGACATTCTGTCCTTTATGCATTATGCAATATTTAATTTATCCCAATATTTCCTAGCTTCTCTCTCTCCTCTTTAAACAAAATCACTTGTACGTACACTCAGTCAAAGTCTTAAGTTTGAGAGTCATTTGTCCTCCATCTTTTATTCAAGGCATTAATTTCTGTCTCAAAATATCTACAACTGGACCAGATCAGTTGCTGGCCTTCACATATCTTTTGCTTCTAAATCCATCTCCTTTGATAACCATTTCTGAAAACGCTACACCTTTTCTTCCCCGCAAGGAGAGTCCGGATTAGGGCCAGTTTTTACAAAGCACGAGATCCTCAGTTAGACGGTGAGCCCTCTTAAAGCAGATGCTGTGATTTCTACCTTTAAGTAGCTGAGCACCCAGGAAGTTGCCCAGTGTAAAGTAGGAAATAAAGATTGTAAATGATGGTGGTGACGGTGATGTTGGTGATGATGGTCATGGTGGTAGAGGTGATGACGCTGTTGGTGATGAAGATAATGATAGAACTTGGGGTACTACCCACTGACCTTTGAGGGGGCAACAGAGGGTAAAGAAGAGAATGTAAGTCTTCAAAGCCAGATAGACTATGGTTCAAATCCTGGTTGTATCACTAACTAGTTGTATAGCTTCAACTAAACTAGCAAACAATACCTTAATTTTTTTAGTAACTTATTAGCACTGTTCTCTCTTTACCCTCTCATTTTTGCTCCTGGAAAAATGATCTCTTCCCCATGCTAACCCTTTCTTAAAACTTCCTACCACTACATACCAAGAGTTAGGATGGGCTTCCTTTCCTGCCTTGAGGTCCTTTGTGTCACCACCTTGTCACTTCCAATGTCTCTGATTTTCCCTTCACTCACCAGGAAAGTTTATTCCATGCCATAGTTATTTTTAAATACCTTCCTTTGATTCTTCTCTTCAGGCAATACCCCATTTTGTACCACATTTGCCCCCTTCCCCTAAGATCCCTCACTTTCCTCCTGCCTCTATTCACAGTTGCTGAATTCCTATTCTCTGATAATTTGGCTAACTGGAAGACTTATCATTTCCTCCTAAATGCCAGACATGACTTCCATTTTCTCATAATGCCAAAAAACACATAATTGTTTTGCCTTTAACAGACAAATACTGTAGATATTTGTTAAATGTTAGTTCAGCTGCATTAAGTCTGTATGTGTATACACATCCATACATATAATGAGTGCTAAAGAGGAGAGATTATCTCATCAATTTTGTGTTACATCGAGTGTAGCAAGATATATATAGATAATTTATAAAAACTTATGATCATAATGATGCCATGAGCATGGGAAAAATTAAGTATCTTTAGCTCTGACATGAATCATGTATTTCCATCTTTGACAAAATAGTGACATATACCCCCCCATTACGCAGAAGTTCAAATACTCATTAATATCTTTAAATACAAAAAAAAATGGCTATTTCACATTGAAATCTTTATATGATAGCTGATATCATACCATATCTAGTTTAAAGTACTTATTCAAGTAAGTCTGTGAAATGTTGAAGACAAAAGGGGTAAGGTGGAGAAAAGGAAAGAAAGAGGGAGAAAACATAAAAATATCTTTAAAAATTCTGAGTAGATGATTCTGTGAAGAGTGGCATTTAAGGTGAGAAATTTCACACACACAAATCCTAAATTTTGCTTTCGAATTTTAAAAAGCATCTTTCTTTTGTACATTTCTGAAAATATCCCCAGCTTGATGGAAGTTTTTGACTTTATGCCCAAATTATTAACACCCTATTCCATCTAGTAATACCACATCTATTCTCCCTGTCTAATAACAACTACATTTTTTAGACAAATCATGTCTATAAAAGCAAGAAATCATTTCTTTTCATAAATATACCCAAACTTCCAAATACAGGAGAGTATAATTCCCATGGAAAGCTCTATGTTTATTCCAAGAATACAGCCATTTCTCAAAATGATTTTAGAATTCTCCTTTGTAATCATCTTGGCTTCGTGAGCCACATAGGAAAGCCAATCTTCTTACTTTATAGAGCTCTTATTTTTGTATACATAAAAAAAAAAAAAAAGTGGCATTACTCACCTGACTCAATCAACTTGACTTCAAATTACATTTTTGGCTGCATTTAAAAATCAAATTTACCTCAAAAGACTAGATGTCCTACTATGAAAGTTATTTTTTTTAATATGAAAGTACTCTGAAAACAGCATCCCCAAAATGAATAGAAAGAAAAGTAGCAGGTGAGGGTAAAGGTAAAGCTTTAAAGCTTCCCAAGGCAGATAATTTGGTGGGTAGATTGAGGGACATTAATTTTTAAAGTATAATCTTGGAATATGTTTTCAAACAGCCACATTTCCCTATGTTTATACTTCTCTTGGCCCTTCAAATGGTTGATTTTCTGGTAATAAGACACAATTTAAAAATCCTTGAATGGTTTAAAATGGGATATGAATATAGTTTCCCACAAAGATTATAGGGACATGGGGTGAGAGAAAGTGCACCAAAGTGTGTAAAGATAAGGATTTTTCGTTTCTAACAGGAGCACCCAAACCCTGCGTCAAAGGTGTGAGTTCTAACAATCTCCACTTTTGTTGGATGCTGGTGATTTGGAGGGGTTTCAAGTAATTCTGAAGGTCTCCTATTCTTTCCTGAAGCTCTATGTATTTGAACAAATCCTGGTTCCATTCAATGATTTTTGTTTGTTCGTTTCACAGTGTGATTCCTGTAATATGAGCTTATCAGTAATTATGAATTCTATTTTTGTCATTTTTGGCACTTAACAGTTCGCAATGCTTGGTTGTGTGGTTTGATATTGTTTTAATTTTTGCATTTTACATTTGGCACTTTTGAAGAAGGGCACATTGTCTTGTACGTCGTTTGGGGAAAGTGGTAAGCCTCCCCCTCTGTCTCTTTTTTAAATGTTTGGGTTTGTGAAATAACACGATTCTCCCCGGAATCCTGTATCATTAAATGGAGCAGGTGAAATTTCGCCTTCACAAGCTGTGCATCCTAACCCTTCTTAGAGGCTGGTGTCCCCGGCTTCAGATTTAGGTTGTTTGACCCCTGCTGTCACGGGCCCTGGGGGCCCCTCCCTGCAAAAAAGCACAACTGGATTTTTTCGAGCCCACATGGCCACATCCCCTCCCATCCTGCTGGCCTGGCTGGAAGACGACATCCTGCCGCAGGCTCCCAGCCGGTTGGTGCAGCGGTTTCGAAGGCGATTGCGGCTTCTGGCCTGCAGACCCGGGCCCTGGCTGGGCAGGAAAGCGTCCACATTCCTAGTCCGGTAGCCCTCTTCCCGGCTGCGTCCCAGGAGCATCGAAATGTTGGGGTTGCGAATGGCATAGATGACGGGGTTGATGGCCCCGTTGGCCCAGGTCAGCCAGACCGCCACCACGTTGAGGAGCGAGGGGGCCTGCGCGGCCTGGGCGTGCCGGGTCGCGGCCAGCAGCACCAGGAAGCAGTAGGGGCCCCAGCAGCAGATGACGGAGACGATCATGATCAGCACGGTGGTGGCCGTGCGCACCTCGCTGAAGAAGCGCAGCACACGCGCGTACGTGGTCAGGGGCCGCACGCGCACGTCGCACAGGCGCACGGTCTTGCAGATGTGGTAGTGGCAGAAGCACATGAGCAGGAAGGGCAGCAGGTAGCAGGCCACCACCAGCCCCACGCTGTAGGCCGCGCCCAGCTGCGCGGGGTCCGGGGACGTCCGGTACAGGCAGCCGTGGAAGCTCTGCGCCGCGGGGGGCTCCCGGGGCGCGCGGAGCAGCTCCCAGGGCAGGGAGAAGCCCAGCGCCGCCAGCCAGGCGCCCGCCAGCAGCTGCAGCGCGCGGCGGCGGCCGATCTTCTCCCGCGGCGGCCGCACGATGGCGCAGTAGCGGTCCAGCGAGATGAGGGCCACGCTGAGCGTGGACACGATGCCGAAGCACGAGCTGAAGAAGCGGCTGGCGGCGCAGAAGCCGCGCCAGGGCCCCGGGGCGGGGGCGGTGGGGGCGGCGGGGGCGGCGGGGGCCGAGCCCCCCGGCGGCGTGAAGAGGTCCAGGAAGGCGGCGGGCAGGCAGAGCAGCGCCGTGAGCAGATCCGACAGGGACAGGGACAGGATGAAGGCGTTGGTGACGGTGCGGAGCTGCCGGTGCTTAACGATCACCCCCATCACGGCGCAGTTGCCCAAGCTAGACAGCAGGAAGATGAGCAGCAGCACGAGCGCCTGGGCCGCCACCGCCGCCCCGTGCGACAGCAGCGGCCTCCCCGCCGCCCCCGCCGCCCGGGGCCCGCCCAGGCCGCCGCCAGCCGAAGCGCCAGTGCCGTCGCCCCCGCTCCCGTCGCTCTGGTTCCCCAGCGCCGCGGCCGCCGCGCTCGCCACGGTGCCGAAGGAGAGCACGGCCGCCGCCGTCCCGGCGGAGGAAGTCCCGCCAGGGCCGGCGGCCGCGGAGGGGGCTTCGGGGTGCGGGCTGCCCCACAAGGCCATTCTCGCTGGCGGGCGGACCGGCGGCGGCGGCTGCTCCTCCATGGGGCCCCGCGGCGGCCGCGGCTGTGTTCATCCCGCACCGGGGGAGGCGGCCGCAAGCTCGAGGGGGGTTGGCTGGGGCGCGGGCCAGAGGCCTGTGCCGGCAGTCGGGCTCGGCGGGAGGGGTGGCGGTCGCCCCGGACCCGGCGGAGCCTTTGACGTGGGTTCCACGCGTTGCCGAGGGAACCGTGTTTACGCAGGAGCGCGGGGCGGGACGCCGCCCACCCGGCCCCCTCGGAAAACCCGGCCCGCACCACCTCTCCCCGAGGTTATCCGGCCTGGGGGTCTGGGCTTTGGAGGGGGCCGGGTCGACCCCCTCGGGGCCCTCCAGGAAAAGCGGGACCGGCCGTCAGAGAAATGGCGGAAACCAACAAGGGTTCACTCTCAAGCCGTCTTGTTGGACGCGAAAGTCCTACGGGGAGGCCTTTATTGTGCTTCCTGTTGACGTGTCTGGCACTGGCAGATAGGAAAGGGATCCCGCCGCTGAAGTGAAAAGCAGTCCAAATCCGGAGAATTCAACTTTCGGGGCAGAATAATATGAAGCAGGTGTTCTCATACTTGAGCACGCAGCAGAATCAGGTAGAGGGCTTCTTAAAACACAAGTGACGGGGCCTCACTGGAGTTTCAGTTTGGGTAGATCTGGGGTCCTCTCCCAGAATTTACATTTCTAACAAATTCGTAGGTAGTGATGATATTGCTGCTCGGAGGACCTCACTCTGAGAACCACAAAAGTATGAGCTTTTTAAAATGCACATTCACTGGCTGACTCCCAGGTTTAGGATGGGCCCATGAATCTAAACCCCGAAGGTAATTCTGATATAGGGGCTCTGAGGATTTAGGATATGGATTTTGGAGGCTACATATCGTCTTGTTTTCAAGGGCCTAGACCTCAGGACCATAACAGGTTCACACATGATGGGGATGGGGGATAGAGAGCAATTGGTTTCTTGCCATCCTGGCATCCTTCCTCAGTTTTCTGGAATGTAGTGTGTGTGTGTGTGTGTGTGTGTGTGTGTGTGTGTGTTTTAAAGATTTTATTTATTGACAGAGAGCACAAGTAGGCAGAGAGGCAGGCAGAGAGAGGCAGAATGGGAAGCAGGATCCCTGCTGAGCAGAGGGCTGGATGTGGGGCTCATCCCAGGACCCTGAGATCATGACATGAGCCTAAGGCAGAGGCTTAACCCACTGAGCCACACAGGCACCCCATGGAAGGGGGGTGTGCTTTAAGTCTAAAGTGTTACCAGCCAGGGAGTCACCACTGATGCCGCTGCAGGTAGCTGGCTGGGAGATTCAGGGGAAGGTAGCTCCCGCCTGCCCAGGGAAGCTGCATCTCAAGCTTCTGAGCACAGCCGCTAATAGGGGAACATGTGATAAACCCCTAGGTTTCTCTAAAACCATGGTGGACCCTACACCAGCAGCATTAGCATTACGTGGGGCCTTGGTAGAAATGCAGATTCTCAGGCCCTGCCCCAAATCTATCAAATCTGAATTCTGGGAGTGGGGTCCAGCCAGACGTCCTGCAAGTGCTTCTGAGGCACACAGAGTTTGAGAAACAGGACTCTAAAGAATGACCGGCACACTTGCCCATCTTAGAATCACTGATAGTAGTGCTTTGAATGCTTATTTCAGTCAAGAAAAATACCTTGCTGGAAATTTGCAGTATATTGAAGGTGGTACATTAATGCATTATAGGAGTGCGTGCTAGGATGTTTGGCAGTTATCTCTAGCCTCTACCCACAACATGCCAGTAGTGACAACTAAAAACGTCCCTGGAGGAAGGCAGGATGACCTCCACTGAGAACCACTGAATTAAGACAAACATATATAATAGATGAGTTTATTTAGCAAATCTCTGCTAGGTTTTCAGAAATAACAAATAAAGATCTCAGCCCAAGGAAGCTTACAATTTTAGGTTTATACTATCATAAGTGCTGTTTAAAAATACAGTGAAATTCTATAGAGGTGACTGACTCTTCCTAGGGTAGCTGATGAAGACTTCACATCAGTGGTGACATTGGATTCTCCAAACAGAGAAGACAGGGAAGGACATTAGATTCTTGTGCAAAGTCTGCAGGTCAGTGCCTAAGTCCTTGACTCTTGGGTACTGGTGAGTGAGGTTAGGGAGTGAAGAGAGAAATAAATGATGAATAATAAAACTTGACTGGGACACTCTTATGAAGGCCTCACAGGCCATGTTCACAGAGGTTGAACTACATTGGGGACAGATGTGGTAAAGGCACCAGTCGCTGAAGGAGTTGAAGCATGGGAAGGCCATAATCAGGTATGGTTCAGAAAGAAAAGAGTGACCTCCCGCTCTCCCAGTTTTCTGCCTGTCATGTTTGCCTCAGTGTCCCC
The DNA here is from genome assembly GCF_009829155.1 of Mustela erminea. Classification (NCBI taxonomy): domain Eukaryota; kingdom Metazoa; phylum Chordata; class Mammalia; order Carnivora; family Mustelidae; genus Mustela; species Mustela erminea. The sequence goes on from NC_045618.1 coordinate 107,172,785, forward strand.
AGCCTGTTCACCCCCATCATCTGCTTCTAAATACTAGAGCCCTCTACTAGAGTCCCTGGCAGCTCTGAACTTCCTCCCTCATCTCACCCGCACCCAGAGCTTTGAAAACCATATATCCCTAACTCCATACTACATCTCTAGCCTCAGGCCCTATTGCTTGTTACTTGGTATCTCCCCTGAAGGTGCAAAAACACCTCAAACTCAACATGACTGAAATGGAACTCGTGATCCACTTTTCCTAAAAATCCTTGGTCCTCAACCTTTTGTATCTCAGAAGATGGCACTATCTTCCATCTAGAAAACTTGGGCTTCTTTCTAGATTAATTCCTTTTCCTCAACACCAAACCAGCCAATGTCCAATTTATCACCAAGATTTAGGGATTTGACTTGTTAAATGTCTTTGTATCCATTCATTCCTTTTTTAAAAAAAAGATTTTATTTATCTATTTGACAGAGAGATCACAAGTAGGCAGAGAGGCAGGCAGAGAGAGAGGAGGAAGCAGGCTCCCTGCTGAGCAGAGAGCCCAAGGATTCAGGACCCTGAGATCATGAGTTGAGCTGAAGGCAGAGGCTTTAACCCACTTAGCCACCCAGGCGCCCCATTCATTTCTTTCATCACTTCATCCCCCACCTAAATTTCAGCTTTCATTCTCTCTTCTTTGAACTACTGCTGCCACTCGCAACTGGTATCCCACATCCAGTCCCTACTCTACCCTGTAGGCAGCACGCCTTTCTAAGCAAAATATATTTGATCATGCCACTCACTGATTTAAAACCCTCTAACGACTTTCTCCTTTTAATTTAGGATAAGGTCCCCAGTTCTTAGTATTTCCTACAAGGCACTGCATGACCTGACTGCTTCCTTTCTGGTCTCATCTGGGGCCACGGTTCCTTCTTTCTGCTCCACTCTAGTCACACTGGCCTTTTGCGAGTTTTTTAAACCTCCCATCATAGGGCATAGGGCATAGGGCATTTGCACTCACTATCCTCTCTGCCTAGAGAGCTCCATTCCTTCACCTCCCCCCATTCCCTTGCCTCCTTGTCTCCACGTGAATGTTAGTCTCCCAGAGGTAGCCTTTCTTGGCTCGTAGCACATCAGCACTGTCTAGAATTATATTTTTGTGATGAATCATTACTTGTCTCCCACTGTAGACTGTAGGCTTTGTGAAGACTAGAACTTTGACTGCCTGGCATGTTATTAGATCCTGAACACTTAGCATTTTGGAAAACTGCTAGATACACAAAGCCTATTTTTGAGTGACTGTAGAAGGAGAACCTGGCAACCAGGAGACCAGTTAGCCCAGATAAGAAATGAGAAGAGTCTGAATTAAGACATAGTGAAGAAGGAGAAGAGATTTTCAGGAAGTAGTATACGAATTAGGGTCTCTGGATATAAACAATATACACAGGCACGGTCTCACTTAAAAAAAAAAAAAAAAGGATTCATTGGAGGGATAGGGGGAATTCAGATTACAAAAGAATAACCTAACAGCTAGCCCCAAGAACAAGAGAAATCAGGGCAGAAATAGCAGGTAGAGATGCAGAAATGAATGGAGGGCAATCTCTTTTAAAGCACTATTGGAGTAAGTCCATGTCAGCCATTTTCAGACCTTACATCATTTCTCTCAAGATCCCAGGTCCAGGGAGAGAGTCTGGCAGTTCCAGCAAGGCTGCGTGCGGAGGATGGAGAGAGTTTTCCACAAGGAAAGGGGAGTGTTGTTGATAAAGGAAGGAGTAAGGAATGACGCCAGCCAAATCCACAGACATCTTCGTCTGAAGCTTCAACAGACAGGACAAAAGGGCATGCACAAGAAGGATAAATCGCAAGTTCACGGCTCATGGGAGGGAAGCACCATTCATCAGGTTAGAGAATACAGGAGGAAGGGCACGTTCTAGGGGCGTTAGAGTTTGACTTGCCCACTAAGTACTGGGCCTGCAGTACGGCTCTGACCCTCAGGATTTAGGGATTTGGAAGTTGTCAGCCTCTCTCTCCAAGAAAGAAAAGCATGGGCATGGATGTGATGAGTAGGGACAGGGTGTTGAGTGCAGAAAGAGAAGAACCACGGGTGGAATGCAAGGGAGTAGAAAAAACTAAGAAGCAGGTCAAAGGAGAAAAGCCAGGCAGGTGAGCGAATATTTAATGAGGCACCTTGGCCAATTGAGGAGTCAGCGTCTTGGGTTTTTGGTTTTTATTTTGTTTTGGTTTTCAAAGTAAGGTAATTTCCTCAGCCTCTTCTCAGAAAAGTTGCTGTGACCATTAGGTCGCCTCTCGGTGGAGAGCTCACAGCTTCCTTATATGTTTTAGAGCAAAAAGGAGAAGACTCAACTGTAAAGCCTGGTCCCAAATGGGTAACTAAAATTGATCAGTTATCAAGTTTTGCTCCTAAATGCAGTCGTAGGCATAGCATCGGTGTCACCCAGGAGCTTGCTGGAACTGCCCCCACCCCATACCTAATAAATGAGAACATGTAGTTTAAGAGCTCCGGGTAATTCTTACCCACATGTATGAGAAGCATTATCCTAAAGAGGGATGGTATGGAATTTGTGGGTTTTAGGAATTGAAGAGAAGGGTGCCCCAAGTCTTACGGGGTCTAGAGGACTTGGAGCAAAACTCATTGCAGCTTCATGGTGAAGAAGAGATGGCCCTGGGCCCACATAATTACAGACCTGATGGGTACTCATGGGGACTGGGTACCAACCTCGTAACCTTCAGAGCTCCTGTGAGTGTCTCTGTGGCTCACCCAGCACCAAGGGCACAAATGTACTTGCTCTAACATGGACCACACTTGCCTGCCAGGAGTCTGCAGTAGAACCCCACAGATTGCATAAGCCCTCGGGGGCTGTTAGATCTGGCAGGTAGGTCAAGCATGATTTCCAACGAATAATGAGGTAGAAACCAAACGACAACAGTCAAATAACAAATGGAAGATGAGAAAATGTACCCAATGAGCAGAGTCAGGAATGTAGAAGTTTGACTCCAGAGGGAAGAAAACAGGGGTGACAGCAAGCTAGAGAGGGAAGGCAGACAAAGGATGTTTGTGTCATTTTGTTTATGATGAACACGTTTGAGAACCTAGAGCTAAGAGATCAGTGAGGGAAAGGTGATTGGCTTGAAGGAGCTTAATTAATGAGGCAAGACCCTTACCAAGGATGGGAAGGGATAGTTGTGAGCAATATTTAGAATATCTATTCAGCAGGGCTTCGTGACTGGTTAGACACATGGAGGGGTGTGGGGGGGGGGCTTAATTTCCCTAGTGTTGACTCCAGGAGAAGCGGTGAAGTATAGAAGGGATGAATATTACCACAAGGGTTTGGCTCTGGTATGGATTAGAATTTAGAAAGATACAGGCAATGCCTACTTTTTAATGTAGATAAGTTAATAAGACTTGTGAAATTTGGAGAACAAATAATAGTTCAATTTTCATTTTATTTATTTTAAAATATTTTATTTATTTATTAGAGAGAGAGAGTACACAAGCAGGAGGAGTGCGAGAAGGAGAATCAGACACCACCCCCACCCCCACCCCCGAGCAGGGAGCCCCATGCGGGGGTTCAATCCCAGAACCCTGGGATCATGACCTGAGGCAAAGGCTGACACTTAACTGAGACATCCAGGCTCCTGTCTATTTTCATTTTAAAAGGAAAGTACAACAAATCTCACTGACATGTAGAAAATCTCTTGTGATATTAAGCTAGTGATAGTGTCATTTTTTTTAAGATAAGTGATTTCTTTACCATAGAATTTTATAGAGAATGAATGGAAAACATTAATTTTATATAATAGGGAAATCAAGAACATTAACTATAAATTATAAAGCTAAAAATCTTTCATTTTGATCTGGTAATTCAATCACACACTTAATAACTGGATGACAAAATCAGTTAATATTAATTACTTCAGTTTCCATATGCTCAGAAAAACAAATACTTCACAGGAATCTGCTGTCTATTGAGAGCAGCACGTATTGAATAACTTTTTAATACCTCATTTTTAGTGACTGAAAAATGATCAAGTTTTACTTTGTTTATTTATTTTCAAAGATTTCACTTATTTCTTTTAGGGAGTGAGAGCGCAAGAGAGAGTAGAGGGGCAGTGAAGAGCAGAGCAGGAGAAAGAATCTCAAGCAGACTCCACACTGAGCCTGACTCAGGGCTCGATCTCATGACCCTGAGATCATAACCTGAGCCAAAACCAAAAGTCAGACACTTAACCAACTGAGCCACCCAGGCGCCCTGATCAAATATTATTCTTAACAGATTCACAGACAATTAACTAGCAAGAATTAATAGTTAACATTTCTTTCAGGCCTAAATCTATGGGGCATGTGTTTAGTTGTGTAGGAGACTCACCCTACTCTAGTAATTCATCAATTTCCCGTGTTTATAATGCAGAAACAATCCCTTTTATAAGGGCCATAAAGATGTAGCAGAAATCTGATTATTCATTGGTCTCCTCACATCAGCTAATGGCACCTCAGTTACCTTGGAGGAGGAGCTGGGCTTTGCAGCACAGAGAACATCCTGGTAGGAGCCACAACATCTGTCCCCAGAAGCTGGCCCACCCTAGTCCTTCCCAGGCTGTGTAGGCTAAGAGTTTAGTACCCACAGAAACCCATCTCCTTTACATCCTGCTCGAAGAGAGGACATTATCTTACTCAAAACCTGGAAGACTAAAATACTGAACTTGTAAGAGTCGTCGTGAGGGCTACAAATCAAGTTATAATTCAAAGAGCATCTACAACAAAATATTACAGTAAGTAGCATAGAATAACATTTTAAAAGTAACAAGACTGAGGTATTAATTTTACCTGGTATGTTAATAACTAGACAAATATTTGGAATTTTCAGCATTTTGTAGGTTAGACATAGGTGACATTTATACCAATTACATGTGCAAATATGAGGTATAATGATTATATTTAGTTACAGCATAACACTTCAGAAAGAATGGAAGTCATACAATTGGGTATCATTTTCCACATAATTCAGAGAAAGCCCTGAGGAGTACTGAAGTCACTTGAGAAGGAATCCGTCCTTCAGTGGGTCGTCATCTTCCACTATAAAACTTGCTGTACCTGTGTAATGGGCTTGTCCAGACACTTCCACTATAACAGCTTTAAAATCCCCACATTTTGCTTCCTGAGAAGAGGAAAGGAATATAATATCAAAAGACTGCACTTACATTGTGTCTGGCTAGAGCCATATTCTTGGTTTTTACCATTTTAAAGAAAACCCAAGGGTTAATCTAGTAGGTAATGGAAGGTTTTTAAGGAGAGTGACACAATCGGATTCGTGTTTTAGATAAGTTTAGCTGCAAAATGAGGACAAATCAGAGAGGAAAGCAATTAGAAACCTAGAAACTTCTTCAGAGGTAACCTTCATTCATTGATGGGCTCTCGAGTCACTAGGGCAGTTTTTAGGGAGGAGGGAGAACAACAAAACAGAGATACTTTGCAGGTAGAATCGGCAGGCCTGGGGACGGACGCATGTGGGAGGTGAGGAGTAGGAATAAGTTCAGTGTGAGCATAGTTCCCGGCTGGGGAGTGAAGCAGGGACTCCCATTAATCAAGATAGCGAATGAGATAGGAGGAGCACATTTAGGAAGGAAGGAAGAGCTTTTTGACAAGATGACATGTCTCCGAGACCGTCATTTCAAGGTGAGTTTGGTGGACAGCTGGGAATACGAGTGTTAGACTCAGGAAAGAAGCACCTAGTAGGCATGGGAGGGGGGAAGGTTCAGGAGTCATCACCAGTGTGTGATTGGGAGCTGAAGTCTCAAAAGAGGGTAAAATTGCCCAGTGGCATCAAGATGCAGAAGAGGTGAGAAGGAAACTAAGGATGGAATGCTGGGGACCCATAGGTGGAAGGACAGAGAGAGGAAGCTGGGGCAGAGAGAGAGACCAGGATGGCGCCATTGCCATGGGAGAGCTTGGAAGCGTCAGGACAGAAAGGGAAGGCATATGGTGAGAGTGAAGATGTCCTGTCAAGTATGACTATTAGCTACAAAAGAAATAACTCCAAATCTTAACTACAGAGTATCCTTTTTATTTCTTAATTTTTTAAAGATGTATTGATTTGTTAGGGAGAGTGCGCACGCATGCAAGCATCAACAGGGGAAGGGGCAGAAGGAGAGGGAGAGAAGCAGACTCCCTGCTGAGCATGGCGGGGGGGGGGGGGGCTTGATCTCAGAACCCCAAGATTCTGACCTGAGCCAAAACCAAGAGTTGGACACTCAACCAACCAACCCACCCAACTGCCCCTTATTTCTTAACTTTTAAACATGAGAATAACTAAATCTTGTGATAAAATACCAATTACTAGATTAGGATACAGTAATTTCATTATCTTTTTATAAATCTGCTGTAATAAAAGCCTCATTGAAAACTTGCTTTGTCCAATAACAATATAGTAGTGTTAACAGTGTAGGGTCTACACAGAGGGGTCCACGTTCAGAGTTTGGGTCCGATATTCACTAACTGTTTGACCTCTGGCAAATTACCTAAACTCTCTAATTCTCCATTTTATCACCTGTTTAAAAAGGATAATAACAGTACTGACTTGCCAAGTTTCTTGTGAGAATTAAGATGGAATATATATATATATATATATATATATTTTTTTTTTTTACTTTATTTATTTTAGAGACACTCACAGAGGGAGAGTGAGAGAGAGAATCTTAAGCAGGCTCCATGCCCAACTCAGAGTCCAATGTGGGGCTCAATCTCACAACCCTGAGATCACGACCTGAGCTGAAATCAAGAATTGAACACTTAAGTGACTGAGCCACTCAGGTGCCTTGAAAAGGTATGCATAAAGTACTTAGCTTGGAACTTTACAGTGAAGCACCCAATAAATGTTGTAGATTATTTTATCTTCAATCTCAGACTTGAAGACAATTCCAAATTTTTACATAAAATCACTATATTTAATAAGAATCCCTAACCTAAAAGAAAACTCAATATTCAGAAAAATCAAACTTCAAAAACACCAAATTAGGATATAAAAGTCTGTATTACAATATTTTGTTTTGTTAAAGGACTTTTTATGAATAGATTCATTTACTAAATGTATCTACTAAATTCTTTCCTAAATTTACTTAGTTTAGATTTCATTTACTACTATTTATTAGTGAACAGAATTTATTTCTGTTAGCACATTTGAAATTTGATTCTATTACAAAAGTTTTATTTTTCACAACTTTTCGGGATTTTCACAACCTATTATAAAAAATGAAACACTCCTATAGAATAAAAACAAAAAGGATAAAAAAAATCCAAACCCTAAGTTAGTGGTTCTCAAACTTTTTGGTTCCAGGACTCCTTAATGCCTTAAGATTTGAGCATCTAGGGGCCCCTTGGTTGCTCAGTTGGTTAAGCATCTGCTTTCTGCTCAGGTCATGATCCCAGGGTCCTGGGATCAAGTTCTCCATCAGGCTCCTTTCTCAGCATGGAGACTGCTTCTCCCTCTGCCTGCGGCTCCTCTTACTTATGTGCGTGTACTCTCTCTCTCTCTCTCTGACAAATAAATAGAATAAAACAAGATTTTCTAAGAATTTTTGTTTACATAGATTATATCTATTTTTTTAAAGATTTTATTTATTTGACAGACAGAGATCACAAATAGGCAGAGAGGCAGGCAGAGGGAGAGAGAGAGAGAGAGAGAGGGAAGCAGGCTCCCTGCTGAGCAGAGAGCCCGATGCGGGGCTTGATCCCAGGACCCTGGGATCATGACCTGAGCCAAAGGCAGAGGCTTTAACCCACTGAGCCACCCAGGTGCTCCAGGTAGGTTATATCTATTAATATTAACTAAATTGAGAGAATTAAAGGTATTTATTCATTAATTCATTAAAAAATAATAAACCCATTGCATGTTATTGCAAACAACATATTTTTGGGAAAATAACTGTATTTGCCAAAGCAAAAAAATTTTAGTGAGGAAAATGGCTTGTGTTTTACATTTTTGCAAACCTCCTTAACGTATGGTTTTATAGAAGACAGCTAGATTCTTGTACCTGCTTCTGCATTCAGTCAGTTGGCTTATCACCTGTGGTGTAGACTCTGCAGAGTCTACCATACACTCGTGAGACAATAAAAGTGAAAAGCAAATAATGTCTTAATGTTAATGCATACTAAGTTTTGACCTTGTGGGACCCATGGAAAGGAACTTGGTGACCGCCAGGGCTTCCAAGCCACATTTTGAGAACCAATATCCTAGCTGAACAGAAGTTTTTACAGGCCTGCTTTAAAATTCTCTTTTGAGATGGGGCGCCTGGCTGGCTCAGTGGGTTAAGCCGCTGCCTTCGGCTCAGGTCATGATCTCAGGGTCCTGGGATCGAGTCCCGCATCGGGCTCTCTGCTCAGCAGGGAGCCTGCTTCTCTCTCTCTCTCTCTCTCTCTCTCTCTGCCTACTTCTGGTCTCTGTCAAATAAATAAATAAAATCTTTTAAAAAAATAAATAAATAAAATAAAATTCTCTTTTGAGAGCTGGGACCTAACACCCAGCTCAGGCCTCTTCAGTGTCCAAAGTAGCACACTTGCACAGAAGCAGCTACAGGAGTCACTCACCCTCACAGCCTTGCCCGTGAATACTGAGCCGGTGGTACTGCTTTTAAAGGCTCTGGTCTGGTTCAGTTCTAGAAGCCCTTTGTGGTACTGTAAGGCAATTCGGGCCGTCACTCCTGAGCCAGTAGGACTTCGGTCAACCTGTTTCAGAGTAAATGAAGGTGAGAGCATGCACAGTGTTCCAGTTGCATGCTGTCCGGCTTTTGAGCCAAACGTTACAGTTTTAATACCTGTTCATCTGCAAACACACAGATGTTGGTCGTTGGTTCCTCACTATAAGTGTCTTTTCCATCTGTCACTATGGTTCCGTACAGAAAGGAGAGGTCTTCACTCTCAGGATGACTGATTTGAAACTGCAAATGACAAAGAAAATCATCATGTAATATAAATTGTCATGTAGATTACTACAAAATATATATTTTGATTCAAATTTATCCTTGTAAATGATATAGATGGGGTCCTCTGAGGCATAACTTTTCACTCTGTCATTTTTAAAATACTTTTGGGTCAAGGCAGGAAATGATGTCTTTGTCTAGATGAATAAACATAGTTTCACTGGATTAGTTAGGATTCCTGTCATACCTTGAGTCCTGTCTAGGGAATTTGTCCTGCATATAGCCTCTGCTAAAGGAACAGTCCTATTTTATATACACACAGACTCTCCAAACACTCCCACTCTTTGAAGCACTGACCCCAGGATGGTTACTCCACAGACTGACCACGGCTGCTCAAACAGGACAGGCTAAGACGGTCCTGTGCTTCCTCTCATGAGCTTGAAGGGGATAAGGCAGAAGAACCGGACGGTGAACATCTAGAGCTGAGGTGAATTCCATGGCAGAGATGAGGACTTGGAAGAGGCTGGGAGGAGGCAGGGAGGGTGAGTGACACCCTTAGCTTCTTCTTTGTAAGTGTGTTACTTTAGAAACCGAAGAGGCCGGAATTGGGTGTTAGGTAAGCTTCTTCACTCAGCTCTCAGAAGAGAATTTTGAGCAAGCCGAAGTTATAAGAATGCAGAAGCTAGTAGGTAAGAGAATGGTTGGAAGGGGAAAAAAAAAATCTGTAAAGGATGAAGTCAGCTGGTGTTATAAAAAGCAACAGGTAAACTCAGAGAGAGCACGCACTGGATGCTAAGTCCCTTCAGTGGTAAAGCAAGGTCAGGCCCAAGTGCTTCCTGCGCTTCTCGGGAGGTCTAGGTTAACTTTTCCTCAGCTTCTGTGACATCTGTTAGCTCTCAAACTATTATCTCACTCCACATGCATCCTTACAATTAGTACATTCTGCTACTACTTACCTGTCATCGGGAATAAGTAGATAGATTTGGGTTCTTAAAATCCAGAGTCCATCCAAAACCAAGTTTAAGAGGTCTCCCTGCTGATCTTTGCTCTCCATCCTCCTCAAGCCCCCATGCCCCATCTGTACCACAGAACCATTACCTCTCACTCTTCACGTCTGCTTCCCCCACCAGACTGAGCTTCTGGACGGCAGGTTTGTTTTCTCCTGGAGTCTCTAGCATCTAACATAGCGTCATGTGCGTCTCACTAAATTCTAGGTAAATGTTTGTTAAAAGAAGGACTACACCTGAAACTCACATTATACCATCTGTGAACAAACTGGAATTTAAATAAACACTTTTTTAAAATGAATAAAAATGAATGTGTACTAACTTCAGTCCCTACCAAAATGGCCTTTCCCTAACTCTACCTCAGTGGTGTGAATGGTCAGCAGTTCACAAAGTTATTCTGCTGCCTGATTCAGCACCAATAGATAATATTATATATGATCCTCTCATACAAGATTTTCTCCTGTTTTTCTCAGAATGCCTCCTCCCTCAAAGTCTACCCCTTCTCACCTTGGTAAGAAGTTCGTGCTTTAATGACAAGTCCAAAATTGCTCCTTTTATTAAGAAAACTATGCCTTTTTCTCTTAATCTCATTAAAAATAAAGTGAAGTTATTTCATGCCAAATTTTAACTCAAACTATTAGCTGTCTGCTTAGTGAACAGAAAATTGATATAAATTCAGAACCTCAGAAATTGCTGTGATAAACTAATTCTAGCTATTGGTAGTTATAGTCCTAGATAAATGACAATTTAGAACAGAAATAAAGTATATATTTTCATCTTTTTAAAAACATTTTATTTTTAATTTTTTTTCAAGATTTTATTTATTTATTTGACAGAGATCACAAGTAGGCAGAGAGGCAGACAGAGAGGAGGAAGCAGGCTCCCTGCTGGGCAGAGACCCCGATGCAGAGCTCAATCCCATGAGACCTGAACTGAAGGCAGAGGCTTTAACCCACTGAGCCACCCAAGTGCCCCTATTTTCATCTTGTTTAAATTAAAAAATTATGTTAAAGTTGCAAGTATGTTAAATAGGCCTATAGTAATTATTAATACAAGTATATAGGCACTCTTTCACAAGTTATTTTTTACTTAGAATAGCGATGAAATTCTTACATGCTAAAACATGCAAATACTGTACATGAGTTTTATTTACATGTCCCAACTTTAAGTGTAAAATGGCAGACTTGTGCTAGAAATGAAAGAATATTCTAGATATATTTATTATCTAAACTGATTTTATCATAGTAGTTTTCCCAAACCAAAACTTGACTTACTCGAGTGGTCATTTAGGTAACTTCTTAGCAATATAGGAAAAATTTACTAATTAGGAATTAATGTTCTTTGTGAAATAAGACAAGGTCTGAACAGATTTAATGAAATCTATTTGGGAGCTATAATTGACATTCATTGTCTGCAAGTCTTGGAGAATGACCACAAAGCATATGCATTTCAAATTAGTGAAATACTATTTGATACATTTTCTGTATGTGTAAATAACCACAAATTATACTAGTATGTATATAATTAAAATTAACAAGTTACTTCTTGAACATTTATTGTAGGTAGGCACTATTCTAAGTCCTTGGTACCTATTGTCTGACTTCATTCTTATAACACCCTCTGAAGCAAGTATTTTGCAATTCCCATCTCACGACAGGAAGGTTTTGGAACTCATTTAAGGTTGTGAAAAACTTTGAAGTGGCAACACTGGGACTCCTAGATAGTCTTGTTATAGAGCCCAAGATCCTAACCAATGCCTTATTTTTAGTCCTATTAATAATTTAAATATGTAGATATTTAACTGCATAGATGTGTAATTTACATTCCCTCCATGCCACAGGGGCGGGCACCTTGTGATGAAAGCAGTGTTTGTACTGACCTGAGCTTTGACTGCTTCCGTCACTGCACTCGCTGCATCCACAAGGTCCCTTGTCTTTGCAGAACAAATGTCAAGTCCCAACCTTTCAGCGCTAACAAATGCATAAAATGCCCCACCATATGCAATATCTACCGCCATCTTTCCATGACCAGGAACATCCACTAAGAGATCTAAAAAAGATGTGTTTGAAAATAAGTTTGTTATAGTATTTTGGCAGTACAATTCAGAGCATTTTTAATATGTGTATTTTGGTGGAGGGGTACTTTTTCTTATAGAATGAAGCATTTTTAAAATGAGTAAGCATCAATAATAATAGACATTTAGCTGAGTGATCTATTTTTAACTTAATGATATTCATCTAAGTCGGAGAACATCTAATGCCATGTTTTTCTTAAATTATGTATACTTATTTTGTTAACTACTTTGAGGATCTTTGCTAGAAAACCTTATAAAGGCGGAGAGAAGGGAAATCCTGAGGCATCAACATGTGAAAACAAGGGCAGAAAATAAAAGTCCCCTCTCATTCTACTATTAGGAATCGTTTAAAGATTTTATTTATTTGTCAGGGAGAGAGAGCGAGAACACAAGCACAGGGGGCAGAAGGCAGAGGAAGAAGCAGGCTACCTGCTGAGCAAGGAGCCTGATGGAGGACTTGATTTCAGGGATCTGGGATCATGACCTGAGCTGAAGCCAGACGCTCAACCTACTGAGCCACCCAGGTGTCCCTAATAGGAATAATTTAATATAGGATTTTGGATCCTATTCACAAATTGGCTTTCTTCAGCTATAATGTCAAAACAAAATGAAAAAAAGATTTTTCTATGTAAGTTATATATACTAATTCATCTATGTATTTTCATCTCATGAAGCAGGCAAATACTCAGAATAAAGCCATTATAGAATCACTGATGTTTACCGTATTTTTTTGTGTTAGGGTTTGAGATTATTCTAAGTCCCCAGCTTTCCCAAAGTTTCACCAGAATGTCAGTTGTTTGAAGTCCTAAATTTTTATTTCCAAAAGAATGGGGCTGGATAATATTTTGGGATATTCAAACTGTTTTACCCCTTCTTGCATTTTCCTCTTCCTCCTCCCCAATTCCAGCTGTCTTGGTGATCACTACCTCTGGGAGAGTGCATGGTGGGGGAGAAAGAAGGTTTTATGGAAACCCAAGATCTGGGGGGAAAGATCTTGGATTTCCATGAAGCCCAAGTGTCCAAGTTTCCATAGAACTTCAGTGTCCTGAAGGGTCACCGTATTTCTCTTGGTCAGTAGAGAAATTTCCTCTGGACCGAGGAAAGAAGTGGCGGGTCTGGAGTGCAGAGGACCTATGCTGACTTCTCCCAGCACTAGGGGAGGCTACAGGGTGTAACAGAGGTAGCAAAGAGGAGGGGAGGCAGGGACAGGGGCCACATGGCCAGGGGAAGATGATGCTTCACTGGTTGACCATGTAGGCTGGTGACCAAAAGGTTCTCTTCTTCAAGACCTTAACTCTTTTTTTTTTTTTTAAGATTTTATTTATTTATTTGACAGAGATCACAAGTAGGCAGAGAGGCAGGCAGAGAGAGGAGAAGGGAAGCAGGCTCCCTGCTGAGCAGAGAGCCGGATGCAGGGCTCAATCCCAAGAACCTAGGATCGTGACCTGAGCCAAAGGCAGAGGCTTTAACCCACTGAGGCACCCAGGCGCCCCAAGACCTTGGCTCTTTTAAGAAAGATTTGCTACACATGTATCAGGAAAGGGGACAGCATGTAGACCGACGAGACTAGGCAAATCAACAAGGTAGGATCGGGTCTCAAATTCAGAAACTCTGAAAAATAAAATACAGCTTGCATGCCTGAGTTTGCACACTGAGTCATACAAAGATACCAGTCAGTATGCTCTCAGTCCCAGGCTAGCCCCCAGAGCCCTTCTAACACATGATGTGTCAAAACAGAGCAAATTTATAGTGAAAAAAGTGAAATATGCCTGTGGAACTTAAGAGCAACTGTGATTGAAACATGTCTCTATCTTGATGCTAGTGTAACATAAAAATCAGCCTTAACGAAAGGAGAATGAGGAAGTAGATGGAAAAGAGAGGCTGCTGGAAGCTGGAAAGCTAAGTGTGGCTTTGGTGTCCTCATGTATAAAGTGGAACTGCTAAAGGGATGAAGAGATAAAAAAAAAATGTGATATATACAATGGAATATTATCCAGCCATAAAAATGAAGACTGTTCTGTCCTGTGCTACAACATAGACAAACCTTGAGGCTATTATGCTAAGTAAATTAAGGCAGTCATAGAAATAACACTGCAAAATCTCCCATGAATTAGGTGTATAAATTTTTCAACTCTTAGAAACAGCAGAATAATAGTTGCAAGGCACAAGGTTGGGAGGGGGAACAGGGTGTTACTGCCTGATAGATACAGAGATTTAGTCATGCAGTTGGAGGAAGTTATAGAGACATGCTGTTCCGCATTGTGCTTATAATTAGCGCTATACTGCATACCTAAAAATTTGTTAACAGGGTAGATCTCATGTTATATTTGTTTTTTTCAACTACAAAAAAATGAAAGAGCTAAACAAAAAAGAAAAAAAATGGAACTATTATTCCCGTCTGAAAGGACTGTTGTGTGAATTCCATGTGATAATGCGGGGGGAGTGCTTGGCACAAACGGGCAATACGTTAATGTTAATGGTAAGGCCAAAAATTTAATTTCCAAGGGGAATAGGGTTCTTAAGAGGATATTTACACTTGTTAATCACCATATTCTTCTCCCAATTTCATTTACTTAGTTACCCATTCAACAAATATTGACTACCTACTGTTCTAGCACTCGAACACAGTAACACAATGAAGTTTTCATTTTAGCAGTGTGGAAGGGAAAACAACTCAGCAATCCTCTGAGGTGGGTACTGTTGTCATCTTCATTTTGCAGATGATGACCTTGAAGCGTGGAATCCCTTTTGCAAGGTCATCAAGATGGAGAGGGGGTAGAGCAGTAACCTTGAACACTTGTCAGTCCACCCTTTTAGCATTATTCAAAGTAGAGAATTTAGGATCTTTTTTAATGACTCAAAGTGACCATTATGGCCTACCAATTATCGAACAGTCACACAGTGTTGCTCTCAGGAACTATGTGCTTACAGATTGGCTGCCCTGCCCCAGCCAGCCCTGAACTATGATGTCATTGGTGACCCTGCTGCCAGCTGTCATTTCCCTCGAACCTAGAGTGCTTCCAGTCTGCTGCTGGGGTTGCCTAAGGAGAAATTGGGTAGCGAAACTATTTAAACTGCTGAGATTTTTGAGATGCAGTCCTAACCAAACTCCTGTCTATATCAAGTGCCCTCCCTATCCAGATGTGACGACATTCTCTCCTAGAGGTCAAAGTTTCCCCAGGGGAATTCTTATCAATCTGTGTGTTTCAGCTGTCTGAGGTTGCTCTAAGACTAGCAAATGCCTGGGCTATTACTGCCTCATTCATAATTAGGCTAATCTAGAATCCAAATCCTCAAGAAAGATCAAGATATAATAGCATGCCCCTGATGTTTATAGAAGCATTATCAACAATAGCCAAATTATGGAAAGAACCCAAATGTCCATTAACTGATGAATGTATGCAGATGTGGCATGTATATATGTATGTACCTACCTGTATTTAGTGGAATATTACTTAGCCATCGAAAGAATGAAACCTTGCTATTTGCAACAATGTGGATGGCTTAGCATAATACCCTAGTGTATTATGCTAAGCGAAATTAGAGGAAAATATCGTATGATTTCATTCATTTGGAATTTAAGAACGAAACAGATGAACCTAGGGAGAAGAAAAAAAAAAGAGCGGGGCAAACCATAAGAGGCTCTTAATGATCGAGAACAAACTGAGGGTTGCTGGAGGGGAGGTGGGGGCCTAGACTAAATGGGTGATGGGTATTGAGGCACTTGTTATGATGAGCACTGGGTGTTAAACTACAGTCCTCCTGTCTCTCGAAATGTATTTTTAAAAATTTTTAAGTACTTTGCATACTCTCAGTAAATCCTCACCAAAAACTCAATGAGATAACAAGTGAAAAAATACAGGCACAGAGAAGTTAGTAATTTGATTAAGGTTGCATAGCTTTAAGGGGTTATCAGGATTTGGACTCAGACAACAGCTATTTTTGTTCTTCAAGAATAAAATCAGCAACATCTATGTCTTCCCGGTTTATAAACTGCTTAGTTCATTCATTCTTATTTAATTATTTCCCAAAGAAATGGGGAAGGCACTTTCACAGGTGAGGAAAACAAGACAGGGTTTAGTAACTTGTCAGGGGGCAATGTCTAGTAAGTGTCTTCTGAACCAGCCAGTGAACCCTGGCACTTTGGCTGTTCTTTGCTCTTGCCTTGACCCTATCTGACTTACCCAACTGTGCAATCTCTAGGAATGCCTGACAGTGAGGCATGAGGCGCTGAGTAAGAGAGACACGGAATTCTGTACTCCTCAAGCCCCTCTCAAGACCCAGACGAAATAATCTGCGGCATACACGGAACAAATCTGCAAGGCTAACATGCTGACAGACATTTGCATTGAGTTATCTTTTTATTAACTGCAAAGGCTTGTGGGTGGGTTAATTGCACTGCGTGAGTTTCAGGCCAGAGAGGCAGTGCAGTTAGTTGCGTCCCAGGGCTGGGAGGGTCTCGTCCTTTACCTGTGGCCAGCGCGAAGGCCGGGACGCTGTGGAAGCGCACCCTGCCACAGCTGCGGCCGCCCTCGCATTCCACGAAGGCGGCCACCAGCCCGCACGGGCAGTGGATGTTGACTCGGGCCTCGCGGACGCCGGCCGGGGGTGCGGGTACCAGCCCGAAGTCGAGGGCGAAGCGGCCCAGCGCCAGCACTGCATGGCCGCACATGGAGCTGTAGCCTTCGTTGTGCAGGAACAGGACGCCCAGGTGCGCCTCCGGCAACTCGCTAGGCACCAGCACAGCTCCGTACATGTCCCGGTGACCCCGGGGCTCGAACATGAGCCGTCGTCGCAGATAGTCCAGGTGCTGGCGCATGTAGCGCCGCTTGGCCAGCAGAGTGGGGCCAGCCACTTCCGGACACCCCGCCAGCACGATGCGCAGGGGCTCGCCGCCCGTGTGCATGTCCACCACCGACAGCGCCGGAGTCCCCGGGTCGTGCGGGGGCAGCCGCGGCATCGCCAGCGCCTTCTCCATCGCCGGAGTCCCGGGACGCGGCGACTTTCCCGCAGTGCGAACCTGGAGCCCACGGCCTAACCGCCTACTCCGCGGGAGAGCGTCCCTCCGGGGCGGGGCGTCGGAGCAGAGACCGGAAGGGTGAGGGGGCGGGGCTTCGGGGTGGTCGCCCGGGTTACCAGGAGGCGGAGCCGCCGAGGCTGCTGCGGGCCGGATGTCCGGGCGCTGCTACCGTGGCGGCTGATCCCGGAGCTCCTTCGGGGAGACCTGCAAGCGGCCAATGGGTGAGTGGTCCCCGAAGGGTCAGGAAGCGTTTGTCTTAGTCCCCGTCTCTTCCCCACGCCGGCGGCTTTGGGCTCTGCCCCGGCGGGCGGCCAGCGGATAGCGGCGCATCCTTGCCCCTTGCTCGCACAGCCTCGCCCCATCCCTGGACTCTTCCTGGGGGTCCGGGTCGCCTCGGCCCCTCTCGGGCTGCGGAGGAGGCACGCCGTAGAGGGGAACGGGCTGTGTGTGCCAGGGCAAAAGGCCAGGCCTTGGTCGAGTGCGAGAGGTCGCTTCGGTCCCTTTTAGTCCCTTTGTTTAGCATTCGTGAGGGTCGACTTCAGAATTTAAAGCGCGGGCGTTAGTAAGGCCGACAGCCAGTGAGGGCAGAGGAAGCTCTTCGCTGCTGAAGTCGCCCGCTTGAGCATCAGGCGTTAAGTTATAGGGCGCTTCACAAAGGGACAAGACCGTTGGAAAAAAGAAAAAAAAAGTCATAATATTTTAGCCACCGTCCAGTGAAGGGGAAGGGGAAGGGGAAGGGGAAAGGGATATCAAACGGACACCGGGAGCCGTAGTTTTGGTTGGTCCATGATGAGCTGATTTCAGTTTATCATGGTTGTTTTCGGGCCTTGGGTTTTGAGAATTTCAGATTATTCACATTCAGACGTATTTACTAAACACCTACTAGATGCAAAACACATGTGGAAGAAGCCTCTAGTTCTTTAACTTCTGTCTTCTCAAAAACTCTGAAACCGTTCATTTTTGTCTTAGTAGTTTAGGGCATAGTGAATACAATTGATTAAGAATTAAATGCCAAATAAGGTAAAGAAGCCCAGGGATTTAAAAAAATCAGGAATTTGGCAAAAGTAAAAATATTAAACTTGAAACATTTTAGTTTGTGCTCTTTCTATTGTTTCTCAGCAGTACAGGGAGAAAGAAATCAAAAGTCCACTTGAATTTGAAAGGAGAAAGGGCTTTGTGGACCAAGCAGTCTCTATTGTGAATTCATGAAGAATTTGGGAAATTATTCAATAGTGAAAGGAAGGAAAAAGTCTTCTCTACCTTCAGGATCTTCCAGCTGGACTAAAAATTAAGTTTACATGAGACAGATGAACAGAAAAAAAAAAGTTTTATGTGTTCATGGAGGCCTAGTTATGAAAATTGAGACCTAAAGAAATGACCAAGACAGGCAGTTCTTTATACATTATCAACAAAGAGGCAATAAATTTGTGAGGAATTTACCGGAAAAGGAAAACAGGTGTTTGGGCTAAGGTAGTAGACTGGCAAAAAAGTAACAAGGTTTATTTCTGCAGCTTTTTTGACCTTAAAGTCATTATCAGTGTTAATAAGGATATCTTTATACTGCTTTCAGGGAGACAGAAGAGGTGTGAATGTCCTTGCCCCTGTTGTTTCTTAAGTAACTTTTATTTAAAATAATCAGTATTCCAGAGTGGCTCATTTTGGGAGCCTGCCCTTGGTCCCTACAGTAGTCATAAAATGCACAATTTTCCAGATTAATTCACATTTGACCACAGTTGTTTCAGATTTATTCTTCTCTAAGCTGTAGGTTCTTTGAGGGCAGGGACTCTTGTTATGTTGCTCGGTGGCTCTTTAAGAAGTTCATAGCCAGGGAGTCTGATACTTAATGCATGTTTATTGAATCAATGAATCACTGAACGAAGGAAATCAGATGTCTCCGATGAAGAAAAAACAAAGCACGCTTAATAGCTTTTTGTTGGTGAGGCCAAAGACAATCTGTAGGCCCTGAGGTATTTTTTTGTGAAGAAAAGCTGCTTTTTATTTTGTCCAAGCCTTGAAAGCAGGGGGTTGATTCTCAGGTAGATATCAGTATCCCTGATACTGATCAGAGGCCCAGTGACAACCTTGATGAAATTTTCACCTGTCTTCAGCAAACATGACCAAAGTTAGGACAATGTTGTAAGCTTTTTCTTAAGGTGAATTTATTTACTTTAATGGCCTGACCTTTATTTTGAAATTATGTCTTTTCTGCTTTTCTGGTATTAAAATGTGTTCTATTAAGAACGAAGGTGATATTGTGTGTGTCTTTGTGTATGTGTGTATGTGTGCATGTTCTGACTGGGCAAAAATAAGGGGTGGTGATCCTCTGTTAGCTTTCTAATTAAAAAGTGGAACTGCAAAAGTCTAGTCCATCTAATCAAGGGGGACTAGCTGCTGGAGCCACTGGAGACATACCAGGTTAAGCTTTGAATTCTGGGGATAGATCCCACTCTGCTGGTTGATGGCTCTTAACCAGAAGCAATAGCATTAACAACAAGGTTTCAGTATAACTTTCTGCAGTGACAAGGTGTAAAAGGGGAATTTTAGATTTTAAAAGTAAGTGCATCAAGACTTTTGTTAATCTGTATCATTTTTAACAACTGTGTTGAGATATTTCTGCCAGGTGCTTCAACTGTTATTACATTATTTTATAATCACAAAAGATGTTACTTTACTGGCATTTGTTTTTAAAAAGCTGTCGATATTCAACCAGCATGCCTTGGACTTTACTGTGGGAAGACCCTATTATTTAAAAATGGTTCAACTGAAATATATGGAGAATGTGGGGTAAGTCTTACTTAACATTTCGATGTTGTTTTGTTGCTAAAATCTTTTTGCTTTTGAAATATTTTCACTTGTAGAATATCTTTTTTCTTCATTATACTCAATTTATAAAACTATGACACATTAATAAAATTCTTATTTGTGTTGTCATATTAATTGTAATACATCTTTCTTGACAGTCTCAATTAACATTTTTTTAAAGCATTTTATAATTTTATAGTAATTTCTAATACTTATTAATGCTATAGTGCAATGACTTGGGCAGTAAGTTAACATTAAAACTCCAGAATTTTTCTCTGTAATTATTTTTATGTAGCGTTATTAACTAAGTTTGTCATTTAATGTTAGTCAACTGTTTTAGTAACTTAGTAAAAGGAATCTTTTAAAAGAGTGTTATACAGATATATCAAATACAATGTAGATATATTTTACAATGCACTTTCTTTTTTATTTCTAAAAGATGCACATGTATACATGTTTAAACTGAAATGGGATGTCTTTATAGAATGACTTTGGGATATTAAGATAAATCCCTAAAATAATATCTGTACAAAAAATATTGTTCTTATGTTATAGGTGTGTCCAAGAGGACAGAGAACAAATGCACAGAAATACTGTCAGCCATGCACAGAGTCTCCAGAACTTTATGATTGGCTGTATCTTGGATTTATGGCTATGCTTCCCCTTGTTTTACATTGGTTCTTCATCGAATGGTACTCAGGGAAAAAGAGGTTAGCACTTTCTATGAATGTATCTGGACGGACGGACTGATGTTGGAATAATGATCATTTAGAAGACCTTATTAAATAATTGTGGTGAACCTGTTTTTGCTTTATATTCTGATGATATTTGACTGTGGCAAGAAAACTTAAGGATAGGGCATGTCTTAGTAATTATAAAGGGAAATATCCTTTGTTTTACTCTAAATGATAAGGAAGGAATTTTTTTTTCATTTCTCAATTATAATCTCTATGGGTTCTCTATAAAGAATTGGTTATGATTACAAAACTGTATTGTTGGAGAACAAATGCTTTGTGATTTAATTTAATACTAGTAATCTAGTATAATATTAAGATAATATAGCTGCAACCTAATTATGAATACTGATACTAAAACATTAAAATCAACAAGCATTTATTGAGCCCTATGTTTTATGGTTAGATGATTGGGGAGGAGGTACAGAAAAAGCTGATGTGGTTTATAATAATAAACTTCTCTAATTTTGTAGAGAAGACAAATGCATATGCAACTAATTATAAATCAATTTTAAAAGTGTATGAACAAAAAAAAGTATAAACGTGTTATGAGGGATGCCTGGGTGGCTCAGTGGGTTAGATGTCCACCTCTTGGTTTTGGCTCAGGTCATGATCTCAGGTCATGGGATCCAGCCCTGTGTAGGCTCTGTGCTCGGGGTGGGGGGGGTCTGCTTAAGATTCTCTCCCTTAGCACCCCCTCAGCTTGCATGCACTCAGCCTCCCTTTCTCTCTCTTACGTAACTAGATACATCTTTAAAAAAAAAAAAAGCATTATGACCAAAATGCTCTGGAATCACAAAGAATGGAAGAGATGAATTGTGCCTGGTGTGATCTGAAAGACTTCAAAAAAACATTTTAGGCAGAGGAAATAGCACGGACAGTGGCATGGCAGTGTGAAATATGTGCTGTGCTGCAGGTGGGACTGGAAGTAGTGGGGTGATCAGAGTGTGGATTGCACATCAAAGGTAGTAACTAGGAGAGTGGGAAAAACAGGTTGAGGCCAGAATGTGAAGGTATGTTTGTCTGTGAGAAAGACTGTGTACTCGTGCAAGCAGGGGGAGGAGCAGAGGGATAGGGACAAGCGGACTCTGCACTGAGCATGGAGCTTCGTGTGGGGCTCTGTTCCAGCACCCTGAGCGTGACCTGAGCTGACACTGAGTCAGTCGCCTAACCGACTGAGCCTCCCAGGCACCCCCAGAATGGGAAGGTTCTTTGGTGAGGATGTGAAGTTTATACTGGGAATGAGCAGCCAAATTAGTACATTCAAGCCCTACCGGCCTTTAGTTCCTCCAGCTTCTCAGCATCTTTCCCTTTCGCCAGCTCTTCTCTGCCTCAGATGCTCTCTTGTCCCTCTTGACTGCAGCTTTTTACCTAGCTGCCTTTTCTTTCAGATTTCAGTTTAAATTACTCCTAGTTGTAGAGACCCTCCCAGACTCAATTTAAAGTAGGTCTGCCCCCCTTATTTCTTTTTTTTTAATAGTATTCTTCATTTTATTGTTTTTGTTTTGTATTTAGTAGTCAACACAATGTATAATTATGTTTGTTTCCTCCTGTCTCCCAACTGGAAGTCCATGAGGGCAGTGGCCATCTCTGTTCTCCATGGAATTTCCAGAGACCAGCACAGCTGCTGGCACGTAACAGATGCTCATTTAGTATCTGCTGCGTGGATGATTTTTTTTTTTTTTTTTAAAGATTTTTATTTATTTATTTGACAGAGAGAAATCACAAGTAGATGGAGAGGCAGGCAGAGAGAGAGAGAGAGGGAAGCAGGCTCTCTGCTGAGCAGAGAACCCGATGCGGGACCCAATCCCAGGACTCTGAGATCATGACCTGAGCCGAAGTCAGCGGCTTAACCCACTGAGCCACCCAGGCGCCCCTCGTGGATGATTTATTGGTGAAGATTTTGGTTTACACATCACTGGCTCTATATTTTAGGAAGGTAACTTCGATAGAGAGTAGATGAGAGGCGAGGTATATTAGAAGGCTGTTTGCAAGCAGTAGGGATGACCAGACTCCAGTAGTGTGAATGGGAAGGATGGGCAGACAGAATTAGAATTAGTAGTTTTCTGGATCCCACCTAATAAATCCACGCTGATTATTTATATTGGAAAAGTATTGGTTCTTTTTCAGATGGATCCGTAAAAAAGGTTTTTAAAAAAGTACCTCTCATCTTGCTTTTAATTTTTGTTCTAGAATGATGAGAGACGAGGGCAAGAAAGGAGACGTGATAAACTGAAAGCTGAAGTGGAGTAATTGCTCAGCTAGTTGGTTGGAACGTCTCAGCCATAAGCAGGGAAGAGATGGGGTTAGAGAGATGCACCTCACCAAATGCATTTGAATTAAAACATCAGTTATGTTTTGAGGGAGAGTCTTGGAGCAGAGTGTGGGGTTGGGTTTGAGGGTAGAACAGAGGAGTGATTAGTTCTCAGGCAGGAAAGCAGGTATGTTTAAAAAGAAGAAGGAGTTTGCATAACTTAGGTTTGCTTTGCCTAGGAAATTGACAGCAAAGGACACCAGAGCCATCTCTTGCATTTTCCAGAGATGTTGCCCTTATGATCAAGGAAGTAGAGGCCTAGCTGTCTGAGACTAGCCCAGTGTTTCTCAACCTTTTATTCATTGTCACTTCCTTAAATCAGGAGGCTTTTCAGATACTTTTTTCCTAATTTCACCTATGCCTATGAAATTTTAATATCATCACTATCTATGTCATGTATGCACCTATGTGCTATATATAACAAATGTAAGATTATTTTTTTTTAAAGATTTTATTTATTTATTTGACAGACAGAGATCACAAGTAGGCAGAGAGGCAGGCAGAGAGAGACAGAGAGAGAGAGGGAAGCAGGCTTCCTGCGGAGCAGGGAGCCCAATGCGGGGCTCGATCCCAGGACCCTGAGATCATGACCCGAGCCGAAGGCAGCAGCCCAAACCACTGAGCCACCCAGGCGCCCCACAAATGTAAGATTATTTTATCCCCAAGAACCAATTTTTGCCCTCTTAGGGGTGAAGTCACCCTTTGGGAATGCATTGGCCAGACTCTCATCAAAACTTTCCTTTCTGGTACTCTTGCTTTCCCCAGAGTGTAGTATTAAATTTGTTTTTCTTTAGGACCAGGGCAAAGATAAGCAGAATTACATATTTTTATGCAGTATGGTCAGAAGCTGTGCTGCTTATGTGACTTGTTTTTATATAATTTATAACTTTTAGAATGTATTGAGCGGTCACTAGGGATGTTTGCAGTGTGCCAAATGCTGTGCTGCATTGCAAGATTCAGAGAGGACTGAAATGTGGCTGCTCCCAGTCCGGTGGATGAGAAAGACAAGCCATCATAGTGTTTGTGAGGTTCTGTAATAGGGGTTTATGGAGAGTTTTAAGGCTGGCATGAAGAAGAAAGAAGTTAATTTTTCCTTCTCAGAATAGGGCAGTGTCACAGAAAAAAACTGACTTTAAGCTGGACTTTGCAAAGTGAGTAGATTTTGATAGAAATTGAGGAAAAAGTCTATCAGTAAGAAGAAGATGTGCCAAAGTATGGAGGCAAAAAAGCACACAGTATAATGAAGAGGTGAGAGCTGAGGGTCCTATGAGAGACGGGGACTAAATGAGACCAGGGTAGAGAGTTGAGGCTACAGGAATCTTAGGAAGTATTCCTAAGACCTGGGGATAACTTCCAGAGCTGATCTTGAAGGATGCACAGCTTGCCAGATGGGTGAGTGAAGGATGCCCATGTGTGTGGAGGTGCGAGGAGAAAAGGAAAGTAGCGTGGCTGGGAGGGGTGGAAAACAATGCTGGTAAGGGGTGTTTTTCCTGAAAGACAGATGGAACTCAACAAGTAGCCTACTAAGAGGAGTTTTAGAATCCCAATTTTGTTCTGTAAAGATCGTGTTGTTGACTGCAGACAGTTTGAAAGGGGCACAATGAGAGACAAGTAAGGTTACTAAAGTAATAGCAAGAAATGATGAGGTTGGGATGTTGCTTCTAAAAATATGAATTCTACAATGAAGCAAAATATTAGATTATATTATGTGAAATTATGTTTGTTTACGTATGCACTCTTTCCATCTGTGTAAAATCATGCAGGAGTTCTTCCTACGATATGGGCTCATTAGGAGCTCCAAGCGACCCTCCTGTGGGAAATAACTGAAATTTGGAAAAGACACACTGTTTAAAGACCTTGCTGGTTTCATTGGAGGCAGGGGAGATCTCCAAGAATCCATTTTTAGAAAACACAAGCCAAGGACCCCTGGGTGGCTCAGTGGGTTAAGCCTCTGCCTTCGGCTCGGGTCGTGATGCCAGGGTCCTGGGATCGAGCCCCACATTGGGCTCTCTGCTCTGTGGGGATCCTGCTTACCCCCTCCCTCTCTGCCTCTCCCCCCCGCCTTACCCCCACCTCTCTGCCTGCTTGTGATTTCTGTCTGTCAAAAAAGTAAATAAAATCGTTAAAAAAAAGAGAACACAAGCCAACCTTAAGCTGGGGCCAGAGTGACAAAGCAGACAGTAGGAATGGGAGCATTGCCTGTGGTTTATTGCTGACCACAGCAGGTCCTGAATCTGAGGCAGCCTCAGTCCATTATCTACCTATATTGTCTGTTAACTTTACCCACTCTCAGTCACAGTGCTGATTTTATTTGGTTATCACAGAGTATGAGGTCATTCACAGATATTAATGAGTAAGAGTCTTAGGGCCTAAACTAAGGATGCAGGAAGCCTTCCAGCATCGTGCCCACCACTAGCTTGGGCTCCAGCCTTTTAAGAGGCTGGAAGGCTTCCTGCATCCTTAGTTTAGGCCCTAAGATCAGCACTGTGACTGAGAGTGGGTAAACTTAACAGGCAATATAGGTGTGCTTCTAAAGGACTGTAGATAATGGACTGTAGGTTACCTTGTAGTGCTTAAAGAAATAGACCCAAAGACCTCCAAGAGTCAACAAGAGGTTATTGGGAATGAACAAACAGGTTGGTTTAAAAAACAAAAGGAACTTCTAGAAATGAAATTTTTAAAATGGTAGGTCAGCAGATTGAACAGTTGAAGATAGAATTAGTGAATTAGGAAATACATGTATCTGTGGACATTGGGAGATGGAGAGGAGAAGTGAGTTGGGGGAAATCGGAGAGGGGGACGAACCATGAGAGACTGTGGCCTGAGACAACTGAGGGTTTTGGTGGGGTAGGAGTTGGGTGAGCCTGGTGGTGGGTATTGTGGAGGGTACATATTGCATGGAGCACTGGGTGTGGTGCACAAACAATGAATTTTGGAACACTGGAAAAAAACAAAATTTAAAAAATAATGCAATGCTGAGAGAAAAGGAGATAGAAAATATGAAATATATTAAGGGAAATGGAGCATAGAATGAGAAGCTGTAGTGTGTGTCTATAATCCCTGTGGGAATCCACCTAGGTTCAGTTAAACATTCAGTCTACCAGAGGTAGACAACCCTAGGTCATACCAAGAACCAGTCTTGCCCAGAACGAACACAGCTTGCCTACAGGGCAGTGTCAGCTTTTGAAGCAGTTGAGTTCAGCTGGAGGAAGATAAAGTCCACACTGAGTGGGTGTGGGAGTCCAGGTTTAAGTTCTTATGCCCTAAAGGAGCCATTCTTTCTGAAACCTCTCCATAAGTATAGCTTCCAGAGCCCTGCAGAGAACATGCCAATTTACAAGAATTGCTGAACTCAAGAAGGCCAGATCATAGTGTCCCATCAGATATTTATTGCTTATTTATAGTTCTCCCCAGTCCCGGTACAGTCTATCAATCAAGGAGTTGTTCGTCTCCTAAACAGTGTTACCCGGCAATAAAGTTGACATGTTACCCTTATCAGGCTTCCAGAGGAACTGAGCTAGTTAACTGAAAGTCAGAGTCTCCTGTGCAGAGGAAAAGTTTTATTAACGCTTTGTACATAGCTTTTAATCAGAGTCTTCAGAAAAAATAGAGAAAATGAAGGAGAGTCAATATTTAAAGACATATTAGCTTCGGATTTTACAGACATAGTGAAAAACAGATTCACAAAATTGCTCCTGGGGAAGCAAAATACATTCTAAGCAGAAGAAATAAGAAACTCATACCTGTTCACGTAATTACCCTGCAGACCACCAAAAACGAGACACCACATGGTGCTCTGGTCAGCAGCCTTCTTTTGTGCTGACAGCTGACAGCTGGCATCTACTCCAGCCATACAGCCTGTTTTGAACACTGCAGCCAAGTCAAGCCTTTAGATGAGTACATCCCGGATTGGTATCATGTGGAACAGATAGGACTGCCCAGGTGAGCCCAGTCAGATCACAGATTAGTGAGAAATAATGAATGGTGGTTGTCAAACCACTAAATTTTGGTTTGCTATGCAGTGATAGATAAACATTGTTCAGATAGAAAACTCAAAAACATCTGTAGACTAGATAATAGAAATGGTAAGAAAGCTTAGTAAAGAGGCTGGCTGTAAGATAAATATACAGGATCTTTTATCTTCCTATATTTCATTTATAGTACCATGGTATTGTGAGATAGCTAAGACTGAGGTAGCTAAGCTACATTGGATTCATATTGTGGAACATGACAAGCTAACTCTAAAATCTATATGGAAGTCCAAAGGCCCAAGAATGGCCAAGACCACTGAAGAAGTAGAAGAATGTATGTAATATCAAGAATGATTGTCATATTCCTTTGTCTCAGGGATAAAATTGGACCCCAGGAACAAAATACAGAACCTAAAAACAGACCAGTAATCTCTGAAACTTGTATGGTAGAAGTGGCATGGTGGTTTGGGGGCGTGGGGGGTTAGGAGGGACAGTAAACTCCTCAGTAATGTGCTGCTGCTGGGACAGTTGGGATACCCAAATGGGAAAATCTAGTCACACCCTACCTTAGATTATACACAGAAATCTATTCTAGGTGAGTGAAAGACTTAAATGTGAAAAGCAAAACCTTTAAACCTAGAAGAAAATGTAGGTTAATATTCTTCTTGGAATAAGGATTTCTCAGAATATTAAAATGCTAACCAGAAATTTAAAAATTGATAAAATAAATTCTATTAAAATTGAGAACATCTGTTTATAAATATCACAAGAAAGTGAAAATTCAACTTATAAACTGAGAGGAAGGCATTGACAACATACTTAAAAAAGTAAATGTGGATAAATGATGGAATGGGCATGCAGTAGAATATTATATAGCAGTGAAAATGAACTTTAGCTAAAGCAACGCCATGGATGAATCTTGGAAATGTAATTTCGAATGAAAAAAAAAAAAATCTCAAGACAAATATCACTTTAATAGTGCTTAAAAATAGCCAAAACTTGGGGTGCCTGGGGAGCTCAGTTAGTTAAGCGTCTAATTCTTGGTTTCGGCTCAGGCCATGATCTCAGGGTCATGAGGTTGAGCCCTGTGTCAGGCTCAACCTGTGTCCGTGCTTAGCAGGGAGTCTGCTTGAGATTCTTTTTGCCTCCCCCACCCTCTCTTTCAAATAAATTAATCTTTAAAAAAATAAGCAAAACTAGACAGATTATGAAACATAATCTAATTGGGATAAAAACCAGAAAAAGTGATAAAGACAATTTAGTATAATGGTTACCTCTTTGGGGAGAGCCAGGAGTGGAGAATGAGGAAAGAACAGAGGTAAATGTAGGTTAATGTTCTAGTTACTAGGTTAGATGATGAGCTTATAGTGTTTACTATATTATTACACTTTATAACTAATATATATTACATGTAATCTTTTATGTGCTTTTGATATTTAACATCATTTAAAATGCATAGATACTAAGACAATCTTAACAGTTTGGCAGGGCACTAAAGATACTTTATGCTCTTCTGTACATTTAGATAGTACTGGCACCGTGTTATCTGGGATGCGTATCCCTTTTTAATATAGATGGTTAAACTCTTCTCAAGTGGTTTTTATGTTTGGCGTTTCTTAACCTATTTAGAAGATATTTTAGCTTCAGGATTTATCAGTTAAAAGATCCTTTTAGAACCTGTATTTTGAAACATACAGGTTTTCTTAAAATCCATTGAAATCCTGAAAACTTTCCGGTAATTGTGCTGCTTTTGCTTTCCTAGTTCCAGCGCACTTTTCCAGCACGTCACTGCGCTATTCGAATGCACCATGGCAGCTCTTACCACCTTACTTGTGAGCGACCCCGTCGGTGTCCTTTACATCCGCTCCTGCCGAGTCCTGATGCTCTCCGATTGGTACACTATGCTCTACAACCCGAGTCCCGACTACATCACCACGGTGCACTGCACTCATGAAGCCGTTTACCCACTGTAAGTATTTTCACAGACCGAAGATCACTTAGAAAATGACAACTATAGATTTTACTCATTTCAATAGGTTGAGTATTGAAGAATGGCTTCCAGGAACTGGGAGATATGCAGAGATGATTTTCTGCTCTTGAAGGATACACAGTCTAATAGATGGGAATAGAAATACATTTTGGTATAATGCATGTTTTTATGAACATGTTTTTATGTTGGTATTGAAGGGTATATAAGCATTTCTAAAATAAGCGGCATTTGTTTCTTTAAAAGGGATTTATAAGGAAGATCTTCATGATACGCAACAGAGAAGCAATATCTGACACAGAGGAAAGAGTATGGGTTTTAGGACTAAAAATAAGCTTGAGTTTGAATCCTGAACTGCTGTGGTAACATAATTGTGTTAAGAGCCTCTCATAACCTCCATTTTTCCCATTGGTAAAAATGGGAATAATGGTACCTTATAACGTGATTGTGAGTATTAAGTCTGCACATATCAGATACTATGTGCAGTGCTTACATACAAGAAGCACTTAATAAAGTAGTAGCTGGCATTGTAATTAGGGTGCTTGGGTTAGTGGTTTTTTTGGTTTTGTTTCTGTTTTTTTACACAACTAATGTTTATAATTTCCATGAGAATGTTTTGTCTTAAAAATACCAAATTTGGGGCACCCGGTGGCTTTGTCAATTAAGCAGCTGCCTTCAGCTTAGGGTCCTGGGATCAAGCTCTGCATCGGGCCTCCCTGCTCAGCAGGGGGTCTGCTTCTCCAAATCCCTCTGCCTGCCACTCTGTCTACTTGTGCTATCTATCTGCCAAATAAATAAATCTTTAAAAAAAAAATGCCAAATTCATAAGATTCTGTATAATACTGTCCTAGACTACTTCGTTTTTAGAATTTCTCCTCGTGTTCATTTTGATGTGTTTTTCTTGGTAAAGGTGTAATAAAGAGTCTGGTATTGACATTCTTATATAGCAAGTTACCATTACATAATATGCTCAAGAAAATAGTCCTCTTTGTGCAGTTTCTTAAGCGTACTAAGTGTGAAAAACACATTCACATATGTAAAAGGGTAATTTTTAAAAAAGTTCCAGATACAGAGGTATGAACATCTTTCCACCTGCCTACCATTAAGCCCTGTAAATTATTTATTTCCTGTATATATGCCATCTGTCCCTGTATATACATACAATTTACATGTAAGACTATATATAAATGACTGATAATGTGTTCTTGGTTGGTGTCAGAGCTATAACTCTCAGCTTTGATTATTCTCTTCTCATATACTATCCAGGGGACTGCAGGACTTAACCTGGTCCTATTTGGAGAGCTTAAAAAGGGAATCAGATATTGTATATAACCATTTTATTTAAAAAAAATCAGACTCACTTGCTGGTCACATATATAAATGTTTTTTATACTATCTATAAAGCATATAGTAGGGAAGTCAACAAATACTTAGAACAGAGATGGCAAATAGGTGCTCTCCGTCCTCATTCTGCGGCCACATCTTTACACAACTTCATTGATCAGGATATGTTTCACCATCTTTGAATTAAGTAGGTATTTTTTTTTTTCTCAGCAGCTTTTCCAGTAGTCACAGTGCAGTGGCCTGTCTGCCTTTTTTTATTAATTACACACAACAGCGGTTTTTGAAAATTAAGAGATTTTATGGTATCAACACTGGGTTTATTCATATTTACTTTACATATTGTTTACTGGGGCTAAACTTTTCAAAAAGCAGCAGAACTACCCAGGGTACCTGGCTGGCTCAGTCAGAAGAGCATGCAACTCTTGATTTCAGGGTTGTGAGTTCAAGTCCCAGGTTGGGCATAGAGATTATTTAAAAAAAAAAAAAAAAAAACTTAAAAAAAAAAAGGCTATAGGACTACCAAAAGTTACAGAAATTTTTTTCTTTCGTGAGTCAACAAAAAGTGATGGCATAAAATTATCATTGGAACACTATTACATTGACTAATGGAGGTTATTTTCTCCATTGGCATATATATAGCCTAGTTCCTTACAAATTGAGAAATGCCAGGATACTTTACCCTAATTGTAGTTTTGAGGGGAACTTGATTAGATGAAACATGGAAAAGCATGTAAATTTCTATTACTAGAAACTTACTATAAAAATGTTTACAATACTGAAACCTTATGAATTAATACGTTGACTTAATATACTTTTAAAATCTTTTTTAGCATCTTTGATTTTAAATTGATCAGTAGGTATTTTAAAACTTATTCTCTGTGTTATGATTCCTTGTTCTATTTTACAGATACACCATTGTATTTATCTATTATGCATTCTGCTTGGTATTGATGATGCTGCTCCGACCACTTCTCGTAAAGAAGATTGCCTGTGGGTTAGGAAAGTCTGATCGATTTAAAAGTATTTATGCTGCACTGTACTTCTTCCCAATTTTAACTGTGCTTCAGGCAGTTGGCGGAGGCCTTTTATGTAAGTTTGATGGGTCAAGTCAATGAAATATATTTTATTTTTATGTGTGATAAACTATTTTCCTTAAGTATAATTTTGGAAATTTTTCTTCAAAATAGTTTTTTTAATCCTTGAAAATACATATTTTTGCTAAAACATAATCAGTCCTATAAAAAACGTAAAAAAAAGGGCTTCTTGGAATGGAATGTTCTCAGACTAATCAAAGCTGATTTCTATTTAAAGAATACTTTGAATCTGAAGCTTTGAACCTAAGTAGGAATATTTTTAAAACCTGAGTATAAATTAAAAAATAAGAACTTATTTTTACATATAATATATAGAAACTATTGTTTGATAATATATACTAACGTATATTATCCTTAAGTTATGTCTTTAGGTTTGTTGTTTGTTTTATGTCTTCAGTTTTTGAGTTCCTTTATCAAAGCTTTTTAGGTACAATAAAAGAATCCTCAGTGTATTCTTTATTTTAATATAGCTATTTATTTATTCAGTAACTATGTAGGCTGAATTGTGACTCAAAAGAAGAATAAGAAAAAGTTGGTGTTAAAGGACTGACATACTAGTAAGAAAGCTATAAGTAGCGGAGAGAATGTAGTATAGTACTTACTTGAATATGTGACATTGAATATTGCAGGGCTGTTAGATGCCATCTTTTATATGAACCCTGCCGGTTACAGAGGACAAGGCTTCTGGCCTAAAGGAACTAGGCAAGATTGGCATCATAATGTAGCATGGTAATGAATTTGGTTCTGGAGGAGGATGGCACTGTGAAGGTGAGGCCAAGGGAAGAGGAAACTGGAGACTAGTCAGAGGTCTGTTATCCCTCATATTCTAGTTTACTGATACATTGTTTCAGTTGACCTACATAATATTTGAAAATGTATAGGTTCCTTCTAGCTCCCACCATTCCCTATTTTCTTAGATTTGGCCCACTTCCCTTATTCACCTGCTTGGCTGTCCTCTGGAGGTGTTTGAGGTTGCTGTTCTTGCTCTTGGGAATAGAGACCTACTCTTTAAGGATTTTAGACAGCAGAGTGACATACATAGGTTTGCATTTTGGATAGAGAACTTGGTAGCAGTGTGGAGGATGGATTGGCGGGGGAGGAGGACCTGGAGGATCAGGTAAGACGTTATTGCAGCTAGCCAGGCCGGACTGGCCTAAAGTAGAGAAACACTGGAAATGGAGAGTATTTTGAAGATAGAGTTAACTAAACTAGGTAACTGATTAAAAACACAGGTGAGGGAATAGGGGAATATGATAGAGTAGCTTTCTGACTTTTTCTGACTTAGTAACTGGTGAATAGAGCAATAGAAGCAGTTATTAGAAGAAGCAAATAAAATAGGTTGATGAGAAGTGAATCTGGTTTTAGCTGTTCATGGAATATTCACTAAAGTACAGGTAATTATTTATACCAGTCTGGCACTTAGGAGAGCTGTCTAGGCGGAAAGGATTTAGGAATTGTCAGCCTCCACCCTGTGTCCTAGACTACAACTGGTGCTGTTGTGCAGAACCTCTTGAGGGGAATAGCTGTGGAAAGTGGGTCAGGATTTGGGAAGTTAACCCAGGAGACTGCCAGACCCCACTGCTTCATATACTGTGGCTGCCGATATTGCAGAATGCTTTGTCCCACATAGAACGTCAGATCATTTTGTTAACAAGCCTCTGCTCAAAACACATTCATTGTGAGGATCAAGGAGTTAGTGTTCATTTGCACTAAATCTAAATGTATGCAGTCTGCTGAGAGTAGTCAGAGGATGTCATACCAACTTGTAATTTTATGATATTGGAAAAAAAAGTAGATAATTTTGGTTTGTTGGGGTATCTTAGTCACTTCAGACTGCTATAAAAGTACCATAGACGAGGTGGCTTGCATACAACAGAAATTTTTTTCTCACAGTCCTGGAGAATGGGAAGTCCAAGAGCAAGGCACCAGCAGATTTGGTGTCTGGATAAGAGCCCCCACAGTGTCCTCATGTGGCAGAAGTTGGGGGTGGAGGGCTCTCTTATGTAAACACACTATTTTCATTCACAAGGGCTCTGCCCTCATGTCCTGATCACTTCCCAAAGGCTCCACCTCCAAATCCCAACACATCGCAAGTTTAGGATTTCAGCAGGAGAATTTTGGGGCACACAAACATTCTGTTCATAACAAGGAAATAGAGATGTCTGAGCAAAGTAGAGCAGCAAGCAGCTTCTGGTAGCTTAAGATACCTGGGTCTAGGGAGAGGGACCCTGGAGGTATTAGGAAGAGGTCTGTGACAAATTTTACCTCCTTGGAATTATTATTGAAGCCAATTTTTAAGTGTAATCTGCTTCAGAACCACTAGGGGAACTAAAATGCAGATTCTCAGGCCTTACCCTTGGGCCTAGTTGCTCAAAATCTCAAATTATTTTACACCCTAGAGTAAGAACCATGCCTGAGCCCAAGACCACCCTCCACTACCCGAAGTTTAGGCCTTGTTAGAAACTTCCTTTCCCTCTTTTTAAACATAGATGGCTTTTTACTACTCAGTCTTAAATTTGTAGCATTAGCAATATTGTTTATAAATTAAATGAGGTGTTTTTGAATGGTTGGTTGAGGACCTAATCGCTGTCTGTGAAGTAAAAGATGGTAAATGTCAAATAAGGCATTCAGTTATTTAGTAAGTTGGAATTGGGCCTGTATAGATAAGTCAGAATTTCTGGCTTCTGCTTTCTGAATTAACATTTGAAATTTTTCCAAATGGGTTCCACTGCGATGTAGAATGATTAGTGGTTTCATAAATTGAACTTGTTTTAAAATAATTATATGAAAAATAATTCATGATTTTATTCTCAATTTGTTCATTTGTTTTAGTGTGCTATAAATTGAAAACATTTTAAGAGAAAAATAGTGTTTTATGAAAAGTTTTGCTTGCAGTAGAAATATCTAGAATTTTGACATAAAGAACACTGAATGATCCATTTGTCCTTTGAGGTTTATTGACACTGAACTTTTCTAAAGAGTTATTAAAACTGTGTAGCTCTTCTCAACCAGTGTCCCCCCTCTGGACCACAAAACAAAATTATTTGAGTAATTACTTTCTCAGTCCTCCCAAGTTCGGTACATACTAGTGTTCTCGAAGCACGACAGAAGTTAATTCTTTACATTCAATGGATGCCTCAAGGTAGGGTCTTCAAAGCTGGACCAAGGAGTTTTACATTTTTAAAATTACAATTTACAACTTAAAATACAATTTACAATTTTAAAATTAAAAGAAAAATAATTCTTAACGTGAAAATTATGTGAAATTTGGATTTTATTACCCCTAAAGTTTTGTTGGAACATTGCCACACCCATTCATTTCTGGATTGTCTGGCTGTACCCACTGCAGCAGGGATTTGGGTGATGGAGACAGTCACTGTGAGGCCCACAAGGCCAAAAATATTTACTATCTGGCCTTTTACAGAAAGATTGCTGACCCCTGCCTTAGGGCATTAGGACTTAAGTCTCTCATAGGACTGGTTGAGAAAGTTTTCACTATGAGGAGAATTATGCTGTTTGAATTTTTTTGATGGTTTATTCAGAAAATTTGTTTAATTTTCAATATAATACCAATGTTTGTTTTTTTCAGATTATGCCTTCCCATACATTATATTAGTATTGTCTTTGGTTACTCTGGCTGTGTACATGTCAGCTTCTGAAATAGAGGTAGGAAATCTTTTTTTCCTTTGTTAAAGGTTTTTTTGATTGATTGTTTTTTAATTTAACAACTGAATAGAATAGTACATATGATATGGTACAGCTGATTGATTTAGGAATGGCTATTTGATGGCACTCAGTAGCTGTTAGCATTTTAAGTTTATGCAAGGTTGTATATTGGACTGTATTTGCTTGGGAAATTCATGCAGTGGTAGACTCAACTATCCAGCATATTGGAGAAAAAACAATCATATCACATAACTTACACACATAGAAAATGTTTAATTATTGAAATGTTGAAAGTTATTAATACTGTTTTGAAGGAAACATGAAATGCTTTATTGTGTGTAGAACTAATTTTACACTTTATTTTACATTGGCAACACTGACAGTCATCAGTAATTATATACATTTTGTACTCAGTTTTCTTCCCAACTTTATTGATTATGGATGTTTTTTACTTTTGCATTCTAATATTTTGGTGATTTGGAAATAATGTCATAGTCACATTAGTTTTGACCCTGTTCCTGTTTTGTGATCTCCGTCTTCTGCCTCTTTTTAGTATTTCAGTGGAAGGCCACTGTTAGAACTCTTTGATTTATTCCTTTAACTTGAAAGGAATAAAAGTGTTGCTTGCTAATCTAGTGCCTTGGCACAATCTTCAGGTGCTGTACTACTGTTGGTAAGGTGTGTGATTTCTCAAGATTCTTTTGTAAATAAGTTCAACCCAGGGGAAGTAAGTTGTTATCTACTTTGGAGTCATTGCTGTTACTCTTTTTTCTTTTACATTAGTGAAAGAATGAGAGGGAATGACTTTCAGCCAGAATAATAGTAGAGGAACTAGACAGAATATTTTTATGGTGATTTACATCTTTTCTTTTGTATTCTGTCTCCATTTCTGCTTTATAATCCTTAATCAACAACACAACATTTTTAAAGAAGATAAGCAGATTCATTTTTGAGGGAGACATGATTGGATATTTCAATAAAATGAAGTTTTCGAATTTTTGTTTGTTATCTGTAACTACTATGGATAGCTAAACTAGCTTGAAACTGATCTCTCTGCTCTAGGAATCTCTCCTATATAAAATGTTCATGTACTTCAAGTAGCACTTTGTAATGAATCAGAAATAGGGAAAAGAAAAGTCTAGTTCTAGGTGAGTTAATGAGTCATTTAATAAGAGAGAGTTGGTAACCTTCTGCAAATTACATTTTAGTGTGTTTATTAGCTCCTTTAGATATTACTTTTATAATCACTTATTCCCTCCAATTTCTACATATTAGAAAGCTGTTCAAAGATTAAAGGAAATCAGGCTGTTCACATGTCATTTGTGCTCCTTTTTAATTATCCAGGCAGCAGACTCCAAGAATACTAAGAGTGAGGAAGTTGGGTGTATATACCTCCTCCTTCCTGCCTATAAGACTCAGTTACAGTGGATCAGGGCAGGGAAAAGGCACATCATGTGGAGTTCCCTTCTGGTTCATATCTCTCAGAAGAAACTGTAGTGTTTCCAGGGTTAAATGGTGGTGTGGACTAGAATTGAGAGACATGGGCTCCTGTTTTGGTGCTGCCCCTGATTGTTTATTATGGCTGTTGGAAGCCTCAGTTTCCTCATCTGTAAAGTGTAGTGATTAGACTGAATAATTTCTTGGGTCCTTTTTAGGTCAAACATTGTGTGATTCTGAGATTATTGTGTGGAAACAGTACATTTTATTTTTATTGAAGTATTAACATCAGTGTTATGTTAGTTTCAAGTGTACAGTATAATCAGCAATTCTGTACATTACTCTATGCTCATGATTTGTGTACTCAACCCCCTTTTTTCACCTACCTCCCCTCTCGTAATCACCAGTTTGTTCTCTGTATTTGAGTCTTTCTTCTTTTATTTTGTTTTTTTTCCCCCTTTTTATCCTTTGTTTCTTAAATTCCACATTATGAGTGAAATCATATGGTATTTGTCTTTCTCTGATTGAAAGACTTCACTTAGCAATATACCTTCTAGGTCTCTCCATATTGTTGCAAATGGCAAGATCTCATCCTTTCTTATGGCTAAGTAATATCCCATTGTTTATGTGTACCACACCTTTATCCATTCATCTGTCTATGGACACTTGGGTTGCTTCCATCATCTTGGCTATGTAAATAATGAAGTGCACATATCTTTTCAGATTAGTGTTTTCATTTTCTTTGGGTAAATACCCAGTAGTGGATTTGGGTAATCTATTTTTAATTTTTTGAGGACCCTCCATACTATTTAGCACAATGACTGCACCAATTGGCATTCCCGGTGCACAAGGGTCCTTTTTCTCCACATCTTGGCCAACGTGTGTTTCTTGTGTTCTTGATTTTAGCTACTCTGACAAGTCTAAGGTGATATCTCATTGTAGTTTTGATTTTGAATTTCCCTGGTGATTAGTGATGTTGACCATCTTTTCCTATGTCTATTGGCCATCTCTAAGTCTTTCTTGGGAAAACTGTCTAAGTCCTCTGCCCATTTTTTTAAATCAGATCAAATTAAGTTGAGTTGTAGAAGTTACAGGATATACGGATGTTGAGTGTTGGGTGTTGAGTTGTAGAAGTTATAGGATATACAGATATATGCATATCTGTATTAATTTATATATATATACACACACACACACATATAAAATATACATCCATATTAACCCCTTATCAAATATATAACTTGCAAATACCTTCTCCCCTTCATTAGACTGCCTTTTTGTTTTGTTGATGGTTTCTTTCACTATGTAGCAGCTTTTTATTTTGGTGTAGTCCCAATGCTTTGCTTTTGCTTCTTTTTCCCTTGCCTGAGGAGACCTAGGTAGCCATTGTCAAATTACTGCCTATTTTGTTCTAGGAATTTTGTGGTTTCAGTTCTCATATTTAGGCCTTTAATCTATTTTGAGTTTATTTTTGTGTATGGGTAAGAAAGTGGTCCGGCTTCATTCCTTTGCATGTAGGTGCACAGTTTTCATAGCGCCATTTATTGAAGAGACTTTTTCCCTTTGTATACTCTTGCCTCCCTTGTCCTAGATTATTACTCTATGCATGGGTTTATCTCAGGGCTTTCTATTCTATTCCGTTGATCTATGTGTCTCTTTCTGTGCCAGGACCTTCCTGCTTTGATTACTGCAGCTTTGTAGTGTGTCTTGAAATCTGGGATTGTCATAACTCCAGCTTTTTCTTTCTCAAGATTGCTTTGGCCATTTAGGATTTTTTTGTGGTTCCAAACAAATTTTCCGATTATTCTACTTCTGTAGAAAATGTTGTTGCTGTTTCGATAGGGATTGCATTACATCTGTAGATTTCTTTGGGTGGTATAAACATTTTAACATGGGTCTTCCAGTTCATGAGCATGGAGTTTCCATTTGTTTGTGTCACCTTCCGTTTCTCTCATTAGTGTTTTATAATTTTCAGAGTACAGGTCTTCCGTTTCCTTGGTGTATTTTTGTTTGTTTTGTTGTTGTTGTTTTTTAAAGATTTTATTCATTTATTTGACAGAGAGACAGTGAGAGGGAACTTAAGTAGGGGGAGTGAGAGAGGGAGAAGCAGGCTCCCCGCCGAGCAGAGAGCCCAATGCAGGGTTTGGTCCTGGTACCCTGGGATCATGACCTGAGCCAAGGGCAAACACTTAAAGACTGAACTACCCAGGTGCCTCTCGCTTCCTTGGTTTAGTTTATTCCTAGATGTTTTATTATTCTCGTACAATGTAAATAAGATTGTTTAATTTCTCATTCTGCTACTTTGTTATTAGTGTATAGAAATTCAACAGATTTCTGTTCATTAATTTTGTATCCTGCGACTTCACTGAATTCATTTATCAGTTCTGGTAGTTTTTTGGTGGAGTCTTTAGAGTTTTCTATATATAGTATCATGTAATCTGCAAATTGTGGAAGTTTTACTTCTTCCTTACTAATTTGAATGTCTTTTGTTTTGTTGTTTTTTCTTGTTTCTGTGGCTAAAACTTCTAGTATTCTGTTGAAGTGGTGAGAGTGAACGTCCTTTCCTTGTTCCTGATCTTAGAGGAAGAGCCCTTGGTTTTTCACCATTTAGTAAGATATTAGCTGTGAGGTTTTTATATACAGCCTTTACTATGTTGAGGTTCCTTTCCTCTAGACCTACTTTGTTGAGAGGTTTTTATCACAAACAGATGGTTGTGCTTTGTCAGAAGCTTTTTCTGCATCTGTTTAAATGATGCTATGATTTTTATCCTTTCTCTCATTAACGTGATTATCATATTGATTTTGTCAATACTGAACCACCCTTGCAACCTGGAATAAAACCCACTTGATTGTGGAGAATAATTTTTTTAGTGTATTGTTCCATTTGGTTTACCAATATTTTGTTTAGGCTTTTTGCATCTATGTTCATCAGAGGTACTGGCCTGTAGTTTCCCCCTTTTTTTGTGGTGTCCTTATCTGATTTTGTTACCAGGGTAATGCTGGCCTTGTAGAATAAATTTGGAAGCTTTCCTTCCTTTTCTATTTTTTGGAATAGATTGAGAAGAATGGGTATTAATTCTTTTTTAAATGTCTGATAAAATTCACTTGTCATGCCATCTGGTCTTGGACTTTATTTTCTTGGGAGCGTTTCGATTACTGATTCCATTCCATTAATAATAATTGGTCTGTTCAAGTTTTCTATTTCCTCCTGATTCACTTTTGAGAGATTATATGCTTCTAGGAATGTATCCATTTCTTTAAACTTGTCCAATTTATTGGCATGTAATTTTTCATAATAATATTCCTTTAACATCCTTTTTATTTCTGTGGTGTCAGTCATTTCTTCTCCTTTTCTGGTTTTATTTGAGACCTTTTTTCTTGCTGAGTCTGGCTAAAGGTTTATCAATTTTGTTGATCATCAAAGAGCCAGCTCGTGTTTCACTGATCTGTTCAATTTTCTCTTTCTTTTCTTTTCTTTTCTTTCTTTTCCTTCCTTCCTTCCTTCCTTCCTTCCTTCCTTTTGCCTCTATTTCATTTACGTCTGCTCTAATCTTTATTATTTTCTTCCTTCTCGTTTTGGGATTTGTTCTTTCTCTCGGTCCTTTAGCGGTAAGGTTACTTTGTTTGAGATGTTTATTTCTTGAGGTAGGCCTCTGTTGCTATAATCTTTCCTCTTAGAACAGTTTTTTCTGCATCTGAAAGATACTGAACCATTGTAGTTTTCATTTGTCTCATGTACTTTTTTATTTCCTCTTTGGTATCTTGGTTGACCCATTAATCGTTTAGTAACATGTTATTTAGCCTCCATGTATTTGTGTTCTTTCTAGACTTTTTCTTATGATTCCTAGTTTCATCCCTTTGTGGTTGGAAAAGATGCATGACATGATTTTGATCTTTTTAAGTTTGTTGAGACTTTTTTTGTGGCCTAACACGTGATCCATTCTGGAAAAGATCCCATGCACACTTGAAAAGAATGTGTAATCCACTGTTTTTGGGTGGAATGTATGAATATATCATTTAGGTCCATCTGGTCTCATGTCATTCATAGCCATTGTGTCCTTTTTGATTTGTCTGAATAATGTATCCATTGATGAAAGTGGAATATTGAAGTCCCCAACAATTATTGTATTACTGTTAGTTTCTTCCTATCTGTTAATAGTTGCTTTATGTATTAGGTGCTCCCTTTTTGGGTGCATAGATATTTATAATTGTTCTATCCTCTTGTTGAATCGTTCCCTTTATAATTATATAGTTATCTCTTGGTACACTCCTTGTTTTAAATTCTATTTTGTCCCATA
The DNA here is from genome assembly GCF_009829155.1 of Mustela erminea. Lineage (NCBI taxonomy): Eukaryota > Metazoa > Chordata > Mammalia > Carnivora > Mustelidae > Mustela > Mustela erminea. Next base: position 107,213,429 of record NC_045618.1, read on the forward strand.
TAAGTATTGCTAACCCAACTGTCTTCTAACTTCTGTTTGCGTGATGTGTTTTTCTGTCCCTTCACTTTCAATCTTACATGTGTGTTTAGGTCTGAAGAAAAGTCTGTTAAAGGCAGCACTTAGATGGATTTTGCTTTTGTTTTTTTATCCATTCTGTACCCTATGTCTTTGGATTGTAGTATTCAGTCCATTTATACTCAAAGTAATTATTGATAGGTATGTACTTATTGCCATTGTTACTTGTCTCACTGTTATTTTTGTAGTTCTCTGCTCCTCTTTTTTCTCTTTCCTGTGGTTTGATGCCTTCAGTGTTATGCTTGGATTCCTTTCTTTTTGTGTGCATTTTATAGGTTTTTGATTTATGGTTACCATTACATTCATTTATAACTTCTTACATGTATAGCAGTCTAAATTAAGTTGTGGGTCACTTTCGTTTGAACCCATTGTAAAAGCACTAAATTTTTACCCTCCATTCCTGCCGTGTTTTACATATATGTCGTCATACTCTACATCCTTTTGTCAGTCCCTTGACGGCTTTTTATAGATATAACTGATTTTACTGTTTTTACATTTTACTCTCCATAATGGTTTTATATGTGGTTAATCTTTTATTACATGTTTGCATTTACCAGTGACATTTTTTCCTTTTATAGCTTTCTTACTCCTTATTATGGGTTTGTTTGTTTGTTTGTTTGTTTGTTTTTTCACTCGGAATTCCCTTTAACATCTCCTGTAAGGCTGGTTTAGTGGTTGGGAAAACTCCTGTCTCCCTCAGCGCTGCAATAACAGTCTTGCTGAATAGAGTATTCTTGGTTACAGGTTTTTTTCTTTAACCATTTTGAAAATATTGTGCCATTCCCTTCAGGCCTGCAGAGTTTTTGCTGAAAAATCACCTGATACGGTCTTAAGGAGTTTCCTTTATGTGTAATTGCTTTCTCTTCTCTTGCTGCTTATACGATCTCTATCACTACTTTTGCCATTTTAATTATTGTGTCTTGGGTTTTGTTAGGTGCTGTCTGTGCTCCCTGCATCTGGATGTCTGTTTTCTTCCCCAGATTAGGGAAGTTTCAGCTTTTATTTCTTCAAATAAATTTTCTGCACCTTCTGGGATCCCTATTATGTGACTATTGTTATGCTTGATGGTGTCACTTAACCTGTTCTCCTTTTTTAGTACATTTTTTTGTTTGTTTGCTGTTCAGGTTGGCTGCTTTCCATTACACCAGTCTTCCAGATACTGATCTGTTCTTCTCCCTTCTCTATTGATTTCGAGTGTAATTTTCATTTCAGTTATTAGTTCTTCATTTCCAACTGGTTGTGTTTTATATTTTGTATATCTTTATTGAAGGTCTCACTGAGATCCTCTGCTCAATTATGACCATTACTTTATCAGGCATGTTGCTTATCTTTCCTTTGGGGATTATTCCTTGGTCTCCTCATTTTGTCTAACTCTGTTTTTTTCCTTTGTATTAGAAAAGTCAGCTACATCTCCTGATCTGGAAAGTAGTGGCCTTATGAAGAAGGGGTCCTGTGGCACAGTGCTGCCATTCACCAGAACCAGGCACTGCAAGGGTACCTCCTCTGTGGGGTATATGGGCCTTGCTGTTGGGGCTGTGTCAGTCCAGTCAGCTGCAGTGGCTTCCTTCATCTGCTCAGGGCATACCAGGCAGGGTTTGGGGCCCGAGGGCCTGTAGTTGGGCAGGATTGGCAGTCAGACCAGATGCCTGTCCCCCTTCTGTGTGTTGGGGCTGCAGCTAAATCACTCTCCAGGGTTAACCTCTCCCTTCCCTGTCCCCGAGAGATTTTCATAGGTCAGTGGGCCTAGCAATCACACCAGATGCTTGTTCCCATCTGTCTGTTGCAGCTACCATGGCACTGATCAGCAGGGTACTTCCTCTGCACTTTTGGTTATAAGGGCAGGAGCCACTTTGGAATGCTGCCATCTCTCCTGGGGTTGCGTGCAGAGTGTGTGGGGGCAGGAGGGACACCTGCTGAGTGAATCTGCAAGAGAACATGGGCTGGGTGTGGTGGTAGCAAGCTAGGTGAAGAGTGTTCTGCTGGTTCCTGCAAGTGTCTGGGTAATGAGGTCGGGGAATGTGCTAGCTCTTTTGTTCTTGGATAAGTTTCCTAAAGATCCCTGCCCCTACAGTGAACGTTCTGAAATTAGTAAATCTCCTTCTCATACACCCCTGGTGCTTTTCAAACTGCTGCTTCTAGCTGTATTTCTGTTAGGTTGTTATGCTGGCTCTTTTTTGTTGTTTTTTTTTTTTTTTTAATTCTAGTTAGTTAACCTCTAGTGTAATACTGGTTTCAGGAGTAGAATTTAGTGATTCATCACTTACCTATTATGATGGCTCTTTAATGGCTGGGAGTACTCAGTTTCTCTATTATTTTCTGGCTCTCCTGGAGCTAAGGCCCCTGATTGTAAAACAACAAAAACAAAAACCTCTTAATAAGGCCCACTGGGGGACTCCTCGCAGTGCTGGACCCCCATGCCTAGGGCTGCTGGTGTAGGGTCTGATCCTTGGGCTTCTTGTGGTTAGTCTCTCTCAGCACATGGTTCCTAACCGTCACTCCACCCTTCTTACCCTTTTTGATGTGGCTTCCTCTCTACAACTAACTGTGAAAGGTCTTCTGCTGCCAGTCTTTGGGTCATTTTCAGAGTGAGTTGCATTGATGTGTGTTATCTCCTTGTATCCGTGGGATGAGGAGAGCTTAGAATCTTCCTATTCTGCCATCCTCCCAATAAGTAATACATGTTAAATTATAACGTAATAAATTATCTAGCTTATTCAGTCCAATAACTTGTATTTGTCTTTTCTTTTACAAAATTATATAGAACTGCTATGATCTTCTGGTGAGAAAGAAAAGACTTATTGTTCTCTTCAGCCACTGGTTACTTCACGCCTATGGAATAATATCCATTTCCAGAGTGGATAAACTCGAGCAGGATTTACCCCTTTTGGCTTTGGTACCCACACCAGCTCTTTTTTACTTGTTCACGGCAAAATTTACTGAGCCTTCACGGATACTCTCCGAAGGAGCCAACGGACACTGAATGTAAAATACCAAAAAACCTAAAAAGTGTTCTTAGTAAAAAAAAAATATATAAAACGCATTAATACTCTTCTATTGTATCTGGAAGAAAGATTAGGGGGTTTTGGACTTTTTTTTTCTGTTTTTGACTTAACAGACTTTATGGTTAGAGTTGGAAAATACAAAATGCTGTAGTAGCCTGTTACATTAAATATATACTTTAGCATTCTATGACACTAGGAGCATGTTAGGAAGCCCTTGCCTCCTCAACAATTTATTCTTTAGAGCAAAATCATGTTTCTCTATATCTTGGTAAGTATAATCTGAAATCCCAAGCATTGGCCTAATTGTGCATGTCTGTTGTATTTCAATTTGTTTTTCAAATATAATGAATTATAAGGACAAACATACCTTGTGGTCTGATAGCAAATATGAAAATGATGTATGTTGTTTATTGTTATTTATTTTTACCAATACAGTATTTTGATTATAAAAATAGAGGATAATTTATATAACAAGTTTTCTTTTTATGGGTAGTTTGGTTGAAGACATCTTCTGATGATTGTTTCTGTTAAGAAAAACAATAAAATGCTTAACTACAAAAAATCTCAGATGTTGACATTTAATTGTATTTTGCCACACTACTTGTGGAAGTAATTCAGACTTAAGTAGTCCAAATGAATAAATACATGTATTCACATAGTCCCTTCCTCTTTGATCTCATTTTTGAAGGATATATAGACAATGCCATATTTTATTGATCCTGAAACTTTTTTCACATTGTGACATCTCTGAATTAGGATGCATCTTAAAATTGATACCTTCTAAAACTAAATACAGAATATATACAAGATACAGTTTTTCTGTGGTTAGTTATTAATAGGTGTGCTGTGGATTTTATGCTCGGAACCCTTTAAGAGATCCATGTGGGAGCAAAATAAGGTTTTTTTGGCACTTAACCTAATAATCTGCCCGTTTTCTCCATTTGTATTGTTTAGAAGGTTATTTACAGATTCTATTTAGTGGGGATTATGCAGGTTTGTTAAACTTAGGACATCCATTGACCATTGCAAAATATGAAAGAAAGTGCACTCACTTGTTTTATAGTTTTGTTTGTGCCTTTTAAATTCACAGCAATTGTAGCCTTCAAGTTATTTTGTTAGCTTTTCGTTGTTAATGTTTTTCATAGTACATTCAACCACCGGGGGATGGACTTTTTTGATACGGATTTGTTTCTTCTTTTCTGTAAGAGTAAAAATAAAATGCAAAAATTCTGTGTATGTCACACAAGTTTGGGTGGTTATTAGTGTGCATTAAAATTCTAAATTTCCCAAAGAATCCTCAACTGGACAATTGTGTAATCTGGGACGTGGTGTGGCAGGGGAGGGAGGTGTAGGGAGCCACGTATCTGATTACCAGGACCATATCTGTCCCTCCACATGGAGGGACAAGTGTTAAAATGGCGCCATTTTAACAGTTATCTTTTCTGATTTCCTATTCTAGCAGAAAAATGTGTGTGCAAGAGGAAAAATCATGCAAGTAATTATAATTCTTCAAATGCAAAGATTCTCAGGAATACTTAAATAGGTATGTGCATTTTTCATTGGCTTTAAGAACAAGACCAGAACAAATCATAGCAACTGTGGTTGCTAATGTTACTAAATGATCTGTTAAAACGTGGTTATTAAACATATAAACAAATCACCTTCGTCCTGGCTCAGCTTTGTTCAGTTTTAACTTATGTCCTTATAGGGCATTACAACTCTCACTGCTATAGTGCATGGTAATTATTTTGCTAACCAGTGCTGGATAGGTAATTTAAAGGTCAAAATATTTTGATTTGGGTCAACTGATAAATTTAACAATTACATGGTTATTTATTTGTCTAAAACTGTTCGTTTGCAAGATGTGGCAACCCATTGGAGCCCACTGGAGAGAGGTCTAAAACATGCCTGGGTCCCACTCCGAGAGATTTAGAATTGGCCTAGGGTACAGGCTGAGCAGAAGGATTTTTTTAAACCTCTTACAGGTGATTCTAATTCTTGAGAGTATGATAAACTCTTCTTAGAGTTTAGAGAAAACTCTTCTTAGTTCTAGAGAAAACTCTTCTTAGTTCAGATGCTTAATTTTTCCAAAAGACCTTTTGACAATTTTTCAGCAAACTTTTAAAATTACCTTACTGAAATTTTGATTCTGCCTTAATGTTTCTTTTCCAGAATTAAATGATCAAAATACAACTCTCAGGTCCTCATCACCATAGTAAAAAGGTGATGACAATGTAGACAAATTTGGTATTTCTTTTAAAATATCCCTTGACCTTAAAAAAAGTTTTCTGTACTGCACATATCAAGTGAAAATATTTGGTTAATACACAAGTTATTTATCTGTAACTTGTTATATAAGACTTGGGGACTTCTAGAATTTTAAAACAATTATTTTTAATACTTCTTAAAAAATAATCTATACTCAGTTACTATTTGATTTAGGAGTACACACTGAGAGTTAGCTTGTTTACCTTTTATTTGCAAGAAGGAATGTTAAGGCAAAAAGTAACGATCTTCATTTTCAAGATAAATCTGGCATTTTAAGTTCTGATAAGCCTGTCCTCCACATGTGCCAGTCGGAATCCCCAGCACATACCCACTCAGCCATGCTATCGCAGTCCTCGGCCAGAGCACATCTATTGCCCTCTCAGGAAGACATCCCTATGTATTCCCAACACCTAAAAAAAAGCTTGGAGGTTCCTCTCTTTATCCTCTCACAGCCACTCACTAGAAGGAATCCCTTATATATGCTCTTTCCTTGTTTGTTCTCTCAGTGTATGCACATCGAGGTTCAGGGACCGGGTCTTATTCAGCTTAGTGACTGCAGCATTTGCTCTCTTGCCAGGCTCAAAGGTGCTCCATCTGCTTCTGGAGCTTGGTGCAGCATTCCGGAAGGAGAGGGCCAGGATCTGCACAGCTGCAGTGACAGATGGTGTCCAGAAGAGGACAAGCAAGAGCTGTTGAGCTGGAAGAGATCAAGGCCTTCTCTAGAAGTTCCATCCTTTAAAAGATTTTTATTTATTTATTTGACAGACAAAGATCACAAGTAGGCAGAGAGGCAGGCAGAGGGAGAGGAGGAAGCAGGCTCTCCTCCTTGAGGAGCAGAGAGCCCGATGCAGGACTCGATCCCAGGACCCTGGGATCATGACCTGAGCCAAAGGCAGAGGCTTTAACCCACTGAGCCACTCAGGCGCCCCTAGAAGTTCCATCCTCGAGCACAGCCATTCAACAGGGAAAATCCAAAAGCTAGATTACAGGTGGCTCAGAGATGGTCAGGTAATCCAAGGAGCTGCGGTTGACTATCATCTCCCACAGGAGGGTGCTAGATTTCAAGAGATCTGATGAGTGCCTAATTTGGGTCTGATGCTCTATAACTTGCAGTTAACTATCCATATTTTACAACCAGGGAAACTGGGGAGTAGAGATTAAATAACACGTAATAAGCAGAGCCAATATCTGAGCCTAGGCCCACCTACCTTCAAAGCCCACACAGTGCCAGTGCTCCAGGAACAGAAATAAGAGGAGTTAAGGAAGCCAGAAAACTTCCTTGTGCTCTCAGCTCAATTTCTGGTCCTTCAGAGCCCTCTCCCCATTCCTTAACTAGGGTCAAGTCTCTTCCCCAGTTAGGTTCTCTCATAGTTCTTTTGGACATTTCTCCAACACTGCTGCATTGCCACATTCGACCCCACAAATGAGAAATGTTTAGGTGAATGTGACATAAATGGGGGAGGGATTGTTAGGGATAATGACGTTATTTGGTTAGTTTTTTAAATGCCTTTTTGATAGTACTGGCTACAGTAAAATAACGAGGTTCTTTGTTACCCAAAGCTTTGAGAAGTTACTTACTATGGAGGTCTGTTTCCGATTCCTGTTCCATAAGATCACGCAACTCGTCAAGATTCCCTTCTAGCCAAATGCTGATATGTTCAATGTTTTCATCTCTTTCCTTCAGCTTTGTTGTTAGGTTTTTTATTTCTTGCAAAATCTCATCACCACTGCTTACCAGTTCCTTTAAAAAAATAATATTTTGGGATGTGTGAATATAAATTCCAACCAAATAAATAAAAACATTGAGTGAATCATATCTAAGACAAAAATATGTATGTAAAATTGGTATTACTCATGCAAAATAAATGTCCATATCGCATTTACAAAGTTCTGTAGAAGATCTCAGAAGAAAACAGATTAGCAAATGAGACAATTGAATGGAATGCTCACTACCTCTAACCTTGGCAGGGATGGGGGCTGAATAAGAAGCTCGCTCACCTTCAGAGCTGCATGGAACTTCAGGGCATAATCGGCATGGCTTACAGCTGAAGAGAAAAAACTTTGGAACCAGGCTAGATCTGAGCTTTAAATCCCCATAGGTTCATTAACTGTTTGGTCTTGGGCAAAGTTACTTAAACTGTGAACCTCAGTAGCCTCATCTGGAAAAGGTTAAAGTCTGAGCCAGAATCATATGTAAACTTTAAATACTCAAGAGAGTGGCAAAGCCAGGATTTAAACTCCACCTAGCAGCCTTTGCGGGGGAGGGGGAAGCGGTGAGAGGAGCAGGGCAGGTAAAACATGGAGGACAGATGGACTTCAGACCTGACAAATCTGTCCTAAAATAGTGTGTGTGCGATTTGTGTTTGCAGGTGGAGGTGGGGTGTAGATTCCTCTACCAATCCTCCAGATTGGTAGAGGAGGAAGACAGTGTCCCAAAAGATTAAGATTTTAGTGACATTTGGCCCCGCTAAAAAGACAACAGCTCCAAATGGAGTCACCTAGGCAAAGCCTCACGTCACCAAACAGAATCGATTTAATTACAGTTTTGGCTCTCTCAGAAATGGAATCTTACACCAGTCTATCAGGAACCACCTCATCAGCACCAGTTAGGTCATCTGCCTAATAATCCCTGCCACCCCTAAAGGAAACTAATCTTGCAATAATCAACCTGCTTTTTGTGCTTAGTATAACTACCAGGTTCCAGCTCCCTTCAGCCTCTTGTATAGCTCCTCAGAACACCTTTTAATCTGCTAGCTGGGATGTTGCCTGATTCATGAATCATTGAACAGAGCCAATAAGATGTTTCAAATTTACTCAGGTGAATTTTTTTTTTTTTTTTAACAATACAGAGCACTCATGTTAAGATATGATGAGTGTACCAACACTGTCGATCCCCCCAATCCTGGCCCCCTACCTTATGGAGGCACACAGGTACACACATACACACAAACATTAGGTAGGTGATTATTATTAGGAATATTATATTTATGGAGGCAAAAAAAGCTCACCTTAACTGTAGCATGAAAGTCATCCCACAAATCCAAATACTCCGCTAAAATAAAAGATTTTTGAAATACAAGGGTTACAGAAATGTGAAAATTTTTATGAAAGTAGTGCTATTTGTTTTTCAAAAATTGCTTATCTAAAAATTTCCACTCCCAAAATGACAGAATAACTGAATTAGACTTGTCCACTCACTGTAAACAAGGAGGAAATATGTTAAATTTAGTAGGCTTCATGCCTGGTATGGGACTTGAACTCACATTCTTGAGATCAAGAGTCACATGCTCTATTGACTAAGCCAAAGAGGTACCCTGAATATATGTTTTAATATCCAGTTTTCAGGTACTGGAGAATGGGCAGCACAGAAATGGGACACTTAAAGGAGGGGTGACAAATGAGGCAAGCCTTAACGATCACCTGGCTTTCTGCTGGAGGGTACTTTCCAGACCTAAGTGTAAGCAAAACAAAGCAGGTTTGCACACAGACACAAAAATCTGTACAAAGATTAGCAAATTGGACCCAGCAATATATAAATACAATAATAGCTCTTTCTTTCTTTCTTTCTTTCTTTCTTTCTTTCTTTCTTTCTTTCTTTCTTTCTTTCTTTCTTTCTTTCTTTCTTTCTTTCTTTCTTTTTTTTAAATTTATTTGACAGAGATCACAAGTAGGCAGAGAGGCAGGCAGAGAGAGAGGAAGGAAAGCAGGCTCCCTGCTGAGCAGAGAGCCCGATGCAGGGGCTCCATCCCAGAAACCTGGGTTCAGGACCTGAGCCGAAAGCAGAGGCTTTAACCCACTGAGCCACTCAGGCGCCCCCACAATAATAGCTTTTGAACAAGCAGGTTTTATCTCAGGAGATTGGTTTAACATTCAAAAATGAGTTGGTGCAATTTACCATCCTAATAGCATAAAAGAAACACATGAACACCTTGAGTAGCTGAGTTTTCACAGGCACTGCACATCTTCATGACCAACGGCCTCTAATAAGTACCTTGGATGCCCAAGTCCAGGGGCCCCTTCATGGCACCACTTTGCAGGCGCTGTCACGTACCATTACTGGGGAAATCAATGCATCTGTGCAACGACACCAGGTGGCAATTTGCAATTTTGCATCTAGTTTCCTCCACACTTGCCTCATATGCCTTTGCCCTTTGCTAGTTTTACTCCATATCCTTCACTATAATGGACAAGAAGTGTAACAACTTGAGCCTGGTGAATCCTAGCTGATCATTGAGCCTAAGGACGGTCTTGAGGACCACTAATATAACACCTAAAAGCTGTAAAATCTTGCTGTGAAAAATAAGTTCCAAATAAATGGAGATGTATACTATGTTCTTGGATTGGAAGATTTTATTTTGTTAAGATGTCAGTTCTCCTCAAATTGATTTATGGATTCAATAGAAACCCAATTAAGATCCCAGCAGGCGTGTACTTATAGACAAATAAGCTATCTTTGAAAGCTTACAAGAAAATCAAAGGACCTATAATAGCCAAAATCATTGTAAAAGAGAACCAGAAACATGGAGAACTTACATTACCTGACGTCCAGATTGAGCATGAAAGTAATCAGGACAGTGTGGTATTGGTATAAAGTCAGAATAAGAAACAGACTTATAACATTGATTTTTGAAAACGTCATTGGAGTAGTACAATGCTAAGATAAGCTTTTCAAAATGGTGCTAGAACAATTGGATATACATGAGAGAAAACATAAAATTCAACTCTTACCTCACACTGTACAAAAATTTGAACTTGAATTGGAGATCTAGACATAAGAGCTGAAACTAAAAACTTACAAAAGAAAACATAGGAAAAAATCTTGGAGAACCTGGCTTAGGTGAAAATATCTTAGAACACAAAACGTACTACCCTTAAAAGATGAAATAAATAAACTAGACTTTACTCACAGGAAGAACTTTTGCTCTTTCAGGACAATATAAAGAAAATGAGAAGCCTCATACTGAAAAAGGACTCATTTCTAGAATACACAAAGATTTTAACTCAACAACACAACACAAGGTAATGAGCAAAAGATACGGACAAAAATGGGGCAGACTTTTCCAGAGATGGCCCCACAATATATTCCTTCCCACATGCTCTTCCCACAACATCACATTGACACCCCTCCCATTAGTGGTGGCATCTGTGTCCCCTTCCCTTGTACCTGGGATCTTATCTTTTGAAACGCAGCAGGCCAAGCCACTACATGGAAATTCTGGCTGTGAGTCAGCAGCAACACCAGTCACACTGAGTGAGTAGATATATCTGCAGATGACTCCAGACCCAGCTGTTGAATTACACCCAGCCATCAAGTTGCCCCAGCTCATGTCATGTAGAGAAGACATGAGTGATTTCTACCACCAAATGACCAATTGAGGAGCAAAGTAAGTGATTTGTAATAATTTGTTATGCTGCAATAGATAATTGATTCAAGACATTTCATAAAGGATGATATACAAGTGGTCAAAAAGCACATGAAAAAATACTCAATAGCATCGGTCATCAGAGAAATGCAAATAAAAATCACAACAAAATACCATTATATACCTACTAAAATGGCTTAAATGTTAAGTGTTTTGACAATTTTAAATGTTGGTGAGGAGTGGAGTATCCTGTTGCTAGTCGGATAAGACTAGCAATTCCACACCTCAGTATTTACCCAAGAGAAATGAAAACAAATATTCACAAAAATACATGTAACCAAGTAGTAACCAAGTACTGGAAACAATCCAAATGTCCTTCAAATGGTGAATGAATAAACAAAATATAGTACATCTACATAATGGAATACAACTACAGAGCTATAAAAAGGAGCAAGGCAATGATAGATGAATGGATCTAAAAAAAAAAGTTTGCTGAGACAAATAGATAAAGATGTGGTCCATATACACAGTGGAATATTACCCAGCCATCAGAAAGGATGAATACCCAAATTTTCTATCAACATGGACAGAACTGGAGGAGAATATGCTGAGTGAAATAAGTCAAGCAGAGAAAGTCAATTATCATGGTTTCACTTGTGGAACATAAGGACTAGCATGGAGGACATTAGGAGGATGAAGGGAAAAATGAAAGGGGGAAATTGGAGGGGGAGACAAACCATGAGAGACTGTGGACTCAAGAAACAAACTGAGGGTTTTAGAGGGGAGGGGCTTAGGGGGATGGGTTGGCTGGGTGATGGGTATTAAGGAGGGTACTTCTTGCATGGAGCACTGGGTTTTATACGTAAACAATAAATCTTAGAAGATGACATCAAAAACTAATGATATACTGTATGGTGACTAACAACATAATAAAAATAATTTTAAAAAATTATTTTTAAAAATTTGCTGAGTGCAAGAATCCAGGTACATAAGTGTATTTCATCATTCCATTTGTTTCTAATCCTTATTGACAAAAAGCAGATCGGGCACTGGGTGTGGTGAAAAAATAATGAATACTGTTTTTCTGAAAATAAATAAATTGAAAAAAAAAAAGGAAAAAAAAAAGCAGATTGGGGCACCTGGGTAGATTAGATGGTTAAGCTTCAACTCTTGGTTTTGGCTCAGGTCATGATCTCAGGATGTGAGATTGAGCCCCACATCAGGCTCCATTCTCAGTGTGGAGTCTGCTTGAGGTTCTTCCCCCCTCTTTCCCCTCTGCTCCTCCCCCTATTCTCATGCTATCTTTCACTTTTTATCCCTCAAAATAAAAATAAAATAGGAAAGAAAGAAAGGGAAGAAGATGAAAGAAGGAAGGAAGGGAGGAAGGAAGGAGAGAGAGAGGGAAAGAGAAGAAAAGGGGACAGAAAGAATAAGAAGGAAGGAAAGGGAAGGGAAGGAAGAAGGAAAGAAAAGAAAAATGAAGGAAAGAGAAAGAGGGAGGGAGGAAAGGAAGGAAGGGGAGAGAAAAGGAAAGGAAAGGGAAGGGGAGAGGAAATGGGAGAGGGAAGGAATGAGGGAAGGGAAGATGGGTTCCAGGCACTGCAGAGTGGGAAACCAACAACAAAGGGATGTGAGAAATTTTGCAGGGATAATATGTTCTCCATCTTGCTTGAAGTAGCAGTGGTTACAGTGGCATGTACATTTATTAAAACTCATTGAACTTTAGATGAACTCATTTTATTGTATGCAAGTCAGTAAAATTTATTTAAATAAAACAAAAAACTTATTTTTTATATGTTCAGATCACCCATGATATATTACTTACTCTGATGAGCTGTCAATTGACAAGACAGTTCACTTGATGTGGACTTGAGGTCATCTTCTCCTTTTCTGTACTGTTCTATCTTGTTCTTCATATATGCAATATACTGGAAATGAAAGACATATGATTGCTTTAAGCAGTTTAGTTACCGTAAATTATCCATGCAGTCATTTGGCACACATCTATTGATTCTTCATGCCACTGACTGCTCTCAGTACAAAGGTAACAGTGGCGAGAAGAGCCCTTGTCCAGGCTATATTCTGGTGAAGGAGAGAAAGGATCTGGCTTCTCAATAAGCATTTAAGCACCTGACAAAACATGGCATTCTGAACATAATTTGCCACAAAAAGGTATCAAAAGGTATTCTGCCTAAATGCAACGTGCCCACAAACAAAAAAGTGTTCTGTGTTGCAAAATGTGTGTGCAGGAAAAGTACCAAGGCAGCCATGCTTCTAGACTGGAGGGGTTCAGCATAAGACCTCAGAGAGAGGAGTTATCAAGTCTGGAGACCCCACAGAATTGCTCACTCCATTCGGATGTTTCACTGGGTTGAGTGATGGTGGTAGTAGTGGTTTGGGTATTAAATTCATCGTTTTCTGTTCTGACCACCCAGTGCTCAGGAATACTAAACGCTTAAGTCTCTGGGAACTTTGAAAGCATGGGCTTTGGATAGAAAAATGGCACTGATTCTGTTTCAAGAGGGAAATTAAAGGTTACTGTGAGCATAACATGGGCCTGAGTCCCTAGAAATTACTGATTTAAAAAAAAAAATCCTAGAAATTGTACCTAGGGGGCGCTTGGGTGGCTCAGTGGGTTAAGCCTCTGCCTTCAGCTCAGGTCATGATCCCAGAGTCCTGGGATCGAGCCCCTCATCGGGCTCTCTGCTCAGTGGGGAGTCTGCTTCCCCCTTTCTCTCTGCCTGCCTCTCTGCCTACTTGTGATATCTCTCCCTCCTTCTCTCTCTCTCTCTGTGTATGTCAAACAAATAAATTCATTTTTTGAAATGCTGTAGAACGGTTTTTTTTTTAAAGAAATTGCATCTACTACCACAGAAGACATAGAATTGTTTATAAGCATTTTATAGGGTCTACTCATGGGCCCTTGATCTTGTGTCAGTCTGTGTGACTTGTTGGCTAGTTTTGTAGTAAACCAGCATGAAAACCTCTGCAGGCCACATCCAAGATGACATTCTTGCCCCCTCTTTGAATGTGGATTACAGTTTGTAGACTTGTCTGGTTTCCCATAACTCTCAAATGTGTAAACATACTGAATTTTAATTTATCCATTTATTTGCTCATTTCCTTAGCTAGATGATGAGCTTCCTAAGGACTTGGGGTGGTGTCTTACCCATCTCTGTATTCATTGAGACTTCCCCAAGGCTAGGGACTCGGTGGGTGCTTAAAATGTCTGCTGAGAGAAGGGATGTAACCAGCAGAACAGAGTGGGGAGTGAATAAGATAAACAGCATTATTCAGGACCTAGTAGATAGACAATAAACTAGAAAACAGAACTTATAGAATCAGTCTTTCACACAGTCATCCATTTGCTTATCCATTACCAAAGTAGCAATAAAAATTCCAAGTATTTTAATAAATTATCTGTCATCTCGACAGGAAGATAATCTTGTGGAATATTTCCACGGGTAGACGAAATGCCTTATAAGACTGCTGCAAGGGCTAGAAGAAAGAAGATGTATTACACATGTGCAGGTTAGTGATGCTGGTACCCAGACTCTGGAGCACATTTACTTTTTCAAAGTACATTAGTACCACTTATGCCATTTTAATTCTACCAGAAACACATGATATTGGTGTATAACTGTTGCAATTGACCTGATGAAAAAGAGTACCCAGACAGGTAAAAGGATTTTTCCCTTAGAGTCTTATTGCCAAGGGACTTTTTCTTTTTCTAGCTGTTAAAAGTTATTAAAAATGTAGAGCCTTGATTTCCTCATCTATAAAAGGGACATAATATATATTATCCATATTAAAGGTTACTGTGAGCATAACACGGGCCTGAGTCCCTTTTCCATGTGAGCCATTATGCAAAACACTTGGGATACACTGATACAGATCCTTACTTTGAGGTCACTGTGGTTTACTTAAAAAAAAAAAAAAAAAGAAAGAAAGAATGATACAATCAATACAAAAACGACAGACAACTTAAAATTTTAAATGGGCAAAACACTTGAACAGGTACTAAACAAAGATGTATACAAATGGCCACCAACACATGAATAGATGCTTCATTTGATCATCAGGAAAATGCAAACTAAAACCACAATGGGATACCACTACAAACTCTCCAGATGGTCAAGTAGGAAAAAAAATAAATAACCAAAGTTTGGCAATAATGTGGAGCCAGTGGTGTTCTCACATACCCTACTAGGAGTGATCTGAAACTTCTCTGGGAGATGGCACTGTGCACAAGAGTGGATTGTCCACATTTCTATGGCTCTGTGATTCCACTTGAGGGGTATACCCCACAGAATTATGTACATATGTTCCTGAAAACACATGTACTAGAATGTTCATGACAACTCTATTCATAATAGCCCCAGCTAGAAATTCTGTAACCCCCCTCCAAGAGTATGTAAATTGTAGTATAGTTATACACTTGAATACTATGTATGGAACCAAGGCTGAACAAACTATAACTGCATTCAATATAATAAAGACGTACTTTGCAAACACAATATTGAGCAAGAGTACATACTGTAATATTCCATACATATGATGTTCAAAAACAGACAAAACTAGTCTTTGGTGTTAGAAGCCAGTATACTGTTACTTTACTTTGTGGGGAGGTTAGTGGCAGGAAAGGACGTAGATGATATCTGGATACTATTAATGCTTTGTTTCTAGATCTGGGCGCTGGTTACCTGTGTGTATTCACTTAGTGTTTCACTTATGATTTGTGCACTATTTTATATGTACTTAGTCTTTATTTCAAAAGTTTTAAGTCTCCCTTTCTCATGTAACTATATTATAGGTCTAGGCAACTAACCAAAACCATCATGCAAAGTGAAGTGTTCTTGAACTTACTTTTCTCAATTTTTCATTTTCCAGGAGCAAAGCATCTACTTTTAAGTCATGCACATAGATTTCATTTTCTAAGTTCTTTAGAGTTTCAAAATGGTTTTTAATCTTATGGCTTTCTTGATCTCGTAAGTATTTGAGTTCTTGCTTCACTTTTTCCTGCTCAAACATAAAACCCACAATTATCTCAGAGTTAAATAAGCAGGGCACCGGTGTTTTAGATTGCCTGAACCACATTCAGAGAGGGGTTATAATTAATTCCTGAATCATCAGCAGAGGCTATGTATACCTTCCCTTAGAAAAACTTGATATTTAAAACTCCAGAGTTGATTCAATTCTGGGAAGATGGTGGAGCAAGAGGGTCCTGAGCTCATCTCAACCATGGACACACTGAGATAATAGCTATATCTGTGCAACTATCTTTGAAAGTGATCCAAAGACTAGCAGAACGGACTTGCATAGAGAGAGGGCCACGTTGAAATGTGTAGGAGTGGCAGAGACATGTTTAGGAACCCAAATCCCAGAAAACAACCACAAACAGGAAAGATACTACAGGAAGCCAGAAGATCAGGCCTCATGCCAGGTACCCCAGGCATGAGGGACCCACACTGGAAAGAGAAGTCTCTGTAATATTTTAACTTTGAAAACTAGTGGGACTTAAATTCACGAGTCTTTACAATCAGCAAGGCTTAACTCTGGTACTTCAAAAATCAATAGGTTTTGCTCTGGGAAAGCTGGAGAACTGGAGGACAATAAGAAACTGAGCCTTGGGCGCCTGGGTGGCTCAGTGGGTTAAGCCGCTGCCTTCGGCTCAGGTCATGACCTCAGGGTCCTGGGATCGAGTCCCGCATCGGGCTCTCTGCTCAGCAGGGAGCCTGCTTCCTCCTCTCTCTCTGCCTGCCTCTCTGCCTACTTGTGTTCTCTGTCAAATAAATAAATAAAATCTTAAAAAAAAAAAAAGAAAACTGAGCCTTCACCTTTAAGGAGCCAACAAAACAAATAATCCTGCTGAGGCACAGCATAGAAGCAGCTGTTTGACATTGCCTGGGGTAGTTAGGAAAATTTATTTACTAATCTCAGATTGTATGTTGGAGGGGCAAGGATTTTTAGGAGATCATTACAGAACAAATGTGGTGATGGGTGCCATTTCTCTTCCTCCCTGATTCCCATCAACCTTGCTGGCCAGACACTTGCAGGAAGCAGGATGAATGCTCTCCACCTATCTTGTTAACTAGTACCCTGCCCCTGCATTCCCCTGCAGAGATGCCCAATCCAACTGGCCATACTCCAAAGGCATCCCTCCAAAGTGACTCCTGCCCTGGAGAGAGAAGAAGACATCCACACATGCCAGTGTGCCCACAGTCCCAACAGCTGAACCTTATGGCTGGCAGCACAGTGAGAGTGCCCTGCTGATCAGTGAGATGGCAGCCCCAGCAGACTGGGGGCAGGCATCTGATCTCAGTGCAAGCTCCACCGACCAACAAAGCCTCTCAGGGACAAAGAAAAGAGAATGTCCTATGGCTCTGTGCAACCCCAGCAGATGGGCTGATAGGGGGCTTCTGGTTTGAATGCTGACATCACCTAACTACAAGCCCTCAGCAGCCCCAGACTGTCCCTTTAACAGCACAGGGACCAAACACTGTCTGGTGCACATAACATAGGCAAATGGACCTGACTATAGGGAAATATGGTTTAGCCACAATAGTGGGGTTCACACAACCCACAAAAAAGATGCCATTGAAATGCTTGACTCTGATGAACAGGGAGCATTGCATCATTGGGTACTACCGGACCTCCTCTTCAAAAGGCCACTACTTACTTTCAAGATCAAGATATGTAGCTAACTTCTATAATACATAGGGGGGAAAAGCAGAGCTAGACAAAATGAGGAGACAGAGGAGTAAGTGCTAAAGGAAAAAACATGATAAAACCACAGCAAAAGAGCCACATGAAATAGAAATAAGCAATATGCTGGTTAGGCAACTCAAATACATGGTCATAAGGATACTTACTGGACTTGAGAAATGAGTGGAAGATCTCAGTTAGACATTCCATAGAGAGATACAGAATATAAAACCGAGGCAGAGATGAACTCAATAACTGCAATGAAAAATACATTAGAGGAAATCCATAGCAGATTAGAGGAGGCAGAAGAACAGATCAGTGATCTGGAAGACAGATGTAATGGAAAGCAACCAAGCTGAAAAGCAAAGAGAAAAAATATAATAGAAAATGAGAATAGGTTAAGGGCACTCAGTGATGTCACCAAGTGTAGTAACATAAGCATTATAAGGATCTCAGAAGAGACAGAGGAGGCAGAAAATTTATTTGAAAAAATAATAGCTGAAAACTGTCCTAATTTGAGAAAAGAAAAAGACGTCCTGGCCCAGGAAGCAGAGAGAGCACCCAACAAAATTTATGCAAGGCAGTCCACACATAATAATTAAAATGACAAAACATAGTGATAGAGAATTTTAAAAACAACAAAAGAAAATAATATATACAAGGAAAACCCTATAAACCTATCAGCTGATTTTTCAGCAGAAACTTTATGGGCCAGAAGAAAGTGGCATAACATATTCAAAGTGCTGAAAGAAAAAAGAACCTACAACTGAGAATATTCTATTCAGCAAATCAGACTTAATAAGAAATGTTAATGGGCATCCTTTAAGTGGGGGAAAAAAAAAAAAACTGCCATAATCAGGAGTAAGAAAACTATAAAAGGAAAAAAAATTCACACATAAAAGCAAACATTTAGTAAAAGTAGATTAATCACTTATAAAACCAATATAGAGGTAAAGCACAAAAGGAATAAAATCAATTATATCTATAAAAATAAGCCAAAGGATACATTTTTTTAAAAATGTAAAGTATGACATAATATACATAAATTTGGGGGGTTGGTAAAAACTTAGTGCTTTTAGGGGTGTCTGGGTGGCTCTGTCAATTAAACATCTGACTCTTGATTTCAGAGCTCAGGTCATGATCTCAGGGCTGCAGGATCAAGCCCCAAGTTGGGCTTCATGTTGGACATGGAATCTGCTTGAGATTCTCTCTCTCCCTCTTCTTCTGTCCCTGCACCTCCCTTAAAAAATAAAAATAGTGCTTGGAAAACTGCACATCTACATGCAAAAGAATGAAACTGGACAATTTTATTACCCTATACACAGAGATAAACTCAAAATGGGCTAAAGACCTAAATGTGAGACTGGAAACCATAAAATTCTTAGATGAAAACATAGGCAGTAATTTCTTTGATACCAGCCATAAAAACATTTTCCTAGATATGTTTCCTTAAGCAAAGAGGAAAAAAGCAAGAATAAACTATTGGGACTACATCAAAATAAATAGTTTTGCACAGTGATGGAAATCATTAACAAAACAAAAGGCAACCTACTGAATGGGAGAAGATATTTGCAAATGATATATTTGATAAGTGCTTAATATCAAAAATATATATAAAGAACTTATACAACTCAACACCAAAAGCCCAAACAATCCAGTTAAAAAATGCACAGAGGACATGAAAAGACATTTTTCCAAAGACGACATACAGATGGCCAACACACATATGAAAAAATCTTCAACATCACTAATGATCAGGGAATGCAAATCAAAACCACAATGAGAGATGGCAGAATAGGAGACTCCTAAGCACACTTTGTCCCACAGAAATACACAGAAAATACCCATATCAGGGCAAATAACCCAGTAAGAAACCTGAAAACTGGCAGAATGGACTCTCCACAGCTAACTGTTGAGAAGAGGCCACATTGAAAAGGATAGGAGGTGCAGAGACATGGCCAGGAGCCAAACTGATCTGTAGGAGAGAGAGACACCACAGGCACAGAGAGGGAAAAGAAAAGACCCCTCATCAGCCATCCCAGGCAAGGGGGAGCCGCACTGGGAAGATGAATCCCCACAACACTGGCTTTGAAAACCAGATGGGCCTAACTTTGAGTTCTTGCAGTTAAATGGGGCTTAACACCTGGAATAGTGGTTTGGACTTTGCAATGGATGGAGAGCAACAGAAAACGTAGTTCCCACCCTTAAAAATAAATCACAATGAAGAGCCCCACCAATATACAGTATGGAAGCAGCAATTTGAAAAATGGCTGGTGTACACAGGAAGGAGATTTTATTTACCAATCTCAGAGCATGTACTGTAGGGGCAGGGATCTTTGGGTGACTTCCAGAACAAAAGAGCTGGCAGGCACCATTTCTTTTCCCAGACCCCCAGACTAAATACATAGACACCTTCAGGAACCAGTGCAGCCTGGACACTCCTGCCTAGCTTACTAGCAGCACACCCTGCCCTTACACTGTTCCTCAAACCTCCCCCCTCCATTCTGGTGAGGCAGTTTTCTAAAGTGGCTCCAGCTCCCCTCCCACAGCAGAGCAGCCATGACCTTGCTGGCACCTCATGCCCCACCCCTGTATTCTTCCACAGACCTGCCCTTGGCAGTTCTCCAGGACATAGGTCCCCTCTTGCAGCAGACCAGCACACAATTTTATAATAATGTTTACCCACCCACATTCTCTTGTAGACCCACCCTTAGCAGGATTCCCTCCAACGCAGTGCCACTAGCCTCACACTGTGCAATCATCCCTGATTGAGGCCAACACCATTCCAAAGTGACGCCTGTCCCAGGGAGAGGGGAAGATAACCATACACATTTGTCTGATTCAGACCCCTGCAGTGGGCTGGGGGCAGACATCTGGTCTGACTGCAGGCCCCACTCACCAATGAAAGCTTCTTAGAGGACAAACACAGTGAGAGCACCTTACAGTTCAGTGCTACCACAGCTCCGGCAAATGCCTAGCCTGACTCAGCTCAAGCCCAACATGACCCCAAACATAGCTAACAGCACAGGGATGAAGTCCTGAGATATTCAGAGAGAGCCACTGCAGACAGCTGGACTGAAGGCAAACATGGCTCTACCACAGAAATAAGGAACACGCAACACACACACGAGATCCCCCTGAGGCACCAATTTCTGGTGCACAAGAGACACTGCACTGCAGAGCATTACAGGATCACTTCTTCCTAAGTCCATTGCTTTCAAGAGCAGGAGACCCAACTGATATTCCTGCCACAAGGGAACAGACACAGAGCTAGTCAAAATGAGGAGACAGAAGAATATGTCCCAGATGAAAGAACAGGACAAAATCACAGCAAGAGATCTAAATGAAATGGAAATAAGTAATAGTCTGGGTAATATTATTTATTTATTTATTTATTTATTTATTTGTTAAAAATATTTTTATTTATTTATTTGACAGACAGATCACAAGTAGGCAGAGAGGCAGGCAGAGAGAGAGGAGAAAGCAGGCTCCCCACTGAGCAGAGAGCCTGATGCAGGGCTTGATTCCAGGACCACGGGATCATGATCTGAGATGAAGGCAGAGGCTTTAACCCACTGAGCCACTCAGGTGCCCCCGGTAATATAATTTAAAGTAATAATCATAAAGATACTCACTGGAGTTAAGAGTAGAGGACCTCAGTGAGACTCTCAACAAAGAGATAGAAACATAAAAGAGAATCAATCAGACATAAAGGAGTCAATAACTGAAATTAAAAATACACTAGAGGGAATAAATAGTAAACTAGAGGAAGCAGAAAAATGTATCAGTGACCCAGAGGATAAAGTAATAGAAAGCAATCAAGCTGAGTAGGAAAAATGACTAATAAAAATGAAAACAGATTAAGAGAACTCAATGATACCATCAAGTGTTATAACATTCACATTATAGGGATCCCAGGAGAAGGGAGAGATAAGGGGGAAGAAAATTTATTTGAAGATAAAATAGCTGAAAACATCCCTAATCTGGGGAAGTTGAAAACATCCCTAATCCAAGATGCACAGAGAACCCCCAACAAAACAACCCATGGAAATCCACACCAAGACATGTGGTAATTAAAATGGCAAAATGTAGCAAAAAAGAGAATGTTTAAAGCAGCAAGAGAAAAGAAATTTACATACTAGGAAAACCCCATTAACCTATCAGCTGATTTTTTTCAGCAGAAATATCACAGAGAGACAGGAGTGGCATGATATATTCAAAGTCTAAAAGGAAAATTCCTGCATCCAACAATACTTTACTCAGTAAGTCTACAATTCAGAATAGAAGGAGAAATAGAGTTTCCCAGACAACCAAAAGTTAAAGGTATGACCATTCAGCCAGCCTTACAAGAGATGTTAAGGGGGATTCTTTGAGTGGACAGGAAAGACCATAATCAGGACTAAGAAAGTAGGAAGCACAAAAGTATATCTATAAAAATCATTCAATGGGGGGAGCCTGGGTGGCTCAGTGGGTTAAGCTGCTGCCTTTGGCTCAGGTCATGATCTCAGGGTCTTGGGATCGAGTCCCGCATTGGGCTCTCTGCTCAGCGGGGAGCCTGCTTCCTCCTCCCTCTCTCTGCCTGCCTCTCTGCTGACTTGTAATCTCTGTCAAATAATAAGTAAAAATCTTTTAAAAAAATCATTCATGGTTTCACAAAATAAAAAGGTATGAAGTATGATATCACATACCTAAAATGTTGGGGGTGAGAGGAAGAATAAAATTTTAGTGCTTTTATCATAGGTTCAAACTTAAGTGACTATCAACCTAATATAATCTGCTGTGTATATAAGAAGTTAGGTAAATCTAATGGAAACTACAAATAAAAAACCATTAATAGATATGCAAAAAATAAAGAGAAACGAATCTGAGTATGTCACTAAAAATTCCAGCAAACTGTGAGAGAAGCAAGCAAGAGAAAAAAACAAAAAACAAAAAAAGAGAGAAGTACTACAAAAACAACCATAAAACAAGTTAAAAATGGCACGAAGTACATACACCTACTAATAATGGACTAAACACTCCAAACAAAAGACATATGGTAATGGAATGGACAAGAAAACAAGACCCATCTTGCTACCTACAAGATACTCTTTTCAGTCGAAGGGATGGAAAAACATTTATCATGCAAAGGGAAGTGAAAAGAAAGGGTAGTATTATTTATATCAGACAAAATACACTTTAAAACAAACACTGTAACAAAAGACATAGAATCATAAAGGGAATCATAATCATAACAATCCACCATGAAGATATGTGTAAGTATTTATGCCCCCAACATGGAAGCACCCAAATACACAGCAAACAATGACAAAAACGAAAGTAAACAATAGTAATACAATAGTAGTAGGAGACTTTAACATGCCACTTACATCGATGGATAGATCATCCAAACAGAAAATCAACAAGGAAACAGTGATTTTTGAAGGACCCATTGGACCAACAGATTTAACAAATATATTCAGAATATTCCATCCTGAAACACTGGATACATATTCTTTTCAAGTGCACATGAACCTTCTCCAGAACATATCACATATTAGGCCACAAAACAAATTCCAGAAAATGCAAAACCCTGAAATTTTACCATGCATCCTTTCCAACCACAATGCTGTAAAACTAGAAATCAGCCACAAGGAAAATCTGGAAAGAGCACATTCATGGAACTTAAGTAATATACTACTAAACAATGAAGGGTCATATAAAAAAATCAAAGAGGAAATTAAAAAAATACACAGAGATAAATAAAAATGAAAACATAATAGTCTAAAATCTTTGGGGTACAACAAAAGCTGTTCTGAAAGGGAAGTTTATAACAATACAGGCCTACCCCAAGAAGATAGAAAAATCTCAAACAAACAACCTAACTTTCTACCTAAAGGAGATAGAAAAAGAAGAACAAAGCCCAAAGTCAGTAGAATGAAGGAAATAATAAAGATTAGAGCAAAAATAAATGAAATAGAAACTAAAAACAAACAAAAAAACAATAGAACAGATGGATGAAGTTGGAAACTGTTCTTTGAAAAGTTTAACAAAACTGATCAACTGTTAGCCAGACTCATCGTAAAAGAGAGAGAACTGAAAATCAGAAATGAAAGAGTAGAAATCACACCCAACACCACAGAAATATAAAGGATAGAGAATATCATGAAAAATTATATGCCAACAAATTAGACAACATAGAAGAAATGGAAATATACCTAGAAACATAGAAGCCCCCAAAACTATATCAGGAAGAAATAGAAAATTTAAACAGACTGATTACCAGCAAAGAAATTGAATAAGCAACCAAAAAACTCCTAACAAACAAAAGTCCAGGTAAATTTACAGGTAAGTTCTACCAAACATTTAAAGAAGAGTTAATACCTATCCTTTTCAAACTATTCCAAAAAATAGAAGATGAAGGAAAGCTTCCCAATTCATTCTTTGAAGTCAGCATTACCCTGTAACCATGTAAAGACACTACAAAAAAGGGAAATTTAGGTCAGTATCTCTGATGAACATAGAAGCAAAAATTCTCACCAAAATATTAGCAATTCAACAATACATTAAAAAATTATTCACCAGGATTCAAGTGGAATTTATTCCTGGGATACAAGTGTGGTTAAATATTTGCAAATCAATCAGCATAATACATCATGTCAACAAAAGAATGGAGACAAACCATATGATTATTTCAATAGATGCAAAAAAACCATTTGACAAAGTATGACATCAAAAAAAAGCCCTCAACAAAGTAGTTTTAGAGGAAACATACCTCAACATAATGAAAATTCCACAGCAAACATCATACTCAGTGTTGAAATCTGACAGCTTTCTCCCTAAGATCAGAAAAAAGACAAGGATCTCCACAAGTTTTTTTTTTGTCCAACATAGTACTGGAAGTTGGAGCCACCGCAATTAGACAAGCAAAAGAAATAAAAGGTATCCAAATTGGTAAGTAAAAATTTCACTGTTTGCAGATGACATGATACTCTATATAAAAAACCCTGGAGACTCTACCAGAAAACTACTAAAAGTGATAAATGGAATCATGAGGTTAGCAGGAGACAAAATCAATATACAGAAACCTGTCACATATCTATACACCAATAATGAGGTAGCAGAAAGAGAAATTAAGGAAACAGTCCCATTTACAATTACACCAAAAATAATAAAATACCTAGGAATAAACTTAATCAAGGAGGTGAAAGACTTGTACTGTGACTATAAAACATTGATTAAAGAAATAGAAGATGACACAAACAAATGGAAAGATAGCCCATACTCATAGAATGGGAGAATAATTATTGTTAAAATATTTGTACTACCCAAAGTAATCTGTAGATTTAATGTGATCCTTATCAAAATACCAACAGTATTTCTCATAGAACTAGAAAAAATAATACTAAAATTTGTATGGAACAATAAAAGACCCTGAATAGCCAAAGCAAGCTTAAAAGGAACAAAACTGGAGGTATTAAAACCCCAGATTTCAAGACATTCTACAAAGCAGTAGTAATGAAAGCAGTATGGTACTGGCACAAAAATAGACATATAGACCAATGGAACAGAATAGAGAGCCTAGAAAAAAAAACCCACAAATATATGGTCAATTAATCTTCAACAGGGGAGGCAAGAATATGCAATAAAGACAGTCTCTTCAACAGACAGTGGTGGGGAAACCAGACATCTACATGCAAAAGAATGAAAGTAAACCGTCTTCTTACAACATACACCGAAATAAATTCAAAATGGACTCAAGACCTAAATGGAAGACCTGATACTATAAAAATTCTAGAATAGATCACAGGCAATAATTTCTCCAACATCAGCCACAGCAAACGTTTTCTAGATACATCTCCTGAGACAAGGGAAACAAAAGCAAAGTAAACCATTTGGACTATGTCAAAACAAAAAGCTTCTAGAAGCACAGCAAAGGAAACAATCAACAAAACTAAAAGACAACCATAGGTGTCTTTTAATGGATAGAAGATCAAAGAAGATGATGGGTAGAAGATGAGTAGATCTTGGGTAGATGATGGGGAGAAGATATTTGCAAATTACATATCTGACATACACATATTAGTAACCAAAAATACAAAAAACTTACACAACTCAACACTAAAAAACCAACTAATCCAATTTAAGGATGGGCAAAATACATGAACAGACATTTCTCTAAAGAAGACATTCAGATAGATGGCCCATAGACACATGAAAATATGCTCAGCATCAGCAGGAAAATGCAAAGCAAAATCACAATGAGATATCACATCACACTGCCAGAATGGCTAAAATGAAAAACTCAAAAAACGATAGAATGTGGAGAAAAAGGAACCCTTGGGCTCTTTTGGTGAGAATGCAAATTGGTATAGCCATTGTGGAAAACACTACAGAGGTTCCTCAAAAAATTAAAAATAGGAATACCTTACAATCCGGGAATCGTACTACCTGGTTATTTACCCAAAGAATATGAAAAAGCTAATTTGAAAGGATATATCCTCCCTTTGGTTTATTGTAGCATTATTTACAATAGCCAAGATATGGAAGCAACCTAAGTGTCCATGGATAAATGAATAGAAAAAGGACATAAGGTACATATATACAATGGAATATTCCTCGGCCATAAAAACAAAATGAGATTTTGCCATTTGGAATAACATGGGCGGACCTAGAATATATAATGCTGAGTAAAATAAGGTAGCCAAGGAAGGACAACTACCATACTGATTTCACTCTGACATGGCATTTAAGAAACAAAACAAACAGAAAAAAGGACACAAACAAACAGACAAAAAGACTCTTAAATACAGAGAACAAAGTTGTGGTTGCCAGAGGATAGGTGGGTGCCAGGATGGGTAATGAAGAGAATTAAAATACACACTTTATCGTGATGAACACTGAGTAATGTATAGTACTATTGAATGATTCAACACTTGAAACTAACATAACACTATATATTAATTATATAATTAATAGATATACAATTAATAGATATTGAATAAACAATAAATAAAACTCCAAAGCTGATTTGTGGAAATTTTTCATAAACTTTGAGAAGAAAGTTAAAACAAGTTGTTGAAACAACTTCATAAAAATATGAATATACTTTGATATATAAACAATTATATGACAAAAATAGGGGGGAAGGAAGTAGAATTTATTGAGGCTTTTTTAGGGAGGATTTAATATTTCTTGAGAAAAGAATAATACTTTATGGATTTTTCAGAATTTTCTACTGAATTTTGTATTTGGTTCATAGTCATTATACTGTTATAAATCACATAGTCTTTAGTCATTGTATGATCACCACTAGCAGAATTGTACTAAGAAATTGCATATATAATACAATTGCATATATAATATACTTACTATAGTACTCTTCCCTTTCATCTTTTTCTATACCCACGTGATAAAAGTTACTTTTGATATCAGTGCATCTCAAAAAATAGAATGTTTCTATTTTAAATTGGCCAACTCTATACACACATTTATCACTGACAACTGATTATACATTTTAAGAAGGTAGTAAATGTCTCTTCACCTGCTCTCATTTTATCCACTCCCTTCCCACCTCTGCAACCTCTGTGCACTTATTCTAATCTTCACAAGACATTAACAGAATAATATATCTGAAAAGAACATTAGAACGCATCTTCCAATTTCTACTTTAAATAAGAAAATGGGGGCTGCCCAGTGAGTTTCCTGTGATTACATGTTAGTTGCATCAGAGTCTCTGTGTATACATATGTATACCCACACAAGTACAGTTTGTATATATCAGTATTCTAATAAAAGAAAGAATGAATGCATTGACTCTTTACCGTGTTGTTAAAATATCTTGAAAAATCTTTTGACATTTGAGAAATGTAATCATTTAGCAAATTCTGCTCCTGCTTTTGTGCTATAAGAGAAAAAATAAATACCCACATTTGGTTTTTAAAAACGAAAATAAGGCATGTGCTTAATTTTAAAAATCATATACTATTATAAGGCTCATAACAAAAAACAAGTCAGTTCCTTTCCAACACAGTACCCACCCTTATGTTTAACTCCACAGAATTAACTATTTTTAAACTCATTTAGACTTTTTCTTCTATTTTCTTAATAAATGCTTCTATGGCTATTTCTTGATTTGCTATTTTAAGACATTTTCCACTTTCTTCCCAACATAGAAATGCTTACTCCCAACCCCATGTCCCCCCCCACACACTTACAACCTCTTTGTTTCCCCCCTTCCAACATCGCCATAAAGCCATATTCTTAAAATGAATTTTAACTCTTTAGATTATGACAACGTAAATATTATTCACAGAGGAGACACAGAGGAATGTGGTAAAATTATACCTCCTCACCTGTATAATTTTTTGTTTTTCTAGGAGATAAAAATAGCCTCACTTTTTTTTACTTGCTTAGTTTTCCATGTATACATTAATTCATCAAAATCTAAAATAGAATTAAAATCTTCCAAATATTACTTCCCACCATGGTCAAACACCTTAGGTGATCTACCAGCTCCCTTCGCCTTCCCTCCCCCACTGCCTTCTCTTTAGGTCTCCTGGAGAGCTGAACACCTGGGACTTTTGCAGCCCCCTTGGGTTGGACTCCTATTTCCTGCATTTCACATCCTCCTCTTTTTCCTGATTTGTTCCTTCTTTGTTGAAGCAAGTTTCGTACTAACTTCCTGAGAGAGTAAATGAGATATTTTGACATCTTTTGTATCTGAATGAATCTGTTTTATATTTGTAGTTGACTAATAGTTTCAACGGGCAGCTAATGTTGGAAACTATTTTCTCTTAGATTTTTGAAGGCAATGTCTTCTAACGTTTAGTATAAAACTACAGTTAAGAAGTCTAAAACCATTGGGATTACTAATCTTTTGTGTAAGGTCTGCTTTTTCTCTCTAGAAGCCTTTGGGATATTTTTTTTCTCCTGCAATCCCAAAGTGATGTTACTTAGTATCTTTTCTTTCAGAAATTGCACTGGAGATTGATGGGCCTTTTCAAGTAGGAAACTCATATTCTCCAATTCTAAGAAATATTTTTGTATTATTTCTTGGATAACTTGATCTTTGTATTTTTCCCATTTTATCTTCTCTGACCTTCTTTTTAATTAGATATCCAACCTCTCAGAATAGTCTTCTAATTTTCTTACTCAAATTTTATCCTGTTCCTCAGCTTTTTTTTTTTCTTCTTCTTCTGTTTTTGGAGAGATTTCCTCAACTTTTCATAGAATCCTCCTACTGAATTTTAAAATTTTGGTTGTTATTTTTTTCATTTCTAAGAGCTCTTTCTTGTTTTCTATTATTTCTTTAAGCATCTTTTTTCATAAATGCAGTATTTTTTGTACAAATATAAGTTAAAGATATATCTTCTGTAATATATAGAATGTATATTTTCTATAATATGTAGAGACTATGAATACACATTATGTATAATACAGAGAGACTATATATTCTCCAAGAATCTATCTTTAAAAGTATTCTTACATTCTTTGGGTCATCTATGTTTCCATCAACTTCTGTTATTCTGTCTGCTTTAGTTTCTACATTTCATTTTGGATTTTTTCCTGAGGTGTCTGGTGATC
Organism: Mustela erminea; assembly: GCF_009829155.1. Taxonomy (NCBI): domain Eukaryota; kingdom Metazoa; phylum Chordata; class Mammalia; order Carnivora; family Mustelidae; genus Mustela; species Mustela erminea. The sequence continues at coordinate 107,242,407 of NC_045618.1, forward strand.
TTTGATTGTCCACTCCTATTTAAGCATGAGGCACTAAAATTTCAGTTCCTGGGTGGGCTTCATTGTACAGTGATAAGGAAGGGACCAGCCATTTTGTTGGGGGATCCTGAAATGCTAGATTATGTCGGGCTTTTCTCTGAGATGGTTTGGTTTCCTTCAAGAAGAATCCAACCACCTCCTTCTTCAGAGTGGGGTGGGGGAGGGATTAGAGAATAGTTACACACAGCTGGCAGCTTCATCAAGCCGACCCATGGCAGGGGGGTCTCTCTACAGCATCTGTCTTCTACTCTCAGTCATATTTGATATCCTGCAGTTTAGAATCTGTTGGGGCAACAACTTCTCTGCTAGCATTCGGAGGAATATCACTCAGCTGCACAGAAGACAGCATCTGACCTGCCAGTCTCACTGCTTTTTATAAAGACATTCAACCAATCTTCAGCTCCATGACTCATCTCAGCTTCACGGTATCAGGGTCCTCCAATGCCCAAGACTTGCCGGGTCTTGTGGATAGAACGTCTTGCTTTCATGGTGTGCTTTTCTGCAGGCACTTGCTTTTCATATTCCCCTTCCTGTTAATACCTCTATCCAATCACACCTTCCAAAAATGTGTTGATGTCTATTACCTGTGGATATCTTCTCCGCCAGTCTCTATATCTATGAGTTTATAACATTTTTCCCTAAAAAAAAAAAAAATCTTTTACACATATTTGTTATAAAGTTTCATTAGGGAGCAAAGATAGATGCATGTTTTACCCATCAAATTTAGCCAAAAGTCATTACATTGTTTTCTATATGTACTGAGCCTATTCTATCCCCTGTAAGTCTTACCGCTTACAGGTAAAGCATATTTTTCTACTCTCTGGAACACATTGCTCTTATGTTCCCTTTTCTACCTGTCTCTTGCCTTCCTATATTTCCTCTACTTTCTTTAGTAGTTCTCTCTTTTGCCTCAAGAGAATCAGAACTTGTATTACAGGATAATACATTGCTTATTTTCATACTCATCCTGTTTCTTACATCCTCCATCTTAGCATAAGAAGGGATGGGAGGAAAGGTTGGGAGAACAGAAAATTGGGGATGGAGTACATGTGTATCATGACTCTTGGTAGAAGTAGCAAAATCCCCCCAAAATCTACCTGAGTTAACTAAATGAAAATCTGACAAGAAGTGGAAAATCAATGGAGGAATGGCAACCAGACCAATTATCCAAAGTACTTATTCTTATAATCTTACATTCTTTTTAATAAAATTTTATTTAAATTCAATTTAATTAACATATACCATATCATTCATTTCAGAGATAGAATTTAGTGATCCATCAGTTGCAGACCACAGCCAGTACTCATTACTTCAAGTGCCCTCCTTAATGCCCATCACCCAGTTACCCCTTCCACCTCCTCTCCTATAACTCTCAGTTTGTTTCCTATAATTAAGAATCTCTTATGGCTTGTCTCCCTCACTGCTTTGTCTTATTTTATTTTTCCTTCCCTTGTCCTATGTTCAACTGTTTTATTTCTTAAATTCCAAATATGAGTGAAAACATACGGTATATGTCTTTCTCTGACTTACTTTCACTTAGCACAATAGCCTCTAGTTCCATCCACATCACTGCAAATGGCAAGATTTCATCTCTTTTGATGACTGAATATTCCATTGTGTGTCTGACACACACACACACACACACACACACATCATATCACATCTTCTTTATTCATTCATCTGTTGATGGACATCTATGCTCTTTCCATAGTTTGACTATTGTGAATATTGCTGCTATAAACATTGGGTGCAGGTGCCCCTTCAGATCACTAAGTTTGTATTCTTTGGATAGATATCTAATAATGCAATTGCTAGGTCATAGGGTAGTTCTATTTTTAACTTTTTGAGGAACCACCATACTGTTTTCCAGAGAGGCTTTCCCACCAACAGTGTAAGAGTTCCTCTTCTTCTGCATCCTCACCACCATCCATTGTTTCCTTAGTTGTTAATTTTAGCCATTCTGACTGGTGTGAGGTGGTCTCTCATTGTGGTTTTAATTCCCTGATGCTGAGTGATAGTGAACATTTTTTCATGAGTCTCTTGGCGATCTGTATGTCTTCTTTGGAGAAATGTCTGTTCATGTCTTCTGCCCATTTCCTGACTGGATTTTTTGGTTTTTTGGACTGTTGAGTTTGATACATTATAGATTTTGGATACTAGCCCTTTATCTGATAAGACATTTGCAAATATCTTGTCCCATTCCATAAGTTGCCTTTTAGTTTTTTTGACTGTTTCCTTTGCTGTGCAGAAGCTTTTTATCTTGATAAAGTCCCAATAGTTCATTTTTGCTTTTGCTTCTTGCCTTTGAAGACATGTCTAGCAAGAAGGTGCTGTGGCTGAGGTCACAGAGGTTTCCACCTGTGTTGTTCTCTAGGATTTTGAAGGATTCCTATCTCACATTTAGGTCTTTAATGCATTCTGAGTCTGTTTTTTTATATGGTGTAAGAAAGTGGTCCACTTTTATTCTCCTGCTTGTGGCTGTCCACTTTTCCTAATACCATTTGTTGAAGAGACTGTCTTTTTCCATTGGATATTCTTTCCTGCTTTGACCCTAGTTAATTGACCCTAGAGTTGTGGGTCCATTTCTGGGTTTTCTATTCTGTTCCATTGATCTATGTGTCTGTTTTTGTGCCAATACCATTATGTTGTGGTGATTATAGATTTGTAATACAGCTTGATGTCCAGAATTGTGATGCCTCCAACCTTGGTTTTCTTTTTCAACATTACTTTGGCTATTTGGGGCTTATCATTTTACATTCTTAAAATTCACTTTGCTTGGCAATTACCACTATTCACTTCAAAATATTTGTTTTACATTTCAACATACTGTGTTTCCATATGATTGTATCTTTTTGACATAGACTGTTTTGATTTCTATCTCCACATTCAGCGGGTAGTCTATTTAAGATTCTCTCTCTCTCTTCCTACACACTTCTCCCTCCTTGTGTTCTTTCTAAAATAAATAAATCTTAAAAAAAAAAAAAACACTCCATAGGTTAAAGGAGTTCTTTCTACCTTTACAAAGTACAGAGAGAAACCACATAATACTGTTGCTACTAATTCTTAATTTTAAAGTCTTTAAAAGAGAAAAAAAATTTTAACAAGAGCAACAATAAGACTGTGATGTAAAGGAGAAGAAATTAGTAGATGAGGCAAAAATTAGAGAAGAGGGAATTAAAGGTGATAGCAAAAGTTTAGACAATTTCACCACTGGCTTGTGACTGATGACCCTCCCTTGTGTTAGAAGAGAACAGTGAAATCCTTACCTTGGCTTAAGGTCAATTACTAAGAGCTTCATACCTACCTGTAATAATATTACTGAGCTCTTCAAATTTTCCACTTTTGCTTTTGTACTCTTCTTCTGCCACTTGAAGTTGTGGAAGACACTCGATTAGTTCCTCTGCCTTTTCTTTATTACTTTGTGTTGCCTTAACATATTTTTTCTTTAAAGAAAATAAAGCTAATTGTGAGCAGAATTTGCACAATTTACACTCCAAAGCAGAATGTAAGTTCTTCAAGAGGGAGAGTTTTCTCTTAGTGCCCTCTTATCCTGAGATACACAGAAAGGCATTTGGCACATACTACGTATTTAAACAATATATTTTGGCTGATTGACTCACTCTCTGACAATCTACAAAGTAAGGAGATTAGATTCAATGGGCTTTCTAAAGATCCATTGGTTTCTCTGGCTCTACTGCTAAGATCCTATTAATGTTACCCTAAACATCTATTTAAGAAAATCTCCCTTAGTTGATCATATTTTGTGTGTGTGGGAGAATAGGGAATAAAACAGAATACACAAAAGTCCTAAGAAGTGTGGGTACAAGTAAGAAATGGGGAAAAGGCAGAAATAATTGTATATATTTCTACACTACATGGGCAAAAAGCGTCCCAAACAAAATATGAAAATGCCTGCTTAATTGTTCAGGTCTTATTTAGTTTCAAAGAAAATAATAGTTGGACCTTAGAAAGGTCCAGATGGGACCTTGGAAAGTCAGGGTGGGTTTGTCATGGGGACTAGAGTGGAGACAGCCAGCTGACATTTACTAACCAATCTGTCCTTCAATATCAGGACTTCTGCGTTCTAGCTCAGTGCACGGCTGCCAACTACAATGATTTCTCAGCTTTCCTTGCAAGTAGGTGTGATTAATGAGTCTGTGAGCAGAAGTGATATGTGCCACTTCTGGGTCCCCACGCCCCCCTCCACAGAGAGCAGCGTATGCCCCCTTGGTCCTTCCCTCCTTCGCCTGGCTGGAAAAGAATGAGAAGGGAAGCTGCCGCTTGGATCTGCCTATGTCAGCCTCATGCTGAGGGTGGCAGAGCTGCCCTACCAAGCTTGGACCCCTTCCCTTTGGCCTGTTATGGGAAAGAGACATAAACATTCCTCTTCTGGAATCATCACATCAGGGGATCTTCTCAACTAGATACTCAGATTCTTAAGATTTGAATAGGCCATACTTGACCCAGTTTATTAAAAAAATTTTTTTTTGCTTTTACTTTTTATTTTTATCCAAGTTGCACACACACATAATCTGAGGGAACCCCTGGGTGCCACAGGGCAATGCTTGGCATGCTTCCCCAAGGAGGTACCCTCACAACACAGCTGACCAGAGGCTAGTAGTGTCCTTTGACCCCACCAAAGTGATAACTCAGATGGAAGAGGAAGACACCACATGAGCGGATGTGATAGCCCCTCTGGTTTTGAAGTCTCATGCTCCAATAGGAGTCAGCATCGTTTGGGTATAACTTCTAGGTCCCAGAAAGGGACACGTCCACTCAGAAGAGGCACCAAAAGCCCAAGGAAATCCAATGTTCTAGTTTCTCACCAGTTACTCTTCCCATCGAGATGCAGCATACCAATCACGGGTCATTCCATACAAGCAATGTTGCCTGATAATACAACTTTGGTTGTCTAACTTTACCAGGCTCTACAGGAATGACCCAGAAAGTTAAGCCAAGATCAATTTCCCAATAAAGGAGAGAGGGTTGCTAACACTTAACTACACATGTCTTGTTTATGTTCACTGTATTTGGCAACTCTTTGATAAAGCAGCTTATCTGTGCCCTAATTAATACAGTGACATGCCAGCCTTACGTCCCCTCCTGAACTGCCATTAGATCCTTAGGAATAAATATAGTAAGACAAAAACATAGATAAAAACACTGTAATTTGGACACCTGGGTGGCTCAGTGGGTTAAGGCCTCTGTTTTCGGCTCAGGTCATGGTCCCAGGGTCCTGGGATCAAGCCCTGCGTCGGGCTCTCTGCTCAGCAGGGATCCTGCTTCCTCCTCTCTCTCTGCCTGCCCCTCTGCCTACTTACGATTTCTGTCAAATAAACTTAAAAAAAAAAAAAAAAAAAGCACTGTAATTTAATGGGCTCCCTGGGTGGCTCAATCAGTTAGGGGGCTGACTTGGTTTTGGCTCAGGTCATGATCTCAGGGTTGTGGGACTGAGCCCCTTGCCAGGCTCCACACAGTGTGGCGTCTGCTTGTCCCTCTCTTTCCCCCTTCTGTCCTTCTTCCTGCTTGCATGCTCTCTCTCTCTCTAAAATAAATGAGTAAGATCTTTAAACAAAACACCACCATAGGGGCTCCTGGGTGATTCAGTTGGTTAAGTATCTGCCTTCAGCTCAGGTCATGATCTCAGGCTTCTGGGCTCGAGCCCTGCATCAGGCTCTCTGCTCGGCAGGAAGCCTGTTTCTCCCTCACTCTTTGCCTGCCTCTCTGCCTATGTGAGATTTCTCTGTGTCAAATAAATAAAATCTTTACAAAAAAGCACACCACCATAATTTAAATCTATTACAATGAAGAATCAGGAGTGCATTTTTCCCCACTGCAGTGTTATGAAACTCGATTGTGTCTTATCTAGACTATGTTCTCTAAGGAGAGCTTGGGGGTCTCAGGAGGTATGTGAATGCATGATTTCATCCCCATTATCTATACCAACTTAGCTGCCAGCACTTCCCTGACAAGAAACCACACTCTTGTTTCATGCTCTCGGGGAGGGTTTTGGTACCACATGCTGCTGCCTCTCAGGCAAGCTAGCATTTGTCTCCTGACTCAGTCAGACCCGCAGCTTCTTCAGTTCCTTCAAGGTTCCCTGATTCCTGAGCCACGTGCACGGTTACTTCAGTGATGGTGGGCTCTGGACTTTGCGGCAACCCCTTGGAATTGGAGCCTTGGAAAGAGAGAGACTGATGCGGGTCCCAGTCCCTGCTCATCGGGATGCCTTCCAGCTTGTCCTGTGACTTCCTGTCCACCTTCCCTTGCCACCTGCCTGCCCTGCAGCCTTCAGGCCCCCGCTCCAGACGGGACGCTGACAGCCTCACTGGACTGTGTAAGCAGCTCCCACCACCGCAGAAGGACACATCCTCTAACAGACCCTTGTCCTGGGGACTCTGCTTTTCTGACCAAACCCTGCCAGACACAAGGCTGTAGGATCCAGCGATCCCACTCATGATCAATGTGTCAGCACTAGATCAGAATAGTGTAGAAACCTGTGGCTCCTCACGTCCCGAAACAAAGGCAGAAATGCGACTCCAATTTCCAGTTTGCTCTGGGTTACTAACGAGGATTATCTATCAAGGTTGTTGCTTTTTTTTTTTAAGATTTTATTTATTTATTTGACAGAGAGAGATCACAAGTAGGCAGAGAGGCAGGCAGAGAGAGAGAGAGAGAGAGGAGGAAGCAGGCTCCCTGCTGAGCAGAGAGCCCGATGCGGGACTTGATCCCAGGACCCCGAGATCATGACCTGAGCCGAAGGCAGCGGCCCAACCCACTGAGCCACCCAGGCGCCCCAAGGTTGTTGCTTTTTAATAGTGGCATGTGAGCTGCCTTTGTGTGAATTAGACACAGGTGGACACAGTTCTGCGGCGGGCGCACAGCCCGGCAAGTGGGGTGTACGCTGGAAGACGGCCTACTGACCTCACCTAATCGCACTGTTTAAGCCTCAATGCCATGTAACCTAGTGTCCTTACCTCACTGCTGGCTTGAAGGGAACTGCCTCCACTGGTTCACCATTAAGCATGATGGTAAACTCTGCCAGCTCTGTCTCAGGAAATACCCGACATGCTGACTGCCTGCTTTCAATCACTTCCTTAGTCACCACTCTGGTTCCAGCTACTTGAACCACTTGGAATATTGTTCTGGCTTCCTCACTGGTCTTCCTGCCTCCACCACCTTCCTAAATTTTACCCAACATAGCAGCTAGAGAGCTCCTATTTAAATGAAAATCAGATTGTTTCAACCCTTCAATCGGAACCCTCTACTGGCTTTCCAGCCCACGCAGAGAAAAGACGAAGTCCTCACAATGGCCTATAAAGTGGCAGACCTGGGAATGACCCTCCCTCTTGGATTGCCCCTCAAGGAAGGACTCACTGCCTTGTGGCAAGGAGTGTGGTCAACTGCCAGCCTCCAGTGGTCGGCTCCTTCAGAGTCTCCATGGTCATCTAGTGAAGATCATGCTCTTTGTGGGGTGGCCCCCAGTCGACCAACTGAGCAAGGAGGTGGTGCATGGGTGGGGTCATTCCTGCCCCAGGCAGGGCTCCGCTAACGAACAAGGTGCTCCTTGCTCAGGAGCACCCCACAGAGTGTTTGCGGGTTCCAAAATGTCCGATGGCTTCCCCTGCCCAGTCCTTTCACAGGTGTTCCTCCCTAATAAACCTCTGCACTCCTCGTTCCAGCTCAACATCTCCTTCCGGAAGATGGCTCCCTCTCCTTCCTATCTGCTCCAGCCACACCACCTCCATGCTATTCCCCAGAGCGGACAGTCCTGCCTCAATCTTTTGTGTTGGGCATGCCCTCTGCCTGGAGCCCGCTTCTGCACGTAGCTACACAGCCCAGGTCCTCACGGCCTCCAGGACTTCCCCTTCCTTCTCTGATGGTCCTCCTTCCCTCCGCACATGGGCTGCATCACACACTCGCCCTACCCCTGCTCCCTGCTTTATTTTCCTCTATAGCATTTCTCACTACTGAATATACTAAATGTTCCACTTGTTTATCTTGTTTATTTTCAATCTCCCTCCACTGGGATGTGAGAACCATAAGTGTAGAGTTTTGTGCATCGAGAATACTAGGCACCCAGACAGATGGCAACTGATGGATAAATACTTCCCACCCTGATTCCCTTCCACTTTTTCTGATTTATCTGAATGCGTGCAATGCTTTCTCTCCTTTCTTTGTTCCCTAAGTTGTGCCAGTTTCCATCTCACTCATCTTATTTCCAACTATCCCCTTCAGATCCCTCTTCCCTGAGTTCCTAGGTTTCTACATTGCTGACTTTCCTTGGCACTTCTATGAAATTACAGTGTTTTTTTTTTTTAATTTATGTAGGAGCATTTGATCACAGATGTTATGCATTCCAACCGCATCTTTCTGAGTGTTCTTCTCCTGTTGGAAACTATTGTTCCCTCTTTCACTTGTTTTTCTCCTATTTTTGTGTGGAGGACATAGCTGCTCCTTCTCTGTCATTCCTGTGAGAAGGAGCTGGCTTTTCTTGCACCGGTTATCTGCAGACAATTTCTGCAGGATTTGGTGGGGGTTGTGCAGGGAGGTGTAGGCTTGGCAAGAACTATACTTTGAAATGTCAGGACCCCCTGCTCCCCCGCTCTGGCAAGGGACAGTGGTCTTCAAAGAAAGCCCTTCTTTCATGCAGCCAGACCTCTGTTCCTCTTCAAAACGAATCAAGTTCAGAAGGGTTTCTCCCACCATCTCTTTTCTCCTCCTTCCAGTGTACCAAGGTAGGTCTCTCAGAAACACCCCCTCACTTTTCAAGGTAACCCTATCACCTTGAAAAGCTGTGTCTTCCATGGTCTTTCCAGAGATCCGCCATCTCTGGGCCCCCTGGGTACACTCCGTGCCTTTTTTCTCTACCTTGCTCAGCATCCATGCTCACCCCAGACTGGCTCCTCGCAGCCCCAACTCAGTGGGATGCCCTCTCTTTAATGAGGATTTCTGCCTTTGGCCTGACTGGCCTCCCCAGCCCTCTGCTGCTTTCCCTAGCCAACCCCGGGCCAGATCACCGTGGCTCTTTGGCGTCCTCCACCTGTCCCCATGGACTTTGCCAGCACTTCTACCCAACCTGAAGTGTCTAATTTTCTGTTCTAACTGAAAAAAAAGAAAAAAAAATGCTTTTTTGCTCTTTTTTTCTGGAAAAAAAAAAAAAGGAGCATACTGAAATTGTAGCCTTGCTCACACTGGAAGATTTTATGTCGACCTCATTAGAATAGCAAGAAATATACACCTCCCCCCAGAGCCATCTAAAATCATTCTTAGATGTAAAACAAAACTTACCTCATACTTGCTCAACTCTTGAATTAACTTTTTTTCTTTGACAATAAATTTCTCCTCTGCTTGTTTTAATTCTAATGTAACTTTTTCGATCTCTGCCAAAAATTCAGTGATCTCTTTTTCGCGTACAGTGGTCTAACAAGGGGGGAAAAAAAATAACCTAAACCTTAAGACTTGCCATTTGCCTGTGTAGCCCTCAGCCTCACATTTTCAAACAGCCAAGAGTGAATATCTCTTTGCATGAGACGTGGCTCCAGTGTTAGCTTATATTATTTCACAGTTACCACTGAGAGGAACACTTCATTTTCCCTACAGAGGTTAATTTATTCACCAGACACTATCTATAAGCTACAGGAGGAAATACGGAGTGGGGACGGCGGTCAGAGGGCCAATACTAGAGCTAAAGTGATGTTTAGTATCTTTTTTTTTTTTTTTTTAGAGAGAGCTTCCCTAAAAGTTAACATCAAATGAGTTTCTGGTGGCCTGTTTCAAAAGCATCTTCCAGAGAGAAGTGCTGCTTTGTTTGCTAAATTCCTACACTTAATACACCACAAATAGATACACTCCTTAGGAAAGTTAAACAATGCACTCTAAACATTGCCAGAAAGGAAAACATCTTTTAACAAGGTAAGGTTGAATCAGGTGTTGAAGGAGAATCACTGATAACGAGGTAGTAATTCTAAGGCTGTACTAACTCGGAGTAATCCTATTAAGTTCTTAGACTTCCTTTACCTCTTGCAATAATTCAGCGCGTCTGAGCTCCAAACTCTGAGTTTTATCTAAAATTTCTCCTATTTCAATTTTTATCTGCTTTCTCCAACGGGCGTGTTTTTTTCTCAAACAAGCTACTCTCCACTGAGTTATAACACTAGAAATTCGAACACAAAGAATCAATGTTAAATTGACATAATGGTGTACTGAAAAGATGAAAGAATTCAACGCTTAGAATGAAAGAATTGGATAAAAGAATTCAATCTTAATATGATTATACATCCAATAGGACAGTGGACAGACCACATGTGGCAGCTCCCCTTCTTTAGGTAAAGGATAGAAATGGGAAAGGTTCAGGAGCAGATGGCTAAGAGAAGAGACCCAGGCAGGAATAGTAGTGAAATTCCCTAAATTACCCAGAGTGCTAATAAGGGATTTCATCTTCTGGGTTCTCCAAACTTTTCCCTCCATGGCCACATAAAAAAGCTACACTGGAGGAGGGTAAAACTCTGCAATTGAAGTCTTGTACATAATATTAACAGCAATGACAACAACAATAAAATACAGTTAATTTTTTGCAAATACTTCCTAGGTGCCAGGGAGTCATCTCAATATTTGATACAGATCATCTACCATTCATGGTGACCTTCACAGGGTGAGTGCTACCATCATTGGCCACTTTGTAGGAACGGGAGATGAGAGATTGCTAAATAATGTGGCCTTGGGCACAGAGCTGGTGGGAGACAGAGCAGCAAAGCAGCCCATCTTCAGAGCCCGTACATTTATCGGCGCTCCTCTACTGGTCGGTCCACACCAAAGCCTGGTAAGCAAGAGGTACTGCACCAGTCTCGGCAATTTCACTCTTTGGTGAGTTCACTTGATTGAAATGGGAAACTCTGGTTCTGTTCAATGTCCCAACATCAAAATAACAAACACATCTAGACCTGAGAGAACCCAAAATTTAATTTAGGAAACTAATTTCCTTGGACTCCAGGCAGCAACAAGTACTCTGACTTCCTCCCTAAGCTGGAGCACCATTCATTAAGATAAACATATACTACTCATAACACAAATGAATTTTTTTTTTTTTTACCATCTCTGATTTTCTCTTTCCAGGTTATCACTCAGGATTTCTATTTGTTTCCGATAAACTGACTTTGTTGCTCTAAAAACAAGAAAACATACGTTGGGTTTTGCATTTATGGAAGCCAGCAGAATTTATAAAAGACTTGACATATCATTCTTGTGCACAAGAAGATTACCATCTAATTGGGAGACAAACCAAACATAGTGAAACAACTAAAGGTAGTGGTAGACTCAGAGAAAATTATGATTTCATACAAGTGCAAGTATTGTGGTGGACACCCAAGGGAGGGAAGAAAGAGTCTAGGGAGACAATCGAGGAAAGCTTATTGGAGTTTAATATTTAACAGAGGGAGGAAGACAGATTCGCAGAATGGAGGTGAAATCCCATGATGGAAAGGACATCATCTTTTGCAAAGACACGGAAAAGGAGAAGCAAGTCAGGACTCTTCTGACCAACATGGACTTGCTGCAGACAGAGGACATTGAGGGAAGTAATAATGGTGACATGGGACAGGTGAAGGTCAACAAACTGGTGAGGAACTTTGAATTCTAGACTGAGTCCTAATTTGATGCAACATATAGTTGAGAAAGCCTATATTGATTTTTGTACTAGGGGTAAGTAACAATTGAGGATGGAAGATTTTCTTGTGAATCTGAGATGATAGAAGATGAATGAAGAGTCTAACACAAGTTTTAGAAGACTTGATTATTTTTATTCCCTTTTTTCCTATTGAGTGCTTCAGACATAGAAAAATAAAATATGACTTTGTCTTTTGAAAAATAGAAATATTCATAACTGAAACAGAATAGGTAATGCTGTGAAACTAGAAACAACCGTGTTCTGTCCTTTTTCTCCATTTGAATCATAGTCTGGGCTCTTGATTTCCTACCTCAATAAATTTATTATCCTCCCTGGAACTGCAAGTTTCTTCACAATGTGCCCCAACCTCAGTGATTTTATTTACTTATATATTTGGTTTAATTCACTGAGAAGTTGAACTAGTATAAAATAACACAATAGTAATACACAAAGTCCTAAGTGGAAGAAGTTATTGGGTCACAAATTTGTCTCTGAGCTTCCTGGTGCCCAGAGCAATGATGGCATAACAACCAGTTATGGAATCTCTATTAATCATGTGGAAAATAGGAGCCCTACTCAAACTAATTCTGTTTTCCTGCTCTTTCACAGTGAAGAGTTCATAGTTTCCCGTCTGAAACCAACACATGAAACAGATGTTTAAGTATGTTGTTTAACAGTATAAGGACAAGCAATCCACACATCCTGCATGTTCTAGATTTCTGTTGGTACAGGTCAAATTCAATCACCGCTATCTTAGTACTATAAGCTAGTTGCTCCACTGCCCTGTATTCAAATAACAAAATGTATTCAAATTATAAAAATGAAAAAATATATAACCCCTTTGATCCAGTAATTCAACTTTAAAGGACTTTATTATAAAGAAATAGTTGTACAGGTGGATAGAGATATACATGTTAAAGTATATCTTTATGTGATATGAACTTTGAATAGTGCTTGTAATATAGAAAACACACACACACACATATACACAAAGAAAACACAAAAACAAAGTCCATCAGGAGGGGACTGGTTAAATAACACAACATAATCTGTAAAAGAATTATTATATAGTTGAAGAAAGAATGAGGAATGAGGTCACATATAGAGAATTTTGTATTCTTCTGAAATAGTTTTAAAATCAGAAAAGTGTAAAAACTAATACAAACATTCCCCTATACCCTTTACCAAGTTCTCCAAATGTTATCATTTACCATATTTATCATTTCTCCCAGATAAATTTTTTCCAGATTTTTATTGGGCTACAACTGAAGCATAACATTGTGTAAGTTACCCAAATGTAAGTGGAAAAATTCTAGTTTCAGAAAAGGACAATCCCATTTCTAGATGTACAAACATACTCCTATATGGAAAGCATATATAGCAAACTGTTAACAGTGAGATCTTGGGGGAAGGGTAGGGAGATTAGGGTAACTTTTACTCCTCTAAGCTAAACATTTCTATATTTGAATTTTAAAATCAGGTGCAAGCATTATTTTTTCAACCAGAAAAATTAAAGGGATTTAGAGTGGCAGAAATGAATACCATAGGGGGGCCAGTGTTGTGACAATGTTCAGGCACATTCTTGTTACTGGAGTGTTAATGGGTCCATTTCTCATGTCCTTGTATGGACATGTAGCTTTTATGGAACTTAGGACCTGCCTAACCTTTCAACGATAGGTTCGATGATAATGACACTTCTAGACTGTAAAACAGAGGCAGTGAATTATAAGTCTCCTTTTCTATAAGATATCAGAGGTTGTCAGCTCTGTTGTTATTGTATGTTAAAAAATAAATGCAGAGAAGACGAAGACGAAAAGTTTCAAAGGCCTACCGATGAAGATCATGGAGCGTGACAAGTCCTTCTTCCATATTTTTGATGTCTACTTTTCTTTGTGATAGGAAGTTTTCTTTCTGAGAAATGAATACCAGTTGTTTCTGATTCCTACCATGAAAAAAAAAACCCAGAGTTATCCTATGTGGAAGGGTGAAATCATCATTTTCACTCCTCAGCAAGGGAGGATACAGAGTCACAAATAAGAATGTAAGAACGTAGGCTGGGAAGTTCAGCTCATAAACTATTAACTGAACAAATGAGTAAAAATAGAAACAGAATCTTTTTGCTAGTCGTGGCTAAATCTAAACTTCTAAAAATCCCCAAGCCATGGGAACAGCATTAATTAATTATTAATTAATAAACCACAAGAAGGATTCTATAGACTCCATCCCTCTGAGTGGGGATGTCCCTTGTAATGCATTTATCAATTCTACCTTGTTCTTTTGTGAAGAGTGAAGGAACCAGTCATAACAACTTTAAACTTTGGGTTTACCTCTTTCTAGCAGTGTGACCTCAGGAAGACACTCTGCCTGTGGATGAGCCTCAGTTTCCCCCTTCATAAAATAGGGCCTACAAATGCTCACCATGTGTCAGGATTAAATGTGATGAAAAGGGCACAAGCCAGTGTGTAGCATGGCACCCACGAGGCATTCTATACAAAGTGGTTATATTTTTGTCTCCCATTTGCAGAGAGAATAATGGGAAGCATACAGTTTTGTTCAATGTCAGTTTTTTCCAGACATTGATAGGGACATTCCTGTAACAGAAATAGTTCTGTTTCTGTGTCTCATCTTCAAAACTGCTATGGACGCAACTATGTCCCCCACAGATTCACCCTAACACCCAGGGTGATGGTATTTGAAGATGGGGCTTTTGCGAAGAGATCAGGTCGCCTGATTAGATGAGGTCATGATGGGGTGGAGGCCCTCATAAGAAGAGACGCCAGAGAGCTTGTCCTCATCCTCTCTCTACTATGTAAAAACGCAGTGAGAAGGCAGCCATGTGCAAGCCAGGAAAAAGGGCTCTTATCAGAACCTGACCATGCAGGCACCCTGATCTTGGACACCCAGCCTCTGGAATGGAGAAATCAATTTCTGTTGTTGAAACCACCGAGAGTGTGGGGTTCAGTTAGGGCAGCCCCACTTGAAGACAAAAACCAGGAATGACAGTAAATGTTTTAGTGTTACAATTGTTTCTCACCAGCACATTTTATGATTAAAACTGATAACAGTATTGCTCTGGGGGAATTTTTGCCTAAAGAACTCCTAACAACAGATTCTCAGTACCAATTCAAATTGGATGAGATATAATGATCGCAAAACTGCCTGCAGCTCCAATGCCCCACGGTTTTCACGTCAGTGCTCCCGGACACTGTAATTACGCGCCCCAGTAATCTCACGTCACCTGTGGGGATGGATTATTGCTTAAAGAATTCATGCTTGCAAGATGTTGTTCTGTATTCATTAAGAAACTATTGGTGAATGCCCACTATCTACTGAGCCATGTTTAAGGGGATATAGGTTTCAGAAGGATCATTCTGGCGGAAGGGAGGGCAACGAGAGAAGGGGGAAAAGCTGCAAGTGGGGAGAGCTTTGGAGGGACAAACTAGAGAACGGAGTTGGAGAAGAAAATGGGGTATATCTGAGACACTTCGGGGAGGTGGCATTGACTAACCTTGGTGCTTGAATGGAGTCCAACAGGTAGTAAAAGATAGGAATTTCCGTGAATAATTTCCCAGTCTCAGTGACCAAAGCTTTCTCTGAGATAGGGAATAGAGGTACAGAGCCAGTTTCTGATGAAGGTGGATCTCACAGTTTCTCTAGACAGTCTCATAGGATCAGCAGGATTTTTTTTGGGGGGGGGGGAGCTGATTTAGAAGTAAATATAATGCACACGGTATTTATGGATCTGATCTGACCCAAAGGAGGAAAGCATTACACAGTGCATAGAGAGGCAGATTAGGAGTGTGCTTATGTATTTGGGGTAAATAATATTTCACGGTTGTCAACAGATTTGAAAACTAGGAGAAGCTGAAGTGGAGAGTCACCATTCTGTGGCCAGGGAGGGCACCCCATAACTATGGCATGCTGATTCATTTACGGATCATGGATAGAAACATACTCTTCGTAAATTTTCTGTTTCTGCAGATAAAGTTTATCCTCCTCGCTTAAGACAATCTTATATTGTCTGAGAAGAGTCTGAAATTTCTCCCGTAGATCCTTGTTCTGTAAACGATTTTTATGTAGTTGCTCAGCGATCTAGGAAAAAAAAAAAAAACAAAGCAATTGAAGTAGAGGACGTGCTTCACATTTCCTTGGAGGGGCATCAGTCATGCAGGCAACTCCACAGCACTAGGCAAATTACCTTGCACACAGTAAGTATGCCATAAATTTACTGAGTGATGTAATTCTATAACCAATATGCAATTACACACCTTGGGGCCTCTCCTATAAATTATGACAAAAATGTAGAAAGGTAGTAAACACGATGGAAAAACCATGGAATAATAATTCATATTGAAATAAGAACCAGGATTAATAAACTGAGATCATCTGGCAGGATCTGTACATCCTACACCTGGGAAAAGAAAATATAACATCAACACTAGCTCTGCCTCAAAACCTCTTGGATGAGAAACTATGGCTGCCTCTTGTTAAATACTTCTATTCAAGGACAAAAATAGTGCTCATTAGTGAACTTTGTACTTAACTTTGTACTTAAGATGTTTCTATTGAATTACTTCAAATGAGGTAAGAAAGTCAGGTTTAGTACGAGTCATGGGCTGAGTAGTTCAAAATAACCTTCTGGCTGAGGACTACTAAAATAGCTGCATGAAAAAAAATATATTAGAAGTGCTGGAGAACAAACAAGATAATGAGGAATTCTACAAGAAACTGAGAATCCAGAGTAGTCAATCTAGCACTGAAAACTCCTTTCACTCTGAGGACATTTACTGACATGGAAGAAGACACTTGGGGGAATTTCACTTTCTTACTTGACAAGAGGGACAAAAATCAACACGTACAGCTCCCCCAGGTGTTGAGTCTGAGAAACCTTCCACCACTTCAGTCTGGGATCCCAAAAAGCTTCACATCCTGGAGAAGGGGAAGTTGGAAGCTAGTAAGACATGGTCCAGCCTGATTTTGTTCACCAGGAAATGTCAAGTTGCATTAAAGTGGCTGGAGATGAGTCATGCCCCAGCCGTCTGTTGGGAATGAATGGAAGTCTGTTTCTGAGGAAGATAACGATCATCCTAAACTTCAGATTGTTTCTACATTTCTTTTATTTGAATACAATGTCTGGTGTACAGTTTTCCACCAGGAACAGAAGGAAGTAAGACAGCATGAACAAAGATTGGCAGAAACAACAGACTGCAGAAAACAAATCTACAAAAACATCCGCTACTGAATGGAATTAGACACTGCACTATATAAGTACTGTGCTTACTATAATCAAAGAAATATTAGAAATACTTGAAAGTTACAGCAAGGAATTAGACATGGTGAAGAATGACAAAGCAGATTTGAAAATTACCAATGAAAAAATGCAATAGCTAAAAATAAAAGCCAAAATAAGGCCATTCTGCCCAGAATACAGCAGGGGGAGACAAAAGGCAGAAAATACAGGAAAGGGTAAAATACAGAGAGAAAACGTATATTAGTACAAATAACTGTACACACACAATGTACATACCTACATATGATCAGAGTCTCAGAAGAAGTGGAAAAAGAATGAAATATGTGAACAGATAATGACTAAGAATTTTGCAGAACTTATAAAATACAGTAATTCATGACTTTAAGAAGCCCAATGAATCCCACACAGGAGAAATAAAAAAAGAATACGTGGACATCTCATAGTGAAACCAAACTATGTCAAAGGAAACAAAGAAGACCTCAGGTAAATGAGGCACACAGAGTTCATGGGTTAGAAGACTCGATATTGTAAAAATGTAACATTATGTCACATTACATTAATATTGGTTTAAAATATTAACAAACATGGGATGCTTGGGTGGCTCAGTTGGTTAAATGGCTGCCTTCAGCTCGGGTCATGATCCCAGCATCCTGGGATCGAGTCCCACATCGGGATCCTTGCTTGGCGGGGAGCCTGCTTCTCCCTCTGCCTCTGCCTGCCACTCTGTCTGCCTGTGCTCGCTCTCGCTTCTCTCTCTATGACAAATAAATAAAATCTTAAAAAAATATATTAACAAATATGACCCAACCTGATCCATAGATATAATGCAACTCCAGTCAAAATGTAAACAGGTTCTTTGGCAGACTGATAGAAATTCAAAGGGCCAAGAATAGATGCAATCTTGAAAAACAAAGTTGGATTTATACTAGTAACTATAAAGGCTTATGTTAAAGGTGCTAATTAAGAAAGTCTGGTTTTAATGTGAGGAGAGACAAGTCCAAAGGAACATAATAGAGAGTCTACAGATCTACATACATATTTATGATGTATTTGTGATCTACATATAATTTATGACAAATATGCCATTACAATATAGTAACAGGCAAAGACTGATTTTCATTAAATGATGCTAATTAACTGGACAACCTTATGGAAAAACATAAATCTTGACCATCCTCTCACAGTGTACACATGCACACACACAGACTCCAGATGCCTTGTAGTCAGTCCTAAATGTGAAAAGTCAAACAATAAAGCTTCTAGAAGATCATGAGAGAAGAATTTCTTCATGACATAGGACTTAAAAAACAAAAAGGAGTAGGTTGATAAACTGGACTTCATTATAACTAATAAATTACATCCATCAAAAGATAGATCTGTACATAAAGTCTGTACATTTACAGTATATATACTTTTCGGTATCTGTGTGAAATTTTATAATAAGAAAATTAAAATAAAGTTAGCATAGAATTTCAGGTCTTCACTGAGCTTGCTTATTACACCTCATGAGAATTAAGACTGTCTGCCACCAAGAGTCCAGTGGAAATAATGAATGGGTCAGAGCCCCGATTCCTTTGAAGCAGTCACTAACTTGTACTCATGGAGTTTGGCTGAAGGCTATGGATTAAGGGGAAACCCCTCTGCATTTGCCCCTACGAGCAAATAAGCCATGCCGGTGCAGGGATCCCAGGTTTCCAGACAGCTGGGGGGCTACAAACTATGGAGCTACTATCTGAAACCTGCCTTGTGGCTCCTCCAATAGGAAATAAATAGAAAGGAAAAAGAAATCCTTTGCCCAGAGAATGAAAGACAATTTTAAAAACCAACCAACCAACCAACCAACCAACCTTGTCTAGTTTCTGTCTTTCAGCATCTTCACAACTAAAAGAATCAGAGTAGGTCTAACCTGGAGAAAAGCCATCCCTAATGCTACTAACTCATAACCAAAAGTGGAAAGAATTTAATTAGCTCAAATCATTCTGGACGAGATCCGCCTACAATGTTTTATGTTCTATTTGTCATGTAGTAACATATTATGAGATATTACTTAATTAGCCAAGACCCTTTTGTTGGACTTTAACTGTATCTTCCCCCTAATTTTTCAACTATCACAATGAATGCTCTACTAAGAACCTTGTGGATAAAATTTGGTTTACATCCATGATTATGTACTTAGGATATTTCTTTTAACCTAAGATTTAAAGTGTCCAGAGATTTCTCTCAGGGCCTAATCTGACTCAAACACTTCATGACATTATTAAGTGTAGTATAGGTTGCTAGACTTTATAAGTACCACACAACAGTAAGGAGGTTCCTTTTTTTTTTTTTTTAAATAATTCACATGAAAATATCCATTGGTCTGGATATTTCTAATGTAAAATAACCACAACCACATGACAAGTTACCAAATGATTCATTTTCACACAGATAGCATTTGCTCTTTCATATATTTAAAATACTTTGGGATAAAGTAGTTTTGGGAGGGGATAGAAATATTTAAATCAATTACTGTCAATGACCATGACTATTATTAATTCATGAAAAATCTACTTTGAGAAAATTACACATTTTTCAAATATGTTTAAAATATTAAACAAAAATGAATTACAACCTAAAGTCCTAATTTCCATCTTCCTACCTGGAACATTCATGGAACATTCTCCAGAACTCAATCACAAGAGGAAAGTTGGAAAGAACTCAAATACATGGAGACTAAATACATGGAGATTAAAGAGCATCCTTCTAAAGAATGAATGGGTCAACCAGGAAATTAAAGAAGAATTGAAAAAAATCCATGGAAACAATTGATAATGAAAACACAGTGGTTCAAAATCTGTAGGACAGAGCAAAGGCAGTCCTGAGAGGAAAATATATAAGTGGTACAAGCCTTTCTCAAGAAACAAGAAAGGTCTCAAATACACAACCTAACTCTACACCTAAAGGAGCTGGAGAAAGAACAACAAAAAAAGCCTAAACCCAGCAGGAGAAGAGAAATAATAAAGATCAGAGCAGAAATCAATGAAATAGAAACCAAAAAAACAAATAGAACAAATCAATGAAACTAGGAGCTGGTTTTTTGAAAGAACCAATTAATAAGATTGGTTAATTAATAAGATTGATAAACCCCTGGCCAAACTTATCAAAAAGAAAAGAGAAAGGACCCAAATAAATAAAATCATGAATGAAAGAGGAGAGATCACAACCAACACCAAAGAAATGCAAACAATTATAAGAACATTAAGAACTATACGCCAGAAAATTTGACAATCTGGAAGAAATGGATGCATTCCTAGAGACATATAAACTACCACAACTGAACCAGGAAGAAATAGAAAACCTGAACAGACCCATAACCAGTAAGGAGATTGAAGCAGTCATCAAAAATCTCCCAAGAAACAAGAGCCCAGGGCCAGACAGCTTCCCAGGGGAATTCTACCAAACAATTAAAGAAGAATTAATTCCTATTCTCCTGAAACTGTTCCAAAAAATAGAAATGGAAGGAAAACTTCCAAACTAATTTTATGAGGCCAGCATCACCTTGATCCCAAAACCAGACAAGGATCCCATCAAAAAAGAGAATTATAGACCAATATCTTTGATGAACACAGATGTGAAAATTCTCACCAAAATACTAGCCAATAGGATCCAACAGTACATTAAAAGGATTATTCACCACGACCAAGTGGGATTTATTCCAGGGCTGCAAGGTTGGTTCAACATCCACAAATCAATGTGATACAATACATCAATAAAAGAACAAGAACCATATTATACTCTCAATAGATGCTAGAAAAGCATTTGACAAAGTATAGCATCCCTTCCTGATCAAAACTCTTCACAGTGTAGGGATAGAGGGTACATACCTCAATATCATTAAAAAAAAAAAAAAGAATTACAACCTAAAAGTCCTAATTTCCATCTTCCTACCTGTTTTATCTTCTGCAAGTATTCCTCTTTTTCAATACCAGATGAACCTTCCAGTGTTTCTTTTGTATTCACAAAAAATTGTCTATGATCAAAAGAAGCCAGACAGATTCATATTAGGGCATGTTTTCCAGCAAAGCCACAATTATTTATGATACCAGAAACTTACAGCCCCCATCTTCCTATACAACACATTTATTGATATGTTCATTAAAATAAGCAAAAAATTTTACTTTTGATGAAGTAATATGTTCTGTCTTTATTAAGAAACAATTATCAGACACTTGTACTCTGCAGGTGTTATAAGTATTATAGTTCAAAGTTGTTACCCTCATGGAAATTACACTCTAGTGAAGTACTGAGAATATAAGCAACTTATCAAAGCAATAATAATAATAAATTTCAGATAGTGTTAAGTGCTTTAAAGAATACAAAGTAGAGTGAAGGACAGAGAAATCCTGAGAATCAGAATGCTTTCAGACAGGTGGTAAGGGAGGGCCTCTTGAGGTGACTTGTGAAGGACCTGAATGATGAGAAGGGACCAGATAGGTGAAATCTGAAGAGAGTTTTCCACATAGAAGGTACAGCCAGAGATAATACTCTGAGGCAGGAACAAGTTTTGCGTATTTGACGAGGAGAGGATTATGAGAAGGCTAGAGAGGTAGACAGAGACTAGATCATGTAGGGGCTTGAGGACAAAGTACAAGTTCAGAGAAAACCGGGGGAGGATTTTTTTTTTTTAAGCAGAGGAGAGACTTGAACTGATTTCCATCTTGTAAAGATGACTATGGCTACTTTAGTGGAGAAAGACAATAGTACAGGAAGACAGACAATGCAGAAGGCTATAACAATGGTCCACAAGGGAGAATCGTAGCTCAGACTAACATTGTAGTGGTGGAGGCAGTAAGAAACAATTGGATTCAGGATATATTCTGAAGATAAAGGCAACAACACACCTTGGGATTTGGCTGGCATCTGAGTTGGGTTAGGTTAGCTGGTTAGTTGGGTTAGGGTTAGGTAGTGAGGAAAACCGGAATGGTGGATGATTCCTAGGTTTTCCCTGGAGTAACTAGGTAAATGGATGGAAGGCTGAAGGAAGAGCTGTTTCAGTGAGGTGGGAAATTAAGAGTTCTGTTTAGGACATGTTATGTTTGTGATATCTAACAAATATCCTCCTACTGGAGAGGTCAATAAGCTGTAGAGTCTATGCATTTGCTCCTCAGTGCTGGATATATAAATTTGGGAGTTACTGGGATACAGAGGGTATATAAAGCCATAAGACTGGATGTATGGAGGGTGAGAATAGAGAAGGGCCAAGAACTCCAAAATTCAGAGCCAGAAAGAAGAATTAGAACTGATAAAGGATCCTGAGAAGGAGCAGTGTAGTGAGTGACATAAAGGACTATAATGTTTGGGAGGCCACAAGAAGGAAATATTTCAAGAAGGTGGAAGTGTGGGGGGTGTGGGTGGCTCAGTCAGTTAAGCCTCTGCCTTCGGCTCAGGTTATGGTCCTGGGGTCCTGGGATCGAGCCCCAAATTGGGCTCCCTGCTTAGCAGGAAATCTGCTTCTCCCTCTCCCGCTGTACTCTCTTGCTGTCTCTCAAGTAAATAAATAACATCTTAAAAAAAAAAAAGAAGAAGAAGAAGAAGAAGAAGAAGAAGGTAGAAGTTTGTCAAATTCCATTAAGAATTCAAGAACTTTAAGGAAGAGTCTAGATCATTACAGTTTGGCAGGATAGAATTCACTGGCAATCACGACATCTGAAATAATTCCAACACTTTTAAGAGAGTATCTCTATTTTTCACAGCCTCTTGCACTGCAATTGTACTGCAAAAGCAAGTATGTACTCTGGGTCACAGATGACGTGTCACTTATAGACAAGATTCAGCTTCCAATCCCCCACTTCCTAAGTGCTGAAAACCAGCTGAATGGCAAAGAAAGACCATACCCATTTAGAAAGGTAGGCACTGGATTTGCCTTTATGCTGCCAACACATCATGTTGGACATCAATAATAATGAACAACGTTTAGACTATCGATGCCTCCTGTGGACTTGTGGTTAACTTGGGTTACTCTTAACTGTCCCCATACAGACGGCTGAGTGACTTTTGTTTTTCCTTCAATATTTGGACCTCAAAATATGTAACAAGCTTGCAAATTAAAGATTTCATGGAGGAAAAATTAAAGCTTGTAGATTAATAAGAAGACAAATTTGTGCAAATTATTTTAGTTTCTTGTATAATTTGCTCTTAAAAGAATATTATAGACTATTACAAAGCAATACTGTTTTGACTCTTCGAATCTACCAAGCAAGATTTATGTGCCTTTTCCCACCTCCATAGACAGAGAAAATGAACTAAAGGAGAAAAACAAAATGAATGCAAGAATTTTCTTTTAATTTGCTTGGTAGTAAAGAGGGAAAAGTATAGTTTTATTAATAACCTAAAACTTCAGTCACCAAATTAATCAAGTGTACTTTTCTTTAGGGAGATTCCATATGAATGAAAACTCTTGGAATTGAAAAAAAATATATGATGTGCCATTAAAAATAGATCAGTGAGGGGCAGCTGGGTGGCTCAGTCAGTTGAGTGTCTGCCTTTGGCTCAGGACATGACCAGGTCATGAGTCCTGGGATCAAGCCACATCAGGCACCCTGCTCAGCAGGAAGTCTGCTTCTCCTTCTCCCGCTGCTGCTCCCCTGCCTATGCTCTCTCTCTCAAATAAATAAAATCTTAAAAAACATGGATCAACGAATCCTCATTTCTTTCTTAAATGTATTTAAAACAAATTAGCTAACATGAAGACTGCTTATAAATAAAACTTCATCAGTGTAACAAGGTTTTTAATCATAACTCTTAGAAATAAGAGCTAGTCTGTATCTTCCTCCATGATTATTTGCTAGTTTTTCTTTAAAATACGTATGAACTAAAACGATTGAATCACTTTCAGAGAAAGAGATTTTTTTATTCTGAGTTTTAATTGTAGTATTACTTGAGCTTTTATACTTATTAATCTGGTACTGAGTATAAGGATTATTGCTTATTTTATGGCTAGATGTTGGTAAAACAGCATTTTTTGTGCCATTGCTGTTTTAGAAGATATAATTTTAATTACAATACATGTGATCTTAGTGGGAATAAGCCATACTATAATCAGATTCCACATGGGATCCATGTACTTGCCTTCTGGGGAATCTACCCAAGTCCAAAATCTGTCTTTTAAACCATCAGGAGAACCCAGGGGTAGGCCTGGAAGGCACATTTATACTATAAGACCCCACCTTCCTCATCAGAGCTGGGCCAAACACCTTCTGAGGAGAAATCTGAGCATTCTCCTGGGAGAAGTCTGCAGGTCCATCTCCAAAGACAGGAAGACCTGTGACAGGTAAACTCAGAGGGTTTCGAATGGCCATGCTGAGCTGTAGGCTCACCAATGACAGGACACTGCATGTAGGTAAAGACAGAATAAAACACGGAAGCAGGAACTATGCACATTGGGGTGAACAGATTTCCTCAAGTTCATGGTCCCAGTAGCATGGGTCAAAGTTTTTGCCCTGAAACTTCCTTGTATTTTCTCAGTAAGCTCTGTGAGTCCCCCCTAACTAAGAACAACTGTCATATCCAGGGTAGGTGAGTCTTACAGGAGGTCCCGCCAATGCCTTCCCCTGGGAGCATATTTGTTTGTAGGGAGTCAGGAACTGAAGTAAGAATAGTTCATTCCACAGAGTCCCTGCCTTTTCCCTAATGACTGCCTCATCCCCCAACTTTTTTTTTCCTCTTGTTCATCTGAAAGACTGGTTAATTTCCAAATGAAGAGGTGGTTTTACAAAGCTATCACAAAATTCAGTAAATTAAGAGAATATAGTTTTCATCTAATAAAAAAGAATTTTTTTTTAAAAATGAAAGAAATGCTTTGCTAAAAAATAAAGTATCAAACTTACATTTTATCCTCCAGTATCTTACAGGATTTCTTCATTTCTTCGACCTCATGTTCCCAATGTCTTATTGATTCTTGTAGTCGTGCTATCTCTAAATTGTGATCACTAAGAACCTATTGAAAATTCAATAAAATGATGGCACTCAATTTTTACCAAATGATTCATGACAGTGTTTGATTCACTAAATACTCATGTAACACCCATTCAACTTTTACATTGGGGGTATCCTTTAGCTAAAATAAAAAACAATTATTAAAATAGTTTCTTCATAAAACAAACCTGGGCAGAAATAATCCTGAAATCATCAGGAAAAAAACCAACATTTTGGAGAGAGCCCAACCAATACAGCAGTGAGAATGTGAAAATTATAAAAACAACTTTCAAAATAATGAATTCATTTTGACTACCTTTAAAAAAAATCCAAACAAATCTCCATTTTCATAATCATCGTCAAAATATTCTATGATATTAGAATGAGCATTACAAAAAAAGTAAAAACAAATTACTTTGAGAAATATGCTTATACTGAAGAGAATTTTTCCTAATATTTAATCAGTATTTCAGAAATGCTACAGTTGGGTACTGTGATAAAATGTCAGCATGATTTAAAAGGATGAAGTATGAACAGAGAAAATTCATAATGAAACATTTTTACAATGCAGTTTTGGAATAAAGAAAAGGGAAGGCAGGGGCACATGCGTAGCTCAGTCAGTTAAGCATCTAACTCTTAATTTCAGCTCAAGCATTGATCTCAGGGTGAGGAGTTCAAGCCCTGTGTTGGGCTCCAAGGCCAGTGTGGAGCCTACTCAAAAAAAAAAAAAAAAAAAAAATGGAAAATGAAAAAGGGGAGGCAAACATCTATAGAGCCTTGGTCTGCATTTCAGCTGTAGAGGAGAATGGAGGGGAGAGAGAGCTGATCAGACAAGTTCCCCTACTCCCCAGTGTGCAGTGTCCACAGGCCGATTGGGTAATGCCATCTAACCCTGACCATCAGTGTGGACTCAGAAACACCTGCGGGGGAGCATAGAGGGGCTCCCATTCTTACCAGGTGAGACAGGTGGCCGAAAGCTCCCCACCAGCTGTTTCTTCCTCTAACGTATCCACATGCCTCCACTACTGGGTCATAACTAGTTACAGAGTCGACAAGGGTCTGTCATCCTATAACCGCTCTCAACATGAGCACAATGTTTAAAGGATTAGGGGCTGTATGCTGAGGACCCGTGAAGTCCCACATCGGGCCCACCTTGCCCTCTGTCCTCCCTGCCCTGGACCTGGGAGCCATCTTGAGAATCACACACGATTGGCCTTTTCTGGCAACATCACCTCAGCGTGACTGAGCTACAGAGTTGTTGAAACCACGGGCAGCCCATGAAGGTTAACCTGAGATTCCTTGCTGTCTCAATCCAGAGCCAAAATGGGTTTTCTGATCTCAGTGGGTAACAACCCGAACACCCACCGTGACCAAATATAAAACACTCGGCTAACAGCCTTATTGGCAGGACCTCATTTGAGCTCCAGCCCTTTGAAGTAGGCAATGTTATTACCCCATTTTACATGTGAGGAAACGTCAGGTTGGTAAAATTACAGATTTAAACCCCAGGTCTCTGTGATAGTCAAGTTTGTGTTTGAAATGCTGTTCTCCATTGGTAAGGTCGGTCGGGGTGGGCAGGTTAGCTTGGGGGAGGTGGAGAGGACACTGCAGCTGAGTTTATCCTTGTCACCTTCCAGCCTTACAGAATGGTCCTAAAGATCTTTGGAGTGCAGGTTAAGGAATAGATACTGTGTCTTCCCAAGCTGGGTGGGTGGAGTTCCTTAAGATTTATGAGGCCCAAACCAGAGACAGGAGCTTGGGCCTGCAGATGAAGTCTATGTGGTGTAACCCCTGCGTTCTTTGAGCCGAGCCTCGCTCATGCTTCTCTATCTACTAGTAAAAAACAAATAAAAATATTTTCAAAGGCAGATATTGGGGAGAAATTTTTATTCTATTTATGTTCTATAAATTGGATATCATAATAGACACACTGTAACTAAGACAATCAGAACCACCCTATAAAAAGTATAATGGAATTAACTGAGTATTCTGATAAGAAGTATGGTGTTTCTGGTAAGAAATGTGATGGCTGTGGCCCCATATAGTTTTACCAGTAGCTCTCAGTACAGACAGAATACGCCAAAGACTCATTAATTCAACTCATTGTGATAGAGGATTGGTAGGCGGTTCTGTTTTAATTAACACAGAAGGGATAATATCACTTACTTCCCCCATTAAATCACCTTCATAAGCTTCCATTTTCTTTAAAATAAGTATGACGGCCATGAAATATTTAGGAGTGCTGGCTTTCAATGAATACTATCAATTTGAAAAAATAGAAGAGCAAAACACCGAAGAATGTTCTAATTCAGACAAATAGTCTCCTTTTCATATCAATGCTTCTGTGGCCAATGTATATGAAGAGACTAAACTGTTTTATTATCGTGCATGCAGAAGTGAGGAATTTGCCTGTGGTTATTCATTTGGGGATGTACAATAAAGCAATTTCACAGAGATGTGACATATGGTTCTGTATGTATTTGGTCAGTTCTGAGTGCATTTTAAAAAATTCATTTTTAGGACGCCTGGGTGGCTCAGTCAGTTAAGTGTCTGCCCTCAGCACAGGTCATGATCCCAGGGTCCTGGGATTGAGTCCCACATCAGGCTTCCTGCTCAGTGGGGAGTCTACTTCTGTCTCTGTCTTTGTCCCTCACCCCCACTTGTCCTCTCTCTCTCCTCTCTCTCAAATAAATAAATAAAATCTTTTTAAAAATTCATTTTTAAAATATTTTGGTCCGTCAAATGCAATTTGAACCTAAGGCATTCCAAACTTCCTTCCTCGGACCATATTCCCGAAGAAGAAAGCACAGTTGCATTACAACACTTTAAAGAAAATGTCATAAAATGTTAACATGTCAAAAACATCCT
The DNA here is from genome assembly GCF_009829155.1 of Mustela erminea. Lineage (NCBI taxonomy): Eukaryota > Metazoa > Chordata > Mammalia > Carnivora > Mustelidae > Mustela > Mustela erminea. The sequence continues at coordinate 107,270,183 of NC_045618.1, forward strand.
CTTGGAATGGCGTGAAGATGAGTTAAAATTAACTCCCTTAAAAAAAGTACCTGCTATTGGTTATATTTAACACAGTGTATATCTAGGTGCCCTGGACAGGCTTGAAAAAAACATAGCTTATTATTTCTTACCACTGTGCTGGTCGTAACTCTTTCTTTCATTTTTGACTCTTGAAGTTTTAATGTATCCAATTCTTTCCTCTTTTTATAAGTCTCCACTCTCTTAAATTCACAGGATTTTCTGCATCTCTCAATCTGTGGTGATAAAAATGATAAACCATTCAAAACACTTGAGAACAAAGTTTAGGGAATGTTTTCATTTTGTTGATCTAATTCAGACTCAGTCTAAGTATACCATTGTTCATCCGTCAACAACAACAGAAACACACCCCCTCTCCCCCAAAAGGGTTTGCTTGTTTGGCAACATCACAGGAAAAATAGTGAACTATAAGGAATAAACCATAATTATAAATGTTGAAACAGTAAATTCATAAGAGCAATAAAACAATGATCTTTAACAGCAAATTCTAAAAGCAAACTGCCATGGTAGCAATCTACTAGTAAAACATCATAGCAATGGCCACCAGATTTACAGTGTGCTAATAAGATCAGGAAAATCAAAGAAAAAAAATGATGAATGATCTGGAAATCTAAATCCCCCCCACCTTTTTTTTAATGGGAAAGAAAAGCAGACTAAAAACAGAGTAAAAATCACTGAAGACTGGGCAGCTCACAGTCTTGGACAACTTCTTACCGTTCTACCAAGATCGAACATATTGTGATTACTTGTCAGACCCAAATCAAACACATCATGCATTTGTCTGGTAAAATGATCAAGAACAACGTAACTAAATGAGTAATAAAGCCTGAGAAAGCATATTCAGCTTTGTACCCAAGAATTATGAAAGCATACATTTGGGTGGCTTGCTGTCAAAGCTGTTGCACCCAAAGTGTCTTAAGAATGAACATGATCATGGCCAATTAGCTCAGCACCAGGGCACTGTTGCGTAGGAATGGAATCTGGGGATTAACACATTTTGTTGAAAATCAGAATTCTGTGTTCATTCTTCAGCCAAAGACTTCTCCCAAGGTCTTGCGGTCATAGACATCGTATTGGCAAATTATTTTGTATTAGGGGAGAGCTTACAAATTTGAAGACTCAGATAGCTGTAATAGATTTTTCCTTTCTCATAGGAAGTAAAGGAAATTAACAGGCTGTTACCCCAGCCTATCACGTGCCTTCAGGGAACATTGGTGGGCGCTACCCGGGTTGTGAGCCCTAGCCAATTCTCCTGCATGATGGTCATGCCCATCTCAGAGAGGACTGCAGCAGGGACCCAGCTGCAGTTCTTGTCATGAGCTAGACTGCCACACATGGGGAAGAAGGAAGTCGGCTGGGAACACCTCCCATGCAGTCAGCCCTGCCTCTCCTGGGGTAACAGAAGCACAGCAAAGAGGAACCATCACAAGCCACTCTGACGGTGAATTTTGATTAACATAGCCTAGCAGACACCAAGATGTGGTAGTCATTCCCATCCACTTTCCCCAAATTGCTAGTCTCAAAATAGTCTTTTATGTTGCAGCCCTTGGCTCCGCCTATGCCTTCTGCAGGTTGCTCTGTTCCAGTGCATTTAGTTGGAGCTGAAGGCTTGGCAGGGCAGAACTCCCTGGTCTTGTCCATAGAGACATGGTCTCAGAATAGTCAGAGGCAACGAGATACCAAAAACACAAGGTCCTTGTCACTGTAAGGCTGCCTATGAGCAAAGGGCCACCCCAATATTACAAATCTTATCACTCATATTCTTTCCCATGACCTGAGATGCTAAGACATGACCAGTGTGTACTCTAAGAGGCTCCAGGGTGCTTGTGTCTCTGACCTATTCCCATCCCACTGGTCATAGGAAGTACTGCATGGAATGCTTGTTAGCCTTGAGAATTTCCTGCCTGAGATTCTATACAATTCTGTTTTTTTTTTTTTTAAATGAATCATGCCACTTACCTCTTCATTCAATTTTTGTTTTCTTTTCAAAAATTCCTCCTTCTCTTTTTCCAATTGTTCCTCTATTTGTTTGAGATGTTGTTTTTGCAATTCAATTTCTTTTCTCTTCAAGTGTATTTGGGTGTAGGTCTCATTGATGTAAACAGTCGTAGAGGCTTTTTCTTCCATCGTGTGGTTGAGCGTCATCACTAGCTCTTCATGCTTCTTCGCCAGCAACACTTGCTCTTTACTAGGAGAAAAGGGTGGCTCATGGAATGTAAAGTTTGGTTTTTAGGAAAGGAATTTAAAGTCTGTTTGTGGAGATGAACACCATAAAGAGGGAAACTGTAAGAATACTTACTTCAGAGGTTTCTGTGATCTCTTAAACTCGGTTGAGAAGGAAACACAAGACGAATGTCACTCTTGCAACTGTTCATTGCTACAAAAGTTTTATGTGGTCCTGCCTTACCCCACCCAGCCCATTCTTGATAGTAACTATGGGATGTATTGGTCTAAAGTATGCAAGGATTCAAAAACAGTTTCAAGCAGTTGAGTGGAATGTGACCAAACAAATGGACTGATAGGTTGCATTGCTCCAACTACCTTATCCTGAAACATGCAATCAATCCATCCCTGCCAGTGCTCTAGCCCTCCTCTGGTGGACAGGAGTCAAGGGAGGAGTGTGTAGAATCTGTCTTCACTGTTCAGAAGATGCTTGAAACCTAACCTGAACTCTCTTATCCTCTCCCAGCTGCAGCCAAATCTGAGTTCAAGATAAGACATTAACTTCACCTCTCTGTTGCTAGCCACATCCATCTAAGGAAGACCTTACGATGGCGAGAAACATCTACCCAGGGCTAACAATGCAAGATGGGAAGGACAGACAACTGGCACCATTTCTAGATTTTTCCTTTTTTAAAAACTTCTACAACATTAAGACCTTTTTTCCTTTCTCTAAAGACTTCAGTTGTTCAGGGGGATTGTGTGTGAAGCCTCAGGAAAATGGAAACAGGTTGTTGGTTAAGTTTATTTTCTAGAAGTCAGCTGTACCACAGAAATGCAGTTAAAAGCCCAGGCTAGAGAGGCTGGGTAATGGGTGCCTTGTGGGTCTAGTAGAGGAAACCTTCTAAGAATGAGTCAACCTAAGGATTGAGCAGCCTCAGTGCAACTAAGCAAAACTAGTTAAAAAAAAAAACCCACAAAACAAAAAAACCTGACTAGGTGTATTGAGATGGGTTGAGAAGAGAGAACTCAGACATTGAACACAGGACCTAAGGAAAACCTATGCAAAGAACTTGCCTTTTCGGGGAGACTGTCCAGGAGAGGACCACCTGTCAGAGAGTGTTTGCATCTTGGCGGAAAGTTTTCTTTGAAAAATGGATGCAGTGACATTGTAGCTGGGTGACAGTAGCTCATCAAACAACCCACCTTATGCCTGGCATTCACCTTTCCATAAAGATTTCTCTAGAACAGGGACTCTCCAAGTGTGGTCAGGACAAGCGGCGTTAGTATCACCTGGCCACTCATCAGAAATGCACATTCTTACTCCCACATCCTACACCTACTCAATTGGAAATTTGGGGTGCCAGGGAAAGTTCTAGTAGTTTGGGTTTTAAGAAGCACTCCAAGTGATTCTGACGTATCCTCAAGTTTGAGAACCGCTGGTCTGTACAGGGGTGCTGGTGCTGGCCAGTCTGGATATTATCTTCCTTTTATCAGTTTAGGAATCGAAAGCTAGTTCACCCAGCTGTCTCTGACAATTGTGGCTAGTGAATCCACATTGTGAATCCCTATGAGGGGTTAGAGTTCTCAAGCTTAGGTGATCAAGAACTTTCTTTTTTAAGGAGCATCCCCCAGAACGGGGGTTCTGAGGCCCTAACTGGGGAAAGGCATCCCTGGGCCTCAAGGTCTCCACCTAATACCTGACCCGTTGATAGCACGGGCACCCAGCAACCTCTTGATCACTTCAGCTTCCCAAGAAGATTTCTTTCTTTCATGGGGGCTCTTTCAACATTTCTTCCTCTGACAAACTGACATTCTGATATCTATGTGTTAGCCTTACAGATTTGCACACAATGCAAGTCCTTCTTCAGGTTTTGTTGGTTTTCCTTTCAGAATATGTCTCTTCCTCTGTGAGCTGCATAAATTCAAGCTTGCAATCCTCATTTTACAGATGGAGGAAAGGAGGCGCATGGGGTAAAGTCCTGGTGACACAGCTCAGGAATAAAGGAAAGAAACTAACAGGTCTCAGAATCTGAGCTACAAGCGGTTATATATCATCTCGTTCAATTACGGATCAAGTCTGTAATTAATTCTCTGCTGGGAACCAAACCCATCCTCAGATCTCCAGCAGTTTATGGCTAAATATCTTTAAGAAACTAAACTAGCTACAATGTGTCTGGTTTGATACTGTATTTACTATACCCAGCCAGATCTCTTGCTTTAGTGGCAGAGGTTTGTAAACTTAACTTTAGTAAAGTGGAAACCAAAACTACTGTGTGCCTCTCCCTTTGGAGGGGGCATGTGATTCACACACAGTAGGAGCTGCTGAGAAGCTGGTTGGCCTCTGAAACTTTACAGGTCTTCGGACTGCAGGGGTTGAAGAGTTTATGCTCTCCTCCCAGCTCTGTGTGGCCATCACACCCCCCTCATCAGCCAGAGTCATCTGCTCTAGGTGATATCTACCTCCTACTTGGCCCGCACCAGCTCAGACCAGAGGACAGGCCCCTTAAGACAATGTTCAGACTCCAGCCACAGATCCCAACTCCCGCCAGTACTGAATTAAAAAAACAAAGCAAAACAAAACAAAAAAAAAACATACCCTAAAGCATCATTAATTCTTTTCAGATCAAGTATTCTCATCTTCAGAGACTGTATGTCATCACCCATCCTGTTAATGTCCGTCTTTATTTGATTTATCTCAAAAAGATTTAATCTGCGTGCGTCTCTGACACATTCTTAAAAGGAAGCAGAAAATTATTTGAGAAATGGCACACTTGATACTGAATTTCCAAATCATGAAAAAAGACAGGTCTTTCTTTGAAATACTCTTTTAACTATGTCCTTGCAGCAGGGACCTCTTACCCCTTTGGACCGCTTCAATCTCACTGATCAGTTCTTTCTCCTACTCCCGCTACTGCTGTGGGGACCGGGTTTTGATGGGCTCTCAATGACGTCACATTGGTGTGGCCTAGCAGCATGTCATTCCTGCTTATTCTTCGCACTTCTCACCTGCTGTCCAGGACCTCCTTGTCCCCTCTGCCACGGGACTTCTTTAAACACGCACACCGGTATACGTGTAACCCAAAGTGTGGGAGGTGGGCAAACAGTGGACCCATGAGGGACAGGAGAAGACGGAACAGTGTGTCTTGGAGCGTGTTCCCGTGCTTAGGGACTTGCTTTCAGCGTCATTCAGTACCCGGTTACACCCCATATCCGCTCTCCCTCCTCCTGCTTTGGTCTCCTTATACTGCTCGCCTCCCCCTTGGGTTGTGCTCCCAAATAACAGTGCAAAAGCCCCCCGCTCTGTTTTCTGGGGAACTCGGCGTGTTAAAGAACTAACTATTCCTCAACAAATAACACATCAGTGTAATCACGTAAGCCTGCAGAGGTCTACCTCAGTGCGCAATAGATGGAGTAATGTATTTTTTCACACCAATGTTTAGAAGGTACTGACTACCCATTTCTACACCAAAAATTCTCTAGACGAGCTGGTAGTGCCACCTGACAGAGCTAAGTGATTTCTCCAAGGCTACTTGTTAAGTTCACTTGTAGCTGTACTTCCCAAACTTTGATGCCTCAAATATGCATAAATATCACCTGGGGATATTATTGAAATACAGATCCTTTTCAAGAATTTATTTATCTATTTTAGAGAGAGAATACAAGAGTGTGCATGAGAGAGGGGAGGAGCGGAGGGGTAGAGAGCAGCAGACTCCACATGGAGCCCGACATGGGGCTCGAACCCATGACCCCAAGATCATGACCTGAGCTGAAACCAAGAGTTAGATGCTTAACTGACTGAGCCACCCCGGTGCCCCTAATACAAAATACAAATTCTGATATAGTAGTTCTGATATAGTAGAATCTAGAGATTCTGCATTTTATAAAAAGCCTTTAGGTGCTGCTAATGCTTCTGACCCAAGAATCACACTTTGAGTAGCAGAGTTTTTTAATGCAAGACCAGTTTAATTTATGTGGTTAGGTATTCAGTAGGTATCAAGAACCGCTTTAGCTAGTATGCTAGTATGTGCTTTTCCTTCTAAATATTTTTCCTGATGATAAAACTAAGACAAAGAGTTTTAATTCTGCCTTCAGCACAGATTCTTCTAAGTCTTTTTTTTTCCCCTGTATATAGAGTTTATGTATTTTCCCTGGCACACCACACTAACACCATGCATCTTGTTTTATAACTGACTATCATTCCATGTCTAATTGGGAGATAGAAATCTTATAAATTGAACAGGAAAATTTTAATATAGAGAATTAGTAAGCCTAAGAGACGACTAGAGTAATGAGGGATTGGACAGTAAGAGAGAGAAGAGAACTCTAAGGGATTCAGGGCTGAGAAGAGTTTGAGGAAACAGCCCCTCCAGCCCTGAGATCCAGGCCTCATTGGAGAGGGCTGTGGCTCACAGGATGGCAAATAAATTCACGAGATGCTGAGCTAGCAGAACTTATGGAAATCTGCCTTCTGGGGGAATCAAGGGGTCCTGTCCACAGGGAGTTGCCACACTTCAGATCTCACTGCAAGGCCATCTGAAGAGTGCTAGGAAAGCTGCTCACAGTGGTGCCTCACTGGTAGCAATCCACCATGAAGCTGCCCCAGGGGGCCTGGAGGAAGTTGCAGGTTAAGGTGTGGGGGGAGGTGGGAAGTCCTGGAGGAAGCTGCCCTGGGGTGGGGAATGGCGGAACCTGCCTTGGTGGGGGTGGGGTGGTGGTGGTGGAGGAGAGCTGCCAGGCTTTATGGGAGCCTGACAAGCAGCAGCTGTGTGCACCGCAAGCACAGGCCAAGCTGAGCACTCTGGGGCCAGAAGGAGACCCCCTTTTCCCTCCAGTACCCTTCCAGTGCCCTCTCTTGACAAAGCTCGACATGGTGCTGGCTGGTAAAGGGGGTAAAGACAGGCCCAGCTCTCCTAACAGTAAAGGAAGGTAGATTTGGAGCTGCAAGGCAATAAATGGACAAGTGAAACATTGACTTAAAAAGTGATTTGTTGTTGTTGCTTTTGTTTGTTTTTAATTTAGACCCCTGGGTGGGGGAGGGGGCGGTTAAACGGCAGTAAGCTTTGGAGCTGTGTGGACACTTGGTAGTTGTTCTCCATTGAGCAAGGGAGGCAACCCTTTCTATTCTTCACCGTGACTGTTCCCTGAACGTGGGATGCACCTGAGGAGACAAGGGACCAAGGGCAGTGTCAAGCTTTTGTAGGCTTTCCTGTAGAGGACCTGAGCTGTGAGCCTCAGCCAACACTCCGGACAGCAGGGGAAATGAAATTGAACTTTTACCCTACACCAAATACCAAATGTAATCAGAAACAAATCAAAAACCTAAATGCAAGAGCTAAAAATATAAAACTCTTAGAAGAAAACATAGGAGGAAATCTTAAAGACACTGGATTTAGCAATGATTTCTTGGATAGGACACCAAAAGGACAGGCAATAAAAGAAAATATAGATAAAATGGACTACATCAATTTAAATTTAAAACTTAAAGACTTCATAAATTTAAAACTTTTGGGAGCGCAGGGGTGGCTCAATGGATTGAGTGTCTGCCTTCAGCTCAGGTCATGTTCTCCGGGTCCTGGGATTGAGCCTCACTTTGGGCTCTCTGTTCAGCAGGGAGGTCTGTTTCTCCCTCTCCCTCTTAAATGAATAAAAAACATCTTTTTAAAAATTTAAAACTTTTGTACATTGATAGTCAATATCAGGTGAAAAGGCACACCATGGAATGGGTCAAAATATTTGCAAATCATCTGATACAGGATTAACATTAGAGTCCATGAGGAAGAATCCCCACAACTCAATAACAACCAAACAACCTATTTAAAAGATGAACAAAGGACCTGAATAGGTATTTCTCCAAAGAAGATAAGCCGATTTCGAAATAAGCACATGAAAAAATGCTTAATATCACTAGTCATTAGGGAAATGCAAATCAAAACCATGATACCAATTCATACCCATTGGAATGGCTGTATCTAAAAAAACAAAAGGAACAGAAAAGAACAAAGGTTGACAAGAATGTGAAGAAACTGGGATCCCTGGGCATTGCAGTGGGAATGTAAATTACTGCAGCCACCAGGGAAAGCAGTATGGCAGTTTCTCAACACTTAAAGTAAAAGTACAATATGACCATATGATCCAGCAATTTCCTTCTGTATATATGCCCAAAAGGATGGGAAGCTGGGGCTCAAACATATATTTGCATCACCATGTTTATAACAGCTTTGTTCACAATAGTTGAAAGGTGAAAACAACCCAGGGGTCTGTCAGTGGATGAAGAGATACACCAAAAACCATATACACATACAATGGAATATTGTTCAGCCTTAAAATGAAGGAAAATTCCGACACATGCTATAACATGGATGAATCTTGAAGACCTGCCAAGTGGAATTAGCCAGTCACAAAAGGATAAGTATCATATGACACCTCACTTATATGAGGCAACTATAGTTCTGAAATTTATAAAGAGAAAGTAGAATAATGGTTTAGGTGAGTCAAGCTGCCTAATTTAATTGAATAAATACCAATTTGGAATGGACTGATCTATATATCGTTAGTCTATCTAGATACTAAATTACATAAATTCAAGTTTTATATATATCATTTCCACTTAAAATGTAAGGGGAAATTAATATGGATCTCTGTGTTGTGCATGCACGCTTTCTAGCTATATTTTGACATGACCTAACTATTAAATGTGTCTTCCTACAAGTAGTAGGCTCTCTTTTCTTGTAAGATAAACTAAATTTCTATGGTTGATAACCTTAAAAGTACCTTCCAATTCTCGGCCAATGCTAGTAGGAAGAGTTTCCAGTAGAAAGTATAGTCTGCTGAGTTCCATGCTTTCAATTTCCAGGAGATCGATTGTGGCTTTTCTCATTTCTTCCTGAAAATTTGAATTATATATTTAAAAAGTTAAGGCAGTAAACTAATAAAATTGATTTCCTAAGCAATGCCCTATTATAAATATTTTTAGAGATCAAGCTTTGATTTCTGTTCAACACCTTCTGCTCGTATTTTTTTTGGAATAGGAAGTGTGAAAAATCACTCTTCTATAATCAGTTGTTAAAATAAGACATCTTTTAATCTCTGCTGATTTCCTCTCAGAAATTATCTTTTCTTCTGTTTCTTGTATGCAATTTCAACTTAAAAGGAGAGACTCCAAAAACAACGGTAATGCTGAGGAAAAAAGCTGATTAATTAAAAGATGGAAAATGCCTATAAAAATGTTTAGGTATAAAAAGAACAATATTTTTTTATACATACCCATGAATCCAAACAAATAGTCTGGTGGGGATTTTTATGCTTTGTTTTTTTGGTGAGGCTTATTTTAAAAAAGGAAATCCATCCAAAAAATCTGTTAGTGGAAAAAAAATAGGTACATGGGGCACCTGGGTGGCTCAGGGGGTTAAAGCCTCTGCCTTCAGCTCGGGTCATGATCCTAGGGTCCTGGGATGGAGCCCCCGCAGCAGGCTCTCTGCTCAGTGGGGAGCCTTCTTTCCCGCTCCCCAACCCCCTGCCCCCTGCCTGCCTCTCTACCTACTTGTAATCTCTGCCTATCAGATAAATAAATAAATAAATCTTAAAAAAAAAAAAAAGGTAAATCTTCTCTTAAATAATTGGTTGTGATGGCTATAGTTCTTTTTTGACCTGCGAAAATGCCATTATATTTTATGAGTCATAAAAAGCAGATTACTTCATTGTATACATAACATGATCACTTTTCTATTAAAAAGATTTCAATACAGGCATTGCCTATTTCCTGGAAGTAGAAAAGACATTCATTAAAGAGTTAATTATGATTATTTTAGGGTGCTGAGAGTATGGTGGTTTTTACTTTCCACCTTTTACTTGTCTATTTAAAAAACTTTTTCCCCCAGGGTAAATATGCTGTGCTTTCAGAATAGTGAAAATTAATTGCTTTATAAGATGGAGGGATTTATCGCTAAGAGATTTCACCCCTCATATATTACATGGAGACATACTAGATACTTCAGTAAGCCACACTAAATATCTTGACCCCTTCAAACCCAGGAGGAAAATAAAACTCAAAGAACAAAGCAGAGGCAGGTTTCCACGGGGCCACAGTGGCATCACACACAGCAGCTCCCAGGCTTTACCTGGACCATAGAGCGTAACGCTGTAGTCTACATACTCATGTACATATAATCACAGGAAAAATATCAAGGAGATGAACTTTTCTCAGCAGCCTTTAGACTCAAACTCCTTTAGAGGCACGTGTCTACATTTTTAGATACTTGATATGCAGTTGATTCTTCAATATTTTTAAATCAGATGAAGAGACGTCACCCTCCTGATCCCGCTGGGGAAGCATTGTAACTATCACCCAGGACCATATAGACACACCTGATGCTTCAAAAGGAAATTCTTTAACTATTTCTTTGATGGGGCCCAGTGAGCATAACAAAGAGTTGGTTTGTTTTCACTGACCAGTACTGTACCTCAGTGGAACAGGTACCAAGTCATCTCTCAGCAGTTATGTAAGAAATTGCTTATGGAGAACTGAGTGAATAGGGACCATACATGGCTTCTATATTGGGGTCAAGCATTTGCCCATGTGGCCCGCCCCTTCATGGAGCAACGCCATCACCAGTATTGCTCTCCTCAGCAGGTTGCAATGCAAACACCTCCCCCCCCCCCATCCACAGCACAGGTCCTTAACTCGGGGTTCTTCATGGAAAATCAGGCAGCACTCCCCAGCTGATCAACACCTGTGCAAATGCTTGTGATAAACATTTTCTTCACTTGGGATATTTTCCCTATTCAGCTACTCAAGTATCTTGAATAGACTTGGTGCTAAATTAAAAGTTGATGAAGAAATAAGTGAAAGATTGAAAAAAAATAGTTCTTATAGGTAATACCATACCAATTTCTTAACGGCGATAGCAATGTCCTTAAGAAAGGTCCTAGCTTCTTCGTTGCATTTAAAATAGTCACTTTGCAATGATTGTTCTAAAAAAAGAAAAAAGATTAGAAAATGAAGATCTCTTATTTTTTGGTCCAGCCTGCACAAATGCCCGCACAGCTAAAAATGATACCTGAATTCCTATAGTACTTATATGAATCTCTTCTGAACGTATTTCCTAATTGATAGTATTCTCACTTAGGTATGCATTTATTGCTTCTTGAGGACAAACTCCTCTTGATATTCCATCTTTGCCTCTCTCATGAGAGAAAGAAGGAATTTATATAGAACAGGACAAAAAATTCAATGCATTTTTATGAAAGGAATAAATATAACAGGCCTATAATGTAGGTTTGAGAATGTTTTCATAGTACATACACTTGTACATATATAAATATTTTGCAAAAAATCCACTCATTTAATTAACGGTTTCAAAGTCCCTTATGTCATTTTTACTTCTGTGCCAATATTTAAATCCTGGGATGAGAGTAAAGATTTGTAAAACTGGTAGGCGTGAGGTAGACAGACATACGAAAGGTGTCTCTCTTCCTTCACACACTCTAGGTAGGAAGCACATAAGAAGAGAGGTTTATGAAATGTTAGTAATGGTAATGAAGACCAGATATGTACCAAATGGAAAGGAGGAAGGGGAAAAATGAATATAAGGCAGAGAACAGAGGGAGCTATACTTACCTTGGCTCTGGTGCCAGGAAGTTACCCAGACTTTGTCCAATGACTTCCAGGCCTGCATCTTTATGTGTGGGATAAGTTTGATGAGATTAATGCTTTACATTCATTATCTAAGTTGATTACTATAATCTTATGATGACTTCCATTTCACAGTGGAGAAATCTGACTTTTGAGAGTGTATCATATGTTCAAGGTCACAGAGCCCATCACTGAGAGTCTAGATGCAAACTCAAGTTTGACTCCAAAGCCCTTAGCCTTAATGGCCATACTCTCCCCTCAGAAGAGTAAAGGAAAAAAAAATTTTTTTTAAAGATTTTATTTATTTATTTGACAAAGAAAGAGCGATCTCAAGTAGGCAAAGAGGCAGGCAGAGAGAGAGGAAGAAGCAGGCTCCCCGCCAAGCAGAGAGCCTGATGTGGAGCTCGATCCCAGGACCCTGAGATCATGACCTGAGCCACCCAGGCACCCCTAAAAAACAATTTCTGGCCTCAGTTCCAGGAAACTCAGATCCTCTTAATGAACTAAGCTCTCAAACCAGGAGAAAGTCAGTTACTGAGTTTGCAAGCAAGCAGGTGTTAGAAGAGACAGGTCTCGTCTGTTTTCGCCTTCCCCTACTTCTAATGGAATGAATGAGCACAAGTTGTTCCCACTTGCAAACTGGCTGGAAAGCTGCATATCCTCTAATTCCCACCAGAGGCTTAATGAAGTTTCTTCCTACAAAAAACTTTCTGAGAGTTCAGAAATTATTAGCAGTAAAATATTTGCACAGAAGTACTGGGATGAAATGCACCTGCTGATCAAGTACGAAGAAGAGTTCAAGACCCTAGCTCTTATTGTTGGGCCGAAATGGTTTATGAGCTCAACAAGAAATGCCCTTTCTTGGACCCTGTCTTACCTTAAACTTAGGTGCCTTGATTACAGGTTCGGCTTTCTAACCAAAGAAGCATTTTAACCTGTCCCCAGGCAGAGTTACTATGTTTGCATCTCCCAAACATCCTTGTTTAATTTTCCTTGTCTAATACAACAGGAGCTTCTTAAACACTCCCTTTCTTGTTTGCCTATTAAACTCTCCACTTTATCATGACAAACTTTTGGAGGAAGTTAACTTACCAAGAAAAGAAGGGAGAAGCGGAAATTAAGAGGTATAATCTAAATGCAGGTGGGCATTCCAGTCGCAGGCAAACGGCAGTGGCCGCCACGACCAGGCTTTGCCTGGAGTTTGCCACCAGTTGTTAGAGTGAACTGGGCCAAGTCGCTCCCGTGGCGTTAGAACAAGAGAGCTGAGCCCTGGGTCCCACCGCGCTGCCTCTCTCTCCCCTCGCCAAGGAGTCTGAGAGGGCTCTGCCTTAGCCTGGGACACCCCGAGTTCCCGCGGGGAGGTCCCCGCTGAGGACACCACCCCCCCACCCCCCCAGGTGCCGGCTAGGGGCCACCTCCGAGGTGCCCGCTGGCTTCTCACCCACGACAAAGAGCTGCTCCAGCGCCGCGGTCGCGACCGAGGAGCCCAGGGTGGAGGGGAAGGTGCATAACTCCAGGGAGGGGCCGGTGGAGACGGCCGCCGCCCGCAGCGTCTTCTCGCTGAACCCCAGCTCTGGGGACCAGGAGCTCAGGGCCATCTTGCTGCTTTGCGCCGAGCCTCTCGGGCCTGAAGCCAGGACGGCCGGTTGCCACGGGCGACAGGGACGCCGAGGCCCTGCGCGACTCCCGGGGTGGGGGCCTCCCAGGTTCTTTTAACTTCAGCGGCGGTAATTAACCGATGCCGGAGGGCGGGCCGCTCTCCAGCCGCCCTTTCCTCCCTGAGTTTGCAGATCTTGGTTCGGGTCCTGGACGTTTGTCTGGAGCCCTGGAATCATAATAAGGATCACTTGGGAACGCATCTCTGTGCCAGATCCTCCAGGAGGAGCTGTGATTTCACAGCGGCTTTGTGAGGCCGGTTCTGCCAGCTCCGCTTTCCCAGACTGGGAAACTGGGAGGGATGACTAAGTGATCGGCCCACGGTCCCAGGGCATAATTTTGGATTTAAAGTGGAGTCCGTATCGATCTTTCCACTCTGCTGCCAAACCCATCTCAGTACTCTTCTAGAACTTTCCTTGTATCTAGTCTATCATTTGCACGTTTTACCTGGAATCAGTGGTTTTCCTCCTTCTTAACAAACCGTGAGCTCTTGGAGGCAGGGATATTCTTTATTTTTCTCTGCATCTCCAAAATTCGGCCCAGTGCCAGGCTCAGACTGAGGCCAACGATCAGTCCCTCTTTCCTCTAGCCGGCAAGAAATCAGCAAAGATGACTTAACCCTGTTCTTTTAAGTTTGCAGATGGCAAAGCTAAAATCAGATCGTGACAGCGACACCAGCTATCATTTCTTGAATGCTTACTACACTGCAGGCACCTTTTTAGTCCTTTACAACAACCCTTTTAACTTTTACAAAATCTTCTGAGGTAGTTACATTTTCTGCTTTCCCTGGAGGACCCTGAGCCTCTGCCCCGAATCACTCCGCTGGACTGCCTGGGAGAAGACCTAGCACGTCGGTAACAAAACTAGTTCTAGAATCCGGGAAGAGCCATATCCCGGACGGGGACACTCTCCTGGGTCCCCGCTTTTGCGAGACTGGGTCTATGGCGTTCAGATCTCTCCCTGCTTTTCTGGGCGCTCCCGGGTGTGGCAGAGGCAGGAAGCCTGGAAAAGAGATGTCGCAAATAACTCTTGCCAGATGGTTTCCTAAGTTCCGCCAACCCGGGACACGGGCGGGACATGAGACGGCCAAGAAGCCATTTCTGTTCCTGTGTCCAGGAGTGGCAGTTTCAGGCCACCCCAGTAGGGTGCAAGTCCCAGTAGTTTTGGGGGCTCCAGAGACCGCAGCAGTGGGAGGCGGTGCCGCCCCCACTTTGCCAGGGCACAGCAGTCGGGGCGCGCATGCCCCAGCCGTGCAAGGTGCGGCAGCTTTGTCCTCTCCCGCGTCTTCCTGACGTCCTCTTGCGTTTCTATAGCCCTTGTAGCACATTCCCCGGGAGAAATTCCTCTCTTCATGGGCTACCTAGACTGGACGCCCCCAAGCCAAAATTTATGCTGCTACCAGCATATTCTTCCCACTTATCCCTCATATGGACCACATTGCTCTCCATTGCCTATGAATGAGGCCAGTCTCTAAGGGGGCATTCAGTGACCCCCCCTTCCTTACTGGATTTGTTTTAGATTTTATGACCTTTTTTTTTTTTTTTTTTAAAGATCTTATTATTTATTTATTTATTTTCTAAGATCTTATTTATATTTTTGTCCCAGAGAGAGAAAACACAAGCAGAGGGAGCAGTAGGCAGAGGGAGAAGGAGGATCTCCGCTGAGCATGGAGCCCAAAGCCGGGCTCCATCCGAGGACCTTGGGATCATGACCCAAGCTAAGTCAGAGGCTTAACTGACTGAGCCACCCTGTGCTCCCTGGATTTTATGACTTGTGTCTATTTTCTGTCTTTTTCCTGAACATGCTTTCTGAGGTATTTTCAGCTTCTGTTTTGACTCATGGTTCCTTCTGTGTGGGATGACCTTTACAAAATCCAAACCATTCTTTCTATTTGGGAACTTAATCAATTCCCAAATAGAAACCTGGGCAAACAACATGAATAGGCACTTCATAAAAGGAAAAAAAAAATCCTCCAAAATATAGTGAAAGAACATTTAAAGAAATTATCAAAGAAAAAATTATACACCAATTTCCCTCATTATATTATTAAGATTAAAAGGAATAATAATTCAAAGTGTTGACACTGGGAGTGTGAATTACTATACTTTGGAAGACATTTTGGAAATACATATAAAGAATCTTAGCATATAGTAATGCTTTGAAGAATTGTTCTTAAAAAAAAATCATAGGTATGTCCAAGGACATGCATATGATCTTGTTTTATCAGTGCTACTTTTAATAGTAAAAAATTACAAACAGCCAAAATGGTTTATAGTGGGACACTAGGTTTAAATAACCCAAGGGACATCTGTTTGGCATATCCTAGGAAGCAGGTCACCATATGGTGAAGAACATGATTATGGGGTAGTTCAAATGAGTACTACCACTAAACGGAAGAGGTGTCTCTTGAGCAAGTTGATCTTTCTATGAATGCCCTCCAGTGTCCTTGCTCTGAAGGGTTAGTGTTGGTAATAATAACTCTTAGTTTATAATATTGTTGTAAGGACTAAATTAAGTGAACACTTAATGCTGTGTTTAACACATGGTATATACTCAAAAAACATAATTCAATGGTAAAATGATAAAGTGATAGCTATTAAAAATAATGGGTATAAATTTATACACACACATTTCCCAAGAGCTCAAGTGGAATAAGCAAGTAGCAAAAGACAAGCGTAATATTCAATTTATATATATATATATATATATATATATATATATATATACACACACATAAATAAACATATAGAAGTAGATTTCTATATGCATATGCATGGAAACTGGTCTGGAAAGTATTATTCACTAAAATGTTCACTGTGGTTAATCCTGATTAGTAAAATTATGGGTGTGGTAGATAAAATAATGCCTCTTCAAGATATCCTAATCTCTGAAACCTGTGACTATGTTATGTTACATGGTAAGAGATAATTAAGGTTGCAGATGGAATTAGGGATTGAAATCAGTAGACCTTGAGATAGGGAAACTATTCTAGATTATCCAGATGGGGCCACTGTAATCACAAGAGTCCCTAGAAGTGAAGAAGAGAGACAGGAGAATCAGTATCAGGGTTAGAGACTCAAAGATACTACCTTGCTGCCTTTAAAAATGGAAGAAGGGCCATAAGCCAAGGAATGCAGATGGTTTCCAGAAAGTAGAAAAGGCAAGGAAAGATATTCTCCCCCCAAATTTCCAGAGGAACCCTAGCCCTCCTGACCCCTTGACCTTAGCCCACTGAGATTTCTGACCTTCAGAAGGGTAAGATAATAAATCTCTGTTGTTTTAAGCCACTAAATGTGTGATGATTTGTTATAGCAGCAATAGGAAACTAATACAATGGGTAAATTGAACTTTTTATTTCTGTATTTAAATATTTTTCCATAAGCATGTATACCTTTGTGATTAGAAAAAAAGTAAAGCTTTTTTTAAATAAAAAAACAAAATACAAATTTAATATAGTTGAGCATATAAAAAAGCTTTCTGAGCCTTCATTAGCTATAGATGCTGTTCACTGAGTCAAAAGCCACATCTTACTTCTCTTGTGCATCTTTTTATTTCAGTAGTATGATACATTCATGTTCCAGTTAATTCCTTTAAGTTTATTTATTTATTTCTTCAGTAATCTTTATACTCAATGTGGGGTTCCAACTCATGACCTGGAGATCAAGAGTCATGTGCTCTTCCAAATGAGCCAGCCAGGCATCTCTGTTTCCGTTAATACTTTTAAGGCAGACTTTTGCTTAGTAGCCTGGACAATATATTAGAATTCCCCAGTCCCGTGCTGAAGTTGATTTTTTGGTTGAGTTGTGGTTAGCAAGTTGTTTGTTTACCTTTTGCTGCTGACAGGGCCAGGAGAACCCAGCTGCTGCCTGGAGTTTGACCCCTAACTTGTGCAGGAATATATATACCCCTGTATTTAGGCTCGTTGGAATTTCTGTAGTATCTGAGGTTTATATAGTCTTCAAGAATGATTTTGTTCTTGTTGTTGCTTCTTTCCATAAATCTAGTACCTCCAGGGAAAACCTCAACCTCTTAGTTCTGTTTCTAGACCCTGGGTTAGACCGCCACGGCCAAAGCGCTATTCTTTTTTTTTTTTTTAAGTTTTTATTTATTTATTTGACATACAGAACTCACAAGTAGGCAGAGAGGCAGGCAGAGAGAGAGAGAGAGGAGGAAGCAGGCTACCTACAGAGCAGAGAGCCCAATGCGGGGCTCAATCCCAGGACCCTGGGATCATGACAGGAGCCGAAGGCAAAGGCTTTAACCCAATGAGCCACCCAGGCTCCCCCAAAGTACCATTCTTGATATATGTGTCAAACATCTCCCCTATGGAAAGTGGTTGCAGGTTGCAATGCTTTGTGTTCAGTATGTCAGGAGCCATGAGGATTCAGTACTGCATCATGCTCAAATTCTAAAGAAGTGAGGATTCTAGCAAACCAGGTCTCTGTTTTCCTCACTCTTGACGCTACCAGTGCCAGGGACAGGGCCTAATATCTGGCACATGAGCTTGCCTCCCCATTAGTGGTTGATCAATAGGATCTTTTTGTCTAATGCACTGCCATCTTCAGCATGTTGTGTTTCATCCTCTGGCTTGTTGCTTCATGGTCACAGGTGGCTATCATAAGCCTAGACATCATGCCCTTGTACAAATTGGGAAGCGGTGGAAAGGGGAGACATGTAGAAGCCCTTTTTTCCTTTCATCAGGGAAGGAAATCTGCCCAGAGTCCTTTCAAGACACTTATTTCTCAGTAGCCTGAGCTGGGTCACAAGACCACCCATGAAAAGGAGGTTTAGAACAGTGAATGTCTGGATTTCCAGCTTCTGTAGAGTTGGCAGGAGAGAAGAGGCTTCAAAACAGCTACAGGATTACCAGTGGAATGTCAGTCATACATATGTCCTCCAGACTAATATTTATTAGCTTCAACATCAGGCCCCAAATAGCTGGCTGGGTGGGCCTTTCCTAAGAGTTGCCAAGAAATTAGTGAAGTTTTTAGCAGTGAATAGAAAGGGTGTCTTGGTCCTTTCCTATATTGGTAGGATCTCTCCCATTTAAGACTTTGCATTGACGTTACAACTAGGTCTGCAAGACAATTATACATTAGACAAAGATTCCCTACCCCTTGGACTTCTCATTGCCTCTAAAGCGCCTGTCACATAGTTAGACTATAATTCTCAGCTTCTGTGACTCCATCACACAGTTAGTTATGGCAAAACGGCAGGAAGAGCAAGTCCCCTAGGTAATGGCAGATTATTAGAAAGCAAATAGGTGGATTAGTGCCCTTGATGGAACTATGCTGTGGGCAGACCACGTTGGTGTTTGGAACAACACCTGGTTCGGAGTTCTCCTTTTCACCTTTGTCTCTTGACTCCTTATTGTCATCCATTATCAACAATATCTTGGGGCTAGAGAGATTTGGATCAAATACCAATTGCATAATTTGTTAATGGTTTTAGATTGGCTTAGGGAGTTTAAACTCTTCATCTCCATTCTTCATTTGTAAAGTGGAACTTCACACATTGGAATTACAAAGCTTCAGCAGAATAACGATGTCCTTACCACAGACCCCATGGTATTTCCTATCTTTTCCTTCTACTAAATGGAAAATAAAAAGCATTTCTTCTGAAATACAAATGCTAATGTCCTTTCTATATCCCTCACCTTCCTTAAACCTCTCAGTCATTTAACTCTTTGTGAAAATTACTGTAATTAAATCAAGAGTTGCAGTCCCACAGGTGGGAAATTGGTTCTGTCTCCTTGTCATTTCTATTGGACAGCAGTGACTGCCTGGAGTGTTCAGTTAGGGAAAGTTCTGAGGCTTAATGCTGGCAGAGAGGGAAAGAAGCCTGCCAGGCACCAGAGAAAGCCATGGGCACACACGTGCCAACATCAGACTTCATGTTTCATGTGTTGGTTTTTTGCCTGTTGTGTGCTGGACATTGTGTTGAGTGAATCATACAACAGAGACCTATGGGTAGCACCAGGATGGGCCTCTCTGAAGAATGGAGACTTGAACCATGAGAGGGGGTCAGTCTTCTTATTCTCTTTGTGAAGGGGAGACAGAGTTCAAGAAAAACAAGACAGAAAGAGGAAAGTGAAAGAAGAGGAAAGGAAGAGAGTAAAAGTGGGAATGCAAAGAAGTCAGCTGCCAACCTCACAAGATCCTCCTTTCTTTGCGTTTTCCTTCTCTACAAGCTTACTTTCTCTGATCAATCCAGATCAATTAGGCTTTGTCACATACCAGCACTAATCAGTGCTTTGGTTAAACACTTGGATGTGATCTGGTCCCTGTTCTCAAGAAAAAGGCCTTAAAGGTAGGGGAAAGTTTAGGTTTTGAAGCACAGTTCACAACTAGATGTAATTCCTGTATGGTGCAGTGTAGTACCCCACTTCCAAAGCATTTTGTGCTTTTATAAAATGTACATTTTAGAACTGCCTCCATGAGTTATGAAGTCTTTATCATAACTCTCCAGGGTGATTATTATGATGATCCTATATTTCAGAAAATCACACAGAGATGAGAGTCAATCATCTTGGGGCTAACCTTGGCACGGTGACACAACAATCCTTCTGACTCCAGGTCTGAGACACTGTTAGCTGTGTCAGAGATGCCTCAGGTCTACACCACCAGGGCAGGGAGTTGGGGCTAGGGTGAAGATGTAGGCAGAGTCACGGGGGTGTGTGGCTGGTGAGCATGGAGGGCGCAGAGAAGAAAAGCAGGAGCCCAGCAAGAAAATTGGATTGTGATTTCACTGAAAAAGGCCTTGAATTCTAAACTCAGGAGTTTGGATTTGGTGGTGCACACAATGCTGCTGTGAGAATGTTGTTGGAGAACAGATGAAGCTGTTCCCTGCTGGCTGCTGCTTGGTGGTTCAGTTTATGTCTGCCTCATGTAACACTTTATGGTAGGACAGATTATCATAATCAATTACAGGTGTTGTGATTTTCTTAAGTGAGCATCTGTAGAGTAATCCACTATGATATTGGGCCTGAAACAAAAATGCCATTTTAGCAAGAATGTCTTCATTATTCTCTTAAGTCACTGATGCTTCAGGTGGTCTCCTCAGTTAGAAAAGTAGCAATGATGATCGTTAAAGTTCATGTAGCATTTTTATAGATATTTCCAACACTCAAGATCTTTAAGTAGCAGTATTTTTATTTCCCTTATTTTAATCAATTTAATTATTTTTAAAAAGTGTGTTAGATATGATGATTCATCTGAAGATGATTCAGTAAAGATCACGGAAGTAGGTAAGCTCTCCATTTGATTTAAAAATCTGTCTTCTCTCTCTTTTTTGGTCTTTAGCAAATTTAGAAAATGTCAGATAACACTGGCTGACTGTTCTTTCCATATATGGCTACAGTTGAGACATTCCAGACTCATTTGGAAAATAAAAATATAAGTAAGTCATCGCAGCTCTCAATCCCATTCCTTCCCACCCCCTCAAGGACCTTTCTCAATCAGCTCCCCCTCACCTCATGTGTTCTTCAGAACTCTTGCCCAGGCGTCTTACTGAACCCTTCTGCCACCCTTTCTCTACTTCCCTTCATTACCAAACTTCTTAAAGGTATGGTCTACCTCTCAGTGGTTATGTACCTCGTCACCCTGAATTCTTTTCCTCATCTTCTAATGGCCTTTTCTCAAGCCCCATTCCCACTATCTTCTTGCCTGAAGGATTAGACACCATTACCCAGTATCCCCAGCCCTTCCCTAGAAACTTACTTCCTAATCGGTTCTGGCTGTTTCTTCTTCACTTCCTTTGCTGGCTCCTCATCCCCTTCCTCCTGTTTGCTAAGAAGGGGCATTCTGCCTGGGCTCCAACCTGGTCTTCTCTTCATGCTCTCTAAATTCCTCCCATGACAGTTGAATCTATGTGAATAACTCTGTATCTCTTGCCCAATCTTTTCTCTCAGTATTAATTAGTTTTGTAGACTAAACATTCTCATCCCACTGAGCTACAGCATGTCAAATTCAACCTGTTCAAAATCAGAGTCTGCATTACAGTTGGTTTCTCAGCCTACTGAAATCACACTGTTGCCAGCCCATCTCAAAAGGGATCTCATCCATAAATCCTTCCTTGATCCCAATAATCCCAGAGCCTCCAAAGCACTTTGTTCAAACTTCATGGGTGGCAAATTATCCCATGGTCTTATACCTTTTTGCATAGTATCCTATTACTACATAGCTTTGTAACCTTTCTGCCTCAGTGTTCTCATCTGTAAAATCAGGCCTTCATTGTAAGGTACTCATGGGAATTAGATAAATTAACATGAAGTGTTTAAAACAATGTCTGAGACAAGATGAGCCACTCCATAAATTAAGTTGTGACTATTATCCATGTACTATGAACTCTTTAAAAGTGGGGACTGTGTTTTACTCATTGTTGAATCTCCTGTAGCATCCAGCACAGCAATTTGCACATAATAGATGCTGAAGATGTTGCTGAAATGGGTAATAGGAAAGATTCATCTATTCAGAACTTTTAAAAATGTAGAATTCAAAAATCTTCTGCAGTTCAGGATTTATTAGAAAACAAGTGCTGGAGGCAAAAGGCAACTTCCTGAGGGTCTCACACCACTCTTATATATAGCCCCATATGGCAGGAGCTGACAATCATGACAGCCTTGATGGCCATTACTATTATAAGACCTTGAAGAACATTTTGAATCACCAGATTAAATTGTACATAGTTAAAAGTTTGGTCCTAAGTAAAATTTACTGTGCCAGAATTATTACTCAGTTATTATTTTAAAAATGGTAATTCTTACTTAACCATGATTTCAGAGTTAATGAGAACTTGAATTCTCAGTTCTTCCAGATGAATGAGCTTCCAGAGTTGACGAATGAATTGGCACCATGGCTCCAACTATGAGGATTTCTTTTTCTGCTGCAATGTGGATGCATGTTCTGGTTCAGGATGAATGCGTATGTAAAATTAAGCCATGATAGAGAGCTCTTTCAGATTTGTGCTCTTTCTTTTTTGCCTCTATTGATGGCAGGGTTGTTAGGTAACGCCTGAATTTAACTACCTCCATCTTCAACCACCAAGGTCAAAGCTGCAAAATTGTGTGTTTGGGAAAATACTCAAATCCTCTGCAGTTAAGTCCTTGGACTCCCTATGTTCTTCCAATAAATGCCTATTTATGGTTCCTATATTTCAGTGGTTTTTTACTTTACTAGCAACCAAATAGTCTTGCTGAAGCAGCTCTGTTCCTGCCCTAGACTATAGGGAGGGGACACAGAAACACAGGAAAAGCAGTATGGCTCACTGGCCTAGGCCCTCTCTCTGTCAGCCTGGCCTGACCCTCAGACTCACACCTGCTCTGCTTCCCTCTGTTGAGAGCTCTGCCCAGTGCAGTGGTAAGGTGAGCTCACCATTCAAACATTTTTTCCCTCAATCTATAGGCTGCATTTTCATGTTGTGGATTGTTTCCTTTGCTGTGCAGAAGCTATTTAGTTTGATGTAGTCTCACTTGTTTATTTTTGCTTTTGTTGCCTGAGCTCTCAGTGTCATATCCAAAAAATCCTTGCCAAGGCCAATGTCAAGGAGCTTTCCCCCTATGTTTTCTTTTATGAGTTTTATGGCTTCAGGTCAAATATTTAAGTCTTTAGTCCATTTTTAATTGATTTTTTTATATGGTGTAAGATAAGGGTCCAATTTCATTGTTTTCCACGTAGATATCGTTTTCCCAGTACCATTTATTAAAGAAACTCTCCTTTCCCCCCTGGGTATTCTTGGTGCCCTTGTCGATAATTAGTTAACCATCTGCTTGGGTTTACTTCTGCACTCTCTGTTCTGTTCCATTGGTCTGTGTGTCTGTTTTTATGCCAGTACTATCCTATTTGGATTACCATAGCTTTGTAATATGATTTGAAATCAGGAAGTATAATTCCTTCAACTCTGTTCTTTCTCAAGATTGCTTTTGCTAATCAGGGTCTTTCACAGTTCCATATGAATTTTAGAATTGCTTTTTCTATTTCTGTGAAAAATGCCATTGGAACTTTCAGGATTGCAATGAATTTGTATATAATTTTAGACACTTAAAAATATTAATTCTTCCAATCCATGAACATAGAATATCTTTCTATTTGTGTCTTCTTCAGTTTCTTTCATCAATATCTTATACTTTTCAGTGTATAGATCTATTACCTCCTTGCTTAAATTTATTCCTAAGTATTTTATTCCCATTATGCTATCTTAAGTGGGATTTTTTTCTTGATTTCTTTTTTGGATAGATGAATATTGGTGCAAAGAAATGTAACTGATTTTTGTACATTAGTTTTGTATTCTGCAACTTCACTGTTTTAACAGTTTTTTATATGTGTATATA
The DNA here is from genome assembly GCF_009829155.1 of Mustela erminea. Taxonomy (NCBI): domain Eukaryota; kingdom Metazoa; phylum Chordata; class Mammalia; order Carnivora; family Mustelidae; genus Mustela; species Mustela erminea. Next base: position 107,293,999 of record NC_045618.1, read on the forward strand.
ATCTTTAGAATTTTCTACATGTAGGATCATGTCATCTGCAAATAGAGATTATTTTACTTCTTCCTTTGGATTTGGATGTCTTTCATATATTTTTCTTGTCTGATTGCTTTTGCTAGTACTTCCAGTACTGTGTGGAGTAGAAGTGATTAGAAAGAGCTTTCTTTCCTTGTATCATATCTTAGAGGAAAATCTTTCAGTTTTCCCCATTGATCATGTTAGCTGTAAGCTTTTCATAAGTGATCTTTATTAGTTAAGAAAATTCCTATTATACCTGTTTTTTTAACATATTTATCATGAATAGATGTTGATCTTTACCAAATGCTTTTTCTGACTCTGAGAGGATTATGATTTTTTTTTTTTTTTTACATTTCATTTTGTTAATGTGGTACATCACAGTGATTGATTTGTGTATGTTAAATCAAACTTGTTTCCTAGGAATAAATCCCACTTGGCCATGCAATATCTTTTTTTTTTTTTTAAAGATTTATTTATTTATTTATTTGAGATGGAGGAAGGGGCAGAGAGAGAGAGAGAGAGAGAGAATCTTTTTTTTTATTTTTAATTTATTTTTAAATTTTTTAATTTATTTGACAGAGAGATCACAAGTAGGCAGAGAGGCAGGCAGAGAGAGAGAGAGAGGAGGAAGCAGGCTCCCTGCTGAGCAGAGAGCCCGATGCGGGACTCGATCCCAGGACCCTGAGATCATGACTTGAGCCGAAGGCAGCGGCTTAACCCACTGAGCCACCCAGGCGCCCGAGAGAGAGAATCTTAAGCAGATTCTGTGCTCAGCGTGGAGCCCAATGCTGGACTTGATCTCACAACACTGAGACCATGATCTGAGTGAAACCAAGAGTCAGCTTAAAAATCTGAGAAACTCAGGCAGGCCAAAATACAATCTTTTTGATGCTATTTTCGAATTCAGTTTGGTAGTATTTAAAATTGAGAATTTTTGTATCTATGTTCATCAGAGACATTGCCCTATAGTTTCCTTGTAGTGTCTGTCTGGCTGTGGTATCAGCATAATGCTGGCCTCATAAAATGAATATGGAAGTAGTCTCCTTTCTTGGAATAATTTAAGAACTGGTATTTATTCTTTGAATGTTTGATAGAATTCACTGTGAGCCATATGGTCCTGGGCTTTTCTCTGTGTGGAGGTTTTGACTACTACTTCATTCTGGTCTGTCCAGGCCTTTTATTTCCCCTTGATTCAGCATTGGTAGGTTGTATATTTCTAGAAATTTATCCATTTCTTCCAGGTTATCCAATTTGTTTGCATATAATCTTTAATAACAGTCCTTCATGGTCCTGGGGCACCTGGGTGGCTCAGTCGGTTAAGCAACTCCTGATTTTGGCTCAGGTCATGATCTCAGGGACTGGGATTGAGCCCCAGGTTAGACTCCACGCTCAGTGGGGAATCTGCTTGAGGACTGTCTCTCCCTCTTCCTTTGCCCCTCCCCCTGCTCATGCTCTCTTTCTCTCAAATAAATAAATCTTAAAAAATAGTCCTTTATGATCCTTTTTATTTCTGGAGCATCTGTTATAATGTATGTTCTTTCATTTCTGGTTTTTCTTTTTCTTTTTTTCTTAGTCTAGATAAAAGTTTGTCAATTTTGTGTATTTTTTCAAATAAAAAACGCTTAGTTTTGTTGTTTTTTTCCTATTGCTTTTCTGCTTTCTATTTTATTTCTGCCTTGATCTTTATTGTTTCCTTTTCTCTGCTAAGTTTGGGTTTAGTTTAATTCTTCTTTTTTGTTCTTAAAGGTATAAAGTTAGGTTGTTTATTTGCGATCTTTCTTCTTTTTTAACATAGGCATCTATCTCTATAAACTTCCCTTAATACTGCTTTTATTGCATCTCATAAATTTTGATAATTTGTGTTTTTGCTTTCATTTGTCTCAAATATCTTTTAAATTTCCTTTTGGTTTCCTCTCTGACTTAGTGATTGTTCAATAGTTTATTATTTAGTTTCTACATATTTGTGAATTTTCCCATTTTCTTGTTTTTAGTGATTTCTAGTTTCATTCCACTGTGGTGGGAATTGATACATGGCATGACACTTATCTTTTTAAATTTGTTAAGACTCATTTTGTCAGTAACATGTAATCTCTCATGGAGAGTGTCTTGTGTGCACTTGAGAAGACTGTGTATTTTTCTGCTGTTGGGTGAAAAGTTCTGAGTATGTCTCTTAGGTCTATTTGGTCTATACTGTTGTCAAAATACCTTGTTTCAAAATTTTGATCTTTCTGTCTGGATGTTCTGTCCAGAACATTGCTGAACGTGGGATGTTGAAGTCTCCTACTATTATAGTTTGCTGTCTATTTCTACTTTCAGATCTGTCAATATTTGTCTTATATACTCGGGTATTTTGATGTTGGATGCATATATTTTATAATTGTTATATGTCCCTGATGAATTGACCCTTTCATCATTGTATCATGACCTTCTGTGTCTCTAAATACAAATTTTTTTTTCTAAATACAAATTTTGACTTAAAATCTACTTATCAACGAGTTTCATACTTTAGCTTATGTTGCTGTGTAGTGTCCTTTAACTTCTACTTGAAAAACCCTGGTTAACATCCTAGAAGGGCTCATTCCAGCAAAAAATTCCTTGAGAAGAAATCTTGTGGCCCAGGATACAAAAGAATTCATTTCAATGTATTCGTCAAAACAAAAGTGGTCAGCTAAACTAATACTGTAATATTCAATGTACTGAATTAAAGAAAAATCAAAAAGAAAAAAATCATTTTTAGGAGCTTGAAAATGGTACCAATATAAAACAGTAGAGAGGCAGGTTGGAGTCTGAAGCCTGGATCAGCTGAGTGCTAAACCAACTACTACACTGACTAACAACAAGATACCAATGGTGGCTCTTTTGTGTCCCCTGCCTGCTTCTCTATACTCTGACAAGAATGCTAAAGTTTGAGTGTCGGGAGCTGCTCTATTCAATGACAGGGCAGTGACTGCTGGAACCCTGTAGTAGTGAAGAAGGGCCCAGTCCTCAGCCAAACTCAAGTACCTTTGAGTAAGGGAGGAGCCATTCCACTTCTTCTCAGCAATAATTCCCTAGTGGGGAACAACTGGACAAACAGGCCCCGGCTCTGCATAGGAGGAAAAGTCTACACAATGGCATAAAGGCGGGTGGATGTGAGGGCTGGGGTGGTGTTATGGGTTGAATTGTGTCCTGCCAAAAAGATAAGCTGAAGTCCCAAACCCTGGTATATCAGAATATGGCCTTATTTGGAAATAGGGTCTTTTATAGAGACCATCAAATTAAAGTGAGGTCATGAGGGTGGGCCCTGATCCAATATGGCTGCTATCCTTATAAAAAGAGGAAATTTGGATACAGAGGGAAGGCCATGTGAAGACACACAGGGAGGAGCTGGCCATGGGCCTGGAGTGAGCCATCTACTAGCCAAGGAGCATCACGCATTGCTGGAAAACCCCAGAGGCTAGAAGAGGTAAGAAGGTGTTTTCCTCCTACAGCCATCAGAGAGAACATGGTCCTAACAAACCTTCATTTCGGACTTCTGGGCTCTAGAACTGGGAGAGAGTAAATTTCTGTTGTGTTAATCCATCCAGTTTCTGGCATTTTGCTAGGGCAACTCCAGGAAACTAACATACGTGGGCAAAGAGCTGAGGATGCATCAACAGTTCTACTTCTTTTATTCCTGAATGAACCATAAAGTGTACCACAGTTTCTGTGTCTACCTAGCCCTCTGGTGGGCTGGCTCATCCACAGGATATACAAATTTTGTACTGTTCACAGCTTTCAGGATAACCTTACTCACTCTGGGTCCCTAGGAGACTCTGTTCTTGGTCCTCTCCTTACCTGTTCATCGGGTCCTCACATTGTATCCATCACCTTGAATATCATCTTGACCAATATTCTGTGCCTCACATTCCATCAGGTAAAATTCTATGCCCACACCTGTCATTTTGTAAAGGCAGGAGTCTCCTCAGGAAATGTTCTCCACCGCTGCCAGTGAATGGAATCCCTCCGGAGATCCTCCTAAAGAGGAATTCTGGGTCAAAAGGAGGGGAAAAAATGGTGCAAATGCAGATATGGAGGAAGGTTAATTCTACACAATGAAGCCACCTACAGGAAGCATGATTGTGAAGGTTGGAGACTAGAGAGCACACATGGAAAAAGGGTCCTTTTCTGTATCTAGTAGCCATAAAAAATGACAGGGACCATGTCCAGCTAATTATCTTCCTTTCCCACACCAGGTCCTCTGGGCTTTCTCTCCTGAAAAATGGTTCTTCATTCTCCTGAACAGCTAGTCTTAGGCAGAACTGGGGCTAGGGCAAGGGGACCAAGCTGTCTGGGTGTGAAAATTGAGCCACCAACACAGGGTCAGCTTTGGTCTTGAAAGCCTATACCTGGTCAGTCACCAACTCCGAGCCCATCTCCCTCCACATTATCTCCTAGCAGTTCCTCTGGGCATAGTGGGTCTTGGCATTTTGGGCTAGGAGAAAGGATGAAGGACAGGAGAATATTTACCTTATATTCTCCCAACAGCTTCTCTGCCAGAGGCCTACTCCTATGTCACCTATTTGGTGTTAGTTATGCTACAATCTTCTTCTACTCTCCAGTATCCTGCATTTTCAATGTGTTTGTGTGACTCTGAGATCTAAAAAACAAGCTCAAACCCCTTAGCATTCAAGTTTCTTCTTAGTTGTCTCAACCCAGCTTTTCAGCCTCACCTGGCAGTACAGCCTCACCCCAAGCACTTCACACCCCAGTCCAGCTTGTCACGCACCGTTCCCTGTATACGCCATGCACTTCTGAGCCTCAGCATCTCAGGTCATGTTCTGTGTCCATACTGGGATGAATCACCTTCTACCTCTGGAAAAAGCCATACGAGGACCCAGCTGCAAATTTTACCTCCTCTGAGAATCCTTCTCTGCTGCTCTAATCTTGGAAGACAGTTCTTATTTTATGCTGCCTTTTCTTTAGTTCGCATTTCTACATAGCTGCCCTCACCTCCCCCCATCTTGGCTGTTGGCACAGTGTCCAGTTGCTCTTGTGGTCGTCACACCACTTTTCAAGGAAGGGGACCTCCATGGGGGTTTATTGAGCCCAAGGTGAAACTTGGGTCAAAGGGTCAAAGGCAGCCTTCTGTAAGTTACAGTTCCTTTTTTCTCCTGCTACTTTTATTTCTCCCACTGCTACTATTTTCACCCACTTCAATTTCATCCTCTTTGACTTTTGACCCTAGCAGTGAAATGAAATATGCAATTTTGTTTTTATGAAAAGCAGCAAGCAGTCCTTATAAGATTTGTCTTGGTGATGGCAGGAAGTGTCATCTCTTTTATTCCCAGCCCTGTTCTCAGTGCTTGGCACACAGAAGGTGTTCAAGAAATAATTACCAAAAGAATGATTTCATAGCAAATAAATTGTTGCATATTATTATAAGAAGTTTATAGCTGCAATGGCCACAATAGCCAAACTATGGAAAGAGCGCAGATATCCATCAACAGCTGAATGGATAAAGAAGATGTGATATATGTATATCACGTCACACACACACACACACACACACACACAGGAATATTATGCAGCCATCAAAAAAGCAAAATCTTGCCATTTGCAATGACATGGATAGAACTAGAGGGTATTATACTAAACGAAATAAGTCAATCAGAGAAAGACAATTATCATATGATCTCACTGACATGCGGAATTTAGAAACAAGGCAGAGGATCACAGAGGAAACAAGGCAGAGAAGATAAAATGAAAGAAGGTGAGACCAGAGAGGGTGACAAACCAAGAGACTCTTAATCTTAGGAAACAAATTGAGGGTTGCTAGAGGGGTGAGGGATGGGGAGATGGGGTGGCTGGGTGATGAACACGGGGAGGGTATGTCTTGTGGTGAGTGCTGGGTGTGGCATAAGACTGATGAATCACAGACCTGTGCTCCTGAAATAAGAGTACATTATGTTAATTAAAAACATAAAAAATAAATAAAATATTAAAAATCATAAAAGAAATTTATGAAGGATTTATATCACTTTCCAGTTTTTAAAATATGACTCAAAATATCTGCATCAATCCCGCAGAGTACAACATGAAGCATGCTCCAGTTTTATTACTTTTTGGTGGCTTCGTCAACTCCCCAAAGGAACATATGCCAGGTTGGGATTGGGCCCTATGGTTCTGGAGCAAGGAACAAAGTGAGCTCTTGCTCTCAGGTTTCCCAAGCTGTCCTTGGAAGACTCTGTTTCTTAGAAATTTTGCATTTTCTGGTCATACCACAAGAAGAGAGGGAGAAGGTTTTACATTTAGTAACATTTATTTATGCATTCAGTATCAAGTACATAAGTGCAAATATCCAGAGTCCATAATTAGGTCCATTAGGAACTACAGAGAAAGTAATACAAATTGTAATAAAGTTAACATGCTGGTACTTTTTACCATACATGTAAATCAGCCTGTCAGTCCCACACAACAAAAGTACTGCATGTTTTTTGGGGGAGGTGCTGTTATTCCTTTATTTAATTATTTTAAGTTATACAAAACTGATTACCAGAAGTACGGCCGACTGTTTTTATTTTTATGTTGTGTGTTGGAAAAACACTAAAACATCAGTCTACAATTCTATATATTGTTATTAAAGATGAATCCAACCAGCAACCCAAGGACATGTAAGCGGTTTCCACTACTGCATCGGTGCACTCGGCGGGAAAGGCCTAGCCACAGGGGACATTAGAAGCTACAGAAGCATTGCAGAGAGGAGGAGGAGAACACCGAAGAAGAAAAAATAAATTGGGCTCTCACCATCATGCACTTTTTTTTTTTTTTTTTAGCAACACAAAATTAAAACCACATCTAATACACTTTCTCTATATTTTAGTGCTTGACACAAGTGACTCAAATATCCTAAGAGTACAGGAACAGCCTGAAAACAGCTGTTGAGAGTTTGTCTCTAAGATGATGGTATTGGGGGGAGAAACAATCAATTTGCAGTAACATGTAAGAACAGAGCTGTTACCACTCCACACATTCTGGTTTGTGTCCAGTCCCCGGTGGGATATTGATTTACTCAGCATGCCTTTTAGCGCCTGGGATTTTAGCCTGAATCCTGAAAAAAGACAATATAAAAAAAAAATGGTAACTCACAAGTGTCATTAATGAAATCATTCTGTGACTTCATTGGTGCTGCTGTTTTAACTAGTTGACTAAATAGCTTAATATTCCAAAAGATATGATAGCAAAGTAGGAGTGTTTAAGAATGCATTTCTATGCAGCAATAGAGACACATTTCTGTGTGTTGAACTGAGACCCAGGCTCCATCCATCTACTCTTCATAGAGAAGGTGGTGGCACTAAGGTCTTCCTGACCCGGTCTAGGACTGTCCTCCACACTCCTCTTCAACCGATCTCTAGGCAGTAATAGGCTGATGATGAGAATGATGATGATGATGATGTCTACTGTTCATTGAGTGTGTCTTATGCCCAAGTCAGAATACTTTACAGACAGTATCTCATTTAATCACCAACAACCTTAACAGTTAAGTATTAACATTCCCAGTGTGCAGATAAGGAAGCAGATTCACAGAGTCAAATAACATCTATAACAAACTCAGAAAGCTGAAAATGCCAGAAATGGACTCAAGCTAGCCTGACTCCAAAGATCACATTCTTAAGTGTTTCACTAAAATGGTGTGAGTTCCTGTGCTGGGAATTAGTCTAACATGGAGTCAGAATCTCAAAGCCAAAGAAGCCTTAGAGGTAAGACACCAAGAAATTTCCTTCAAAATATAGTGTCAGACAAAACTGGTTCTCTCTCTCTTTCTCTCTCTCACTTTTTTTTTTTTTTTTAACAATTTTATTTATTTACTTGACACAGAGAGAGAGAGGTGACAAGTAGGCAGAGAGAGAGGGAGAAACAGGCTCCCTGTTGAGCAGAGAGCCCCACGCAGGGCTCAATTCCAGGACCCTGAGATCATGACCATAGCCAAAGGCAAAGGATTAACCCACTAAGCCACCCAGGCACCCTAAAACAGGTTCCCTTGAAGAACTTCTGTTCCTTCCTTTCCGATAACAAGACTTATCTACGTAACTCACTTAGATTCTCTTTTTGCTCTAGCTACCAAGCTCAGAGCCAAATCTGAATAAAACCAATTACAGAAACCATGGTAGTCCTCATGGGTAATGCTTTCTTTCTTTTCCTTTCCACAGCCCCGATTGCCAATTTTAATCTAGCAACTGATTGTACATGTATGTTCATACACTGTATGTTGTCTTCTCTCCTTTCACTCCATCTTAACAGGCCTAGACCCTTATCACTTTCTGTGAATTATGATCGCCTCCCAGCTAATCTGATTGCCCTGTCTCCACTCTCTGGTTCAACTCCCCTCCCATTAGATTGTCATTGTGATCTGTGCAAAACACAGCTCTGATTACATCACGCTGGCATTAAAAACAGCAGGGGCTGGCCATTTCCCATTGGGGCAGAGTCACTCCTTAGAGCATTCCACACTTGACCTCAGCCTCTTTTCTAGACTCTTTCCAGTTGATCTTTCTACTCACGTAAGCTTTAGACACAATGCTTGACTGACTGTTTCCTATGTGACCTACATTTTCATGCTTCTGCCTCTGCTTTTATGTTGTTTCTTCTTCCTGCAATGTCTTTCCCCTCATCACCCACCTGACGAATGTTTACTCATCCCTCAGAATTGTAACAGACAGAATGTTTGTGTCCTCCTGTCCCAAATTCATATGTTGAAACTTAACCTCTAACATGTTAATATGAGGAGGTGAGGCCTTTCAGAGGTGTCAGGTCATGAGGGTGGAGCCTTCATGAATAGGATTAATGTCCAGTAAAAGAGACCCGAGAGAGCTTCCTTCCACTTCTACCATGTGAGGACACAGCGAGAAGTCTGTAAGTTGGAAGAAGGTCCTGGCGAGAACCTGAGTGTGTGGGCACTCTGATCTTGGACCACCAGCCTCCAGAACTGTGAAAAATAAACTGGTGTTGTTTATAAGACACCCCGTCTATGGTACTGTGTTATAGCGGCCAGAGTTAAGACAAAGGCCTTCATTTTAGTGAGGATTTAGTGTCATTTCCATTATCCCTCCAGGTAGGAACAGTTATTTCCTTATCTCCCTGACCTTCACATTTTATACAACCCCAGTGCAGTTCTTACATTGTCTTACCCTTATTTTTTAATAGTTTTGTCTACATCGAGAGGCTGAGAGCTGTACTAGGGTAGGGATCATCTTATTCATCTTTATACCCTCTGTGCCTGTTAACATGCATTACCTGGGAGGGACATCACAGGTATGGCTCTTTTGGGGACCAACCAGCCAATCAATAAAATAAAAATTAATAGATGTGATTTTCTCAAGATCCCCAAACTAAGAATTGGACAACTTAGGACTAGAATTTCTGTCTTCTAGTTTCTAGGCTATTCTGGTGTTAGGCTGTGCTCCTGTAATGGTGTTGCTATAGTTCCCCTAAACACAGCTCTAATTGCCAAAAAGTCACCTGGGGAGTTCATTAAAGTATAGATTCCAGGCCCCCAATCCTAGAAATTCTAATTCAATAGGTCTGTTTTAAGATTCTGCGAACTGGGGTCTTAACCAGTTTCTCCAGGTTCCAGCCCCACCAACTTTCGTGCTATAACATGCTGCCATTTCTTAAAACAAAAATAATGAATACTTTAGCTTCAAATTGTTGATTTTCATCAGGTCTTAGTTGAATTTCGGTCCAAGATGATAATTTCAGGCACTTTGAAATGTGCTGTAGATCTGATCTAGATCCAAGTTCACCATGAATTTAAGAGGAGGAATATGAACTTTATGTACTTTAGGAGAGAACCATAACTGATGATATGCAAATCGAATAGCTGAAGAACTTTAAAGTGGTTTATTTTTGTTTTGTTTCATATATCTTTGGCTGTCTAAAATACTTCCCTCTAATTCTGATCACCTAGGTCCAGCGTGATTCTAAGATTGTGAGAGGAAGTATGTGTCAACAAAATCTAGCCCTTTTATGTCATCTATTTCCAGTGGGAGCCTAGGTCAACTTTTGATGAAAACGAAATTGCTAGTAAAATGACAACATAAAAACTATCAATTTAGAAGGACATATATATATATATACAAACACTAATTTAAAAGTTATGGAAAACTAAGATTAATGCCTACGTTAGCTGTGGCTACTTACAACTGGAATTTTTATCTCCTGATATATAAAGTGACCATAAAGTGGAGTCTACACAAGACTCAGGTTTAAAAAGTGATGGTGTTAATTAAGTAAGCCAATAAACATATGCATTTGTAGAGTCTAAACGATGTAATGGCAAATATAACAGCTGTTACAGATTTTTTAAATTTCTCACGTTTTCTAAACCATTGAAATGGTTTATAAAATCAATAGCATTTATTGTTGAAAATATTTGTTAACTTGATTGTTTTTATTTCAATTAAACTGTTAGAAATTAATTTTAGTTTTTGAATCAGGCTTCCTTTTTTCCTCCAAAGGAAAGTTGTTCTTAGACATGAGCCAGTCTCCAGATAGAGTTGAACCTCATTCACTCATTAAAACTCATTCATCATGATACCTGGACTAAATCACTGAAAGCTTTATTTAATTGAGAATTTTAAAACGTATATTTATTTTCTAAAGTAATGTGACTGGAAAAGATATGAATGCATGACTCAAATAAATGAATGATGATAAATCAACTTAGTATTTTATTATCCTTTTATGACCCCTCTCTAATCCCCACAAACTCCAGCCTAAGGCAGTCTCTCCTTTTTAGGAATTGTACTATGTAACTTACTTTGCCACAACAGCATTTATGTGAGTCCTCACAAGTCCCAGATATTGGTCAATCTGTGCCTGCAAAGAGGAAGAAATCATGAGCACACTCAAAGGTCACAAGGTCAAAATTTAAGGTGAATATTTGACATCACGTAGGACTTACCTGGTGCTTAACATACACTACAGGTAGAGTGAACATTGAAACCACAGCTGGGATGAAAAACAAATACAGTATTAAAATTCTGACAGCAGTGAGGATAAGCTTTCAGATACATTTTTATATAATTATGTCATCTTACAACATTATTTTATAGTAGCTAGCATTTTAGCTAAAAGATGACAGGGCAGTCCATAAGGAAAATAAGAGGATGCTGAGCATTTGATAGATATTAAGCCGTTACTCCTGGAATGAGGATGGACTGTACACTCTGACGATTCAGTCTATAACTGACTATTGCAAACAGATAGTGATTGGAAACCAAATAAAACTGCTGGGCTTGAAGAGAAAAAAAAACACTTCAGACTAAGGAATTCTTTATTAATGTGTAATATATATTATATTCTCTAAAGGAACTATGACAGGGAAAATGCCATGTACTATGTGGCGCTGGTTCCTGGGAATCTATGACAACAAGATCCCAGCTAAGAGCCTAGGAAGCTCTATGCTCATGGAGCGTGTGAAGGAGACGTAACAGGCTTGTCTGTCCTTACCCATGAGCAGCAGGGTCAGCCCGTTGAAGAGAGCGCCAACGTAAGTCAGGAGCCACATCAGGACTGCAAACTAAAGAACGGTATGATTATCAGAGCTTCTAAAACCATTTGTGACAGATGGAGTCTTATCTCATTGACTTCTTTGAGATTAAAATTGGGGGAAAATACACCATAATTTCAATGGGAAATGTAAGTGTTTAGAGCCTTTGGATCTCTTTGTTAGAAGATTTGTAGGACTCATGAAATAATAAGGCAGGGGTCAGCAAACTGCAGCCCTTGGCCTGTTTTGGATGTGCCCGAGAGTTAAGAATGAATTTTACATTTTTAAATGGTTGAATAAAATCGAAGCAAGAACAACATTGTATGATATGTAAAAATGAAATGAAATGCAATTTTCAGAGTTCATAAAGTTTTATTGGCATACAGCCACAGTCGTTCATTTATGCATTGTGTTTGGCTGCTTTCCTGCTCTGATGGCAAAGCTGAGTAGCTGGGAACAGAGATTTAGGCATGCAAAGCCTGAAGTATTTACCATACAGCCCTTTACAAATAAGGATTGCTGACCCCTGCCCTAGCCCATTATTTTTACATGACACATACAGAAAGATCACTTGAAAAGCCCTAGGGTAGATAATTACGGCATCTCTCTCTAGTCCTTACTTGGAAAGATGTTATTCCAGGAAAGCGTCTTGAGGGCCCAGGCCATGTTATTCATTTTTCCTTCTTCCCTTCCTCCAACAGTTGCTGGACAGTCCCCTGCCACAAGACCCTTTGCCCAGCATGTACAAAGCATTCTGGGAGCATGGGGAACCCATAACAACCTTGCTCAGGCCCAGCTATATCACGACTCACTGACTTCAGGTTTCACCATACACTGCAGGGTGGGAAAAGCACTGTGTTCAAAGAATCCTAGTAAGTTCATGAGAGTGCCAGGACTAACACCCGGGTGGCTGAGGTCCACTGATTCTGAGGCTCCGTCTCATAGCCCATGCTATGTAAGGACACTTGCCCCTCTCACCATTAGCAGAGTCCAGAGTTTCGTTCATGAAAAAAGAATACACATTTTTCACATTCCCCAAAGTAGATTTTTTTTTAAATTTAATTTTAGGACATTGGCCGAGGAATTAAAAATGATAAGGACAATCTAGTGTGTTGTAAAAAGTACAAAATTAGAAGCTGTGTGGCCCTCAGTTTGATCCCAGCTCTGCCAGTGACTCACTGGGCAACCTCGGGCAAGTGTTTTAGCCTCTCTGAGCCACAGTTTTGGTGTCTGTAAGATGAGGGGATTGGACTGGATGAGCTTCACGGGACATACAGCTGGAGGTTTTCTCACTCTAGAATGCCATTAGCACTTTCTTCTTATTCTCTAGTTTGTGGTGGTTTACAGTATACCTTTGGGGAAAATGAAACTCAAGAGTATCAAGTGAACGGCATAAGCAACCGTACTTTCAGGGAATCCACCAGGTCCTGGACAAGGAAGAGCCTTCTCAGTTCTTTAAGCGTGTTGTTCACATAGAACTGCAGGCAGTCTGTGTACTTCTGGATCTGCTCCTGAGAAAGGGTGATCTCGAGCTCCAGGTAGGTCCTGTCAAGAAACCACCCCAAAGACAGCTCCATCAGAGGTAATCTCAGAACAGCTGAGTTTTCCTTCTCCCGCTCTGAGGACAGCGGGTCACCTCTGGGGGCATAGGGCAGCTACTGGGCTATAGGGCACCCCATACACCTACTGTCAGTGCCTGGGGGAACCTGGGAATCTTGGCCGTGAGTGGTGGGCTGTCACTATTTCTGTGTCCCAGAGACTGCATGAAAGTGGGAGCTGATAATTCAGAACGATGGCTAGAGGCAGAGAAAAGCCAGCCCTAAATCAGCCTTTTTGCTGAATTCTCCAGAATCCCTGGCCCACTAGGTAGTTGGGAAAGTCCTCATTTCTCTTGGCTGCATGGAGAGGGATTATTTCTTTTAATAACTGAGATACCTGAAATCCTAGTCACCAATTATTGTTCATTATTAAAATTTTAATATTTCATTTTTAAATTTTGGAAAATACTTCCAAGTTTTATGTAGAGAGCTCTGAAAACTAAAGTGACCCGGGCCATATTCAAAAGCTCACTGTCTCTACTAAGAGCAATATTTTCAGTGACTACATTTTTCAGTTTTTTCAAATGATGACATATGATTATGGGTAGATAAACCAGGCTTCTCAAATAGCCCATCTTCCTGTTTGGCCATGCTCCCCACAGAGGGTCTATCTTCCCTTCCTCCTTCCCGGTCTCTATTCTAAGACAGTACCACATCATCTACCTAGAGGATATTTCTAGAGTTCTTACAGTGCTTACCTAACTCTGTGAATTGAGATGAAAAAAAAAAAAAAAAAGGAGCATTTGGCTTGAATTTTAGAGAGTTTACACTGAAAACTTATGGCTTTCCTACTCCTTGGAGAAAAAACAGAAAAATGCTTGTTTGTCTAGATAGTAAATTCTGATCCAAAATGTGCTGAGTCAGATGTTTCTTTTACTGATAAAAACAACTCAACCAAAGGAAAGTTTTTTATTTTAAATTTATCTCCTAAAGGAAGATAAAGTAGTTGAACTAATTGAATGTGTCAGTCTTGGGGGGCCAAGATTGTGAAAGAAACTAGCCTCCTTGGCTGGCTGAGGGTAGAGGCTGGGACAGAGCAGGACTCTGAAGACGGGAACCCTGGTCACAGGCTGGAGCCACTAAATGAGGCACGACGTAATCCTGGTATGAAGACACTTACCTTCACTTCTCGTACCTTTGGGCTGGGAACTGGAACTTGGATAGCCAAGTTACAGCCCAGAAGACCCATTCTTTCTGCATTAGAAGAAGGTCTAATACATCCCAAGGGCAAGGATGCTTGGACTGTAACTGTTTAACACCGAGGTCAGGAACCAGAGGCTGGGAAGGGAGGTTGGACAGGCAGCTTTTCCCCTTTTGTCAGTAAGTCCCCGCAACAAGTCATCTTTTCCCCTTTTAAGAGCCTGATGCCCTAAGGCCTTCATTCAGCTGATTGGTGAGGGTGAGTCAGGAGGACTCAGAGGCATCTGGTGAAGGACTGGCTCTGGCCAGAAGCCACTAGCAGCAGCTTCTACAGGGCTCATCTAGGACTCAGAGCTATCCCTCTGTTACAGGAGCCGAGGCCACCTGTAGGGCCAGCGCCGAGGGAGAGGGTGGCTCTGACAGTCAGTGCTGAAAAACCCTGCCCTCACAAGCCAGAGATGGGGTGGAGTTGGGTGCCACTGGCGGCTCTGTCCTGTTTCATTTGTCCTCTTAGTAGACTGCCTTTAAAAAAACTCTTCCTCACAACTGATGAATCACTAAACTCTACCTCTGAAACCAATAATACACTATATGTTAATTAACTGAATTTAAATAAAATTAAGAAAAGAGACCAAAACAAAACAAAAAATTCCTCCTCTTCAATGTTCATTCCAGTCAGATTTCCCCAGGCTAAAAATGCAGAGAAGGGTATACTATAAGACTATTCATGAACCTGCACCCCCCAGAAAGTTGGCCCTTTGGTATTTAGATTCCAGAGACCACAGAAATAAAAATCCAAACACCCTAGTCCTGACTGTATGTGAGTTACTGGCTGTGTAACTTTGGGCAAGTCACTTTTCTTCTTAGATTCTGTTTCCCCACCTGTAAATAGAGATTACACAGCCCTGCCTTCTTCATAGTGTTGGGAGGATTCATTGTTGACCACCACTTAAATTATAAAATGCTGTACACATATAATGGATTATGACTACTATTAATAATAATTAAATATAAAATATTAATATTATATGTAAATTTATGTTACATACATCTATTAATTCATTCGTGGTGATGAAAATTTAAAAAATCAATACAGCAATGTGTCACCATAGCAATAACTGAGTGTGTTTTAGAAATTGACTAGAAATATCAGGTATTAAAAGCCAGGGCATTCAAGAGACTCTGAGAGGTCTGTCAGTTCCCAGTGACGCATCCCCCAAATGCCCAGGAGCTGACACCAAGTCCGGGGGCAGGAGTCCCATGAGAGGCTGGCCAGGGCTGGTCCAGCTGGGACACTCACTTGAAAGGGTGGCCCTCGTCAGTTTTCTGCACAGCTTGTAAAACAGACTTGTAGATGCGGAAACTGATGGTGGCTGAGAGCGCGGCAAGGGCCAGGTAGGCCACGACGCTCACAACGCTGAACTGGGTCAGGGAGAAGAGCAGCAGCAGGAAGCTCCCAAACACGATCCCGGTCTGCTTGATGTCCCGCCAGTAGAGTAGGTCAATAGCTGTGGGGAGAGGAGACAAAAGCCACACACACACACACACACACACACACACACACACACACACACTTAATGTGGGCCGTGCAGCTGGGTGGCTGCCTCGGGACTCACTTGGCAAAGCCGAGGACGCTGCATCTGCCCACCTGACCTTCGGGTGCCTGAACACAAGTGAGCAGATACAGGGCTTTGGCTGGGGCGCTCACTGTCATCGTATTGTGTTTTGGAGGCCTCTCTTCCATCCCTGAGGATGGTTCATAAATTCACAGAAAAGAAAAAAGCTGCTGAATCTCCAGCGACCATACCTCTAGGGGTGTGTCTCGCTGGGCTACACCACCTGTGACTTTGAAACAAGACGGAAAGTACAGAGGTTTGGAATACCTGTTCTGTCCCTTTGGATGGCATCGATTACATGCATCCTACTGACAAATTTCATGCCTTGGTGGTGGCCTAGAGGTGTGTAGCTCAGTCATACCCACATCCCTGCTGCTAAGAAGGGGCAGTAATGATGAAAACAAAGGTTCTGGAGAAGTGGTCCCTCCATAAGCATGGCAGTGAGTCTGGAGAGGCAGCCACAGCCAAAGGTTTCTGAATAAAGATACGGCCTGCCTCAAATGCAAGCTGGTGTGGCCACTCTGGAAAACAGTATGGAGGTTCTTCAAAAAGTTGAAAATAGAGCTACCCTATGACCCAGAAATTGCACTATTGGGTATTTACCCCAAAGATACAAATGTAGTGATCTGAAGGGGCACCTGCACCCCAATGCTTATGGCAGCAATATCCACAATAGCCAAACTGTGGAAAAAGCCTAGATGTCCATCAACAGATGAATGGATAAAGGTGTGGTGTGTATGTGTATATTCACAGACACACAAACACAATGAAATATTACACAGCCAACAAAAATTGATATGCAATGATGTGGATGGAAATAGAGGGTATTATGCTAAATGAAAAAAGTCCATCAGAGAAATACAATATTCATATGATCTCACTGATGTGAGGAATTTGAGAAACAAGACAGAAGATCATAGGGGAAGAGAGGGAAAAATGAATCACAAGAGAGGGAGACAAATCACAAGAGACTTCTAATCTCAGGAAACAAACTGAGGGTTGCTGGAGGGGAGGGGGTGGGAGAGATGGGGTGTCTGGGTGATGGACATTGGGGAGGGTATGTGCTATGGTGAGTGCTGTGAATTATGTAGGACTGATGAATCACAGACCTGTACCCCCTGAAACAAATAATATATGTTAATAAAAAAATATATATATATGTAAAATAAAAACATATTAAAAAAAAAAGATACGGCCCCTCCAAAGCAAGCAACACTAAAAAGTTAGTAGCTGTCTCACGAATCCTTGGAGCTGACATTTGGACTAAACCATTTTATACAGCATACTCTATTTGCTCACTTATTGTGACTTAAAAATCTGAAACACGGCTTTAAATTCTGCAGCACATATCTCATTTAGTTATTTCCCTCTTTCATTTAGACACAGAAAAATTAAGTTCAAAAGAACAAAGCCATGATGCTTCAAATACGATACATAATTTAAGTATTTTCAATATCCTAGTCACCAAATTATGAAAAAGGCATAGAAGCCTTGCTGAAGAATGGTATACCAATTTATTTCCCAAGTAATCAAGTCACAATTTTTTTTTACATTAAGATATAATTGACAAATAACATGGTACAGGTTTAAAGTGTACGACACGTTGATTGGATATATTTATATATTGTAATATGATTGCCACCAGATCATTAAACTAATGCCTCCACCGTAGCACATAATAACCATTTCTTTTGTGGTAAGAACACTGAGGATCAAGTCTCTTAGCAACTTCAAAGTTTATAATACAGTATTGTTAGCCATAAGCACTGTGCTGCATATGAGGGCTCCAGAATTGATTTACCTTCTAGTTGGAAGTCCGTACCCTTTGAGCAACATCTCCCCAGTTCCCACACCCTCTAAGCCTGGTAACCACCATTCTCTTGTTTCTATGAGTTTGGCTATTTTAGATTCCACCTATAAACGAGATCATAAGCATATTTGTCTTTGTCTGTATTATTTCTATTAGTATAATGGCTTCAAGGTCCATCCATGTTGTTGTAACAAACAGTCTTTATAGAATGTTACATCAAAAAATTTTCAGAAAGAGAAGACACAAAATTCCCATCTTACAACCAAAAGAAAATGGCAGTTGCTTACACTGCCAGCTTCATGGGCAGGGCACTGGGACGCACCTGGTTTACAGAATTGGATACCAGGTGACCAGGTTGAGGAGAGCAGGGGACTTCTCCCATCATACACAGGTATGTAACTAACTGACTGAAGGAACAGTATCGAAAAGGTCACATAGCCTGTGACGACCCTTTGATACTATAGGGAAATATAAGGGGAAACAAGAAGTGTGGTAGAGCAAAATATTACTCTCCAGTCTGACTGGAGAGTAAATCAGGGACTGAAGGGGTGGGGTGGGGGCTCTTTTAAAACTGGCTAAGGATCCCTCAGCAATGTGAGGCTGGGGAGAGAATTTACTGTTGAGCTGATCTGCCATCCATCCTCACCTACTTCTCATCTACCTGGTCCACCAATGACATGAATGCACAAGATTGCCGTGGTCTGCCATTTTGTTGGGCAAAAATTTGTTCTTATTCTCTTACAACACTTTTGCGTAGGAAGTAGAGGAGAGAATCATAGGCATGTTTTGATGTGAAGCAAAGACTTTTTTCTCTTTTGAGTGGGGCTGGTTCTACTAGTAGTTTTCCAGGGGCAAAGGAAAAGCAAAGTTGCTCTAAAGCCTCTCTCTTCTCCCTGCCCCAATCACCAATTACACTGACCGACATTCTACTATTAGAAATTCAGTCCTTTAGGTTACCCTTTTTATCTTTATATTTATCCTTTTTATGTTTTTGTTTGTTTGTTTGTTTGTTTTTAGTTGCAAAGATCCCAGAAAGGGAAAATGCAATAAAGTTTAGCTTGTCATTAAGAACAAAATACAAATGAATTCTCCAAATGATTTTTGTTTTAGAAGAGTTTGAGAGCAGAGTACTAAGGTAATAATCCTTTTCAGGTGGAGAAGAGGGATTTTTTAAAAGACATAACACAAGAAACCCCTGGGCCTCTGAGAGTAGGTGATAGAAGGGTGAGGAGAAGGGGTCTCCACAGAAGACTAGCGCTCCCTGTGGTTGAGTGGATTTGGAGCAACAAATTGAAGTAAGCCTAGGCCTATGTCCAGACCAGCAGGGCTAAAGGCCCCTGGGGAACTGGAGCCTCCTAGCATTTATTCTGTTTCAAGTAGGGGAGGGTGGTGTGGAGAATAAAAAGACGAAAACACCACCGTTATCTGCAATGTTGCCTCTTCCCCATTTTGTTCAATTTATTCAGTATTTATTGGGCAAGAACTTTTTTTAAGGGCCAGGCTTTGTGCTAGGTGCCAGTAATATCAAACCAATGAATTGTTTAAAAAAAGAAACCCACTGCGCAAATAAGTTGTAATCTGTTTTATGACACCCACAGATTCACATCGCAGACATGTTTAGAAACAAACACATTACAAGACAGCATGATTTGTGCTAAAGGGGGCACTCCTTAGTGGTAGAGAAAGCAGGCTTACCCACCTCTGAGATGAGGTGAAGGGGCACGGGAGACCCTACAGAAGTTTTCAGGCAAAGAAAACATAAAATTTGCTACTATGAAGTGAACCTCCACTTAAGTTGCTTAACACTTGTTAAAAATGGTGTACCCTTCTAGAAAAGACTTCTGAATCTCTGGATACCTGGTCAAACAGCTTGAGAATGGCAGGCATCAAGTAGGGGCTTGCTTTATGAGAACAAACTACGGACAGAGAGTGGACTGTCAGCTAAACAGTATTAGCTCAGCATAGTCATTACACAACAGGTGTTTCGATCAACGTGTTAAGTTTGCTGGAGGCTTCTAATGAGGAGGTTAACAAAGCGTCATCTTATGACATAAATGGGATGTTTATTCTGGGTACCTTGTGGCACAGTAATCTACGTACATAGATTTTGAAATGTTCAAAGCACTTTTAGAGTTACTGCATTTAAACTTCACAATCAACTCTACTGGATAGGTATATAATAGGTATAACAGATGAAGAAGATAAAAGTTAAGAAATCTGTCTTATGGGAGTTAATGGGAGAAGATCAAACCCTAAGTTTGCTGCTTCCTCCAAAACACAAATTGCCTCTCTCACATTATGTGGTTATAGGCTGAATGTTCCCGAAGCATGCAAAATTAATTTGGCTAAACTGATTTATTTAAGTCTCCTTCCAGAGCTCTATATTTAAAGTGCAAGTTTGTAAGATACAATTATTGGTCATCTATTCATCTAGTAAAACCAATCATAAAATTTTGTGCCTGCCTTTTTTTTTTTTTTTAAAGATTTTATTTATTTATTTGACGGAGAGAGAGAGAAATCACAAGTAGGGGGGGGGGGAAGCAGGCTCCCTGCTAAGCAGAGAGCCCGACTTGGGGCTTGATCCCAGGACCCTGAGATCATGACCTGAGCTGAGGCAGAGGCTTAACCCACTGAGCCACCCAGGTGTCCCTCTGTGCCCGCTTTTAAGGAACTGAAGAACTAGCTGGGAGGACTGACATTCATTTTACAAGTGGTGAATGAGTGCCAATATTTTGTGTTGTTGGAGGTGGCAAAAGTTGAGTTCAAGGAAGGGATCGTGCTGGAATTGATGAAAGAGGATGTGGGATGGTTTGTGAATGTAGCGAACGATTTGCTAAGGAGACGGAGTGGATAAAGGGAAATATTATGAAGGATTAATCAACAAGAATGGTGACTAATTAGCCGTGGGAGAAAAGGCGAATAGCTAATTAAGAGTGAAGGCAACAATTCAAAGCTGGGTGACTGAGTGATTAGTGTCACTGACAAAAACAGGAAATCAGAGGGTGAGCTGGTTGGGGGTAAAGCGGACACTAGCTTTTAAACCTCCAGGTTCTAATGTGATGACATCAAAGCAGGGCATTCAGACAGTCTAGGGAGAGATGAGATAAAGATTACAGGTGAGATGAAGCTGACAATTACAATGCCTCCGAAACTTTTTAAAGGTTAGAAATGATTTATTTTTTTTTAGGGTTTGTCATAGTAGCCCTGAGTTAAATGGCCTGTAATATCATAGTCTAATGATATTGAGATGAATATGTACAGTAGGAAATTGGAAGTACAAGACTGTAATTTAGGAAAGAGGGTTGAATAATTTACATTTGGGTATATTCTGAGTAGAAAGGGTGATTGAGGCCATGAGAGTGAAGGAAACTTTCAAGACGGGAGAGATTAAGAAATGCAACTGAGGATGAAACCATAGTTTAAGACTCAAAGAAGTGCAGCTTATCAAAAGAGTCCTGTCTGAGTGTCAGAATGGGGACCCCAACAGTGTAGTTGACAGCAGTCAAGAACAAGGAAGCTCTTCAGGACAAAGAGGCAGACTACAGTGATGGATGCTGAAAACATAAAAAGGTAAATGATAACTGAGAAAGGACTCTGGATTTGGAGATGGAAGGTCATTCATAACTCAGCAGAGTGTACTACCAGTAGTGAGGATGGAAGCCATCTTGTAAAGGGTTGGGTAAATGGTGGGAAGTTCAAAGTAATAAGAAAGATGATGAATACAATGGTAGTTTGGGTGAGTACCAACAAAAGCAAAACTTTAGGTTAAGCAAAGCCTGGGAATATTAACAGAAAGGAAGGAGTGAGCATTCTGGAAAGAGAGATTTGATAGAGCAAAGTCTCAAAGAAGGGGAGAGAGGATGGGATTAATCACAGCTCTTTGTTTTCAAAGGGAGAAGGATGAAAAGAATGGGTAAAGAGGAAGAGACATTTTGGGAACATATGGGTGTGGCTATAGATATGCGTTGAGGTGGAAAAGTAACAACATAATGTGGCTGAAAGTGGCTTGAGGTAGATTTACTCAAATCCTGGAAAATGAGTTAGGAGTCTTTCCTGAAACTGAGGATGAGAAGGGTACGGCTTGAAGAGATTATTAAAGTGCAAACCTGCCTCATTCAGTACAGTAGTGATGAGCCGCATGTGGCTACTGAGTCTATAAGCTACCTATGGGATTTGTAGTAATTTATTTTGGTTGTTGAAAGGCTAATACTCTGGATATGTTGGAGTAATATATTATCACATTCATTTTACCTGTTTATTATTTATTTATTTTACTTTTTAATGAGAAAACTACTAGAAAACTTAACATTTCTAGTTAGTGGCTCACATTGTATTTCCATTGGATAGTGCTGACCTAGGAAAATACAGTATGTCAAAAAAAGGAATCAATAATAAAACTGCCTGAACATAAAGAGGTTTTGGTTAAAGTTAGGGATCTCTCATGGATCCAGGCAACAGGGTTGGAGGCTGGGTGTTCCAGCAGTAGATGGTTGAGCTGAGTGAGCCAGGGCTGTGAACTTGCACAAGCAGCATGGTTGGAGGAGTTGAAGATTCAAGAGGACAGAATCGAAATGAACAACTCAGGCTCAGGCTGAGAATGAAAGGCTGTCAAAACTGTTGGGAACTCTCGGGCTGGAAGAGTGGCAATGGCTGCGTGTGGTCAGAGTGACAGCAAATGGCCCGTGATGATTCAGTGGGAAGGGTAGGAAGTGGTGAAGTGTGATCAGAGAAGAGACTTTGTGTTCCAGTCTGCTGTGCAAATGATGACTTTTCACATTTTAATTTTGCTTAGAGTGATGTAAACTTGTGTAGGAAGCTTTATAGTAGCTGATCCAGAAGAAATGGATATTTGAATAAAATTTCCTTAAAACCTAAGCAAAAAAATAAAAGTCATTCTGTAACTGTGACAAATTACCCCCAGCAGTCTTTGGGTACAACAAAGTATAGACAGCTTTCTCTTCCTCTAATAATCCTCCTAACGCAGAAGGGCCATATAAGAGGTTAAACACTCGAGTCACATTCACTAAGCACACTCACAAAGGCAGGTAAATTACTGTATCGCTTTGCCAAGTATAAAAACTAAAGTTATGTTGCTGAAAACCAAGGAGCAATGCATTGGCTTTGAAATGAGAGATGGGTGCATCCTCTCTATTGAGAAATGGACTGGGCTTGGTGATCTCATCATAGTCCCCAAAACACAAGTGGGAGCCCTTGCTACAGCCTGCCTGGGGCTCACCTGGAACTCATTCCGTCAAGGCTGAACTGGCAGATCTGGCAGATTTGAAGAATCCTGATTTCAAATGCAGAAATCAGTGCTACCCTCATTTCCATAATCCAATCAAGGACAGTAAAAAGAAACAGAAGTGACCCAGGGTTTGAATAGAAATAAAATGCTCTGTCAAATTTCTAGAAAGAAAGCCCTTTGCTTTCTTTCATAATTTTTTGGTTTAGGAAACCATTCTAAATGTATCCAATTATATGATCCAGTAGTGGCACAGTATTCAGAAAGTTTGTACAAACTTAAACACAGTGGTGCAGCTACTCATATTTTATTTATAAGGCAAAATGTGGTATAAGTAGAGAACATGAATGGCAATAAACTATGCGGGATGATCTTCATTATTGCACCATATTCCTAAGTGTATTTATTTATATTCCATTTTGATCCAGTAAAATGCTATGTGACAAGTGAATGCTACTTCATAAAAGGCCAAGTGAGAAAATTCTGTTTATATATAATATCAACATTTCATCAAAGGATTGTTGAAAAATGATATGCTGTTGACTCTAATTGACTTTTCAGCAAGCTTCCAATAATTGACTACAATACTTGACTACCTTCTGAAAAGAATTAGAGGCTTGAAAAACCTCAGTTCTTTACCACCCTGTGTCCAAAGCCGTGGTAGTCAGTTTCTCTGATTTTCATGAGGCCAACAAAATATCAACACCAAAAGTTAACAAGAGGAAACAGTAGTAACTTTCCCTACTTTAACTTTCCCTCATTTTGCCATCGAACTGGAGAAACATAATGGGAATCAACTTAATAAAAAAACCTTAAACAGGCACAGAGACCTTCAAAGATGACATCTCCAAGTCATGGATTCTATGAGTTTCCTTTGCCATGAAACCATCTCACACATAAGTTTAAACTTTAAATGGTAACCCAGGGGCCCTGAGCCTGGGGGAAGCTGCTGGCAGCGACTTCTGCTGATAAAGGCATCTGCAGTGATTCCATTTTCCAGGCCCTTCCTTCTCACTGCTTAAACACAGCCAGTATGACTGTCAAGAGAAAAATGCCAACACTCTTATTTCTAGATGTTTAAATAATTCTGGGGATATTTTGAAAGAGGAGATACATTACACCCAGCATTCTGTGTGGACAGTAAAAGAGCACAGCATTTAATCCACATGGTAGTTCTAACCACCACCCTCTCCTTATGCTATGAAATTAACGCAATGATGCTTAGACCCATGGTCACCTTGATGGGATGTACCTGGCCAGGAAATGAAACAGCAGGGCCCAGTGTTTAAGACAGTGTGGCCAGCTCCTCCTGCTAAATCTTTTAGTGATTGGGCTCATTTGGAGGGGTCTCCACAGGGCAACTGGCATCAGAGGGAGAGATGGCCATATGGAGAGAGAGATAGGCTTTGGGCACATGGTAGCTGAGGGAAGCACATGGAAAGATCTGCAAAGTATTAAATAATGGATGTCCTTGTGTGATTTTTCTTTTTTAAGCTCTCTGACTTGATCAAAATACAAAACTGTTCATTTGGTTGGTGGTACTCAATCATAATTAGCCACAAAATCTTGTCTGGGCCACACCAAAAAATCCATCATGGTACTGAAATAGAAAAGAACCATGGAGATAGATAGCTATTGCTTCCTTTATAAAAACTGAATATATTTAACATTTCTTACTAAGACCATAAGGGCAAAATGCTTCTTGAACTAAAATGATAAGGAAAAGGAATGATCTCTCATTGTATCTCTGTTCCTGTCAATAAACTATGTCCTTCTTTTTTTTTTTTTAAGTTTTTTTCTTAAAGATTTTATTTATTTGACAGAGATCACAAGTTGGCAGAGAGGCAGGTAGAGAGAGAGGAAGGGAAGCAGGATCCCCACTGAGCAGAGAGCCTGATGTGGGGCTCGATCCCAGGACCCTGAGATCATGACCTGAGCGGAAGGCAGAGGCTTTAACCCACTGAGCCACCCAGGTGCCCTGATTATGTCCTTCTTGATCCCTATTACCAGTATATTGGACCTGCAGTTCGGTATAGTGTTACCAAAAGCAAGACATGATCATTGTTTAATGGGTAGAACTGTAATAAATTCTAAAAATTGAAACCTGTTACATTTGTACTTTTCATCTCTTCAAAATCAACATCAGTTTGGGCAAAGAGCTTGTAAGTAATGCTTGAATTACAAGACAACTTTACTCAGATTTAACTTAAAAATATAGTTTAAACATATTTGGAGGACACAGGACTCTATACTTTAAACTTCTAACAAATCTTTTTATTTTATAAAGGTTTTATTTATTTATTTTAGAGAGAGAAGGGGCCTGCCTGAGCAGGGGAGGGGCAAAGGGAGCGGGAGAGAGACAATCTCAAGCAGACTCTGCACCAAGTGTGGAGCCGTACATGAAATTTTATCTTATGGCCCTGAGGTCATGACCTGAGCTGAAATCAAGAGTCACATGCTCAACCCACTGAGCTATGCAGGTGTCCCACAAATTTCTTATCTTATTTGAAATATATGCTACAAATCTGGAATATATTTAAAATGACCCAGATTTTAATGCAATTATTATTGTTGTCATCTAGGCCAAAGATGGTTTTTAAAGAATTATTAATGTCAAATTCTTAGCTTTCAAACTGTGAGCTTAATTATAAGGCAGTCATGTTTCTTTGAATAGTTGTGTGTACTTTCATAAGAACTGGAAAGATGACCATATATAAATATTAATACTTAGTCAAATGTATACACAACTTGGGAGACCAGGTTGAGATGGATGGGAAATTTTGTGGTCACATACATTTAATAAATTCCAAAAAGACAAGTGCTATTCTGGAAGTCATCTACCCACATTAGCTTTTGTTTGCTGGATTCGGTGAATATTAACTTTTTTTTTTTCTCCCAAGATTTTATCCATTTATTTTACAGAGATCACAAGTAGTCAGAGAGGCAGGCAGAGAGAAAGAGGGAAGCATGCTCCCTGCTGAGCAGAGAGCCCGATGCGGGGTTTGATCCCAGGACGCTGAGATCATGACCTGAGCCGAAGGCAGAGGCTTAACCACTGAGCCACCAGGTGCCCCTTTTTAATTCTACTTTAAGTATAGTAACTTAGAATATATCAATTACTTCACAGATTCTGTTCCCAAATGTATTAACTAGTCTGAAGATGAAAGAGAATTGAATAAAGAATATAATTTCAAATATAAGAAGGAATGGGAAAGAAGGAGGCAGGGAGAGGGAGAGAAAGAAAGAGATAGAGGGGAGGGGGTAAGGGAGAGAGGGGGAGGGAGAAAGAGGGAGAGACAGAAACCGTTTCAAAATAATGAAGAAGGAGTGACCTGCTCATTAAGATGGAATAGAGGTCTGCAATCAACAATCCTCATGCTTCAGTCATATAGTATCAGGAATATTATTGGGTTTTTTAATGAAATAAATATTAATTCATGGAAATCTGAGAAAAATCATAGATTTGAGGATGTAGATTTAGATCAACATTTTTGTCAACCTTTCTCACCCATGACAGATCTTCCTTAAAAAAAAAAAAAAAGACCCTGCAGAGGGTCCACTTGTACAGTCTAAAACCAAACATGAAAGTAAAAAATTACTCTGATCTATTGATGTTTATCACAGACTTTTTCTTAATTTTAGAAGGTAATAGCTCATACAGTAAAGAAACATGTCAGAAGCTCAGCAATTCTCTCAGTTTCACATCAGTTTCTTCCATTAAATTACTTCAAATACTTTTTGAGAATATACAATCTTGTTTTATAAAGGCTGTTTTTATTGCCAAGTCCTCTAGCTTCTTGTTAAATGGTATGGAGATATTTGACAATATTCAGCAAATATTAACGCTGATTTAATGCTGGCGGTAGGACTTTGGGCGAGTTGTGACTTTCATTTGAACCCCTCTTTGAATAAATGGAAATTTTCATAATGTGTATGTATTGCTTTTAGAAAAAGATTAAAGCCATTATTCTCTCCCCAATCTTTGGAATATTCCCTTAGAAAAATTTCCTTGAAAATAATCATACAAAGTGAAAAAGTAGAGTTTTATTTTTCAATGGAGTAATAGCTACTCATATTTCATATATTATTTGTATAATGAGAGTTTTCTTTCATTAAAAAAAAAAGTCCCCAGGGGCACCTGGGCAGCTCAGTTGGTGAAGTGCCTGACTCTGGAGTGTGGCTCAGGTTGTGATCTCAGGGTCCTGGGATGGAGCCCCACATCGGGTTCCATGCTCAGCATAGAGTCTGCTTCAGATTTCCTCTCCCTCTCTCTCTGCCCCTCCTATCCCCCACCACAACCACACACACTCATACTCCTGCACTCATGCACTCTCTCGCTCTCTCTAAAAAAAGAAAAAAACATCTCCAGATTCCCAGCTAAGCCCGTTGCCCCATTGGATCTCATTAGAATCTGCAGGGAGGGAGCCTGCAAGTGTAATACTTCTGTTGTAACATTTACACGGTATTATAATGAGATTCTGTCCAAATAAAAGGTGTTTGATAAAAGGTTGTATTGGTCTGCCTTTATGTGAGTATTATCTTGACCAAATGTCATCTTCAAAACACAAGCATTTTTTTCAATTTTTGTCACTACAGCAGACATGTTTTTCCTGTGTATTCTGGGATGCTTGGCTCTTTTCAACTAGCACCTTTCAGAATAGACCACCATGAACAGTTTTTCCACAGAGCACTGTAGACCAGTGTAAAATATTTTATTTTGTAAAAAACCAGAAATACTTTTGAGTTATATTCTCTGGAAAGTGTTTCGCCCTTCATTAATATTTTATACACTGGGCAAGCTGTAACTACGGAATGCTGCAACACAGGGTCAAGTGAGAATTCAAAGCCCCAAACAGGTGACAAGAATCAACCCAGTGTATTCCCAAGCATACTGCCAGGTAAATTTGTCAAGCACAGTGATATCTGGAAAAAACTGTCTTTTTTTTTTTTTTTTTCAAATATTTTATTTATTTATTTGACAGCAATCACAAGTAGGAAGAGAGGCAGGCAGAGAGAGAGAGGGAAGCAGGCTCCCTGCCAAGCAGAGAGCCTGATGGGGGGCTAGATCCCAGGACTCTGGGATTGTGACCTGAGCAGAAGGCAGAGGCATAACCTACTGAGTCACCCAGGCACCCCTAGAAAAAACTATGAGCATAAAAAGAATGATAGGGATGAGTGATTATGCTCAAACTTTATTCCCCTGCCCCAGTACTATTTGGATTTAGGCAGTATGATAAAGTCATTAACAGCAAAGCTTTCAGAATCAGCCTGCCTTATGTTTGGGACCCAGTTAAGTGGGAGGGCAAATTCCTGGCCCTCTCTGCCTCAAACCCCTCAGTTTCCTTCCCTGTAAAATGGGAGTAAGATAATCATCTCATGAAGCCTTAATTAAAGACATGTAGCAAGAGTTTAGGATAGCTACAGGGACATAGCTAATATTTATAGAGAATCTGGGATGATTAATCGATGACTGTGGTGAGAATGACAACAATGGCATAAACTGATCAAGACCACTGACTTGCTGATAAATTCTGAGCTCTTAAGGGAAGAAACTATATGAGAAATACCGTGGCAGAAGTCAGTGGAAGTTCACTCCATAACTCAGCACGAGTAAAGGACATGGAGTGCTGTCATGGGAAGAGTTCTGGATTTGAAGCAGGCACCTTCTCACTACTCACTTCAACACTTAGCAAAAAACCGTGGGTAAGTCACTTAACCTCTTTGAGTCTCATGATGACCAAGAGTAAACTGAGAAGCTCCTAGGAGAAGACACTTGGCAAAATGAAAACGATGTAAATGTGAGGGATTACTAAGCCCACACAATCACCATTACCTGCATAATTCATATTCTTAGAAACATCATTGAGGAAAAAGTTATCTACCATAGAGGCCGATGGCAAAGCAGTGAGAAGTGAGGGGTTCTGTGGTCAGACAGCTGAGGCTTGAATCTAGCCTCTTCTGGCAATACTAGCCATGTGCCTTGGTGGAGGCCTCAGCTTTACTTACAAAATAATAATAAAATTTACACACTACAGGATTTGTGAGCATTAAATGCAATGATGCAAGTAAAGCATTTAGTAAACGTGCCCCCAACATATTAGTATTATTGTGATCTGTAATGTTACTATCTCTATAGGTGTCTTATTAGGTTATGGTTTTATTTTGCTTCCATTTCCCTGAGTTGGGTGGGCTTTGATTTATAACCAATATTGGTAGTGGTATCTTTTTTTTTTTTTTATATTGGAAGCAGGATCTTTGTAATGTATACATGAATGCATTAATATAATGTAATGTAATGTATTACAAAATCTTCGTACTAGTGCACTGTGGACTTTAGACTCTCTTTAAGTGCTCC
This sequence comes from Mustela erminea, assembly GCF_009829155.1. Taxonomy (NCBI): domain Eukaryota; kingdom Metazoa; phylum Chordata; class Mammalia; order Carnivora; family Mustelidae; genus Mustela; species Mustela erminea. The sequence continues at coordinate 107,323,284 of NC_045618.1, forward strand.
TGTTTCTAGCTGAAATCTTACATGTTAATAAAGTAAATATAAGTTCCTTTTGCATAGGTACTACAGTTCTTATGACAATTGTATCAGTGCCAGTTGAGTCTTCATGAAATAGTCAACGGGCTGCAATTTCTCCATGGAATGTTTAATAATATGGAGAAAACCTGAAGCTCACTTTCTTTATTCCCTTTCACAAGCAAAACTCTCACCTGTAATACTTCTGGAGGACATTCTCAACAATGGTACCCTGCGTCCTGCAACCATATTCACAGTTGCTCCTACATCACACCCATTTCATTTCCACACCCAACTCTGCTCTGCTGGGCTATGGACTGGGCTCACTAAGAATCATTACACACCAACCGTGGCTTCAACCCCAATTGAGTATTAAACTCACTTGAGGATCCTCAAAAAAAATATTGATACTTGACCCAATTGAATCAGAACCTCTAGGGGTGGGGCCCAGGCATCCTTTGTGTTCCTAAAAGCTCCCCAGATGATACTAATGTGTAGCCAGGGTTAAGAACAGCTGTTTTTGATAATGAGGAACTAACATGAAGAAGATACATGGAAAACGTTAAACAAAAATCTTAATATAGATTTATTTTAAATGAAATTTCTCCTAGTGAAAGAAAAAGTAATAATTTATTTCTTACTATTTCTCTTTGGTGCCTATAAACCCACCCACCCAGTTATTAGTCAATTTTCAAGATAATGGCTTTGTTCTATCTAACAAAAGGAAATCAATGGTACTGAAGATGACCAAAGGTCACGGAGTGTAAAAGACCTACAATGATCTTGCATTAATCTTCACAAGTAGCTGTATATTGAAAATGAAAATGATTGTTTTCAATAGACAAATGATGACATTTGTGTTATTTTCTGATTATAAACAGCCATGCGCTTTTTTAACCCCTGCAGTGAGAAGGTTGACTGAGGCGAAACACATAGGAATATAATGAAAATAGTGTTTTATATCTTGTACCAACAAAAAAGAAGATCTGCTATGTTTTGGCATCTACTTTTTGTAAGAATAGAAGAAACCCATAATCATAGTCTAAAAACCAACTTTTTTTAATGTCTTTGCAACCAACCTAAACTTGATATTATATCACGCCATAGTTGTCTGTGAAGTGTTATCAGAATAAACTGGATGAGTCTAATACCTAAGAATGAAACGTCACCAAGCATTTTCACAACTGCCTTCTGTATAAAATATGCGACTTCATATCACTGCCATCATTCTCTAAAATTATGCCCCTGAATTGCCATCCATTTCTTATTTCCTAGCTTTTAAATATATTAGGACCATTTATTTACTTTTGACAGTTGTATTTCTAATAGACCCACATAATTTGAACTCGACTGTTCCATTTTATGTCACCACCACCCAAACCAACGAATAAGAGATAGCTAATGTGCTCTTAATTCTGACGTTCACGTTTACTTTATCTTTGCTTAAAAAATTTACTTAAGAAAAACCTTACAGGGGCGCTAAAGATGAAAAGCCATTCTATTCTTTCTGTGGTATAAAATGACAAGGGGAAGATGCCAGATTAAAAAAAAAAAAAAAATCAGCTTCTGCTCCAGAGTATTTTTGGTCCCCTGAGGAACACTGCAACCCTTCAGGTTAAGCCAAATGCGCCTTCTTCAGAACCTTATTTGTTAAAGATTAAAAGACACTTCATCTTATGAATGCCCGAGTTCAGCACGCATAATTCATTCTTCCAAATTCTCTTTCTCCTCATAATCTCAAACTGAGCAAGGTGAAGGAGGGAATCTTAATGTAACAAAGGAGAGATGGATGTGTGAAGTATGAAGCTGAATAAAAATGGCTGAAAAGCAATCCCAGCGAGGCTGGAGGGTGGCCACACCCAGTGCTAATATGGACTGTTTCAAAATAAATCTGTTCTATCAGAGGGCACTTTGCACTGCTTTGTATTTCCCCTCTATTTGTATCGCAGATACCCATTCTTAATAAATAGTAGTTACAGGTTACCCAAATGACAGACAAAAACCCTGAAATATTTCAAAGTGAACCATCCTAATATGTGGCTACGCCATCATATTTTCAGGATTTCCAGATCTAGTCTGCATTTCCAGTCTCCTTTGTGTGACCACAAATAACAACCCTGAAATGGGTGTGTCCCTCTCAAAAGGATGCACTAGAGCCCTCTCACTTAATGGTTGTATCAGGAGATTTCAACCTTTCAGGCAGAAATTAAATGGTCTGGGATGCATGGAACAATAAGAAAGCATTTTAACTCCGGGGCTGAGAAGAGATTAAACAAGTACTGAACAATCAACGGATGCCAAAAGAACTCCCGGAGGAGGCAACTGATGCATTATTTAAATTTCTAGCATTACAACAAGAAAACAAAGGGGTGGGGGTGGGGGGTTTAAAAAAAAAAAGGAGGAAAAGAATCCAAACACCATCCTTGTTGATTTTTGACATGACAAGTTTACTCCCCCCAACAGAAAGCTCTCGGGTATGAAGCATGCATAGGTCCCACAGGTGAAATGCTGCACAATGGCCGAGTCCGGGTCCCGGGGTTCCCGTGCACCGCAGGCATGCACTACTGAAATAAATAGAATACCCTGACTTTTCCAGTTGCTCCATACACAGTCCATCTTGGTGGAGTCGGCAGTGGCCTGCATCTTGCGGGCTTGGGGGGCTCGCCGTTGCTGTCCTCGGGGGCGCGGAACTGGCACTCAGGGTCGGCGCCCCGGCTGCAGCGGCAGGGCTCGCGGTGGCCGCGCGGCTGCAGACTGACTGAGGCTGCACCAGCCCGCGCGCGGCGAGGGGCGGGCGCGTCGCGGGCGCCGCAGTCTCCGCTGCAGCGAATCAGCGCGGCGCGGCCCCGGGGCTGCCTGCGCGCGCGGGGCTGGGGCCGCCGCTCGACGCGAGAGCGCGGGCTCCGCTGGCGGTCCTGGGGGGCGGCCCCGGATGTGGCTGAGCCAGTTCTAACGCGGAAGGCACAAAAGCGGACAAGGTGTGGGGACATGGGAGAAGAGGAGGGCAAAGGGCCAAGGGTTGTGATCAGAGTGCGGCACTTGGACCGTTCCAGGGAGTTCTTGACACAGGGCGCATATTCTAGAAATTTCTGAGACACCTAAGAAACCTGTTGGGTAAGACGCAGGTGATGGCAGTACGAATGTATGGCGTTCAGGAGAATGCCCCCTCCACCCAACCCTCCCCGTTGTCCCCATTGCTCACTCACCTCTCTTCTCCATTTCTTTACATTCTGGCCCTGATTTATTTTAAATGCCTGGCATCTTCCAAGCAATTGCCAGATCTCTTCCTCTTTCTGGAATGTTCTATGGCTATCCAAAACCTTTGTTGGCAAGCCACAATCACTGTAAAGAATCCTGCTGCTCAGGAGGTCTTGAGTGTTTTTCCTGCTGCCCCTCTTCTCCAGCTCAGTTTGTGGTTGGAATGAATAAATACCTATCAGAATATGGTGCCTGTAGGCTCCAGTGCAAAGCCCTGGACTCTGGCATGTGGAGTTATTGATCACTGCATGGACACTCCAGGAGGTCAGTTGTGGAGACATCCAAAAAGAACTCAGGAAAGCAAAGGGTATTTGCTCAAAGATGATGCCACAAAAGATGATGCCTCAACAGCATCATCTTTGGGATTAAGTGTTTGGGGGCAGATGGAGGTGGGCTGTGTGTATCATTTGGGAGATAGAAAGTAGGTTTCCAAACCCAGTGAGTCAAGAGACTCAAGTCCCCAGTTACAATGCAGATGTCAAGGGAGGAAGAGAACAGTGGGCGGTGACCTACTATTTAAATCTCACCATGATATACTTTATCAGATTATACACCAAGAACTTGAGAGAATGGACGGGGGGATAGGTACATTTTGATGAGCAACATGTAGAGACAGAGAGAAAGGACTCGAATTTGGGCATTGTCTGGGGAAGGCAGTCCTAGTGGCAGGACCCTTAGGGAGACAAAATATAACATGGGGCCAGAGGATACCTTCAGAACTACAGGGGCATAGAGAAGGAAGAGTCCCCATTTTACTCGTCGTGGCATGACATAATCTTTTATAAAGTATTTCTCTCTCTCCCTCGAGGATAAATGGAGTCTTCACGATTCTTCCACAGTTCCCAAAGAGGTTCCTTGCCAGACCCAAACCAACATTTGCACATCCTGCATCAGCAAGGACTTAAAGAGAGTAGTCTCAAGGTTATGCTTGTAGCTATGATTTATCTTTCATTTTATGAAGAGTATACACTTTAAAATGTGATCTTTGGGATATTATGTATATATGTGTATATATATATATGTGTGTGTGTGTATATATATAATTAAAAGGCAAACTTCCAGAGAAACCAAGCTTCTCTCTATTGGCCTGTAACATAACTGAAATTACTAAGGAAGCTTAATAAGAATGAGACCAGGAGAATGATTTGGCACTTCTGGGCAGCTGAAATCTCCTACAAGAAGAAGGGGTGTCAGAGCTCCCATGGGGCTGACAGGAAGGGAAAACAGTTATTACAAAGCACTTTTCAAACTGACCTGCTCCAGTGAGTGTAGTGATGTTTTTAGATTTATATTTCCAACCCTACCCCAAATTTTTTTCATCATCATGGTCATGTTTGGGAATTCAGTCAGAAAATACTGAAAAGACATGTTTGTGATGGTCTGACCAGCAGTGAATTCTCGCTGTATGAAGTAGGGCTGGACAAAATAAAAACAGGTGGGAACAAGACTCAGAAGGAAGCAGGCTGCCATGTGGGCTGCCTATCCTTGCCCCTTTTCAGTTGAAAACCTTTGGAACCTTGGCCACTAGGAGGCACTGCCAGTCAATGATAGTCCCAGTCATCAGTCCTAAGTCCAGCTGGTGCCCCCCTCTTCCCCCCCAGTTACCTTTACTGGCGAGTACTAAGTGTCCACCATATTAGCAGAGCCCTGTTCACGGCTAATCTGATGGGCGGTACTGTGCAGTGAGCTGAGGGCAGCACATCCCTGGCTGGGGAGGGCAGGAAGAGGCTAACTCTCCCTCAAGTGGAGGTAAGCTGTGTCAGCCTTCTTGGGCCATGTATTTTCCTGGGCCACCAAGTTGACCTTAGAATGTCAGCTGTGCTGAAAGACCACATTCTTTTCAGTCATGCTGAATCTGAAGACAGAAGCTTGATGATGCCCAGAAATTCAAGACAGCAGTCTGACAGTTGAAGGTTAAGGTAAGGCATCTGATGCCACAGAGACACACAGCAGTGAGATACGTATTGAGGGGCTTTAGGTTAAGGCGTAGGTGGTAGGAGAAAACATAAATGAATGTATTAAAGAAAAATCAGGCATAAAAGTGTGAAGAACTTGATTGAGAATTGGGGGATGTGGGTGTTGAGACCCACTTCCGTGGCAGAAATTAGTTATGTGGCCTTCAGCAAGTAGTTATCCCCTTTGGACCTTTCTCTCACAATGAAAAATGAATTATACAAATGAATTACAGCTTTAGATGCTTGTGTCTGTGAAATAATAAGAATTTCTTTTTTGCAGACATTGTAAGCAGGTACTTTCTATGCACAAGTACCCACACAGTATTAATTAAAAGCTCTTGCCAAGATCAAAATGATAAAATGGGTAGAAAAGATATGTAAATTGTCCCTGAGTGGTGAAAGAAAACAGAAAGCAAAATAAAGCTTGCTAAAAGCAGGCAGGAACTGCCACTGTCTTTAAACCAGGAGAGAACAGACGGGCTTTGTACACAGCCAGCTCAGAACTTGGTTTAGGTGCCTGCCAGGAGGGGAAGTGATGTCTTTAGTTTTCAGGATGAAATCATGCTGTAGGCATTCAGTTCAAGGAAAAACAAGATTGTCAAATTCTGAAATCTCATTCCAGATCAAGAGAAATGTTGAAGACCTCCATGCCCAGAGTGGCTGTATGGCATCTGGGTTTTGTTGCCCCAGGACTTTACTGATGAGAATCAGTACACCTATATCGACACATTTAGTCAATAAATAATTACTGAACACCTACTGTATTTTAGACACTGTTCTAGGCATAAAGCAAAATTTCTACTTTTTTAAAAAAAGGTTTTATTTATTTATTTGACAGAGACAGAGAGAGATCACAAGTTGGCAGAGAGGCAAGCAAAGAGAGAGCAGGAAGCAGTCTCTCTACTGAGCAGAGAGCCCGATGTGGGCCTCAGTCCCAGGACCCTGAGATCATGACCCAAGCCGAAGGCAGAGGCTTAACCCACTGAGCCCCCCAGGAGCCCCGCAAAATTGCTACTTTCAAGAAGTTTTATGTTAGTAGGATAGGCAGATAATAATAAAAGAGGTAAATGTATATTTTACTTGTGGACAGGTGTATAGGGTTCCAGAAATAAAGCAGGTAAAGGGGATAGAGAATGGGAGTGGGGCTGAAGTTTTCTATTTTATGAGGAGGATCAGGCAAAGGCCTATCTCGTAAGATAAAATTAAAGCAGACGCCAAACTAAAGAGGAGAAGGCTATTTAGCTATATGAGAGAAGAGCATTTACAGATGCACTGAGTTTCAGGACAGAATGTAATAGCTGGTAAACTATAGGCAGCTCATAGAACCCCATGTTTGGGGTGTGTGTGTGTGTGTGTGTAATGTTCTGAGAAATATAGCAATTGGAAGAAAAGGCACAAACCAAAAAAAGTACTTCATTATGATCAAAGAACACTCAGAACTCTGCTTTATGCCATATGGAATAAGGAAATTTAAAGTAACAACCAATTTGGCACATAACCCACTGCACCAAAATAATGCATAAATTGCCTTTAAATCGAACAAGAGCTTAGCACTTGTTATTTGCTGGGTGCTTTCTCATATGGTATATACTTAGTTGTTATAGACGCTTATGAGGTAGATAGTGTTTACCTTCATTTTCTTGATTCATTCATCCATTCAATCTGCAAACATTTATGGTGCCCAAACTGCCTGATTCTGTAAATACAAAAGGAACTGCCACTGGAAGCTGGAGTTTAGTGGGGGAGATTTACACATAAATACATAAATGCAATCAACAGATAGGTGTATGAGCAGGAAAGAGTAGATACACAGTGATTAAGGGGAAGAAAAGGTTTTAGGAGAGGCTTCAGGAAATAGATGATAATAAAGCTGAGTTATAAACAAAAAAATAGGATCACCAGTCTGAGTGATGGGGCTTTCCTGCCATATAGATATGGAAACTTAAAACACAGACAGTTGCAGGGGACAGTGAGACAGGGCCAAGTAATAATACTGTCAGTAAATGAAGGAAACACTGTAGAGTTTCAAGGGGAGGAATAACATCTTGAGAAGTTGAATAATTTATCCAGATTTGGCTTGGGACTTTCCAGAATTGTTAAAAGACATATATTTTGGCTCTGAGCAAGAAAAGAGGAAATCAATACCCTGACCCACATCAAAGTGAAACTGCAGGGCATCAAAGACAAGAGGAAATCTTAAAAGTAGGCAAAAGTGAACAACACATTGCCCTGAGAAACTGTTGGGCCAGCAGCAGTCTTTTTATTAACTGAAGCCAGAAGGCAATGGAATAACGTTTTCAAAGTAGTGAGGGAAAATAACTATCATCTAGATTTCTGTACCCAGCAAGACTAATAGAGGTATTTTCAAATGTAAGAAATGAGAGAATTTCTTAACTATGAACCCTGCAGAAAAAGCAACCAAGGTTGGTGCTTCCGGAAAAAGAAAACTAAACTTAGAAGGAACAAGGGAAATGCATGAAAGAACACTAATTGTAAAAATTGGCAATGGTTTATTTGGGGGGGGGGTTGTAAAAGAAAGGTGAAATTAAAGTAGTAGATGAAAATAGAATGTAAGGTAGGACAGAGTGATAAGAGTAAAAGCATCCTAACGTCTTAGTACTATTCAGGAGAACAGTAGAGATCTTAATTTAATATAAATTTTTTTTTAGATCTTAATTTTAGGCTATGAAAATTCAAATTTGTAAGTTAAACATTTAAGGGTCATCACCAGAAATAACTAGAACATATAACTTCTAAATGAATAAAATGTATAAACAAAGTAATTAATAAATTGAGGTCAGGAAAGGAAAAATATGAGAAGCAAAGTAGAGAACCAGTAAATAGAAAGAATAAAACAAAGTAGCAGAAAACATCTAAATATATCCAAATAATGCTAACCAAGAAGATGGAAACTCGGATTGGATGAAAAAAATCTAGGTAAAGGATGTTTATAAAAGAAAATCCTAAAACATACTACCACAGTAAAGTTAAAAGTAGATACAGAAAAACCTATACCAGGTTAATAGATTTTTGAATAGTGATCTTGCTAATAAACTCACTTACTAACTCTAATTATGGATTCATTTGCATTTTATATGTACATTATCATATCTTTTCTGAATAAATGTGGTATTATTTCTTCCTTTCTGATCTTTATGATTTTACTTCTTTACTTTGACTTAACTGCACTGGCTAGTACTTCCACATATAATGCTGAGTAGAAGTGGTAAAGGGTATATCATTTTTGTCTTACTCTTGGATTCAGGGAAAAAGTGTGCTCAAAATTTTACCATTAAATATGATGTTGGCCATGAATATTTTAGCTTTTATCAGATTAGGTCAAGTTCATTCTATCCCTATTTTTTTGAGAGTTTCTGTCATAAATAGGTACTGAATTCTATCAAGTGCTTCTACTTAGGCTATTGAAATGATCACAGGGATTTCATCCTTAATTCAGCTAATACATAAATTACCTGGATTGAGTTTTGAATGTTAAACCAACCTTGCATTCCTTGGATATATCTCATATGGTTATAATATGACATTTTGATTTTTAATCTGTTTATATCAATTTTAGCAAGTTTCATTTAAAATATGTTGTCAAATTTATTGCTGTAAATTTTCATAACATCAAAATTTTACATTTTTAATAATGTGAAGGAGCTATAGCCATGTCTACTTTTTCAGTTGTGATACTGGTCAGTTTTATTTTTTTCTTTTCATTTCTTAATCATCTTATTGGAGATTGATCAATATTATGAATTAATTTCAAATAATAAAATTTTTCTTTTGCTTTTTTTTCTCCTTTGTATATATATATATATATATATATTTAAGATTCTATTTATTATTTATTTGACAGACAGAGATCACAAGTAGGCAGAGAGGTAGGCAGAGAGAGAGGGGAAAGCAGGCTCCCCGCTGAGCAGAGAGCCTGATGTGGGGCTCGATCCCAGGACTCTGGGATCATGACCTGAGCCGAAGGCAGAGTCTTTAACCCACTGAGCCACCCAGGTGCCCCTCTCCTTTGTATATCTTTGTATATGCTATTTCATTCTATTATTATTATTTCCTTCTTTTACTTTCATTTTTCTTTCATTAGCTCCACAAAACAGAAGCTCAGATTATTTTCAGCCTTTCTTCTTTTCTAATATATTCATATTCATTTAAAAGTATAATATTCCCTCTCAGCACTGTTTTAGTGGCAACCTACAAGTTTTGATACATTATGTTCATGTTATTGTTCAGTTCAAAATATTTTCTAACAGTCATTGTGGTTTTTTTCCTTTGGTCCATTGATTATAAGGATTATAAACTTCTGAGGCTTGTTCTAACTATCCTATTGTTTATTTTCAGTTTAATTCACCTGTAGTTAGACAACAAACTCTATACAATTTTAATCCATTGAAACTTGTCAAGACTTGCTTTAGAATCTGGATATGATCTATTTCTTTTTAAAAGATTTATTTGTTTATTTGAGAGCGAGCGAGCAGGGGGAGGGCCAGAGATAGAGAGGGGGAAGAGAAGCAGACTCAGCACTGAGTGTGGAGCCCAACATGAGGCTTGATATTATGACCCTGAGAGATCCTGACCTGAGCTTAAGTCAAGAGCTGGAGGCTTACCTGATAGAGCCACCCAGGCATTCCCAAATATGATTGATTTTGATACATATGTTAATTGGACATGAATGCATATTCTTAAGTTTTAAGGGTGTTCTATAAATGTCAATTTAGTCACACTGGTTAACAGCATTCTTCAAATAATCTATCTCCCTACTAATTTTTTGGCTGTATGTCTGCCAGATATTGAAGTAAGTATATCACAACATCTAACTTTCACGTTGATTGACCTATTTTCCTTCCAATTCTGTCCATTTATATAGCTTTATAGATATTGAGCTCTTATAAACTTAGAATTACCATGTCTTACTTTTTTTTTTTTTAAAGATTTTTATTTATTTGACAGACAGATCACAAGTAGGCAGAGAGAGAGAGAGAGAGAGAGGAGGAGGCAGGCTCCCTGCTGAGCAGAGAGCCCGATGTGGGGCTTGATCCCAGGACCCTGGGATCATGACCTGAGCTGAAGGCAGAGGCTTTAACCACTGAGCCACCCAGGCGCCCCACCATGTCTTACTGTTGAGTTAACCCTTCTATCTTTATGAAATGTTCCTCCTTATCTCTAGTAACACTCCTTGACTCAGTTTTGTTTGGCTGATATGGATATATACACAACAGCTTTCTTTTGGTTGGTGTTTGCATGATATGTCTTTTCCTATCCTTTACTTTCAAACTATCTGTATCTTTTGATGTTCTTAAAAACAGTATATTCTTGGGTCTTGTTTTTAATTCCAGCTAATAATCTTTGTTTTTTGAAGGTGAGTATTAAGTCAACTTACATTTAATGTAATCATTAATATAATTGGATTTAAGTCCATCATTTTACTATTTCTTTCTTTTTTTTTTAAGATTTTATTTATTTATTTGACAGACAGAGATCACAAGTAGGCAGAGAGGCAGGCAGAGAGAGAGGAGGAAGCAGGCTCCCTGCCGAGCAGAGAGCCAGATGCGGGACTCGATCCCAGGACACTGAGATCAAGACCTGAGCCGAAGGCAGAGGCTTAAACCACTGAGCCACCCAGGCGCCCCTATTTCTTATTTATCATATCTCCTTGCTGATTTGTTCTGCCTTTCTTGCCTTCTTTCAAAATAACCAAGTATGTTCTTTATTAATCCGTTTATTTCCCACAATAATTTTCTAGTTACACCTTTTTAAATACATTGGTGATTCCCTTACAATGATAATGTTCAACCTTAACTTACTGGAGTCTATTGTATATAGTACTTTCACAATTTCCTATGCAATAAAAGAATCTTATGACTGTAAACTCCACTTACTCTGTACTGATGTGACATTCTTTTTATATATTGCTACTTAAATGTGAGTCAATTTGCTAATGATTTGTGTAGACATTTTCTATCTATATTCATGAGATCTGTCCTCTTCCTTTCTTTTCTTGTAATATCCTTCTTGAGTTTTATATCAGGGTTTTTAAGCTAGGTTTGTTATAGGATTTTTATCCTTTGCTTTGGTTTTATGCAGTATGATTATAATAAGGTTATATTTCCTTTGGTGTCTACTGAGCTTCTCAAATCTGTATATTGATTGATGCCTTTTACTAATTTTGAAAAAAAAAAAGAATTCTCAGCCATATTTCTTCAAATATTTCATCTGCCCCATTTTTTCTCTCCTTTCCCATAAATCCAATTATTCATAGGTCTGGCCTTCTGACAAGTTTTTTATACTTTGTTCTTTTCATATTTTTATTCAGTTTTTTCACTACTTTGGATATTTCCTATTGAGCTATTTTTGAATTCACTAATTTTTATCTTCTTCTGTGTCCAAAGAGCTAAGTAAGTTTTAATTTCAGAAATTTTAGTTCTAGAACATGCACTTGATTTTATTTTCATAAATACCCTTTCTCTGATGAAATTTTCCATTTTTTAATCCATTTTCTTTCACATATTTATAATAGTTATTTAAAAAACTTTATTTAACTTCAATATCCAGCTTATCTATCAGTCAGCTTCTATTGTCTCTGTCTTTCTAAATTCCAGCATAGGTATCATGCAGTGTTATACTAGTTTCAGCTATACAATTAGTGATTCAACAATTCTATATGTTACTCAGTGCTCATCATGATTAACTGTATTCTTAATCCTCTTTACCTACATCATCCATCTGCCTTCCCACCTCCACTCTGGTCACCATCAGTTTGTTCTCTCTAGGCAAGAGTCTGTTTTTTTGGTTTGTCTTTTCTTTTCTTTCTTTCTTTTTTTTTTTTTGTTTGTTTGTTTTGTTTTTTATATTCCACATATGAATGAAATCACATGGTATTTGTCTTTCCTCTGACAGACTTATTTCACATAGCATTATACCCTCTAGATCCATCCCTATTGTCTTTGTTGTTGTTTATCAGTCACATGTTCTTGCCTCTCTCACATGTCTAGTAATGTTTACAGTATGATAGATGTTGTGTATTCAAGAACCATACAGATAGGCAGTTGATGCTATTTTCCCCACAAAAAAGGGTTCACCTCTTCTTCTGTTAACAGATATGGTGAGGGGTTAATCATATTACTTCGATTATATGATAGACATTAAACAATACATTTTAATAGGATGGAAATTGTACAAAATGTATTCTCTAACCACTTGGAATAAAATTAGAAATTGATAACAAGGAAATTTATAAATTTGCAAATAAGTGAAACTTAATCAATATACTTCTAAATAAGCAATAGGTCAAAGAGGAAATCACAAGGGAAATTCAAAAATATTTCAAAATGTCCATAACCCCACCCCCCTTCTCTCAACCCCCCTCCCCCCAGCAACCCTCAGTTTGTTTTGTGAGATTAAGAGTCACTTATGGTTTGTCCCCCTCCCAATCCCATCTTGTTTCATTTATTCTTCTCCTACCCCCTTAACCCCCCATGGTGCATCTCCACCTCCTCGTATCAGGGAGATCATATGATAGTTGTCTTTCTCCGATTGACTTATTTCGCTAAGCATGATACCCTCTAGTTCCATCCACGTCGTCACAAATTGGAGAGGGTATGTGCTATGGTGAGTGCTGTGAAGTGTGTAAACCTGGCGATTCACAGACCTGTATGCCTGGGGATAAAAATATATGTTTATAAAAACTAAAAAATTAAAAAAAAAAAAGATTGGATATGACGTGACTCCAGAATTACCACATATGATAAGGGCATTGTGGTTATTAATTCCAATAAGGAAGATCATATAGTATTCAAAGGTACAGTAAAAAATTCTGGAATATCACTAAGTATGCTACCTACTGAGCAGGTTTATAAAGCCATTTTACAACTTTATAGGCATAAATATATATTACTAAAAATTTGTACAAGACCACACGGCTGCTTCCTGGGACAGAAGAGTGAACTGGGAGAGCCTATGAGAATCACTTACAGAGACTGGTGTCCTGTCCGAGGGGGACTCATGTCTCACTTCTGCTGAGCCCCTGAGATGTGGAGGATTTTGTTACTGCAGCATTGCCTATGTGATACCTCCTAATACATAGTGCAAATGGAGTTTTTAAAAAGTTAAAAAAAAAATTCAAAATGAACGAAAATGAAACAAATATCCAGAGGTACAGCCAAAGTAATACTTAGAGGGAAATGTATAGCTGTAAACACCTATGATAGAAAAAAAGAAATCAACAACCTAAACTTCTGCCTTAAGAGACTAGAAAAGGAGCACAACCTAAACCCAAAGCAAGCAGATGGATGGAGTGATAGATATTAGAATGGAAATTAATGAAATAGGAAAAACAATACAGAAAACTAATAAAACCAAAAGTTGGTTTTTTAAAAAATATCAACAAAGTTGACAAACCTTTAACTAGAATGACTGAAAAGAAACAGATAAAGACTCAAATTACTAAAATCAGTGATGGAACATTGCTACCAACCTTTCAGAATTAGAAGGATTATAGAGAAATACTATGAACAACTACAGACAAACAAATTCGATAACCTAGATGAAAATGAACAAAACTTTAGAAAGACATAAACTACCAAAACCAACTCAAGGGGAGAAAATAAGAATAGATTGAGATGAACAGACATTGAATTAGTAATTTTAAAACTTCCCAGTAAGAAAAGCCTAGGTCTCGGGGCGCCTGGGTGGCTCAGTGGGTTAAGCCGCTGCCTTCGGCTCGGGTCATGATCTCAGGGTCCTGGGATCGAGTCCCACATCGGGCTCTCTGCTCAGCAGGGGGCCTGCTTCCCTTCCTCTCTCTCTGCCTGCCTCTCTGCCTACTTGTGATCTCTCTCTGTCAAATAAATAAATAAATAAATAAAAAGAAAAGAAAAGCCCAGGTCTCCCTGGTTTCACTGGTGAATTCTACCAAACATTTAAAGAATACATAACACCAATCCTTCATGACTCTTCCAAAAAGAAGTGGAAGTGGGAAAACTTTCCATCACACTCTATGAGGTCACTATTACTCTGATAAAAAGCAGACAATGGCATTATGAAAAAGGAGAATTACATATCAATATTCCTTAAGAATATAGATGCAAAATTTCTCAACAAAATACTGCCAAGCTGAATCCAGCAACATATAAAAAGGATATACCATGACTAAATGGGATTTATGCCAGTGATAAAACAGCCAATGTAATATACCAACTTAACAGAATAAAGTACAAGACCCATGTAATCATCTCAATGCAGAAAAGGCCACTTGAGAAATCGATTACCCTTTCAGAATAAAAAATGTTCAACAAACTAGGAATAGAAGGAAACTTTCTTAACCTGATAAAAAGGAATCTCAAAAAACAAAAAACAAAAAAACCTCACAGCTAACAGGAAACTAAATGGCAAAAGATTGAAATCATTTCCCTATAAGATCTGGAGCAAGACAAGGATGTTTGCTCTGGCAATTTCTATTCAGTATCGCACTGGAGATTCTAGCCAGGGCAATGTAACAAGAAAAAGAAATAAAACCGATCCAGATTGGAAATGAAGAAGTAAAACTATCAGACAAAATGAGCTTGTAGATAGAAAATTATGAGGAATAAAAAAAATATTTACAGGCAATAAACAAGTCTAGCAGTTTGCAGGATGTAAGATCAGTGTACAAAAACCAACTGTATTTCTACACACTAGCAGTGAACAATCCAAAAATGAAGCTAATAAAAAAATTACATCTATAATAGCATAGAAAAGAATAAAATAAGTGTTCCTGGGTGATTCAGTCAGTTAAGCATCTGCCTTCAGCTCAGGTCATGATCCTGGAGTCCTGGGATTGAGTCCCATGTCAGGCTCCCTGCTCAGTGGGGAGCCTGTTTCTCCTTTTCCCTCTGCCCTGCTCTTGCTCTCACTCTTTCTCTTTCTCAAATAAATAAATAAATAAAATCTTTTTTATTTTTTAAAAAGATTTTATTTATTTATTTGACAGAGATCACAAGTAGGCAGAGAGGCAGGCAGAGAGAGAGGAGGGGAAGCAGGCTCCCTGCTGAGCAGAGATTCCCAAGGTGGGGCTTGATCCCAGCACCCTGGGATCATGACTTGAGCTGAAGGCAGAGCTTTAACCCACTGAGCCACCCAGGTGCCCCAATAAAATCTTTTTAAAAAAAGAATAAAATACTTAGGAATAAATATAACAGAGAAAGTGTAAAGCTTATATTTTGAAAACTATAAAAATTGTTGAATGAAATTAAAGAGGACGTAATTAAATGGAAGACATTTTTGTTCATAGATCAAAAAGCTTAATATTGCTAAGATGGCAGTATTCACCAAATTAATCTATAGGTTCAACACAATTCTGTCAAAATCCAAGCTAAGTTTTTTTTTTTCTTTCAGAAATCAACAGCTAATCCTAAATTTCATATGGAAATGCAAGGGACCCATAACAAAGACAATCTTGAAATCGAAACAAAGTTGTAGGTCTCACACTTACTGATTTCAAAACCTACTACAAAGCTACATTAACCAAGACAGTGTGGTACTGACATAAGACTAAACACATAGGTCAATGGAATAAAATTGAAAGTCCCAAAATAAGCCCTAATATATACAGTAAACTGATTAGCAACAAGGGGTGCCAAGACGATTCAATGGGCATAAGAGCAATATTTTCAACAATGGTTCTGGGACAACTTGCTATACAAAACTCATAATAGATCAAAGACTTAACGTGAGAGATAAAACTAAATCTCTCTTAGAAGGAAATAGGCATAAATCATCATGATCTTGGACAAGCCAGAGGTTTCTTAGATATGACATCAAAGCACACCGAACAAAAGAAAACAGGTAAGTTGATGTCAATTTTGATCCTTTTTTTGACTTCCAAAAGAAACCAAACCACTTTTGTACATCAAAGGATACTATGAAGAAAGTGAAAAAACTAAGACATCACTTCACACCTGTCAGAATGGTTAATATCAGAAACAAAAGAAACCAGGGCACCTGGCTAGCTTACTCAGAATAGCATGTAACTCTTGATCTCAGGGTTGTGAGTCTGAGCCCCACAGGGAGTGTAGAGTTTACTTAAAAATAAATAAATAAAACAAAACCACGCAAGAAACAAGTGTTGGCAAGGGTGTGGAGAAGAAGACATGCAGTGCTGGGGTGGGGGGGGGGATGCACACTGTTGCAGTCACTGTGGAAAATAGTATGGAGGTTCCTCAAAAAGTTAAAAATAGAATTTCCATATGATCTAGTAATTCCAGTACTGGGCATTTACCCAAAGAATATGAACAGTAATTAAAAAAAGATACATGCACTCCTACGTTTACTGCCACATTATTTATAATAGCCAAGATATGGGAGCAGCCCAAGTGTCCCCTGATAGATGAATGAATAGAGAAGATGTGGTGTATATATACACAGTGGAATATGACACAGCCATGAAAAAGAATGAAAGCTTGCCATTTGCAATGACATGGATGGATCGAGAGAGTATATAAAACTAAGTGAAATAAAAGTCAATCAGAGATGGACAAATACCATATGATTTCATGCATTTGTGGAATTTAAGAAACAAATGAACAAAGAAAAAAGAGACAAACCAAAAAATAGACTCTTAACTATAGAGAACAAACTGGTAGTGACCAGCGGGGAGGTAAGTGGGGGAATGGGTAAAATAGATGATGGGGATTAAGAGTACAGTTAACATGAGCACTGAGTAATGTATAGAACTGCTGAATCACTATATATGAATATATATATGAATCACTAATATAACACTGTATATTAACCATACTGGAATTAATAAAAAAGATTATATGCAGTTAAAAAAAAGATTCCTCCTCCAGATGGCTGCAACGCTGCATCTCGGCATGAGGCTTGGTGAACAGAGTGTGAGCGGGAATTAAGCCTCATTTGCCATGTTGGCTGGGCACTCTGACAAAGGGCACAACCTGGCAACTTTGCATGGCAGCTTGGATTACTACTCAGCCCACCCTCTGCCAGCCTTGTTCTCTGTCTCAGCCTCTACTGACAGCACAACTCTGGCCCCAGCCAAAATTGCTCTCCGGAGCTCCTTGACAACCTGAGTTTATTGTTGTCCTTTTCCTGGTTCTCCCTTCCCACCATATTTCTCAGAATTTCTATTGCTGGACATAACTTGAATTGGTTTTTGCAGTCTGCACACTTCCACTAGCCAGGGGCACGACTCTATTTGCAGACTTTTTTCCTTACTAAGGATTCAATTCTTCAGACTTGCCTTTCATACATCCCTGCCTTCTAACTGTGGGTGACTCCAGACTTTGTTTCTTTTGTTGCTACCTGTTGGTCAGTAGCTAACCATATATGTAACAATGTTTCCTCCGTCTCTCTCTCTCTCTCTCTCTCTCATTCTCTCTCTCTCTCACACACACACACACAAACACACACAGACTAGCTTTTCCAGAATATCTTGCATAAAGCAGTGACAATAAAGCCAGGTTTTAGCCAGTAAGACAGAAAGGAAAGTCTGCTGTTGGGCTTCTGGGGAAGATTGTTTTCCTGATTCAGAAGCAAGGAGAATCTGTTTCTCACCCTCACTGCCCCCAGCTTTCTTTGAGGACATGTCACTTGGAACTGCTGTAACCATCCTGTGATCATGAGGAGAAGACCATGATAACTGTAAAGAGTTTAATGCCCGAATATTGTGGCTGTATTGAACCATCAGTGTCTCTGGTATCTTCTACTTCTAAACTTCTTTTTCCTAAGATTTTATTTATTTGAGAGAGTGAGAGAGAGCGAGTGAGAGAGAGCATGAATGGGGGGAGGGGCAGAGAGAGAGGGAGAAGCAGGCTCCCTGCTGAGCAGGACCCTGGGATCATGATGGGAGCCGAAGGGAAACACTATAATGACTGACCACCCACGTGCCCCTCTCCTACTTCTAAACTTCTTATTAAGTGCACACTCAATGTCCTTTTGGTTCACACTGATATTAGTTTGGATTTTTCTGTCACTTGCAGCCAGAAGCATTCCTACTGACAGATCACTGACTGAACTTCTATATGTAGCAGGGTTAATGCTGGTGTGTTTTTTTTTTCCTGATCCCTCGATTATTATATAGACTCTTTGTTCCAGTGATGAGCAACAATGCCTTCTCTTTCCATTTCCTGCAATTGTATCCTTTGTGAATAAGTTAGACATTTTCTTTTCTTTCTATATTTTTTAAAAAGATTTTATTTATTTATCTGACACACAGAGAGAGAGAGCATAAACAGGGGGAGTGGCAGGGAGAGGGAGACAAGCAGACTTCCCACTGAGAAGGGAGCCCAATGCCGGGCTCAATCCCAGCACCCTGGGATCACAACGGGAGCCAAAGGCAGACGCTTAACTGACTGAGTTACCCAGGCACCCCGAGTTCAATATTTTCAACCACTTTCTTTTAAGGTCATCATTGACCACGTTGATAGAAAGCTACAGCAAATAGAATAACTAATGAAATGGGTTGCTGTGGCAAAAATGTGCCTTGTGTATCAGTGTAAAAGAAGCATTTTCAACAAATCATACATCATACATCATACAACGAAGATACTGATGATTTCACAATAGTGCTTATTAGTACAAAGTCACCCTCTCCCCTCTAAAAAAAAGTTTCCTCTGCTGAACATGCACTAATGAACAAGGACCAGGAACTGGATTAAAAATAATGATCTCATTAAACATTTACAGCACAACAGTAAATTTTGCAAACAGTTACAATTTTTCAAACCACCCCTAACAGATCTATAAGGAAATTTTTAGAAAAAATGTGAATCTGAGAGCCCATGAAACTGCTGAGGCAGCACTGAAATGTTTTCTCAGCAAGAGACAACCTGAATCCACAAGACCAGAGTCTCACTATATAAGGTTTGGAATTTCAGAGAGGGCTTTGTGTTAGGAAAAAAATAAACGGGCAAGGGACAAAAAGAGTCAATTATTGTGGGTAATAGGAAAGAACCCTGCAAATTTTGGTAGCACACAGCCATACTGGAATAAAGGAATAAAAGGAATACAAACATAAAGTAATAAAAACAAGGAATAAAACATGAAGATTGAATCAATATGCTTCCTAAACTATGAACATCTCTGAGTTGAAACCAAGAGTCAGATGCTTAACTGACTGAGCCACCCAGGCACTCCAACCGAGTCTTCTTAAGTAATTCCCATTAAAATAGAAGTCAACTGGGCAAGTTATGTTTGCACAATATTCTTTGAGGACTTTGCCACCTAAACTACCACACGGAGCTGACCGCAGTGCTGTCACACTGAGCCCCCACCCCTCCATCCTAGTACGCTCTGAGTTAGGGACTCGGCAGCAGTACAAATAGGCTCAGCCGGTGTTTGGTATGTATGGAAGTGTTCATGGGGAGGAGAAAAGGCTGTTATTTAAGTTTTCAAACAGATGTTTGTCCTGCAAAGATACATGTCAAAGAGTGGAATCTGTGAAAGGGGAAAACATCCAGTGTTGAAGTTGTTCCTCTTTGAACATCCTTCTTTATACAGTCTTACCAGATGTGTGGAGGAGTCTTACTTCCAATTTTTAACCTCTGTTAAAGGCAAACCATCAGCAGTTTGTGGGAAAAAAGCCCTTCTTATTCCTCCTTTTCCAGCTGTCAGATAACACAGAATGAATATTATATGTAATTCATACATAAATCAAAGAGCAGAGAAAAACACTCCACTCTCAAAAGAATAAGAGTGACACCAATAATAGCACACAGTCATTAATATATACCAAGTGACACACTGGACTAAGTATTTCACGTGGATTCTCTCCTTGACTACAACAAACTTATAAAGAAGGGCTGTTAATACTCCCATTTTACGGGGGTGGGGAGGCTGCAGAGGGGAGGGGAAGTTGGGGCTCCAATTACGTACCTTGACCTGACCCCCAAAGCCCTTCAGTGGTAGAGTCAGGTTCACACCCAAATTTCCCAAGCTTCAGAACACCGGCTGTGATCCAAAATACTTTTCTGCCTCCTGACATTTCCTAACAACCACCCTCTGTTTGTACCAGAGAAGCCAACGGCTGTGCAAACAAAGGGTCTAAAACTTCTGAACCTGAAAAGGCCCATCCCGAGGTAAGGGACTGTTCCATCCTCTATGGAGCTGGACTGGGGCTCAGAATTCAATGAAGGGAGAGGATATGGTGTGCTCAGTGTTTTGTTTTGTTTAGTCATTGGTTAATGCGCACAAAATGAAAACAAGACAGCTCAGATACTACAGTTCTGACTCCTAGTTCCTGCCTTTCTGTTTCTTGAAATGGACACCATAGGACTTGATGCCACAGCGATTAGGAAGTGATCCGTCGGACACACAAATGCTGGGAGTCTCTGAAGTTGGTCTTGCTTTCTCTCTGGACTTGGGGATGTGAATCTAGTCTACTTAAGATGCAGCAATGGCAGAAGAAAGAGTTCTGGCTCAGCCCTGTCCTGGTCTCACTCC
Organism: Mustela erminea; assembly: GCF_009829155.1. Taxonomy (NCBI): domain Eukaryota; kingdom Metazoa; phylum Chordata; class Mammalia; order Carnivora; family Mustelidae; genus Mustela; species Mustela erminea. Next base: position 107,343,959 of record NC_045618.1, read on the forward strand.
TTCATACAGTTTGACTTCCCTGCGTTCAGGTTCATCAGCAGGAGAGAGAAGATAATGCTTACCACACACAGGTAAAGAGGCCAGGTGTTCAGTATACAGCAGCTGCCGCCAGTTCAGAAGAGGGCAAAATGAGACTGTCCACTTCAACATAAAAAACCATTCCACAGTAGGGAGTAAAGCACTTTTAAGTTACCTCAGGACCTTGAAGGATGTTACTTTAAAACACTGTTATGTTCCAAGGAGAATCACTATTTTTTCTACCACGGTGTTTTGACTTGTACATAATCCACACAAAGGATCCACCATGTGGCCAATTAATTATTTTCCAAATTAGTATCAAGGGAGGTATTACCTTATAAAATAAATTATGTTTTAGTAGATAATGACAGTTATTTAACAAATAACTTGGTGCTGAATGAATGAATGAATGAATACAAAGCATTCTTTTTTTTACCTTGACTTTTTTTGTTCAACCAGGGAGCTCAAAGTCAAATGTAATATAAAATCAGAGGAGCTATACTAAAATTTATCTTAGTACATTTACTTCATTTGTTTTTCTTTATGGGCTTGATTCCCAATTTCTTTTTTTAACTTTCATTTTAAAGCTTTTTAAATTTTTATTTATTTATTTATAACAAAATTTATTTATTTGACAGAGCTCACAAGTAGGCAGAGAGGCAAGCAGAGAAATGGGGAGAGGCAGGCTCCTGTTGAGAGAGAGCCCCATACGGGGCTCAATCCCAGGACCCTGGGATCATAACCTGAGCCGAAGGCAGAGGCTTTAACCCACTGAGCCACCAAGGTGCCCCTGTTTATTTATTTTTAAGTAAGCTCTACATCCAGTGTAGGACTTGAACTCACAACCCGAGATCAAGAATTATATGTTCGTTCTACTGATTGATCCCAGCCAGAAGCCCCAATTTTCTTTTTTTTAATTGAAATTTTTATTAGTACACTTGTAAATTCACTTGCAGTTTTAAGAAATAATACACATAAATACTTGTACACTTTGCATAGTTTCTGCCAATGGTAACATTTTGCAAAACTGTAACACTGTAGCATAATCTGTGTGTGGACATCCATTCAATTCCCCAACCTTCTTCACACTTCTCCTACTTGTTCTGGGGTGTGTGTGTGTGTGTGTGTGTGTGTGTGTGTGTGTGTGTGTTAAGCTTGCTACAGTGTTATCACTTGTTAAGTTTGTATATCAATCATCACAGTAAAGACACTGAACAGTTGCAACACCATAAAACTCTCTCCTGTTGCCCTTTAACCACACTCCCCTTGCACAATCTTCTTACATTTAATTCTATTTTTATCAGGCCTATTTCCTGTATGTCTTGGAAGTACATAGGAGATAAGTACAAATGAATAAATATTTTAGAAACAAGGTTAAGCCTCATCACAGCCTTGTTGGAGATGTCAGCTAACCTGGCCAGAAAGCAAGGTGATGGTGTCTCTATGTGTTACCAAGTATGGCATCTTTCCTGGAAGTGAGGAGACATACTTGTTGCAGGCACTTTGCCACATTTTAATTCAATAAGTAGTTGTTGAGTTGAGTTGAGTACCCCGTGTTTCAGGCATGTGCTAGGTGCTGGGGAAATACAGATGAATGAAGTACAAGTGTTCATCAGTAACTGGGAGGCAGAAAAGTAAAGCTGTAATTACAATGCAGGTGATATCACAATTTCTTTCAAATATTTGGTTCCCAATACAGAATAAGGAGCAAAGAGTTGGAGACAGAGAACTATTTTAATGATAGCTAAAAATCACCAATTACTAAAAATGTTATGAACAATGACTTACTTAAAGCTAGGGGGGTTGGGGATGCCTGGGTGGCTCAATCGGTTGAGCGTCTGCCTTCAGTGCAGGGCTTGATCCCAGGTCCCCGGGGTCATGACCTTCAGCTCAGGTCATGATCCTGGGGTCCTGGGATCAAGCCCTGCACTGGGCTCCCTGATCAGCAAAGAGTCTGCTTTTCCCTCTCTCTCTGCCTGCTGCTCCCCCTGCCTGTGCTCAATCTGTCTCTCCTCTATGACAAATAAATAAATAAAATCTTTAAAAAAATTACTACCAAAAAGGATTATTTCACAAATTCCATTCCAAAAAAACCCAGACATAAAGAGGTGTGTGTATGTGTGGGCATGTGTGTACATGTGTGTATACAGCATTCCACATACTGAAAGATCTTCATCTTTTCTACTGAAAGTTCTTTTCATACTGAGAGAAGTTCATAGCTTCATACATGAAAAGGAAGCAACTGAACAGGAACAGTTCTAAATTGAAGGATGCAAAGAACAGAGCACACTTGGGCAAGAATGGAGGAAGCAGCAGAAGAGGTAGATAAGTACTTCAAAAACTGCAAATGGCAAACAGTGAAAAGACAAGTGATTTGTAAAAAATTACAATGAGAAGCCTAATAAGGCTACCAAATATGAACCATATACCTCTTCAGCTGAAATTAGTGGGAAAATGATACATTTATTTATTCGTTCATTAAAAAATACTCAGTGTAAACCCATCAAAGGCCAGGCATCCTTCCAGGTGCTGGACATAAAAAGGAGAGCAAGTCACACACAATTAGGCCCCCCACAGGAGGCGGGGTATGCAGATGAGCACACGCAATTATCAGACAGCCTGAGAGGCCCTCTCAAGGGGAAGGACGGTGAGTTACAGTACTCATGAGAGGGGTGGCAAATCAAGATGTGGTGAAGAGGGTCAGGGAGGAGGTGGTGTCTACGCAGGGTCTTGAAGGAGAAGTAAACTAAGTCACACAGAAAATGTGTGCATATGGGGCCAGAGGTAGGGGAGAGAGGAAAGAGAAAATGCGAGGGAACGCACAAAGTCCTCAAGGCCAGGGAATCTGGAGGCAAAAGAGTGCTCAGCAAGAAGACAGCATGTTAATTTGGGGGTCAAGAGACTAATTAAAGTACAAAATGTAATTACTGGAGAATGACAGCCTTTGGGGAGAGAAGAATATTAAAATTTATTGAGTACTTACTATGTTCCAGACACTGCACTGGATGCTTTCTGTGTGTCACCTCATATTAATTCTCAAAATAACCCTGTGATTTAGGGGTGATTAACTTTGCTTCACAAATGAGGAACCCAAGATTTAGAGAGATTAAGTAACTTGTCCAAAGTCATGCCGTGTATAAGGGATAGAGCTTGGATTTAAACTCAGAGGGGTCCAATTCCAACACCTATGGTCCTCAGTTACCTGGGTTATTTTCTGTTATCTATCACAATTCCATAATTAATATAAAAATCATAAGAAAATAAATTCTAGAATTTTGTTTTAAATGAAACCAGGCATCTAAGACATGATCTAGGCTCAACATATTCAGCCCCCATTCAGACCTTTAGTCCTACTTAACTTTCACTCTTTGGAGATACCTCATCACAGTCCTGCCCCCTCTCCTACTGGGCTAGGTGCCACCATGTATGTGCTCATAATACCCCTTGGCTTTTTGTCTGCTCTCCAAAAGCTTCTCCTAGAAGCTTTTATGAGGGCAGGTTCATCACTGTGTCACTAGAACCTAGTACAGAGCCTCTCATATGGCAGTTAATTTTAAAATACCCAGTAGATGAATTTTCTAAATCAAGATTAATAAGAAAAGTTAACACTGGAATATACGCTTATGACCAACTGTCTTCAGTTGATAAGTGGATAAAGTGATGTGTGCTAGTTTTTGCCAAGACGGTACAGGTTAATGAGTCAATGTCTTCTGTACACAGATTCTTCTATCTGAAAGTTTGCTTTACGCCACTTTGCTTTTATGAAAGACCTACACTAGTATCTCTTTTTGTTAACCGAAAGAAATTCAAAGAGAGTTTTCACTTTTAGGAAATGCTAATTGCTTCTCCACTTTGTTCCACAACAGCTCACGAAAAATTTCATAAGAATGCTTTATTTTTGGGTAGTGGGGGACACCTGTATACCAGGTTCTCAAAGGGTTCTGTGTATATAACAAATGCTGTTTATTTTCTGTAGCATATAAATGACTTTGAGAATATCATCATCATTTGTAACTGCAGTGGCAGCAATTAGGAAACAGGGAGGTTTATGGCTTGAGAGAAGTCAGAGTTAGATGCAAAGAAAAATTAATGAGATTCTGTGAAAGGCCCAAGAGATAGGCTAAAGCTTAAGTGGGTGCCTAGCTGACTAATGACTGGAAAATACTTCTGAGGGCAAAGGGCGCATACACAAACACAGTGTGTGTTGGAAGAATGCCAAAAAGGAGGCAGGACAGTATTAAAGATGCAGGAAAAAGGAAGTAGAGTAGGGCAGTGTTTTGTTAACTATCAGCTTGGTATAATCATTAAAAATGAAAATTTCTGTATCCATACTTGATTAACCAAATCAGAACCACAGGGGATGAAGCCTAGGACTTGTATTTTAACTGGTCTTTGGGGGTTATTATTGAGAACTGAAAAAATAGTGACCCACTAGTTCTTAAATCTATGAAATGTGATAAATAACAAGAGCACAGACAGAGAAGAGGTTCAGATACGCTTATTCTCTAAGAGATAAGATGCAGAGCCCAGAGAGATTTTTTGGAAAGGCTTTATGAATTCAGATGATGAGGACAGATTCATCATATTCTCCATACCCTACCTAAGAAGCAGATGTCACCACAAATCTACTTGCGCACCTGCTCTATGGCCCTCTGTACATGTCTCCCCAAATGACGGGCACTGAATTCCTCCTCAGAGTTGTCTGCTCCTTCTTCCTTCTGATATGCCTTCCAAACCCCTTCCTCTAGAACCACATTCTTTGAGTCCTTCTATAAGAAGCATACCCGTAGGTGTTGGTTTTAAGTTGGTTGATTTGATACATTCATACATTCTGAATTTAAAAAGCAACACCAGTTTGTTTTTTTTCTCAGCTTTTGAGCTTCTAACAGGCAAAGGCTCTCTCCATTTGATTTTCATCGTAGGCTATTCAGGACATCTTTTTCCAGGGATGATGGGACCTCATGGCTCTGGTCAATGAGGAAACAGTGATTTATATATGAAGATAAAAGCAATACACAAAGACACAAGAAAAGTCCTTATTTTTTTTTTTTTTTTGGAGGCATGAGGAGAAATTTAGAATTTGATATGTAGTTCAAGAAGCCAAATACTGCATTAAATGGGTAGAATATGATATAGAAGAAATGAAACAAGAGATTGATATGAATACTGGAGATATTTATTTATTTATTACCTATTTGAGAGGTCAGAGGGGGAGGGTCAGTAGGAGAGGGAGAGAATCTCAAGTAGGCTCTGTGCCCATTGCAGAGCCAGATGTGGGGCTTGATCTCACAACCCTGAGATCATGATGTGAGCTGAAATCAAGAGTCAGAGACTTAGCCAAAGGAACCACCCAAATGCCCTAATACTGGAGAATTTTAATCACCAAAACAAAAGTATAGAACAAAACTAAATCTGGCCCTGGGGAGGGAGATGATACAGGTGGTCATAATTGCTCTGCCAAAGGAAGATAAGGGCGTGGCTTCCACAGGTAGATGGAAATCAATGAAGCCTATGCTGGCTTTCTCTTAAGTCAATTCACTTGACTAGACTTATATATTCTTCTAACTTTGAGAGGTGGCTGTAACTCAGGAATCATGACCTTGTTTAAGAGCAAGTGGGAAAGTAACTAGCCACCCCACTCATATAAGGAAGTAACATGGATTTTAGTTTTGCAAGTAAATTTCTTTCTTACTTTTTTTTTGCAAGTAAATTTCTTAACAAACCATTTGGCCCATTTCTGCCTTTCAATGTTAGAACAATCCCCTAAAATAGTATTTCTCACAAAAATAACCGTCTTTTCCCACTCCAAGTATCTTGGCATCTAAATGCTATTCTAAGCATTTCAGAAAGATAAATTAGTCAAAGCTATTTACAACAATGACTACCACTGCTGTGGCCAGAGAGAGAGAGAGAGAGCGCTGCATTCGGATTGCCAAGAAGGGAACAAGGGCGTCACATAAGCCCTGGAAAAACAAGCCAAGGGGACAAGTGCTGCTTGGGGCTCTGAGAGGGTTTGGAAGGCTGACAAAAGCTTAGGCGGTAAGGGCAGGGGGCCATGTGGGGAGTGAGAAAAGGGCCTTTCTCCAAAGTTTTATCTAAGGATTGCATGGTAACGCTAAAGTGACCCAGCTCAATTATTGTAGCTACACTGGCCAGCCCTTCCTACAGCAAGTCTGAAGCCACCAATGAGTCACAAAACCTTCCATTTCTCAAAAAGCCTGGGGCCTAGTCTTTGTTTCAAGTATGGTCTGCCTTCCACTATCTGGGAGGAAAAAATTGACTTAAACACTTCAGTAATTACAGATGACTCTCACTGACTTGGATTGTGGATTGCTGCATTCCTGTTTCCATTTTTACCTTGTGCCTCTTTCTCTGTAAATACTGAAGACTTGTTGCTTTTCACACCTGGTCCGGTCTGGATCACAGCACGTGCTGGGACCTCAGGCCAGAAGGCTCCTTGCCGGGCTCTCAGGCACAGAGACACAGGTCTCCCTTCTCTCTAGTGCCACCTCCCCAAATTCCCCACTTCCATCTGGGATTATTTATGGATTTCAATTATTTACATTCTGCCTATCACCTACTATAAGAGACACTACAAAATTCACAGTTCTTTGGAATACCATATGATTTCCTGCAGCTTCCACACAGATCTGCTTATTCTCTTAAACGATGGCTGAAAATTGCTTTAATTTCATTTTAGGTCTCATAGGTTAAATTTGCTTTTGTTATTTTTTTTAAAGGAATCTTTCTTTTTAATCTAGATCAGACCTATCAAGGGAATCTTTATAAGCTTTAGTATGTTGTATAACCTCTGCAATACAGCAATAATAAAATGTTTGCAGCAACTGCTGCCCTCACCCCGAAAAGCATTTACAATACATCTGACAAAGTGTGTCTATTTCCATGGTACCTATCACCATGGTAGCTGAGCAGAACTCCTGCAAACTATCAGTTAGGAATAGAGCCCTTAGCTGCTGCCTTCTAAAAGCTTTGCTCTTGAATAAATAAGTGGGCCACTGTCTGTTTTTAAAAAGACACAAAACCCTCCAAAATTGTTGCTAAATACTGTTTAATTTTACTAAGAACAAAAAAACAAGCCCTCTTCCCCTGGATACTAGTTAGAAAAACATTTCTTCATTTATTCATTCAGAGAAACATTTCCAAGCTTCTTGACCATACAAAATGTATAGAATGTACTGTGATTTGAACTACAGTTTTAAGACTGTTTTGGATGAAGGTTGGCAAAGTAAAGAGATAGTAGTGATTGTTTAAAATAAGACAACCTTTACATTAATTTGAACTTATCAGGGTGTTCGTTAAATCCAATAGAGCAAGGATAGTGCCAATTCCCAATTTCCCAATGATCCCAAATACAGGCTTTGTAGTATGCTTCGTGGCACTGTGGTATAAAACTGACAGAAGTGTACTGATACTATCTTTTTTAAAAAGCACTTTGGCACTAAGAACATAAAAGCATTCATATCTTGCAGCTTTGTCCTTTTGGGTTACTGTTACAAAATATCACAGGCTGGGTAGCCTATAAACAACAGACATTGGGACAGCTGGGTGACTCAGTGGGTTAAGCCTCTGCCTTCCGCTCAGGGTCCTGGGATCAAGCCCCTCATCGGGCTCTCTGCTTAGCAGGGAGCCTGCTTCCCCTCTTGCTCTCTGCCTGCCTCTCTGCCTACTTGTGAGTTCTCTCTCTCTGTCAAACACATAAAAAAAATCTTAAAACAAACAAACAAACAGACATTTATTTCTCATAGTCTGGAGGCTGGAAATCCAAGGTCAAGGCACCAGCACAGACATGTTCTGGTGAGGGCCCTCTTCCTCGTTCATAGCCTGTGCATTCTCGCTGTGTCTTCACATGGTGAAAGTGGTGAAGATCTCTATGGCCTCTCTTTTATGAGAACATTAATCCTGTTCACAAGGCCTCTACGCTCATGACTAAGCACCTCCCAAGGTCCCCCTTCATAATATCACATTCAGCAACATAATTTTAATATGTGATGGGGTGGGGGGCTCGCAGGACACAAAAATTTGGGCCATTAACACCTTTTAATATGGTAATGCCCTTTTAAGGAACCTATGCAAAGAAAATTATTTTAAATAGACACAATGCTTTATAACAAAGATGTTCACTAGAGAATTTAAAATAGAAAAAATAAAAACTTAAATGTAGAACAATAAAGAACAAATAATAGCAAACAAATAGTTAGAAAGTGATGGGCATTTAATGCTGTCACTAAAAATCCTGTTTAAGAAAAGTTCTTAATACTTTAGGAAAATGATTATCATATAAGTTAAAAAAAAAGCACACAAAATTATATATACAGCATGATATATAAAGTAGGTAAAATATGTAAAAAAAATTGGAAAATGTTGAAATTGGTGATAATTGCCCTATGTGGTTGTTGCATTGTGGATGAGAACTATTTCTGTCCTCTATATATTTCTGAGCTAATATATTGGTGTATCCTCATTCTTCTTTTCTTTGCCTCTTTCCTTTCATTCTAAGTGTCTATAAAATATAATGAAAATTAATTTATTATCTGCTTATTTACTGTATAAAATTTAGAATTCTACATGCACCCATCCATTAAATATGTACTAAGCATTAGAGAAACAATTATTAGTTTGGACATATGAACAGATATTTTCTCTAACAAAAATTCAGTCACTTTGCTTTTAAATAACTTGGTTCTCAATTGATTTTTCCCCCCTACAATTTACTCTTTCAATAGGAAAAAAAAAAAAAACCCCTCTAAATCTAAAAAAATGGTAATTTGATAATACCCAAATTTTCACCATCTTACTTGCTTCCAACCCTTTTTTCTAGCTCCAGTGATGACTATAGACAATGAAAGTCATATCAATTCCATCTCTAAATGATGAACCTACACAGCAGGAGGTACTGGGAAGTAAGGAATCTGGATTATACATTCTATATATTCCCCCTGGACTATCTCAGTCATGCTCATGGTTACACCAGACACAGATACCACCATGTCTGTATCTCTAGCCTGGATCCTGTTTGAGTTCCAGACTCAGGTCACTAACTGCTCACTAAACAGATCACCCTAAGTGTCTCATTGGCCTCTACAAACTCATCCCACCTGCACTGCCTTCTCCTTAGACTGTGTTCTGGTAACTAGCACTCCTGTTCACAGTCAATCAAATAGAACACAAGTCATCAAATATTTTGTGTATTAGACTTTTAAAATATTAATCAAGAACCAAAATGTCACAACCTACTGAATGTGAGAAGATTTTTGCAAGAGATATTATCTTATGAAGGGTTAGTATCCAAGATAAATAAAGAACTCATACAACTCAACACCAAAACCCCCAAATAATCCAATTTAAAATAGGAAGAAGGGGCACCTGGGTGGCTCAGTTGGTTAAGTGTCTGCCTTTGGCTCAGGTCATGATCCCAGGAGTCCCCAGATCAAATCTCACTTCGGGCTCCCTGCTCATTGGGGAGTTTGCTTCTCTCTCTGCCTCTCACACCACTCTTGTGCTTTCTCTCCCACTCGCTCTCAAATAAATAAATAAATAAATAAAATCTTTTTAAAAAATTAAGATAAGCAGAAGATGTGAACAGATATTTCTCCAAAGACATACAGGTGGCCAAGAGACACTTGAAAGGTGCTCAATATCACTCATGGTCAGGGAAATGCAAATCAAACCCACAGTGAGATAGATAGGTGAAATAGGTGATGGGGATTAAAGAGTATAGTAAAAACTGCACATTTACAAAATGGTTGAGATGGAAAATATATTTTGCATATTTAAAACAATATGCATTAATCTTTATCAACTTATTAAGCACTTGGAATTTTTTTTTTTTAATGTTCTTTTAGAAAATTAAAAGAATCTTGGTTAGAGTACATCTTTGATTGGTACCAGAACACTTTACGGTACTTTCCTAAGATCCATTCATTGTAGAATTGAATGTCACAAATGATGGGTTTTGCCACAACTTCTGAAAACTTTCTTTGTTCCTCAAACCAGGTGAGCCAAGTTACAAATCTGTTTATTCATTCTATTTCCTGAAAGATTAGATACTCTAGCTCAATAGCAGGTCCCTTGAAGGGCTTCTTTCTTTTGCTTTAGAATTACTCTTTATTTCCTCTTTGGTTTCAGGTAGTTGACCTTATTAGTTAGAAAAGTGTTTTTGGCTTTTGTCTGCCATGAAAGAAAACTGATGATCCATCTAATTTGCTCTTCTTCGGTTTTATATTCTTGTCAAAGCCAACTCCTTTCACTATGAATAGTACCCTGGTGTTTTGATAGTCTTTGTGTCATTCTTCTTATCAAGCATTGTGCTTTGAGTCAGTTTCTTAAAAGTAGTTTTAGTGATTGACTTTCATAGGCTCAGAAAGCTTCTGCATTCAGAGTTTTGTAATAAATCAAGCAAAATATATGGAGTGTATATTTAGTTTGCAATGGTGTAATAATATAACTATGAATTTTAATTAGTATAGGCTTTTCCTTTGAAGTTTTCCTCACTCCACCCATTCTTGCTTAGTTTCTATATTTTATGTATGATAGTTACTGTGATCTATTTAAATGAATCTATCTTGCAATCATTTCTTGATTTACTAATTTTAGGCAGTATTTGTTTTATTAAAATTTAAAAAAATTAATACACTTTCACTATCATTCATTTCCTTTCCTATTACTGATTTTTCACTTTATTTTTAGTGCCAAGATTTATAAAACTTACATTCTTGGGGCGCCTGGGTGGCTCAGTGGGTTAAAGCCTCTGCCTTCGGCTCGGGTCATGATCTCAGGGTCCTGGGATCGAGCCAGGGTCAGGCTCTCTGCTTGGCGGGGAGCCTGCTTCCTCCTCCCTCTTTCTCTGCCTACTTGTGATCTCTGTCTGTCAAATACATAAATAAAATCTTAAAAAAAATGTACATACTTTTTTTAAAAAAAAAGATTTATTTATTTGAAAGAGAGAGAGAGCATTAAGGGAGGGGAGGGGCAAAGGGAGAAGGAGGCGTCCCACTGAGCAGAGAGCCCAGCAAGGGACTCAAGCCCAGGACCCTGAGATCAGGACCTGAACCAAAGTCAGGTGCTTAACCAACAGCCACCCAGCTCCTCTAAAATTTACATTCTTTTAAGGAGCTGTAATTAGGATATCTTTGCTTTGTCCATGGAAGTGATTCTAAAATTTATGGTATTTATACTTATAGCACTACAACTACTTAAATATTATTTACTACAAGAATAAGTAGTGAGTTTAGACTCAAAAAAAGGGGAAATAATAATCTACCACTAAAGCTGCCTCTGCTCAACAGAAAAAAGCCTTAAATGTTAAGATCCAATACGGGGGGTACCTGGGTGGCTCAGTCCATTAAGCAACCGACACTTGGTTTGGGTTCAAGTCGTGATCTCAGGGTCATAAGGTGGGGCTCCATGATCAGTGGGGAGTCTGCTTGAGATTCTCCCCTTCCCAGTCCCGCGTGCACAAGCCCGAGCTCCCTCTCAAATAAATAAATAAAAGTTAAAAATAATAATAATAAAAATAAAAGTAATTTTAAAAATCCAATATGTTTTCTACTAATTTCAACTGTCTTTGCTCTTATAGGTTATATATTCAGCTATTATTCTTTCTTATATTTTACTCTAACCTTTCCTTGGATTTACTTCTGTTTTGTTAAGCTTATCTCCTTGAGAAATTTTTTTTTTTTCATATGGGGTACTTGAGTGGAGAACCTTTCAGGTTCTGCAAGTCAGAAAATGCCTTAATTTTGCTCTTTTATTTGCTCTTTTACAAGAGTTTGAGTGAATATAGAAGTCTAGGTTCAAAATCATTTCTCCACATAAATCTGAAATTATGTGTCTCTGCCTTCTCATGTGCCATTCAGAAATATGACACTGACTGATTTTATTCAAAGAGCACTGGGAAGACAATCATTTTTAACTAGTAGTTGACATCCTCTGATTCAAGCTTCTGGCGTTGCCATGTAGGGGGCCCAGGGTGGAAGCAGAGGACCAATAAGAAATAATGAGCTATCTTGAAGATCAATTTTTGCACAGTTCATCATTTGTAGCATTTACTAGAATATTAATGAACATCTATATGTTTGTGTCATTGAACATGGCTCCTGGTTTTGGCTGTTTTGTACAGTTTGGTTGACTCTAATAATAGTCCGAATCAATATGGATACTGCTGTTCAAAGTTGTTTTTCTCTTTGTGCCTTAATTTTGTCTATAATGCACTCAGACAATGGGCGTCCTATAAATGAGACCTGGAGAATCCACACTAAGGCTAGTCTATACCAAACGGGTTCGTGAGTGGAGCCAAAAAAGAAAGAGGGTTTGCTCCATGGCAACACATCTAAAGATGATTTCTGCCAGACTCAACATGCTCAGAACCAGACTGACTTTTTCAGTGCCTTCACTTCTGTCCACCCCTCAGTTTGGTTTAATGGAGACACATCTCAACGCACATGGCCTATCTGGGGTCTGAAACGCTACTTTAATTCTAAATGGCACCTTTCAGCATAGGGTCTTCATTGTGTTCACCTTCTTTGGTCAGGTGTTTTGTTACCCAGCTCCTATTTCTCAGATATGGTCACAATTTTGTTTTTTAAATCCAGATTTTTTAACTTCAGTAAACTACTGATCATAGTCAATACTCAATAAAAGTAATGCCAGCATGACAGCTAATTGTAGCAGATTATCTATCTAGAAACAAGGAGTGCCACAGTTCAGGACAGGGGGAAGGGAGGGAGGGAAAGTCACTCCCAATGGGCAGAAATGATTGACAAATGCTGCAAGAATGGAAGGAAGAAATAGCATATGTGAATGTGTGTGCACTCTTCTTTCGAGAGTCAGAATCTCATCAAAATATATTTCATATGACAAGGATAATTAAATATCTTTTTAAAGAAACATTAATTACAAATTTCTGAAAATAATTCTGAAAATTTGCACAGTGCAAAAACACTGAATTACATCAATTACAAAACTAAGAAAATGCCATATGGTATCTTAGAACCTCAAAGATTCAGGTTGAAAAGAGAATTTCTGTTGTATTCTTTTACTTAATCTGATATTCAAAATTGATTGCCAACCTCCCAACATTATGGATCAATTTATAGTTAGGATATGCAAATTACTAGTTACACAACACAAAGTAGCCTGATAAGATTGTGAAGGTACATTGGTTGCTTCTTCCTTCCTTCAGCCTAACACTGGAGATGCCACAGAAAGGAAAAGGAGGCTGACCGATCTTAGAAACTTATATAGAAACAGGGAATCTCTCAGGCAAGAGTAGTGGTTGGGTTTCAGTGTGGACAGCAGATAGCAGTCCAGAGTGGGGGAAGGCGGGTATTCACAGAGTTAAGATTGGAGCTTTTAGGTTTTTTCCCCTTTTATTACTCTGGCATAGGTCACTGGGGGCAGAAAAACAGCAATACCAGCTTGTCATAGTAACATTATTCCCTCCTCCTCTCGGGGGAAGATACAGAGAGATTCCAGAAAGACAAGGTCTCTTGTCTTTGTAGTTTTACAGTTGAGTGATGAGGTGGGAACAGTAGGTAGTGATAAGGTAGAGAAGGAGGGAAAGTCAAACCCAGACCATAAGAGGAGAGGCTTTCTACTCTGAAGAACATTCCCTTTGACACTCCCTAGGCTTATTGTGAGACGCTCAGCTAGAGTCTCAAAATACATGAGGCATAACTAATCAAACTATGGGATGAAATACATTCATCACAAGTTGATATTGGAAAGTTTAACAAACCCTGGATAGAAATTCCCAGTTTTGGAACACAGAAATTAGCAAAGATACATAAGATTGAAATATCATAATTAATAAATTCAAATTAATAAAGAACTTTACATCCAACAGAAAATACACGTTTCGCTTTCTTTGTGTATACAAGAAATATTCACAAAAATCAACTACTTGCTACAGAATGATCAAAACCTTAGTAAATCCTAGAAAATCAATACTATAGATATTCAAAACAAACCAAAATGTAATAAAATTAAAAATCAGGGGAGGGGTGCCTGGGTGGCTCAGTGGGTTAAAGCCTCTGCCTTCAGCTCCGGTCATGATCTCAGGGTCCTGGTATTAAGGCCTGCATCGGGCTCTCTGCTTGGCGGGGAGCCTGCTTCTCCCTCTCTCTCTCTCTCTGCCTACTTGTGATCTCTTTCTCTGTCAAATAAATAAATAAAATCTTAAAAAAATAAAAAAGAAAAGGAGAAAGAAGCAGCAAATAGAACACAATATGACCAAGAACTGAAATAGCTATAGACACACAAGAATCACAAAATAATACTGTGGGTGACCATACAACAATAATTTGAAAAATAGATATATTTTTCAATATATTAAATATATTCAATAATTTGAATAAAATAGATATATTTTGGGAAAATTTTGTACAAATTGGTACAAAGAAGCATAGAAATCTTACATTAAACAACAATACTCAAAGAAACTGGAATGGTAATCAAAGACTTCCTCCCTAAGAGAAACCCTTGGATTCCAGGTGATTCTACAGTTTCAATTCTACCACACTTTCAAAGACTCGATGATGCCTATGTTATACAAGTTGCTCTAGAAGAGACAAAGAGGGAAAACCATCCACATAATTTTATGTTGCAAATATAATCTTGATTCCAAAATGGGATGAGGGCAATAGAAACAACAACGATTACAGGCTCCATTCATTGAAAAGAGGCAGTAAAGCACAGCCCGTAGGAACACAGATGCCAGAGCCAGACTCTTTGAGTTGAAATAGCAGCTCCATCACTGACTAGCTGTGTGACCTTGGGAATATTACTTCTTTGTGCCTCATCTTCCTCATTAGTAAAATAAGAATGGCAAATATTAGTACATATGTCACAGATTGTTGGGAGGATTGAGTTAATATACATAGAGTCCTGGGCCAGTGTCTGGGATGTAGTAAATATTATGTTAGTGTTAGTAATAATTAATATTGATATGACTATCAAAGTTCTAAATAAATATTAGCTAACCAACAGATGCAAAAATGCTACATAAAATAGCAGCTAATCAAACCAGAGTTTATTTTACAAATGTAAGATGATTTAGCTTCAGAAAATCTATCAGTTTAATTCGCTACATTAATTGACCAAAAGAGAACAATCACATGATTATCATAATAGATACAGATAAAGTGTTTAAAGTTAAATTCCTATTCTGTGACTGAAAATATTAGAGAATTAGGAATATAAGGAAACTTCATTCATAAAGGTTAAATGTCAAATCAAATTACAAACATCATACTTAGTGCATTCCTTCATGATCAAGCATAAGAAATTATGATCAGTTATATAGAAAGCCTAAAGGGGTCAGCAGATATGATATGGAACTAATACACAAGTTTGTCAAACTTGTCAGATATAGAATATATATGTATATATGCATACACCCACACAGAGTATTCCTCTATACCAGTAATAACCAACAAAAGTATGTTGCCTTTACAATAGCAACAGAAAATACTGGAATTAACCTAAAAAGGTAGAAGAACATTATGTAGAAAAAGTTCAAATTCTACTGAATCATCACACAAATAAGCAACTAACTGACTACAGCAAGTGGAGATACATACTGCCTGCATGAATGAAAAGGTTAACATTATAAAAATGCTGATTTTCTCCCAGCTAAATATACAAAGGCAGTGCAATTCTAACAAAAATTTCGTATGATAAGTCAATTTTGGAAAAGAGAGAGAGAGTAGACTTGTTGTAGCAAATACAAAGCAAACTTAAGTATATAGCAATAAAAAGAAACGTGGCTCTGACCCAAGAACACAGATTGCCCCAATGTAAACTGAACAACAAGGTTTTTGTTTTCAGTTAGGTCCTTCTCAAACAGAACAGCACTTTTTATAGCCAAGTAGCCAGAAGCTAGAAAGTCCAAAAAGTCGGACTACAGTTCTGATGCTGATACACGATGCTGTGTAATTGTTTGTTTACATGACTGTCTCCTTCCTTTCTTTTACCTTGCTTATCCATCCATTGATGTTGGGCTTGGCTTTGTGGCATGTTCTGGCTAATGGGGTGTGAGGGAACACAACACTCCCTACTTCTGAGCAGAAACTTATGTGACGATGTGGCTAGGTTGTTGCCATCTTGCCTCATTGTTGCACCAGAAGAACACATCCTAGATAGGGGCTGCTCCTTCAGCCTGGCTTCCAAAATGGGGTGGGGGGGGGGGGACCCAAAACAACAAACAAACAAAAAACACCTATGGAGCAGAGACCAAAAAAGTTTAGCAGAGTCAAACTCTGATGCAAGGTATGGAAGAAAAACTATTTCTTGTAAACCACGGAGGTCTGGGGCTTCTTTGTTTTAAACTAGAAAAATCTGAAGACCTCACTGACTTAGAGGGTGGCAGAAGGATTTACCATCTGTTTTATCCATACAAGTTAAAGATAGTTTTCATTTTTTCCTCAGAGGAATATTATCTGACTTTAACTATTGATCCCTAAAAATACCTTTGATTATTTCAGCACTATTTTGCTATATTTTGATGTTATCTATCTCAGAAAAATGCTAGCATCTTACTGAGCTTATAGAAAAATATTCACATGTTATGTTTATTTGTCCCCAAATCTTACAGTATATATATTGACCATGCATTATAATGATGGGGGAGGGAAATGGTAATCTTAAGCAGCCTTTTTGCAGAAGAGCCAAAGGTGGCAGACTAATGGGAGACCACATCTGACAAGTACCCATAGGTATATGTTATCACATATACTTTTTTCAAGAAAATCCTTCTTGTCACCCTGGTCAACATTCTACTTTGACCTTTCACAGATACATTATCCTCCCAGCCTTGTAGGGAACTACCAGAGAGACATGCTGGTATGATTTTCATATTTTTATTTATTCTTAATTTCCAAGTGGTGTCTAATATAGGGCTTGTAAATAATAGGCAATTAGGAATATTAATTGAGTGACGGAATAAATGTATACACAATGGACTTCCCCACCGATGGTTTAAATGACAGGCAAAAAGGAGGCTGAGAGAAGATACACATGAGTTACTTTCATTACTTCTCATATCCCAGACATATGTCTCTAAGTGCTGCTTCTGCTTTTGTCTCCCAGAAGCAATAAGATGGCCAAGGAAGATTCTTCTCTGTTTGCCTTAAGAACACTTACCAGTGGAACCATCCTCTAGAAACGTTCAGCTCAAGGCCGATATGTACAAAGCCATGAAGGAAGTCAGGCTGTGGGCTTGAGAGACAGAGGTAGGTGCAACTAGTAATTGTCATTTTTCTTCCACTGAACCTTGAGTGGCTTCACATCAAAAAAGGTAGTCAGTAGTAGGCCAGGTAGTCAGCATTTAAACAATGACAAATAAAACTATCCATGCCCTCCTAGAGCTTACACTCTACTGGGAACACAATCATTAATGAAGGAATACAGGGATAGATCTGCAACTAAAACTCACAATAAAAGCTATAAAGAAAAGCAAACTATCAGAAGCTTAATACAGTTTAAAGATTTTTACTTTTTAGGGCCCTCATATTATTCTTGGCTTCCCTGAAGATTTAAACAGATTTAGCAGGTGACTTTGTTGAAGTCAGAGCAACTATTCAGCTAAGTTTCCAACAATCCAGCTAAATTTTAAACTTCTCCACTTACCTGCTATCAACAGCAATTTAATACCTGCATTTACCTGCCTGGCAGTAGACAAGGTCATGAGCCTTTATGCTGAGGCAGCAGCTAGAATGACTTTGCTTTTAAAAGCTGCAGGATTGTTGCTGAATGGCGTGGCAACTTCTGACTAAATGAATGACTTGGCCTGCAGGAGAATTACTTTGGTCTTGAGATGGCTTTCTGCCCAAGTCACTCATCATTCCCAGGGCCAAAACATCACTTAAAAGATCAGCAGCATAACTTAATAAAATGACAAGTACTTTTATATTACAGGTCTTGTTGTGAAAGAAGAGAGGCAGCTTTAATTTTGTTTTGGTTTTTAAAGGAGAAAATCTCTTGTTAAATTGATTGTCCTTGTAGAGATACTAAATGGAAAATGCTATTCACTACAGCTACACAAACTGGTCCTGGCTTTAGGGCTGGTGGGGCTGGTGACAAACCCATTTATTGTCGGCAACAAATTTCTGAATTTCTGTGAAGGTGTGGAGTCCATTGTGAGTCTCAGGTGTCCAAGTACTGATCGAAGAGGCTGGAAGATCCTGTAACCTAGTTGCTGGAGGATCTAATCTGGGTAAGAGTTGTTCCTCCAAGACAGAGAAGTCTCACAAAAGAGAGATCTGGGTCAATAAAGATAAGCCATCAAGAAATAATTTTTCAGGATTTCCTATTCTTGGCTCCTAGAACCTAAATCTAAGGAACATTTTAGTAAGAGTTTTCTAATCACCCGCAAGAGGCAACAAACAAACAAACAAACAAACAAAAAACCCCACAAAACAACAACAAACAAACAAACCAAAAAAAAAAAAAACAAACAAACAAACCCAGGAAAACGCGTGATCTAGAAAATTTTTAAATGGAAATTTCCATTAAGTGTGATTGCTATTATCATTGTGAAGTAACCACTGGATTGATACTCCAGAGTTTAGGTTAGGTTGGTTAATATTATCTATAGTGGTAGAGTCTCAACTTTTGATCTACTTGCTCCTCATCAGAAGAACTCTCAGGAAAATAATATTTTGTTTTCCTATGAATAAATGCTGATTAATGAATGACAATCAGACTTTCCTTTCCTCTCACAAATACCTCCTCCTCTTTCAAGAGTTGGCTCAACTGTCATCTTGTCTTGGCACACATCATTAACCTCGCAGGGTAACTACTGACCTCTCCTCTGTGATTTTTGTTATCGTACTCCTCATTGTATACTCTATTTGTTTGGATGTCTTCCACTCTAGTGATTTCACTTCAAACTACCATCTTATCTTGCTTGTCACTGAACTCTGACTCTGACTATAATTCATTACCAAATACATGTTGAATACATATTTATGGAATTAAATACAATTGTGGAGAGAAGTTTCTAATAGCCAATCACAGGATCTAGGCTCTCAAACCTTTCATCAATGATAGGTAAAAATCAAGTGATCGTGTCTGTAAATAATACAAAAGTTGGCAAGGATAGCAAATATATTGAGTGACAGTCTCCTCTTAAACCTTGGCAAACTAAGAAAATAGGGTTAACCTAACAAGATTAATTTTAGCAGAGATAAAATGCAAGGTCTAGTTTTTCCTTCCAAAATGTCAACCATAATAATGTAAGATATAAGAAATAGAGCTTATTGCTAAGCACACATAAATAAAATCTTAAGGATATTAGATGATGTAAACTCAGCACAAGTCAACGAAGTGATGCAGCTGACAAACAGGTAATGTACCTTGTTGAACGGGTGAAAACTGGTTGAATGGGTAAAAATTGGGTGTCCACAGCGGGGGAAGCCAAGGTCTTGCTGTGGAATGCACTAACCGGCTCACACACTACTCAGAAAGATGTTCTTCTTGGGGAATAACACTCAGAGAAGGGATTTAGAGGGACTAGAGGGCATATAGAAGAGAACAAATGGCACATGGTATTGAAACCAATCTGTGTTGGTGGATAGCAATGAAAATTTAGACTTTGGAAAACCAAAAATGCAAAGTTAGTATGACACTTATGTTTTTATTTTATGGCCCTACATGATACATTAGGATTACTGGATAAGTAACATCAATTTATGAGACAAATTTTAGAAGTGGCCAAGAATGGAAAGTTAGTTTGGAAGGCAGTGAGTTACCTGTCACTCAGAATGTTCCTAAGGTCTTTTGTAATGGTTCCTTCAAACCCAGAAATTCTCTGATTCTCAGCTCTTTGATCAGTCAGGTTAAAAAAAAAAAAATTATCTCAACACATGATCATTTCTAATATTATGTCCTGTTGGAAAGAATGAGTAGTCATAATCACCTGCAGTTTTATGAATAGATTAAACAGCCAATTTTTCATAAGGCATTGAGAATCAAGCTAAAAAATACATTGCGACTGAGAAAGGCCTCTGTATGTCTCTGGGAAGGTTTGCTCCCCAGAGAACCACAAGGTTACATTTTTAAAGTCTTTTTAAACTTTTAGTTGTGACTAGAAGTCTGCATTTTATGTATACAACTGGAGTTGTTGAGTAATATTTTAATCCATTTTGGTACAGTCAACATTCTTCTGGAGCAGATTCAAAAAAAGGAATAAATGGAAACCCATTTGAACCTGTTCCAGCTGGAAGTCTGCTGTCATCTATACCAACAAAACAGATACTGCAAAAGACGTGCTTTTGGTGGCTGAAACCACTACATTTTCCATTTCATTACATCTAACGTAAATGTGTTCTACTGTTGATGAGCCAAACGAGAATACCATTACTAAAAAATGGAGGTAACATCTTTTCCTTAAGGGAACAACAACACAAAACAAAATTTGCTCCCATTCCACCTAATACTGAGTGACCGACATATTTTCCTGCACTAAAATTTTTATGAAAAAGAAGCAAATGATTTAAATAATTAATAAAGGCACAAATAGAGAGCCAATACTAAGAATTTAGCGTAGAAAGGAGCAACTTTTAAATTACATCTCCCATGCAGAGATTTAACTTCTAAGTCATCGAAATGAAAATGGATAAAAAGGTAGATCCGGGCCCAGTTCTTGACATTGGCTCTTACATATGACATTAACAAGTTACTTTCTTCCCTCATAAGAAAAGGATACTAAAATTTCAAGGAAGAAAAACAGAGTATCAGAGAGATCAAATAGAAGACGTGAGGCCCAGGATCTGAATCCAGATCTCACTAACTCCAAAACTCATCCTGTGCAATATTATTTGTATTTCTCACTATCAAATAAAATGATTCTGATTCCTCTTCCATCTTACCATACAGAATCTCTGAGGGAGGAAAAGAAAAGAACCAACTTTTTTTTTTTTTTTTAAGATTTTATTTATTTATTTGACAGAGAGAGACACAGCAAGAGAGGGAACATACGCAGGCGGAGTGGGAGAGGGAGAAGCAGGCTTCCCGCTAAGAAGGGAGCCAATGCAGACTTCGATCCCAGGACCCTGAGATCACAACCCTAGCCAAAGGCAGATGCCTAATGACTGCGCCATCCCGGTGCCCCCAAGAATAAGCACTTCTGAGAACAAATTATGGTAATAACAAACGTTTTCTGTAAAGGGCAACATAGTCAATATTTTAGGCATTGTGGGCCATAGAGTCTCAGCCATACCTACTCAACTTTGTCCTTACAGCACAAAAGCGAAAGACAATGTATAAGCAAATGAGTGTGGCTGTGTTCCAATAAAATTGTATTTTTAAAAACAGGTGGTGAGGGACGCCTGGGTGGCTCAGTTGGTTGGACGACTGCCTTCGGCTCAGGTCATGATCCTGGAGTCCCGGGATCGAGTCCCGCATCGGACTCCCAGCTCCATGGGGAGTCTGCTTCTCCCTCCGACCTTCTCCTCGTTCATGCTCTCTCTCACTGTCTCTCTCTCAAGTAAATAAATAAAATCTTTAAAAAATAAATAAATAAATAAATAAATAAAAACAGGTGGTGATATGATAGCATCAAAAAGAAAGAAGTAATTCAAAAAAAGTTCAATCAAGGAAGTGCAAGACTTGTACAATGATAAATATGACCTAAATAAATGGAAAGATATGCCATATTCATGGATTGGAAAACAATATTGTTAAGATGGCAATACTCCACAAATTATAGATTTACTGAAATCCCTAACAATGGATCTCTACTGAAGTCTAAGCAATCCCTACCAATTTCTGTTTTTCAGAAATTGACAAGTTGATTCTAAAATTCATATGAAAGTGCAAGGGACCCAGAAGACCTAAAACAAAAGAACAACTTTGGAGGACTTACACTTCCAGATTTCACTTACTCCAGAGCTGCATTAATCAAAACAATGTGGTATTAGCATAAGGCTAGACATACAGATTAGTGGAATAGAACTGAGAATCTAGAAATAAATCCTTACATTTAGTCAATTATTTTCTGAGCAGGATGATAAGATGATTTGATGGGAAATAAACAATCTTTTTAAAAAACTGTTCCAGGGAGCGCTTGTCTCAGTCAGTTAAGTGTCCCACTCTTGGTTTTGGTTCAGGTCATGATCTCAGGGTCATGAGATCAAGCCCCATTGGGTTCCACACTGTTAGTGGAGACTGCTTAAGATTTTCTCTCTCTCCTTCTACCCACCCCCAGTCTGCACTCTCTTTCTCAAAAACAGAAAGAAAAAAAAAAGATTCCAAGACATCTAGATACCCACATACATATTATAGAATGAAGCTGAACTCCTTTATATTTCAAACTAAATATAACTATAAACACATATAAATATAACTATAAACGAAATATAACTAAAAACTATAAACTAAATATAAATTTATATATAATTTATATGTACAAATATATAAATTATATATAAATATAACTGTATCTCAAACTAAATATAAATTAACTCAAAATGGACCAAAAACCTAGTATAAGAGCTAAAACTATAAAACTCTTAGGGAAAAAAACATAGAAGCAAATCACTGTGACCTTGGATTAGGCAATGTTTTCTTAAGCACATTCCAAAGGCCCCACCTTTTAATACCAGTGTCTTTGGGGAATAAGATTTCAACATCTGAATTTGGGGGACACAAATATTCAGACCATAGCAGGGGTCCAGCAAAAGAATCCCTGAATTCTAATTCCTCAAGGAAGGCTCTCAAAATAGTCAAATCCCTGTCAGCTTCAAAGATCTACTTCGAAGATTATTTAGCATTGCCCAGAAAGCCCATCCAATATTTAACAACGTTCCCTCTCAGCAAACCATTCCTTCTGTCTCTGTGACAGAATGAAAGAGCAGTGAGTACAATATGGTCTGCCACCGGGAAACGGAGAGGCAGAAAGAGTCAGAGCTTTGAAAATCTGGGGCACTTAAAGAGTCAGCTTTCAGAGTTCCAAAGGCAGGGAGGGAGTCACTGGAGTTTACACACTTGACCTCTTTTGTATGGACGGGGTGTCCTTACCATAGAATGAAGTGACTGCTAGGTTTGTCTTTTTTCAGTTCAGCATTGTCCTGTGCAGAGAATACAGAAGTGAAGAAATTTGGAGAAATAAACAAACTGCCTGCTACTGAGAGGGAGGAGAAAAGATAGAGAAATGTCACTAAAGGCGGGAGGGAGCCTTTGCTGATCCTGGAGTTTGACTCGCTGCCGCCACCACTTATCTTCCCCACACAGGAGGGAAATCCATTTCTCACAAAGCCTGTGCCAGAGAGCAGGGAAATAGCATCTCGATGCCAACCAAGCATATTGGATTGGGGGAAAAGAGGAGAAGTGGGTAATCAGAGGGCTGGATCATCGATATAAACACTCAGCACAAAGCCGTATTTACGGCTTCAGTTAGACCAACAGATATTTTCCTGGCTTTGAGAAGTGGTACTCAACTGGATAGGAATTTCATATACAGTAACGGTAATATGGTGGACTTAAGTCTCTCTTTTACGCCCAGAAAAGCAACATTAAAAGCTCTCCAGAGTATAGGAAATAAATAAGACACTTAACAGTCTCATCATGTTCCCAAACTCAATTTTGTCCTTGCTTTGGCGCAGCTCTCCCAGGCTCCTAGGCACAGGGCAGGGGAAGACTGCATGCTCAGGAGGGAGGACAGAACCCCCCTCCACCTCATTCTGCAGTTACCTTGCAATCAGCCTCTACTGGGGTGAGGATTGACATTGAATGGTACAGAGGACTAATGAGTCTCTAAAGTTATCCAGTAACTCCATGTATATTGTATAAACAGGAAAACGGGGAGATAATACCTTCTTACCGTTTGCTTCTCCCAGTGGTGTGCTATCACTACAGCATCTGGTAATGCTGGTAATGTTACTCCAGCTACTAAAACAGTGATTCTCTTTATGTGGCTTATTTCCCAGTAAGCTAAAACTAATATCTTCACCACTTTGAGACAATTCAACTCCAAGAAAGGGCCAGGAATCATTATTCGGCTAATATTTCTCGCTGCCCCAGATATTTTAAGAAATGGGAAAAGAGGCACAGAAAGGTTAGAACACTCATGCAGTATCTCAGTCACTGCAGCATAAATCAATAACACAGACAAGGCTAGGACAAATATAGCTTCATTGCTCCTGTAACACTTTATTGCACTAGTTTGTCTATATTCTTCTCCCTACAGAAACCTGTGGCCATTATTTATCCTAGTTTCCTTGGCCACAGCCCAGTCACTCATACATGATAAGGTGCCTGAGACTTGATTCTTAAATGAATGAATGAATGAATGAACGAGCATGTTGCATCAGCGAGTGCAAGCATATACAGAGAAATTAAAATGTGTTACTCATGGTTCTATTTCCTCCAAATCTCCTTTGTTTCTAATTACAGAGATATTAGTAGTTTCTATGGGGCTTAATGTTCAGCTCAAACTGACATTTAAAGAGGGGAGGTAGGGAGAAATGCAATGGACATTTTAACACTTCTCCCTTCTCTGAAATCCAACATGATTGCACTTAAGTTTGGTAGCATTCTTATGAGAGTTAATTGCAACAGTACCTGGCATTTTTATTTAAATGTCCCATATATATTTATTCTATCCTCTGGATGGGTTGAGGGTTGGTGAAGTAGTCAGTGAAAAACAACTTGTGGAGAGCACATTCTGACTTGAAATCCCCTGTGCTCCCCAATGGAACCCAACAAAGAACTGGACACACAGAGAAGCTATAACCATGTGCTGAATTAAAGAATTGTCAAAATGAGTCAAGTCCAAGGTCCATCCAGTTCCACAGCAATACCAGAGACTGACAGCTTTAAAGGACAGACTTGTTTTTCATTTGTGTAATGCTCCTGGTTAATGTTGAAAGATAACTAACAAGGAGTCTCTGCCTTGAACAAGAGCCTCAGGGTTGGAGGACACATCTGTTGTCCTTGATGGCACTCTTAATACATGAGAGGTGTCCATTGCAATATTTTAATCCCATGAACCATCTTTAACCATCCTATTTAAAATAGCATTGCCTGCTTTAGTTTTAATGCACAACGCTTACCGCCCCATGTGTGTTTACTTGTGTACTGTTAGTCTCCCCCATAATGGAACTCCATGGAAGGAGGGTGTCTGCTTTCTTCTCCAACTTTCCCCACCACTCACCATGCCTGGGAAAGAACCTGGCATGTAATAGGTTTTCCGCAGTTATTTATTTAGTAATGCTGCTGAATTTACAATTGTTCACTCACGAAGAGTCAGGCTTTCATTCCAGATGAAGCAGAGAGGTCTAGGAACGTGTTAACTGCTTGACAAGTATCACATGCACGCATGCGCACACCCACTAAGCTGAAGCACGAGTCTTTGGGAAATGGACACCTAGAGCCAAGGGAATATGTTTTTCTGACAAAAGCCTCATCCAGTGACCAGTAGGAAGAAAGGGTCAATTGGTATAGAAGATTTGGAAAGAGACTTGCTGCGTTCTAAAAAAAGAAAGTGGCAGTGGGGGTGGGGGTGGGGGATTGCTGCAAATAAGCCAGATGGGGTAGAATGCCATGAAACTTACAGCAGATGGCACTAAAATATTAAACTAACATTTCCTTATGCTCCAAGCTGAGCTCTATGTTCATGCTGATTAGGAGAGTCAGTCTATTTTAAAACATTCAAATGAAAAACGAATCCTGTACTGTTAAATCGCTCTGCTAAAAACAACTCCAAGCATTAGCATCAAATGTGCTTTCACACAAGCGATATGTTAATATTATTCAGGCAAGGTTACGTCTAACAAAACCACCCAGAATAGGAGGAGAGAAAGAGAGAGAGAAAAGCCCACGGTCTCATGAATCTGTTCAAAAACAAGCTCAGTGTGGTAAAGCCATGAAAATCTGCTTCTCTGATCTCCATAGCAACAGCAGCAACCCTCAGACATACACGTTAGAAGCCAGATTTGTTTTTCTCTTTTCCAAGTACCTTTGCATGATATTTTTGGATAATGTTGAAATACAACTGACATTGCATAAGGTGTAAACACACTGCTGGTTCCAATTGCTTCAGTATTAGGGTGGCTTGTCACTTTCTCATTAACCCACAATGTGATGCCAGTGTCACAGTGCACAGCACCTGGCTCTCCAGGGATACCCCAGAAAAATACTGTCAGCTGAAAGTCAGGCTCAATAATATTTACAGGCTGGCATGAGCTATCCAGTTGGAGAAGATGATACTCTCAAGATTTATAAACTATGCAAAGTAATAAGAACACTAGCTATCTGCTTTGCAAATATTATTTAAGGTTTCCACCTAAAAAGAAGCCATAGAACATTTGTTTTCTCACTGGATCTCTGAGGTATGAAGACCATCCAATACCAGTCAGCTCCGCAAACCAGAGAAAGAATTAAAAATAGAACTATGTAAACAAGGGTTCCCTGAAGAACTCTTTCAACTATTCTGTATGGTTGAAAATTTTTATAACAAAATATTGGGAAAAAAGGAAATACATCTGATCATCATATAATATATAAATCAAAGGGACTGTCCATTGTTGCTTGTTCTTATTACAGTCAATGTAGCAGAAAAACAAAAGCTGAGAGATATATGCTCATTGGCTGATTAAAAGTGAACCACTGGGGCGCCTGGGTGGCTCAGTGGGTTAACCCTCAGTCTTTGGCTCAGGTCATGATCTCAGGGTCCTGGGATCAAGCCCCGCATCAGGCTCTCTCCTCAGCAGGGGGCCTGCTTCCCCCCCCTCTCTCTGGGGCCTCTCTACCTACTTGTGATCTTTCTCTCTGTCAAATAAATAAATAAGAAATCTTTAAAAAAATAATAAATAAATAAATAAATAAAAGTGAACCACTGAAGGGGTGCCTGGCTGACTTAGTTGGTAGAGCGTGGGACTCTTGATCTCGGGGTTGTGGGTGTGAGCCCCACACTGGGTGTAGAAATTACTTTAAAAATATAAAATCTTTTAAAAAAGTCACCAGCTGAAAAAAACTGGAGGATTGAGAGAATTTGAATATGAACAAGGCATTAGATGATAGGAGGTATTTGTTTTATTAGATGTAATAATGGCCCCATAGTCATATAAGTAAATATACCTATTTTTAGAGATATACACTAAAGCATTTAGGGATAACATTTCTTGATGGCTGTGACTTAATTTTAAAATGCTTCAATGAAATGAATCTGAAAAAAAATGGTACTGACTGATAAATTTTGTTGATCTATATGTGGGAGTTCATAATAGTGTTTTCTTCAATCTGTATACAATTTTCTATAATTACATATTCTAAATATCTTTTTTTAAAAAAGGATTTTATTTATTTATTTGACAGACACAGTGAGAGAGAGGGAATACAAGTAGGGGGAGTGGGAGAGGGAGAAGGAGGCTCCTTGCTGAGCAGGGAGTCCCATGTGAGGTTTGATCCCAGGACCCTGGGATTATGACCTGAGCCAAAGCCCCCCGGCGCCGTAAACTTGTCTTCTTTAAAGGATAATTAAAATACATACTAGTTGGGGTTCCTGGGTGGCTCAGTGGGTTAAGCATCTGCCTTCAGCTCAGGTCATGATCCCAGGGTCCTAGATCCCTGCGTCAGGCTCTCTGCTCAGTGGGGAGCCTGATCCCCACCCCCCGCCTACCTCTCTGTCTACTTGGTTGTTTGTCAAATAAATAAATAAAATCTTTAAAAAACATACATACTAGTTTATGGATGACAAGTTTTTGTCAGTGCTTATGAAATATCTTGTATGGATTTTTGGAGTTAAATGATGCATAATTATTTTTGAAAGTTGAAAATGGTGGAGGGGCACGTGGGCGTCTCAGTCTGTTGACCGCTGGACTCTTGGTTTTAGCTCATGATTTCAGGATTGTGGGATCAAGCCCTGTATCAGGCTCTGTGCTCAGTGCAGAGCCTGCCCCCCTCTCCACCCTCCACTCACATAAGCATACCCCCTCTCTCTGTAAAATAAATAAATCTTTTAAAAAATGATGGAAAAGGAAGATGAAGCAAAATGCAATATATAAGCAAGATATTACAATAAACCTCCATAGATGGAGATATAATTCTGTGTAAATTCTTCTCCCAGGCCAGTGCCAGTCCGCCTGCCTGTATGGGACTGCACGATGAGACTGCCCTGAATTGCAAGCACATCAAAACTGACTTCCCACTTGGGATTATTGAAAGCATATAATAAAAATGGAAGAGCTTTTTGAGAGAAATGGCAGTCATCTGCAGCATTTGATGTAAGAAACAAATCCTCAAGGATATGTTCACCCATTTTAAAGAGGCTATTCCACATTTATCATTGTGAGAACATAGCTAAACTTTTCCTCCAAACATCATTTCAAATATTCCTAAAGGATCTGATTGTTCTTTCCATAAAAATAAATCATAGGGCAGAACTTTCTTTGTGGGTAGAGTTATGCTTTGGGAAATGGGAAAGAAGAATGTGCAATTCTCAGCTTGCGGTGAATTCAGTCCCTTTTAGAGGAAAGTAGCCTTAATAGTTCTGCTAAAGCTGTTGGTCATTCTTCTGTATTGGGAGAAAGCCATCCTGCTTGCCTGAGACTACCAGCATTGGGGGCTGAACTAAATGCTGATGAGGGACAATAACATCCCTGAGATGGGCTGTGACAGGTGAGTGTCGAAGGTAATGAAGCAGCCCACTGGGATCCTCCCCATCCCAGGGAGTGATAGTGCTCAGTCCACAGAAGGAGGATGGGCTGCTGGGGGAGCTCAGGTGCGTGGCCAGCTGCCGCTGCGGTGCCATTGAAACCTGCTGTATTGCCAGCCTCTAAGACCAGGGGGCTGATCCACTGAGGAGAGCCCACCCCTGCTGCCTCACATTCTCTCATAGCCTTGGCAACCGCCATGATGACTGAATATAACCTGTGTGTACAGCCTTTTCGAGTACAGAAAACACGATCCAACCATACGTGATAATAATTGCTGCCATCTACACTGTGCCAGGTCTTCTACTAACCTAAGCCCTTAAAACATTATTTAATGAATTCAATTTAAATCTCATTACTCTTCTAAGGAGTAGGAATTATTATTTTACAGATGAGGCGTGGGAAATTTTAGGCCAGCAACGGTACACTGGGGTTCAAACCCGTGTCTGTCTATTCTAGAGCTCATGCCTTAGTCACTACGTAATACTGCCTGTCCCCATATCAACCTTAATAACAAGCTTTGTTTTAAATTGGGTTTGCTGTGTTCAAAATAATAAGAAGTGTTCACTGCAGGAAGTTTTTCCATTTTATAGGGGTTATAAAGTTTCAATAGACTGGACTTGTACAAATTCCATAGGCTCAGCAAAGAAAGGCTGAACACAGGCCTACAGTGATGTCACCTTCTGCTTTGTCAACTCAAATCTATTATTGGCTATGTCAGCTGAACCTCAGAAAAGCATCTTTCTCTGCTGACTCCATTGGCTTTTTCCTGGGATGATCACTCCAGGAGTGCCCAGCAGAGAGGTAAATGTTCTTCATGAGAAACGGTAGGGGATCCACACACAATATTCTCTTCTTAATTGGCCCATTATTCTTTAAACTTTCACTGGACTCAGTCACATTTAAATGAGCTCTTGGGAAAGAGCACAGTTATAAAGCACCCTGACATATAACAAAATCCCCTAATACACTTCAGACTCTTCATCTACATGTCTGGAGTCAATATTCATTTATTCATCAAATGTTTATTTGTGTCCCTCCTACTTACCAGGCACCACTGTAGGCCCTGGAGACAAAGCAGCAAATCAAGGTATGTGATGTTAAAGAATTTCAAATCTACATGGTATAGACAAGCAATAAACAAATAAACAAATGCACATATAATATAGTGGGTAATGATAAGTGCTATGAAGTTCTGAAACAAGAAATAATTGTGCAAGAGTTCTGTGATAAGGACTTAGTGCTCACCAAATTTCTAGTGTGACCCATTCTTCAGGAGAGTATGTTACTGATTCTGGTCAATGGGCCATAAGCAAAAGTGGCATGTGTCATTTCTAGGAAGAGGCTTTGTAGAACTAATGTGCCCCTCCAAATTTCTCTTCTCCTGGCATGACAACCTGAGAAAACATATGTTGATATTCAGTGGCATAGGCAAGGAAGAGCTTGGATGCCTTTGTAACTGGACAAAAAATAGCCCCTGCCAATTAGCATCAGATTTTATATAAGCCAGAAATAAATACTTGTTGTGCTAAGCCATTGAGATTTGGGGGTTTGTTACTCCAGCATGGGCTAACAGAGTCAAAAAACTACAAAATGCCAGAGCCTGGGGAGAAACAACAAATGGGACTAAAGATTCAGGGAACTGTATGCTACAGCTGGGGTTAATTCAATAGCGGCAAACCTTGCACAGACATTTTAAGTCACCCTAGGGGATTCTAAAAAATTCTGATGTAGGGACATTACACACAAAGATTATACCTGGGATATTTAGGGTGGGGCCTAAGCATATATTTTGGGTAAAAAACCGATACTCAACAGAAGAAGATAAATTGGGCCAGTAGGCCTTAGGAAGCCTTCCGAGAAACAACCTGTCCCACAATATGTTTGGGAAGGAGCTTACTAGTGAGATCAAGTCAACTTCCTATAAATCACTGGAAAGCAGTCAATCAATTTCTTCTTATGACATAAGAAGAAAACCTATAAACTTATCAATTGAAATTTTATGAAATAAGGTGTTGCGGAAAGAATTCCTGCATTAGGGGCGCCTGGGTGGTTCAGTGGGTTAAGCCGCTACCTTCGGCTCAGGTCATGATCTCAGGGTCCTGGGATCGAGTCCCGCATCGGGCTCTCTGCTCAGCAGGGAGCCTGTTTCCCTCTCTCTCTCTGCCTGCCTCTCCGTCTACTTGTGATTTCTCTCTGTCAAATAAATAAATAAAATCTTTAAAAAAAAAAAAAAAGAATTCCTGCATTAAATCAGTAACTGGGCTAGACTATTCCAAAGTCCTTCTCATTGTATAATTATTATTAACATAAATATTTAAATAGTAATAAAATGAGAACATAATTACATAACCTAAATGATCTCAATTAATCCTCACAAGAATCTTATATGTAGGTACTATTCTCCCCTTTGAACAGGTGAAGAAATTGAAGTGCAGACAGGTTAACTTGTCCAAAATTACACAGCTAGTACTAAGTAGTGGAACTAGGATCCAAACCCAGCTAGCCCGTGCGTCCTTGCCCCAGTGAAGAGAAGGATATACAATCAACATCATACAGAATCCAGAGAAGGGGAATCTAGAGAAGGGGCCACTGGAGAGGAAAGGACCTTGGGCATGGCTCAGGGATTCTTCCCTGATTCTAGTTGAGGAACTCAGTCCTTAAAGAACAGTTCACAGGTCGTGAAAGTGAGATGGAAATTTCCAATGAAGACTTCCACTTTCTTGCTCTAATTTACAGTGAACTGATGATCCCCACTCTAGGATGGTGTTCCCCTGGTACATGTCCAGTGTAAGTTTAGAAAGGGCATTCTGACTTAAACCAGATTCTAATATGTTTGTGTCTCAGAACACATACCGTTGAGAATGGAGCTTTAGATTGAGGAAATTACTCCCTAAAACCATGGATTAGTCTTACCCTAAGGTGGCTTATTCTGGAGATCTGTTGCATAGGAGGGATCACACACTAACTTACTAACACATGAAAAAGAATTGGTTTATCAAATTATAGCTGTATGGTATACCCTAAGAAATGGGGAGCATGAAGGACTCCAAGGATCCAGAATACAGGGGATGCACGTTCTTTCATTTTTTTTTTTAAGATTTTATTTATTTGTTTGAGAGAGAGACACAGTGAGAGACAACATGAGCGAGGAGAAGGTCAGAGGGAGACGCAGACTTACCATGGAGCATGGAGCCTGATACGGGACTCGATCCTAGGACTCCAGGATCATGACCTGAGCTGAAGGCAGTCGCTTAACCAACTGAGCCACCCAGGCACCCGGGAATGCGTGTTCTTAAAGGGAAGCCAGGAGAGCTCAGGAACACTGGGAGCCTCAAGTAACTGAGGGACAGTGCTGAGGTGAGAGATACAAGGGTGGTGGGAGGCAGGGGACCCCAAGATACTGTGCCTAGTTCCCAATTTTTTTTTCCTAGTCACCAATTTTGCCTAGGGCTAACCCTAGACAGAGGAAATTCTCTAGTTTTCTTAGAAGTTTACCTCACAAAAACTTCATATGCTTCTGCTCCAGTGAACCTAATGGTCACAAGGGCTACTTCTTAATTTGCACAACTACAGATTAAAGATCTGTTTGGCTTTTATGACAACATTTTGCTAGGTAGCAATACAATGTCTTGAGGACAGGATTATCTTTTTCTGATAGGTTCAGAATTATGCAGCAGTAATTTCAGCAGGGGGACTGATTAGCATCAGGAAAGGAAAGTACAAAGTAAAAAGATATAGAAGAGAAACAAGACAAATGTTCTAACATACATTCTAACTATAGGTCTTTCCCAACTTCATGGTACATCATGGGTGACCATATTAGTCAGGATGAGGCTAGCTACAGGAATAACCCCAAAATTTCAGAGGCTTCACACAGGAGAAATTTCTTTTGAATTTAATAGATCAATGTGGTGTTGGTTAGGAACGAGCTTTTGCTAAGAATTGGGATCCTGTGTGGAGAAAGGGGAACCCTCCTACACTGTTGGTGGGAATGCAAGCTGTTGCAACCACTCTGGAAAACAGCATGGAGGTTCCTCAAAAAGTTGAAAATAGAGCTATCCTACGACCCAGCAATTGCACTACTGGGTATTTACCCTAAAGATATAAATGTAGTGATCCGAAGGGGCACGTGCACCTCAATGTTTATAGCAGCAATGTCCACAATAGCCAAACTATCAACAGATGAATGAATAAAGAAGATGTGGTGTGTGTGTGTGTGTGTGTATATATACACATATATATATATATATATGTGTGTGTGTGTATATATATATACACAGTGGAATACTATACAGCCATCAAAAGAAATGTAATCTTGCCATTTGTGACAATGTGGATGGAACTAGAGGGTATTACGCTTAGCAAAATAAGTCAATCAGAGAAAGACAATTATCATATGATCTCCCTGATATGAGGAAGTTGAGAAGCAACGTGGGGGGCTTGGGGGGTAGGAAAGGAATAAATGAAACAAGATGGGATCAAGAGGGAGACAAACCATAAGAGACTCTTAATCTCAAAAAACAAACTGAGGGTTGCTGGGGTGAGGGGGCTAGGGACAGGGTGGTTGGGTTATGGATATTGGGGAAGGTATGTGCTATGGTGAGTGCTGTGAAGTGTGTAAACCTGGCGATTCACAGACCTCTACCCCTGGGGCTAATAATACATTATATGTTAATTTAAAAAATAAAAAATTAAGATTAAAAAAAAAAAAGAATTGGCATCCTAGCTTCATCTAGAGGGAAGGTCTGTGAAATGTGGTGCTGAACTGAGCAGCCACTTCAGAAATGACTCTATACTATGGAAGAGAAAGTTTCAACTTGGTGTAAAGTTACCTAGCTTTATCTGTTACAAAATGGGACTCATATACATTATAAGGGCAAACATTATATATAGTTGGAGAGATGAAACTTACAATTCAAGTAAATGGTCTGCCTCTCATCTTAGAGGAGTACCAATCCAGATGTGTCAGAAAGAACAGTAAGGCTGAATTCTGAAAAGTATCTCTTCACTACAACTTAGCCCTCAGCCTCTAGGGTTTGGCTCAGGGACTTCTCAAGCAAGTCCTCTTCTGTTTTTAGCCACACTCATAGGATCTGAGGGAAAAGTGTGGTGTCCACAGGAACAAGAATGGAAACCATGAGAGGCTTAGAAATCAAAGCCAAAGCCAAGATTTTCTGCTTTGGAATTAGAGCACATCTTTGCAGAATATATAAAATCTACCCCAAATTTCAAGATTCTGTTCAGAGAAATAAAAGAGGGCCTAAAAATGTGGACCCCAACAAAGAGAAGAGAAAGAAAATAAAAGGGACAAATTGACAATGAGGCCATTTTACCTGTATCAAAATTATCTAGAATCAAATTACCTGTGACTTTTTATTTTTTTTTATTTTTTATTTTTTTTTAAAGATTTTATTTATTTATTTGACAGAGAGAGAGCACAAGTAGGCAGAGAGGCAGGCAGAGAGAGAGAGAGGAGGAAGCAGGCTCCCCGCTGAGCAGAGAGCCCGATGCGGGACTCGATCCCAGGACCCTGAGATCATGACCTGAGCCGAAGGCAGCGGCTCAACCCACTGAGCCACCCAGGCGCCCCACATGTGACTTTTTAAAAAAATTTCCAACATTGAAGAAAACTATGACTTAATGTGAAATTGATTCACCATCAGTTGACTAAACTAAAATTGAAGAAAAATTAAATCCTTTCCAGGTAACTGGAAAATTTCCAGTTGACTGACAGTGCTAACACTTGACCAAGCTGTACACAGTGTATACTATTGTGAGAGTCCTTTATGTCAATATACACAAATGATAGTATATCTTCAAATACTAAATTAAGTTGACATAGAAAGCTTTTAGATTTTCTTATGAACAATTCAACTACTTGGAAATCAATTTAGTTGGAAAAGGGCTCTGGGTGAGAGTCAGATCTTATTTCAGATCCTGTTTCTTCTGACCCTGAAACACCTGGAACAACTGTCTATATATATATATATATAAATCTTGGACTTCCATTTAAAACAAGGGCATTGATCCAAAAACTCCAATTAGTAGGAAACTATGGTTCACAAATTCTACATGGTATTATATTTTATGGTTTGGTACAGGCCAAATGGTATAGCTTAAAATTAATTCTGGTAAAAACTAAGCTACCCATTGGGGAATTTTTTTTTGGAAACTCTGTCCTCATTCTTGTTCCAAGGAAAATATGGCTAACGATTTAACCGAACAATCACCACATAAATGGTCTAGTCATTTAGCCAGCCATTCAGTGGACACTGTAAAATCATTCAAAGACATGTTTTCTTACAGCATAACCCAAGAGAGCTGTCAATGTCAAATCTGGTGGTTTGAGATGAGGTTAAAAAGTAAAGGTTGGATATTTTCATCACAACCACTGGATGGCAACAGACATTAACAATGAGTTGAGATAATCAATACAAAAACCACTCTTCTGCTTTACTTGATTTCCTCTGCACTTTTAGATGTAGAATCAAATCTCCTTGAGGTATTAGGGGGAGATTAAAAAAAAAAGTGAGTTTGGAAGTAAAAGAATTAGTTTGGGGACACACCATCTGCTTTTGCAAATGATTTGTGTGTAGAAAAGTCCCCTATGATTTCAATGCTCAGCCAAGGGTTGTAAGAAAATGAGCCAGAAGGGAAGACGTAAGCCAGCATGCTGTACTTACCATAATCTGCAGCTTTCAACTGGATTATTTATTAGTGACAGCGAGATATTTTATCGTGTGTAAAATCAAGCCTGTAATCCTCACTTATGCCTGGTACAACCTGTGCCTGGGGCTTAACTCCACCCTCAGGCCATTTCTCTCTCCTGTGATTTTTCCAAGCTATAAACAGAGGCCACCTGGAGGACCCTTCTGACTCAGGAGGCCCTAAACTACTGGGAATGTGAATGCTTAGCTATCTGTGTCCCCAACAATATCCTTCTGGGGTCTTTGTTCTGGAGGCTTTGTGAGGTGGGGAGATGTTAGGAGCATCCTTCTGAGTGGGCTGGCTGCCAAGACTCACATTATCTCCCCTCTACTTCTCCCATGAGGAGGTGGAAGTCTCAGAGCTAACAATATAAATTTCATTCTAAACCCATCACATGAGCCATTTTAACTAATATCTGAGCCTAAACAGAAAAGCCAACTTTCAGGATTCTGTTTCAGGCCCTGGAAGAAGATGGGGAACTACAGGAAAAAACTGCCAAAGATTACTGAGTATTCTGGAAATTCAGCCTCAACACAGTCCCTCAAACAGTAATTCTCAAATTCTGGTGTGCCTAGGATTCAATGGGACCTACTTAATAAAGCAGATTCCTCAGTCCCTCCCTAAGAGACTGTGGGGTGAGCCTAGGAATTCGTATTCTAAAAAAGAGCTTCTGATATATTTAAATCGTCCAGCAACAACACTTTGAGGAACACTGTTGAGAAAAACCAAACAGTTCCACTGAGCATCTCATCCTTTCTCTCTACCAATTGACCCAAATCTCCACAAGGAGGGAGAAAATTCCTGGATCAATACCTCTCTGGACAGAACAGCACTACTGCCTCAGGCCTAGGTCATTTCAAACCCAAAAGGAGCATTACAGAAATAGTGTTGACTCAGAAAGCCCTGAGCAATCACAGATAAAGACCATGGTCAGCTATAACCTTGAGACGAAGTAACCAGACCCAGTGGTGTGCTTGTCTCTACTTCAGACCCCAGTTTGAGTGTTTGTCTTAAAGCCACCTTTTTCTCTGACTTTAACCTCTGCTCTCTGGCAGGCTGCTATCTTTTCTTTGCCTGCTAGTATAATTTTTATCCATATTTGGGACTTGTACTTTAGGCTTTCTGAAGTTTTTATAAATTCCTGGCCCTAGCCAAAGTGGTGCCTAATTCTATCTAGATAACCAACTTGCTTGTCTACAATCCCTGTCCACCTTACTACAGGCCTTATTTAACCTCCACAGGTACCATATCTGACCCTCATTCCAGCTCCAGTCTCAGCCACCCAAACATCACGGTCATCTAAACATACTGATGACCGTTAGATCCGCAGTGGCTTGGCCCTGGAGATACACTAGGTACAGAAGCCAGACTGTGAGAGAGTTATTTCAGTGCCATCATCACACAAATGGATGGTTTTCTAACAGCAGACACAAAAAATGGGTTCAATCACTCATGAAATAGAACTAAGCTTAGGGTTATTTTTTTCCCATTGTAGTGTTTTTTTTTTTTTCATCTACTTCTAATCATTATGGTGACTAAAAACTGTGAGGTGTTGGGAATCAAGTCACCCCAACCACCCATCTAATGCCTCCATAAGTCCTGTGAAGTCAGTCTGCAGAATCTACCTCAAATCCATCCATTCCTCTCCATGTGCATGGCTACCACCCTGTCCCGGTCACCATTATCCCATGCTTCCTCGTCAGTCCTCCTGCTTCCACACTCATCTTCCTCCCACCCCATCCCTCAATGGCAGACAATGTGACCATTAAAAAAGGGAGAGCAGGTCATGTTACTTCCTAGTTTAAAACTCTTGGTATCTTCTTGCAATGGTTGGTATAAAGGCCAAACTCTGCACCCTGGGCTGGGTAGGAAAGGACACTGCCACCCTTCCAATCCCATTTCTTGCCACTGGCACCTTTGCCTACCACATACCAGCTATGCAGACCCCCCCACCCCAGTTTCTAGAATGACCCAGGACTTTCCTTCTTCTGGCCTTTGTATTTTCTATAGTTTGGAATTTTCTTTATCTCTTGCCACAGTTGGTCACAGAGTTTCCCCCTCCTCTGACCTTCCTACTTAAGTATGACTACCACCATGTACTCTCTCACTCTCTCACACATCATTCTATGGATTTCCTTTTTAATGGAAACCTCCACATCTCCACCAATGCAAACCCCATGAGGGGTGGATTCACGTCTGCCTTGGTCACCATTATACTGATAACATCAGGAATGTAGTATAACTTATTGGTTGAATCAAAAGAAGGATGAATGAATTGGTAAGGTCTTGCATTTGCAAGGCTGGCATAACATTAGATAAAATTTATTTCATTCTGTATTAGAGTGTTTTGTGGGATTGCAAAGATAGAATCCAGAAGTACAGAGACTAATATCTGTGAGTATCCCACCCAGACTTTAGTGGAAGGTGAGGTTAGCATTTAAATGGGATGGAGAATCCTCTGGAGTTAGTCCTGGCTCTGAGAATGAGAAGTATGTGAATTATATCCTCCAAGCTGCATGATTACATCAGCAAGAAAGGATGATTTATGTGAGGGGTAAAGGGGCTAGATCGTGAATCAGGATCACCATCTATTAGGGTCATTATTTCTTAGAGGCACTGTAATATTTGCCATCTGTGAATTCTATCTCTATAGGCAAGTTCAAGGTTGACTTGAATCCATCTTAGGAGCTTGTCTATGCCTTCTGTGCCCAGGCAAAATTTATTAGGGAGCTGTGGTTTACCACGTCCCAAAAAATTACTGAAATACTAGAGGTATAATAACCATTTCAGATCAATACACACATCCTGTTGAAATATCAAGAACATTTGTCCCTAGAAATAATAAGCTCTGGGGCCACCAAGATTTGGAGCAGTTTCTATCCAAGTCTGAGAAGAAAATTTCCCCAGTTTTAAAGCCACCATTTTAAAAACATAGATCAGTATGCAGTCTGGGACAATGCTAACCTTGCGACTACTTCATTTGGAAAAGCCAATGAGGTGAGCTGCTTACCAGCAGCCTTATTTGGGATGTCTCACAAAAGCAGTTTAATTGGTTTGAATAGTCGAAGATGGAAAGCTCAACGTCTCCCTCTAAGTAGTATATTGCATATGTCCTCACAGAAGCCAAGCTTTATCTAGCAGTTACTCGTCCATCTTACTGAAAGCTGGTTTAGGGGCAACAGCTACAATGGCTTAGGGGCAATCAGCCTAAGTCTTCAGGCTGATTCTGAAATCTACACTGTGAAAGAAAGAGACTTTCCAAGAATCTTTACAGCCTGATTTATGAATTCCATCTCATGAAAGCAAAAAAACATGGGACTAGAAGTTGATGACTTGTTTTTCAAATTACATGAAAAGTAAATGGGTCACACTTATTTTGGTTCCTTTGAATATTTTAGGGCAGAAGCAATATTTGGCATAATGATGAGAAGCAATAATAAACTTCATAAATGTTAGGTCTATTTAGAAGACCTCCATCTGGTAGCCTTCCAGCAAATCACGCCCCCACAGGGGAGACCAGCTTCTCCATGCCACAAGGGGCTGAGTCCTGCAAGCTCAGGCCGCTGCAGCTGGTATCCACAAACGGAAGGTACAGGGGTTTGCCTCCCAGGGCACAGGAAGGGATGGAAACAGCTGAGCGCCCCCTTGGTCTCTGTAATTAAAAAACAGCATATGCCTCGGGCATGCTCACCAAGGTGGTTTTTTACTACAGATCTGGGCGGCTCAGCTCATCTGCTTACCCTTCACCACGCTTATTGAAAGCACAGGTTGCTTTCAACGCATTCGGATTCCGCAGTCCTGGTGCAGGAGCAGAGTGAGACCTCCATTTTTTTCATCAGTACTCCAGGAGTTCTGAGGAAGCTGGTGCTTGGGCAATACTTTGGGTAATGGTGGCTTGAACCAACATTTCTCAAACTGGTGTCACTGGATGCGTTCTTGGGAGTGTCGCAAAGAGAATTTTCACATTTTGTATTTTTATTTTAATAATCTTTCATGTTTTAAGAACATTTTGGGGAATCCTGGGTGGTTCAGTTAGTTAAGCACCTGCCTGCAGCTCAGGTCATGATTCTGGGGTTTTGGAATAGAGCCCTGCCTGGGGCTCCTTGCTCAATGGGGTGTCTGCTTCTCCTTCTCCCTCTCCCCCTGACCCTGCCTGCATTCTCTTTCTCAAATAAATAAAATCTTAAAAAAAAAAAGAAATAAATTCTGGGTCATTTGGATGATAATTTTATAACCAAACACTGCCATGAGACTTCCTCTAAGTGTTTATATTCATGTTGTACTTTTACAACATGAAATAGTGAGTTTTATTTAGATCCAGACCTGATTTGAATGTTCAAGCCCAAGTGAAGCCCAAATGATATCCTGTCATTAGCTCAGGAAGGGCAAAGAGGAAGGAAAGGAGAGGATTCTGATAAATAACATCAATGAATTGTATGTGGAGGGTCTATAGGATGTCTGAACAACAGTGGGGAAATGGGCTTGAAGCTCAGGAGAATTCTCCAGAGCCAGAGATCTGGGATGTGCTACCCATAAGGCAGTGGCTGAAAACCCGTGTGGATGACAGGAAAGAAATGAGGGACAAAGAAAAACAGGGACAGAAATCAGAGGCAAGACAGAGGAACTGGAAGGAAGGTAACAAAAAGATGGGAAAAGAGGTCAGAGAGTAAGGGGTGGAGTAGGAAGGGGAGACACCAGAGTGATAAGGGAGGAAATAGTTCTAAGAAGGAGAGAACAGTATTCATGTGAGTGGGTACTGTTCTTGATTTTTACTGTCACAGGAAGCAAGTGAGAAAGCAGTCTGTCCAATGTGATATCACTTGTGCAGTCACAACTTGTATATGCTTGAATACTTACAGAAAATTTCTGAAAGGTACCAGAACAACAAAACCTGTGCGTATCTCCAAGAATTAGATCAGGAGGGCGGAGCAGGGGAACTATAACTTTTATTTGGAACGATTTTGTTCCACTTATATTTATTACTATGAATATATACTACTTTCTCACTAACATTTTAAGGACTGGCCAGCACTATGATCTCAAATTAGCAGAGAGGATAAGAAAGATGAACTCAAAAGAGGCCATTTTGGGGGCAAGAAGGGGTCACTGGTGACCTTTATCAGGATGGTTACAGGTAGGAATGTGAAAGCTGGCTGCCCTGGTCTAAAACACTGCTTCTCAGGCTTTGACAGATATAGGAATCACTTTGGGATCTTGTAAAAATGCAGACTCTGATTCCATAGGTCTAGGATGGAGGGAAGTTTCTTTCTTTCTTCTTCTTCTTCTTCTTCTTCTTCTTTAAAGATTTATTATTTATTTACTTGACAGACAGAGGTCACAAGTAGGCAGAGAGAGAGGGGGATGGGGAAGAGAAGCAGGCTCCCCACTGAGCAGAGAACCTGATGCAGGGCTTGATCCCAGGACCCTGGGGTCATGACCTGAGCTGAAGGCAGAGGCTTTAACCCACTGAGCCACCCAGGCGCCCCATGGAGTGAGGTTTCTAACAGGTTCCCACATATGACTCAGGGGGATGGTCCAAGCACTGTACATTTGAGTTGCCATGTAAAGAAATCAGAATGTCGGGAGTGGATGTGAGTATGAAGAGACCACTATTTCCCAAAAGTGCTCCCTGGAGGAGGAACCCCGAGGAGCATGCCAATAAGAAAAATTCTGTAGTTAAACAGGATTGGTGAATCCCAATCCTGATGAGTCACACTGGGTGTCAGTGTTCTCTTGAGAATCTCCTGCTTGGCTTCTCACTCAGATGTCCCTGACAGTCAGGGCTAACCTTGCAGCAGTGAGAACTTCCCTAGGCTCTCAAAGGCCTTCCTGGAAGGTGTGGGGGAGCAGAATGACAGGGGAGCAAGAGCTCAGGAACGCACAGAGGAGGGAAGCTGGAACATGACAAACTGCCTTTTGTCTCTGCGCAACAGTACCAGAGGCCTTTGAGAGGCGCAAAAGATCCAAAAATAGACTTTATGAAGCCATAGGCACCAGGATACCCTGGCACTCCTTGGCAGTCCATATTACAATGCCATCAGATATTTGCCAGACCTTATTCTAAATATTTCTGGACCTTTCTGCCACTTAGCTCAGCACCAGCCCCACAGCTCCAAAGCCATGGGCTTCGGTGAGCAAGAGCAGGCAACCATAAGGGCTGACCTGACTTCACTGTTGACGGAGTCCTGCTAGACCTGAGCACAGTCCTATGGTCCACAGACAGTGACTAAGAACTGCCTGGGGGAGGCTGGGCAGCACTGATCCTCTCACCTGCTGAGAGGGAGAAGGTGAGAACGGGAGAAACCTCAGAGCTCAAATAACTGTGCTGGCAGCACTGAGTCATCCTCCCAAGACCTCTGGTGCTTGGCTGCCCCAGAACAGCCTTTTAGACTTTACAGAGAATGCAGCTAAGCAGTCGTCCTGGCAGGAGACTGGAATTCAAAGAACCCCTCAGTGCAGAGAGCAGAGGTTATTCACGTTGGCATGCCTGACTTGTTTAAAAAGACTGCCACTCTCTCCTCTCTCATGTCTAAACTTGGCAGCAGAGGGTCCAAGCCATATGGGACAACTTGCACAGAGATGAGAATGGCACCAGAATTGGCCAGAAAAGATGCTTGAAGCCTTTGCGTTCACAGCTGTGGTTTTCCTCCGCCTTAACCCTTCATCAGACATCGGGTCACTCTGTCAGTCCCAGCTGTCGCACTGGTCTCTCAGATTTATTAGAGAGAGAAACGGGCCTGCACAATTTTCTCATTAGCCTTCTGATGTATTTGCTTCTGAGAATAAACATATTTGAATAGCACGGCACACATGGTGTCTCTTTCAGAGACATTATTTGGAGGATAAAATGGAAACACAGGTCCGTTCAAGTACAGTGATATGAACCTGTACTCCGCAAAACACAAGCTCCACTGCTTCAGGATGAAAGGGATGGAAGATTGCTCATGCTTACGCCATTTCCCGGGGCTCCCTGCAACTTGCAGGGTCCTTCCCCATCACAGTTAGAGTGGAAGCAAAAGAATCCAAAACTGGTTTTGATCTTCACCTAACGAACATGCATTCCCACTGTTAAGTCTGTCATCAAATATCCTCACTACTGCATGCACTAAAGATACTTCAAACTCTCAGGGAAGAGTTATTTGGGAAATCAAAGGCCAATTCTATGGGACCCTACATGATGCCATGTGTCTAAGCCACCAAGCAACCACACAGCAAGTGTTATCTCTTTATCACATCCCTCTCAGTTCCCCTGTTCCAATGTGCTGAAGAATTTAGAAGCCGCTTCTAATCTACAAAGGGAAAGATTTGCACTCTGTATTTATATGAAACACTTTAATTGCTACCAGTATCACTGAAGTTATTAGCATATACACAGGAAGGAGGGTATACCCTTGAAATCATTTATCCCCCAAGGGCAAAATACTTTGAAAGAAGCAGAAAGCAGAGGAGATAGGCAGGAGGGGACTTTGAATAAAGCTGTGATTTGGGGGTTGGTTTTAAAGTTCTACCTGGGTGTTCTCCACCCAGGAGCTAGAGAGATGTTCCCTCCTTCACACAATGTAGCCCACATGCTAGACTGCACAGGACCTAATTTATTCACTCACTCTTCGCTTCCTTTCCTGAATTCTGTAAAACAGTTGCAGTCAGGTGGGGTAGATTTGGAAAGAAGAATGTTACACATTCTTCACATACAATGTCTGAAAGATAAAATAACACCTTCCATTTCTCCTGCATTTGAAGACTTCAAGACTTCTTGCAGGAAAAGTAGAATGGCCAAATTAAAATCATTCTTCAGTTATAAGTGACTTTAAAATTTAACTTAGGCCTTGCTGAAGAAGAAAAAAATTCTGGAATTAACTTTGGTCCCTGTCTTTCCTGACTAGCCAGGACACACACAGACACACAAATCTGGACCTTATCAAGGTCCAAATCCCTTGTTCCTTGTGTAAGAGAAAGGAAGGTGCTGAGATCCAGGTGGCCCAGGTATGAACCAGTTTGGCCAGTGAAATGGAGGTGCTCACTACAGTAGGTTCCAGGGCCTACAGGGCTGGAGCCACTCCCCATCACAGAGGGGTAGGAGGATAGAAATGAGCAACCATCCCTTCCCAGGCGAGGAAATCCAACTAGGGATGAAAGACAGGAGGCATTCACTTCATCCAGGAGATCTCGGCATAGACACAGAAGCGCTCATGACTGGGGATGCAAGGATTCAGCCAGCCCAGTGGGGCTGCTTGCAGCATGAGGCTCTGATACCCAAGTCCCAACTGTGATGCTGACTCTCCCCATTATCTCCTTCCCATCCTCTCCTGGGTGCTCTCTGGTCAGCTATTGGACCAGCCAGGACAGGGCAGTAGGGCTGGGCCTGAATCCCCACTCTGCGGATGTCAGAGCACCCAGGGAGCGAACAGCTAGCAACCAAGTTGCTGTAGTGAGAAGAGCTGTCACTTTACCTTGTTGCTTACTGAGGAAGAGCAGAGGGGCGTCGACGCCAGGACCTCGCAGCTCAGGGCTCCCCGCAGCCACTGGGCTTGGACTGGGACAAACGGCTTCCTCAGGTTTCCCCTGGGCGGTGGGCTCCTCCGGTGGCGCCGGGGCTCCGTCCTCAGAGGGCAGCTCGGGGCCGGCATGGGGGGCGGCCGCGGGGAACTTGAGGAAGGGGCCCGGGTCGGCCAGGCCCCGGCGGCTGGCTGCGCCCTCCTCGGCGTGGGCGCCCGGCTCCTCCCTGATGGCGTCCAGGGCGCCTGGCTTCATGGGGGGCGAGTCCTGCTCCCGCTTGGGGCTCTCCTCTGAGGCAGAGGACGCGTCGCATGACTCGATGATGAGCTCGCTGTCCAGCTCGGCCTCGCGTTCCTCCCTCAGGATGCTGTACTGGATGGACGGCGAGGCCGGCGATGGTGGCGGGCCGCCCACGTGGCCAAAGGTCACGTAGCCGGAGGGCAGCGCGTCCTCGGCGGCCAGCGGGTCCTCGGACACAAGCTCGATCTCAGAGTCCCCCGACTCCGCGCTGCTGGCCTCATGGTCCAGGGGGCTGGGGATGGTTGGCAGCCCGGACCTGGCTTTGGCCTCAGGCCTGTTGGTCCCCTGGCCCACGGGCCGTGGGCTCTCCGTTGTTTCATAGGATAACCCCTTTGCTTCTTTAATGGCAGTGATCAGCTCATCCTCGGAGATGCTGCATTTCCCCTGGGATTCTGCAGCAGATGGTTCTGTCGTCCCACAAAGCGAGAAAGAGCCAGAGAGGCACACACACAGACAGACAGATGGACACAGACAGAAGAAATAAAACAAAATTCCATTAGGGGAGATGTTTTCTTGTTGCTTGAGAAACACGTATCTCATTAGGACAGAAATAGTCTGTTTCCAGGGCTCTGCTGAAAAGGCAGGCCACCTGAAGGAAAAGGCTAATTACTATTATGGCCCAATTAATCAGAATTTTACGTACCTATCTATCTTCATCTAGCTACTTTAAAAAAAGGACAAAGCAATTTCTTAGCAACAGTCCCTCAGTTGGTTTTTCTAATTCAATATGGTGAAGATTCTAGAAGTCATGGTTTTAATTTCTGATTCATTCTC
Source organism: Mustela erminea (assembly GCF_009829155.1). Lineage (NCBI taxonomy): Eukaryota > Metazoa > Chordata > Mammalia > Carnivora > Mustelidae > Mustela > Mustela erminea. The sequence goes on from NC_045618.1 coordinate 107,388,928, forward strand.
TCTGGGAAGTTTTCCAGGTTCACAGATTTCATCAGGTAATGGGATGTACCAAACTGCCTATTTTGGCCCACCAATATCAACAAATCTGAAAAGACACCCATTACTCCTTATTCATTGTTTTCTTTTCATGTTTCCCCTTTCAGTATGACAAAGAAAGCTTAGTCTGGATCCTTATATGCAATTTGACTTCTGAGCTTTACATTTCCTGTAAGAACCAATACCTTTACTTTTTTTTTTTTTTTTAGTGAAAAGTATAACAAAGTAGAGCAATATAAGAGAAAATTTTTGCCAGTTCTACTGAGCAGGCTATGAAGATGACCATAAGGCCCAATACCCCGGGCTTCTAATGACGGAGCCCATGGAGCCCACGATCATTCATTTTCTTTTCTTCCCCTCCTCTTGAAAAGAACAAAACCCAAGAGTCACCCGCAGTCCCCTGGGTGAATGCCTGCCTTCTGCCTGATGTTTATCCAGATGGCCAGAAAACTTCACCAGCAATCTTGCTGATATTTCTTTCCCTTGGATGAGACTACCTGGGATTACCATGACAACTGTTTTGGGGAGCTTGGTTTTTCCCTTGTCACACAGCAGGACCTTATTTCAGAATATCCCAGACAGTGGTCTCTGGCCCTTTTATAAGCAAGAAATATTCATCATTTCTCCAAAGCTTTGAGGTCACATATTTGGGGGTTGAGGAGAGCAGACTATGGCTAGGTAATCTGTTGCTTTAGGATTGTGGGGGAACCCTCATGGACAAACCATTTCAGATTTGTCTAATTCTTTATAAAGCAGAGTTGATTTTATCCTTTATCCATACAGCATTCATTCATCTTATTAGAGAACCTACTATGTGTTAGACTCTCCTCTAGGCATTTGGGACGTATTAGTGAATGAAATAGGTAACAAAATCTCTGCTTATATTCTAGTGGAAGGAGAATACAATACATAATTATATATAGTAAATGACTAAAGTATATAGTAGGTAAGATATTAAGTGCTGTGAAAAAATTAGAGCAGGGTGAAAGGATCAGGAGGGCTGGGAGAAGGTAGGGATTTAACTACAATTTTATTTTTTTTTAAATATTTTATTTATTTATTTATTTGACAGAGAGAGAGCACAAGTAGAGGGGAGCAGTAGACAGAGGAAGAGGGAGAAGCAGGTTCCTAGCTGAGCAAGAAGGACACAGGCCTTGATCCCAGGACTCTGGGATCCAGACCCAAACAGAAGACAGATGCTTAACCAACTGAGCCACGCAGGCACCCGTGAATCTGCAATTTTAAATACAGTAGCCAAGATAGACCTCACTGAGAAGGTAATCTACATTCAACACTTGAGGAGTCAAGAGCGTGACTCATGACAATAAGCAGAGGAAGAAGCATGCCAAACAGCGGGAACCCATAGTAGAAAGGCCTGAAGGTAGGAGCGGTGATGATTTCTAGGTATCACAGATGCCCAAAGGGTCTCACCAAGTCCTGCTTGTACAACATTCCTAGGAGACCAGGAAGTGTGCGGGCAGGGGCTGGGGCTCAGAGACCTACAAGCAGCCCTGCAAGGCAGCCTGCCTTGTGAGCAAGCTGGCCTAGAGCTCGGTGGACCAGGAGACTGGCTAGTGTCCACTCATGTTCTACAACCAGGAGCCCTGAGAGGCTTTATATTTGTTTATGTGATGATATGATTAACATCTGTCTCTTCAGCCTTCCCCACTTTCTCTGACCCCAGACCAAAGCCCCAGGAGGGCAAAGGGCAGCCATCTTTTATGACCATGAACATCTTTTTGTTCATGGTCATATCTCCAGCACCTAGTGTAGGGTCTGGCTAATGTGAGGACTAGCTCAAATCTTCAAAACAGTGGTTCTTACTCATGTGACTCATGTGTATGACTCAAAATTCCCCTCAGAAATTTTGCCTTAGTTGAAGTAAGTCTGAAGGGGCCTAGCCATCTCAATTTTGTAACTCCAAGGGTAGTTCTTCTTCTTCTTCTTCTTTTTTTAAAAAATTTATTTGAGAGAGAGAAAGACTGAGTACAAGCAGGAAGAACAAAAGGCAGAGGGAGAGGGGAGAAGCAAGCTCTCCATGGAGCAGGGAGCTAGTCGAGAGGCTCAATTCCAGGACCCTGAGATCATGACCTGAACCAAAGGCAGATGCTTAACCCACTGATCCACCCAGGTGCCTCTCCAAGGGAAATTCTAATAGTCACCTCTAGTTAGGGTTGGCAGACTTGACAAATAAAAATAGAGGACATCCAGTTACATTTAAATCTCTGCTAAACTCCTTATTTTTTTAAGTGTATGTCCCATGAACTATTAGTATTTTATTAGCAACCCTACCTCCAGTTGAAAACCACTGAGGTAGAGCACTCAGAAAAAGCTCAGGGATCCTGCTTCATTTACTCAAGACTAATGATAGTATAAGACAGCTGTTGGATATGGGACAGAAGGGCCTGATGTATTTCATCTTGGGCAGGTGAAGGTACTACCCTGAAGAGAATCCAACCTTATTATGAGTTAAAAGCTTCTCAGTAGAAATTAATAGATATTTGCCCTTTGTTCTTCATGGGAACCAAAAGTTCAACCAAGTGCTAAGAGGAATCAGGGGAAAAAATGAGAATAAAATAGAAGTTTTTGTACACTCAGTATTAAAATTCATGGGCCTCTGGTTAAGATATTGGTTATTATGTGTCACAACTGATACAACAAAGCTAGCAACAGTCAGCAAAAATACAAGAACAGATTATAAAAACTGAGGTTAGAACTGCGCTGCCTGGGGAGATGTGTTTGCTGCTGCTGCTAATAATTATGATGATAGAATTTAGAATGATAAAAAGCAAGGGGAACATGGGTCAGGTTGCCAAGTCGCAGATGCCATCATCCAGCTGTAAATGATGCTGACATTCGGGTCTAGCCTTTGCTCTGGGCTCATTCTTCACTCAACATACAGAGGAATCATTTGAAAACATACATCCGATCCTGCCACTCTTCTCTTCCTCCTCCCCACTCAGGCCGTACTGACCTTGCAGCTGCTCCTTAAACACAAGAGACAGTCCCTGGCTCGGGGCCTCTGCACTGGCTGTCCCCTCAGCCTGGGCCCTCTTCCTCAGGTATCTACATGGCTTTCTGCTTTCCCCTTTCCCCAGTTCAGGTCTCTGTTCAGAGCCCTCAGCAGGGAGAAAACTTTCCTCACCACTCTTTTACACTGCATGTCGCTTTATTTGTCTTCATTACCATTATAAATATCTGATATTATATATTTATTTATTTGTGTGTAAGCCCTCCCAATAAGAATGCAGACAGAAATCTTGTTAGGTTTCAGCACTGCATTCCCAGTGGTGATGGGACAATGCTTGGCATGGATAAAATGGCCAACACATACTTGTTAAGTGAAGGGATGAATGAATGAAGGAAGGAATGTCAATTCCCAGAGTAAACCCTCCAATGGTTTCCTGTTGCGTATGGTACAAAATCCTAACTCTCCGTCCTAGCATATGAATCCCTGAAAGATCTGGGTCCTGTCCACCTCTGCAACTCTGTTCTATGTCATACTTATCCTTCACTCTTATAAAAATTAATAAAGGGAAACCTCATTAATGTAGAGCTGGGAAGCTAGAAGGGGCCACTATACCACTCAAAGGCAATTACAGACCTGTCAATTATAGACCTCAACAGAAGAATCTTCAACAGGAAGGGATGATCACTTACATGCCCCAACAAAAAAAAAGAGGTACATGAATCTTCTAGGAGAAGCTGATTATCTCTGCAACTCAGTCAAGAAGGAACCATCATTGAACCTGAACTCTTGCTTTTCTCCAATGGACTCTCATTCAAAACAACCACTCCCAATTTCATCTGTCTTATCAATAAAACAGTGTTCCTCTCCTCTGTTGGACTTGCTTATGGTTTTACCATAGATAGCATGTCCTGAATTGTAATGATCTGCTATTCCTGAATAAACCAATGTTTGCTGGCAAAATAACTATTTTTAAAGTCAACATTTCTTTATACCATCTTTCAATTCCTAAATAACACAGACTTGGGGCCTGTGTGCTTGCTTTCCTCTGTACCCGGAGTCTCCTTTTTACCTCTTCCTTTGAATTGTGGGCTCCTTCTCCTCATTCAGATCTCAGATCACATGTCACGTCCTCAGAGAGGCCATCCTTGACCGCTTCACAACCAACATTCTATCAATCCTTATAGGAGTCAGACTGTGAAATTTCAGAGACTATGAAACTGATTTACTTCTTACTGCTTATTTCTTACTAAGGGGAGATGGAGTGGTTTAATAATGACCTCTCAATTACTGTCCTTTCTGAGGCTAACACCTCAAAGAACATCCATGACCGCCATAATGTAGTGCTAGGCATTGTGTCAGAAACAATATGGTGCCTGTGGGTCAATGGTCTGGCATGTGTCAGGACACTGAGCATGTTTTCTTAAAGTGCTTCACTTGTATTTCATGACTGATTTGGGCTGAGAAGAAACTTTCAATATGTAAGCTGTAAGAATTTTCACCTCTGAACCTCAGAGTGTATTATTTAACATGATGAAAATAGTTCAACACTTTGGAGAAAATTACAAAATGGAATAATTTATTGGAATTGAACGAAATACTTTAGACTCTTTGTTTAAGCTTCAGGGTCTGTGGCTAAAATTGTTATAAATGAGAACTTCTTCTGATTCATAATTCACATAATTAGAATTACTAGAATTAGATAGATAATTAGAATTATTATTATTATTATCAGAGTGTCACATGGCCAGAGTGCCTGGGGATCACAAGATGGGGAGGGAGCTGGGTAACCTCTTAGGATAGAAAGAACAAGGAGAAAGGCCTTAGTGACAAGGTAATTTCTCCTAACTTTCCTGTTAATTATATTCTTATATGTTGTCATTTGACTCAGGTATTATGATGTGAAGCATGTGTGCAGAGAGGAGCTGAACATGGGAGAGAACTATGTACTGGATCTGGGGACTTTTTCTTTCTTGAACAAACTTTGCTTAGAATGTTTATTTGGAGCAACTGCAGAAAAAAGCCATTGCCCTAACCCAATGCTGTCAAGTGTACAACCCAAGGTCATAAAACTCCAAGATCATGTCAGCCAGATCTGTCTTTGTCTTATCTTGAAGCTGCTCCAAAACCTCAATGGGCTATGGCTACTGAGAAAAAAAAAAAAGGAAATTTCTTAATAATCCCTAAACTCTGAATCACAGCAAGTCTTTTTCATCAGGTCTGCAAACTTAATGTTTACATGAGGCATGTGCCATGTAAACTGACCTGTATGTGCTAGGACATTTTCCCTCTTCCTGAAGTTCTAAAAACAACCACCAGACAACCCCATAGCTTGAGAAAACACAGCTGATAATACAGCTTACCTCTTCAGAGTATCAATATCTTTATATCATTGAATAACAGAACGTATGATGTATTATCACAAAGACCATAAGGAGGCTTCAGGACTCAGATATGTTGCTACTTCATGTCATAATCTGAGATAAGTCACATCTAATCCATTTGGGGCCTCAGTTTCCTTATTTGTTGTCACTACTGACAACACTGCTTGTTGTCACTACTGACAACAATTTACATTGCATGGAAATTCATTGTGGACTCATCCCTCCATCTCCTTGAACCTCCTTGGACTGGAAGGCCCTCCTGCCCCTCCTCTTCACCTGTATATTTCCTCCTGCTTCATTCACCTGGGAGCTGCTGGACTCCCAATGCTCCTCAGCACTCTATGTTTCCCTTTCTCGGAATACAAATCACACTGGGGTGTGATGGTCATCTGTTCCACTGGAAGGCAGAAACTGTTTTTGTTTGTTTGTTTTTTCAGTCCTGGCCTCACCAGTACCTAGGAGAGTGTCTGACCAAAAGAATGTATGTAGAACATGTTTGTTGAGAGAATGAATGAATTTGAAAATCAGGGTCATGGTACAGTGGATCTTTAAGACCCTTGGAGCTTTTATAGTTGAATGAGTCTGAGGTCAGGCTGGGGAAAAGGGGATTGATGCTAAAATCTTTAGCGAAACAAGACTGGAGGCACTTCCTCTAAGTCGTCTCTGACACCTGGACCTACTGCATTATGAGGATTTAGAGCCCTCACTCCTAATAGGCTTTGGCTCTGTTTTAAGACTTCAGTAAAAGCTCTTGCACCTGACTACTGAAAATTATTTTTTGTAAATCAGAAAGGTTTGCAAATCACTTTTGAGTAGGGTAAGAATGCCAGCCACTAGAGGCAGGGGAAGATCCAAGGACCTCTCATCCTCTCCATTCTGACACCTCGTGAACACTGAAAGGCTTCCCTTTTACCACCACGGATGGGGTGGTACACGGTGGGCTGGGGACACTCCTGCTACCACTCTGGCCCATCACCTGGCTACAGGAGACCCCTTTAAGTTTGAGAGGATATACTGAGTATGGTTTAACACCCTGCCTTGGGTCACAGTAGGACAATTTTCAAGTTGACAAAGATCAGAGCTTAGTGAATTCTGAAATTTTCTATTCTAATCAAATAAATCCTTTAAGTTTAAAAAAATAAAACTATATGGAGAACTTAAACAAAGTTAAAAGACAAAAATGACCCCGCTGAGGTTGAAGGAAAATATTCTTTTTTTTTGGTTTCCTCTCACTGCCCATGTCCACCTAAAGTCCCTGAAGTGTATTCCCACCCCCATTCACTGTACAAACTTGGAGCTGGGACAAGGAATGTGCCATGCCCTGTCCCTGGTGACCCAGCTGGTCTGGGGAGGACAGGCATGGTGCTCTCTGTGTGATGCCTCCGGGGTCCCGGAAATCCAGTGGGAAGCTAACTAGAAGCAGAGTAGCACCTGCCTCTCTGCTCTGAATGATGGAGCCCCATGAGGCTTTTCCTGTTCCAGTGTGTCATCCTTATCTCTCCCCTCAAATGAAGAAAGAAACACTTTATGAGACAAATCTGATAGGACTTCCAGCGAAATCCCAGTTCTCAACCTTTGTACCATGGGCACAGGACTGAAAAAAAAAGTATGTTAATTCAATCCAGTTAAACTGAGCCTTAAAGGGACCCTAGAGTAAAATATTTTGAATACAGATTCACATTCCTTTAATATTCATATCTCCATATCCTGCATTTTCCCAAAGCAGGGAACACTAGTTCCCTTACCTGTCCCAGAAGATGGGGGCGTGACGGATCCCGGGCTGTCATCTTCAGGCTCTGAGACGGTGACTGTGGGGACTGTGTCAGGACTTGGTTTCAGACAGACATCTTGCTTCTCAGGGGTCTTCTCTTGGGCCGCGGTTTCAACAGAAGGCTCGATTTCAGTCAGTGTGATTTTGACAGGGGCAGTGATCAGAGGAGCACTGTGCTGTTCTTCAGAGAGATCATCTATATATGGTGCAAATGTTGACTCTTCAAATAAATGGTCCTTGAGAATTTTTCCCTCCACAGGAACTGGTTTCTCAGGTTCACGGGCCTCTTCAGATTTTGTTGAGATACCAAAGTCCTTATTCTTAAAGTCCGAGCCTTTCTCTTCCAACGCGGGATGACATTGCTCCCGATGTTTCACCTCCTCTGGCCTGGTTATGTCAATGTATTTATAGGCTTCTGCTTTCATCTGGTCCAGGGGGTCTGCTAAGATCTTGTTCACTTCGGTGCACTCTGCAGGAGTCATCTCAATTCCAGAATCAGAACTAAATAAGCCACGAGGCTCTGTCCCAGGCACGTCTGGTAAGGAGGGCCCGGGGGTACTCAACTCCTCAGAGCTCTCAGAAGTGTTGACTTGGTCATTTTCCTTCTGAAGAATTCCTGTGAAATATGTAGAATCCTCCTGAGGTGGGTAACAGATGTTGGAAATCAGAGATGTGTAACATGATCCTTCCCCATCTTTTGATGCTGCTGTAAAGGTGTGCTCCATGGCACTGGAGACATCTGCCGCACCTAGGAATCAAGACAGCAGCAGACAGTGAGTGGGCGTCTGTCTTCGGTTCGCTCTCCTGTCTAACCACCCCCTCCCCCCACCCCACCCCGTGTCCTGTGGAGACATTGTGTCCTTCCCCCCGAAGCCCTTGGAGTTCCCTTGGCGCACACTCAAGTTCATTTTCCTTGTCTCCCTCCCAGCCCATGGAACTGGTGTTTTCCTGGGGGCAGAGCACACAGGTCCACATGAGCTGCCACACCCAGAATAGTTGGGGACATGTCTCAGCGGAGGGGAAAGCTGATGTTTCAAAATCTACTATCTCAGTATACAGTGACATGGTCCTTCTTGGTATTACTCAGTAGAAGCCTTCTTTGTATCTCAAGTATTAATGACTCTTTAAATACAGCTGGAAATGTAGGCTAATTCAGGTTTGTAGATGCAACAATGGGATGGCTGAGTAGGGAGAGGGGTTCGTCTTGGAGACTCAGAGAGCAGGGAAAGGCCTCAAGAGACCCTCTGGCCTGGCCCTTTCAGTCAGGGATACCTGGTTCACCCAGACAGGTGCTGTCTCTTCTCTCTCTCTCTCTTTTTTTTTTTTCATAAAGATAGGGTTTTTTTGTTTTTAAAGATTTTATTTATTTATCAGAGAGAGAGAGTGAGCACAGGCAGACAGAGGCAGAGGGAGAAGCAGGCTCCCCGCCGAGCAAGGAGCCCGATGCGGGACTCAATCCCAGGATGCTGGGATCATGACCCGAGCCGAAGGCAGCTGCTCAACCAACTGAGCCACCCAGGCGTCCCATGTCTCTTCTCTTTTTAAAGGTTCTCAGAAAAAGGGACTCCTAGTTTTCCCATGGCCTCATCCCTAAGTGGTATCACCTTAATAAGCACTTCCTTATTTCTTCAGTTTTCTCCTCATTTTGTTTCCCTCCTCATTCACCCACCTACTACCCATTTTCTACCATCCAGTAATATCCAAAATGACCCACTGGGAATTTCTTGTTCCACTGGTAGTGCTAAGGGCAAAACAAGTTTCTGAAGTTTGAGTCTATGCAATGTTTTCACCTGGCCTTTATTCTACTCATGAAACAGCCAAAAAATTCACTAATAACAAGCAGAAGAGGGAAGCCCTCTATAATTTTTTTTTTAACAAAATGCTGCCAAAGAAGAAGAAATCTAACTTTTATTGAGGCCTAATCTTGTGTTAAGCAGTGGAATTTTACCTAATTCTCACAACTCTTTTATAAAGTAAGCCCCGCACTCTCAAAACATTGCACACACACACAAACACACACAAAGCCCTTAGGACACACGCAAAGAGTATTCCAAGGCATCAATCCAGAAATGTAAAAAAAAGTAGTAGCAGTAATATAATAATATTAATAGCTAATATCGCATGTTTGCCATGCATTAGAGAGCATTCCAAGCTTTTAATTAATATTTATCCATTTTATCATCAAAGCAATCCGAGAAGATGGGTATTATTATTAGCCACATTTTACAGACAAGGAAATCCCAGCCAGGATTCAAACCCAAGAAGTCTCAAAGTCAGGAAACATTCTCTAACACCCTCTGCACCTCCTTAAATCAGTTTGGGAAGGTTTTTTTTAAGTAATTTAAAATCAGTTTTATTACAAATAAACTCAAATTTTGTGTTCTCTCTTCTTGGTGGCTCAAGTCACTGGTCTTCTATGGGGAATGGAAAAGCATATCACGTCTAGTCCCTCCCACCCTGGCATCTGCTGTTTTCCTTCCCTGGAGTTCACTTCTCCCAGACACCCACCTACCTCCCCCCTTCACCACCAAGTCTGCTCAACTGTCACCTTCTTAAGGAAGGTGACCCCAACCATTCTCTCTCCAATTGCAACCAGCCCTCCCCTTCCTACTCCCTGGCAATCCTGTGTGCTCCTATTCTTCTCTCTACCTTTTCTTTTTCCCACAACACTTGTCTCCTTCTAAAATACCACTTAATTAACCTATTTATTATCTATTTCTTGATTGTTGAGGTTTGTTCTATGAGGGCAGGAATATAAACATTTTGTTCACTGAGGCAGTCCAAAACCTAGAACGGGGCCTGGCACACAGTAAGTGTTCAAATACTTGCCAAATAAAAGGTATTTTGAAGTTTAGAACAAAACACAGATAACAGGATTGTGACAAGATATGTTGGAATTACTTTAAAGCTTCTTTCCCACAGGGGCTCTGTCCACATGTAGATCTCACTGGAGGCAGGGGAATCAATCCTGAGGTATTTCTCTACACACATCTGGACGTGGGGATTCTCTAGCACAATTCTCTGGACACACTTCCATGTGTTAGTAAGCAAGTATTCACCAGAAAGTAAGGAGGGTCTTGCCCAAGGATATAAAGAGCCTGCAGGGGAAGGGGATGGGGAAGAGGCTCTCTCTGGGAGAATACAGAGTAGGTGGTTTCCAGGCCTGTGGCACAGTTATTATCACTCAGCCCCCACTTGGTGCTTCCACTGCAGGGACCACCTCAGGGCTCTGGGCCCATACGGCCTCTTCCTGGCTCATCATCCAGTCTCCTGCCTTCAGTTCTCAGACTGCATACACTGTCCACTACTCAGCCACTGGCCCCAGGGCTCTGCCCTGCCTCCCCAGAAAATCCTTCAGTTCTGCAGCCAGGCATCTGAGATAATGAGAGGGCCACATGGCCTCACTCACAGCCCTGTCTCTGCTACTCCTCTCACTGACCTTCCACTCCGGGCACACCAAGCCCTTCCCAATCTCACACGCACTCCGCAGGCTTTTCTAGACCTGCCTTCCCCTCGCCAATTTAAACTCTAAGCTCTGGGTAGGTTTAAAAAATCCATCACATCACCATCGCTTTATCCTTCCAATCTTCACAACCAAATCTCTGCCTTTTAACTTCAAACCTTTACAGATAAGTAGCTTTTTTTTTTTTTAATAAAGATTTTATTTATTTATTTAACATACAGAGAGAGATCACAAGTAGGTAGAGAGGCAGGCAGGCTCCCTGCTGAGCAGAAAGCCCAACTCGGGGCTCGATCCCAGGACCCTGGGATCATGACCTGAGCCGAAGGCAGAGGCTTTAATCCACTGAGCCACCCAGGCGCCCCAACAGATAAGTAGCTTTAAATGCTTCCTCCTCCATGATGAATTTGCTGACCATACCTGTCTGGACCTGACTCCTTCCTTTTTGTCCTCCCTGCTCTTTCCTGTCGCAGCTAATTTATTCTGTTCAGGTGATGTGGCCATGTTATCTCCTACTAACCTATCACATTTTGGAGTTTGGGCTCATGTCTAACACACTATTGCTCACAGTAGGCACCTGATACAAAATGAATAGACGAATGAATGGACCCATCCATCAAGGAGCAGACTTACTCTATGCAGCTACTGAAAACAAATGAGCACTAACTGATGCGAGTTACAAAGCGGGTGTTTCTAATCTATGATTATGAAAGGACATAATCTATGATTATGAAAGGACAGTCTAGATTTAGAGTTATTCAACAAGGGGGTGGGACCGCATCTCAGGAAGGAGAGTGTTTTGATCCCTTGGGCGCTCAGAGAGGGGCCCAGCATCTGTCTAGGCAGGAATAAGCATTTGCTGGGAGATTGGCTGAGATAACTGCAGAAGTCCCTTTCAAATTGCTGGGATTTTGACATTGATTGGCTGCTCCCACAGTCAGACAAAACCCCCTTTACTTCTCCCTTACCAGTAAAAGAGAATCAATATAATTTTCCCTGAGGTGATGCCGCAAAGAATAGAGGCTTCTATTGTGTAGAGATAACTAAAGGAATAAAATCGAGAGCCCATTTACATTATTTGTGAGTCAACAGTTAGGAAGAACTCTCACTTCTGAAATTTTTATCCTATCAGTGCTGATCTTGTTCAAAGAGCCCAGCACAAAATTGGAAGGGCCATTTTGCCATACTCTGCAAATATCACCAATTTACAGGAAGAAGAACAAAGTCATGGGATGCCTGGGTGGCTCAGATGGTTATGTGTCTGACTTCTGATTTTGGCTCAGGTCATGTCTCAGGGTCATGAGATCAAGCCCCATGACCAGATCCGTGCACCCAGTGTGGAGTCTGTTTCAGTTTCTCTCACCCCTCATGCCTGCTCTCTAAATAAATAAATAAAATCTGAAAATGAAGAAGGAGAAAAAGAAAGAGAAGAAGAAGGAAAAGAAGAAGAAAGTCATTGCATAAACCACACATTTTGGATGGGACCATGTCAGGGCTCTTGTAAAAGCAACAAATAATGTCCCATTTTCTTAAACTGAGCTAAATACCCTCAAAGTTTCTCTAGGTTATAACTGACTGAAATGTGTATACATTATTTAGTGCCTATCAGATAGAATTCATAAAAACAGAAAGTCCTACTATACAGTAAATTATGTGAGAGCAGAGTCCTGTGGGACTGTTAGAACAGAGAAGCTGAGCTGAGCCTCAGGGCTCAGGAAAGCCAATTAATTCTTGTCAGGGCTTCCTGCAGAGTTGGCAGATGTAAGAACTGAGGCAGGGAGCAAAAGCCATTTGCCCCAGGTTGGAACCAATATTGTTATATTGTTAAATACAAATCCACCAAATAAAAGTGCTTTCCTTGCCTGGGCTAGAAATGACTACTTTCTTTATATAACCAAAGATTCCTTTGAAACGTCTGACTTCCTCATTCTCTCTAGCTGTTTCCTTGGTCATCTAGAAGTCTGATTTGATTTACAACGAGAGTCAGTGTGTGGACCCATGGATGCTGCCTAGGGAGGCAGAGGGACTGCAGGGGACAGCAAATTCAGTTACCTGGATGCATTTAAAATGGGATTGAACTTTAAATTTTCAACTTGCAAGTAACTTTTCAGGAATGTACTTACAATAAAAAACTGAAGGATTCCTGCACCTGTAATTCTAGCCGAAAGCTAAGTGGTAGAATGGAAACAAGCTAAAACTGCTGTTCTTTGGAGCACATGTGTGGATAAAATCAGGCTCTTGCATCCACCCATGTTCAAGGTCAGAAGTACTAATCATGAGCTAGGCAAATACAATAATTCCACAAAGGGTGGGTGTTTTATTTTATATCTTTAATTCTCTGGCCATATTGAGGAATGAGATGGTAAAGATGACTTGCAGAAGATGCTCTTACATTTCCCAAGGAAAGTTTCAAGCCTCAAATCCTTTAGTTCTTAAATTCTGACCCACCCTCACAGAATTGAGCTCCTTGGATTGGTGACCTAGAGCCTGGTTTTATATTCTGCTCTACCATTGTCAGTTGGGAGACTGTGGAAGCCTGTCTGTGCATAAGTTTACTCATTCTGAAAATGGGGGCAGGAGTGGTTCTTCTATTGGTCGGCTACAAGGATTAAATGATGTAATGCTTATTCAGCTCTTCACCTGGCACATAGTATGCCCTCAATAAGGAGAGCTATAGATTTTATTATTACTTCCATTTTTCAAAGAGGATACCAACCATTTGTAACACATTCTTACCTATCTATTAGTTTAGGACTTTATCCATAAGGAGGTGTGATTGGGGCATTTTGGGCCACAAGTTACACCTAGCCAGACCACACACCAGTTACTCTCTTGGGTCTGCCTTGGATGCTAGAATCCCCAGAGAGCAAGGCCATGGCTGTCTGTGCAGCCTCATGAGCAGGTGGTTGTTCCTGGAGTATTATCTAGTGATGCAACAAACATAGATTCCCAGATGGACATGGTGATGACTGACCTGAACCTGAAAAGTTGAAATTTACCAAGACAACAGATAGAAAAGGAACAGACACATTCAGCATCCATGGATGAGCTTTTCCTTGCAGATAGAGCCCATTCTGACTCCTAAGGGAGATGAGAAGGGGTCTAGGGTATAAGATGATACTTTATATCTCAATAAAGCCCTTCATACTGCTTTGAAATGGAAACAGAAAATGCCAGAAAGAAAGACTAATTATACCAAAAGGTTACTCTGCACAGAGGTACATATGCTCCATTAGAGAAATCTGGCTTACCCTTCCCCCAGGATTAAAAACAAAACAAAACAGAAAACATCAATTATTGTTTGAATAGAGTCAATAATTACAGATATAGGGAACATTAGTCCAATTAAATTGAGAAATATATTTTTAAAAGGGGGGGTGACAAAAAAAAAAAAAGCTGGAACATCAGTGGCGGTGGGGAGAGAAATACGCATTAAAATTCAAGAATTAGAGGCCAGAAGCAGTGACCCAGAATGAATCTGCATTCATTTTCCCCACAATCGTTTACCCGTAGGCTGCCCATGTGATGGATGGCTGTAGCCTACACAGAGTTTAGGCTGTGAGGCTTTTTCCCTGAAACTCCTACTCATCTTTCTGAGTGCTGAGATATCAGCAGGTGCACAGTATGGCGGCTGTGACACACTTGACAACAGAGCCATTTATGAGGGATGAATATACCAGGGCCTCTCTGTCACCCAGAAAACATTCTCCTTCTGAAATTAAGTGGTCTGTGATTTAACATGAAAAATTGGTGTTGAAAAATCCAGGTATACCCATTCTTTAAAATGTTATCTATGTGATTAGTTAATAACATTGAAAGGCAGAAAAAAAAGAAAGAGAAAGAAAGAAAAATGAGCCTGCGTTCTCTAGCAAAAGACTAGAAGCCAAAGCTGATGGCAAGTTTGGGGGATTAAGAAGATAAGTAACTACTCTTTCTTTCCCCAATTTCCTGCCTTATTTAAAGCTTGCCTGTCAGGATAATAGATTTAGCTGTTGAGATTGCAAAATTAATGTTTAATAAAAAATGATTCAGCAAGCTTTTGGGTCTTTTGTGGGTGAAAAGCCAGGACTTGCACTGCCTTTACTTTAGCAGAAAATTCTGTTAGAGGAAAGAATTCTTACTTTAACAGAAAATTCTATTAGAGGAAAAAACCTGGCCTGGCAGACAAACCACTGTCTAAGTTTCTCTGACAGTTCTCAGCATTGCCTTGGAAAGCACAAAGCTGCAGAGCACTGAGATGGAATGCGAGTGGGAATTCTGATGAGCTTGGAAGTATGGGATATAGTTTGCCTGCTGTCCAAAGGTGAAAATGTGATTCTATGACCTTCTTTGGGGGATAATCATTTATGGGAGGAAAGGGGAGGTAAATATTTGGAATTTACTTAGATCTTAAGAAAAAGTCCTTCGAATCCTATATAGACTTCCCATTGCCTTTTTAAACAGCTTTACTGATTATGTGAATTATATTCACAAACAATAAAATTCCCTCGTAAAGTGTAGAGTCCAGTAGTTTTTGTATATTCAGAGTTATACAACCATCATCGCTATCTAATGTACCCCCCTAATTCAGATACATTCTACTCTGAGGCTTTCAATACAGAGAAACCTCTCAGTTACCCCAGTTACCCCGGCCATCCAAAGAATTACCTTTGGGACATAAACAAGAGCCATCCCATCCTATTTATCATTTGTTGATAGAACACGGCTCTCTGATTTCCAAAGAGGAAAATAACTGGTTTTGGTCACATGACTTCAATGCTACATATACATGAATAGTAGGGAAAAAAAGATATACTATAAATTTGTTTGTATGTTATTGGTCCGTTTGCTCCCTCCCCACATAGAATTATCTAGTTAATCCCCATAGCTCCCTTTACATGATCTTTCTCCCTTACTTCCCATTCCATGGCTACCTTCTCAGCTGGACTCTAACCACCTTCCCCTTGAATGACTGATAGGTTCCAAGCATCTGGCTTCCAGCTTCACTGCTTCTGTGTACCACTCTGCACACGGCTACCTTATTCCTCTCCCTAAAACACTACTTTCACATGTCACTTCTCTACTCGAAAGTCTCTGATGGCTGTCTCTACCCATGCTTTTGCTTAGAACTCAGGATCCTCTTCAATGAGGTCCCAGTCTGCCTTTATGGTTTTATATCTGAGCCTGTTCAGGAAACACATTTAATCAAGCCCACAAACATGAGGTTTTCAACTTCTATAACCCTTACACAAGCCCTTCCCTTCAACTTAAGGGGTTGTTTACTCCTCTCCAAATCCAAATAAAGTGACAGAAGATGTCTCATCTACTCTAGGAAGTCTCCCCTTACCTCTCCACTTCTCAGTGCTTTCTCCCTCATCCCCGCTCCAAGGGCCATGACCATTTCTTTAGGGCTCATTGGCTTTTCTGCCTTGTTGTCAGCTCTTTTTCTGTATACTTGTGGAAACCTGTGTCTTACACTTCTTCATATCCCTGAGTTGCTAGCACTGTGCTTTACACATAGTACATACTCAGTACTTACTGACTGGATGACTACCTCCATATTACCATCTGACTGAGTCACATACAAGAGCATTTAGAATGAGCTTTTAATGTATTTAATCCAATTTAAAAAATTTACTGAACACTTAACCATTGCAAAGCACTGGAATGAAGAACATTCCTATGCTCAGGTAGGCTTAGTAACCTGCTGTATCACAAACATTCACCATGAAGCCATTGTTTGTAAATAGGAATTCAGGTCCCCCTGGCTGCTTATGGCAATGAGACTTGAGGGGATCATAACTAGAGCAGGGAGGTCTCATATGGAGCCCGGTCATTTAATATATTCTGATTCATCTTTCTGGTCAGTCACGGTGTTATCAGAAAAAAAATAAAGAAGGAACAAAATAGTTTTTTGAGGGGCGACTGGGTGGCTCAGTCAGTTAAGTGACTCTTGATTTCAGCTCAGATCATGATCTCAGGGTCATGAGATCAAGCAACTCCCCACCCCCAATCTTTGGGTTCCATGCTTAGCAGGGAGTCTGCTTAAGATTCTCTCTCTCCCTCTCCCTCTGACCCCCCCAACCTTGCGAGTACTCTCTCTCTAAAAAATAAAAAGCGGCGGGGGGACGAGGGTCGGCGGTGGTGGTAGTTCCTTTGAGGTCATCTAATCCCAGAATCTCATTCACGAGATTAAGATCGACTATTTCCCAACTTTAGTTTGAATATTTGCATTGATGGTATCTCACTGCTTGCTTTGCAAACCTAGTTATTAGTAAGTGTTATAGTCAAGATCCTATGCCCTGGGGTGAAATTCAGGACTTTGAATACTAACTCCAACATTTGCTGGCTGTGTGAACGGGGGCAGGTTTCCTAATGCCTTTTGAATGCGGGCAGATTTCCTAATGCCTTTGTGCTTCAGTTTCATCTATTAACAATAATTACCACCTCCTAGGATTTTTACAAAGACTAAATGAGATATTGGAATCAAAGCACTAAGCATCATGCTGATATGTAAGAAGGACTCATTATTGTTTTTAAAATTTAACTTAAATATACCTCCTTATTGCTTTCAGCCTTTAGTCCCAGGTTTGTCTTCATATTCTATTAGTGGAAACAGATACCTCAAATAATTAGTAAACAATATGGCATATAAAGAGCTAATCCCCCTAAAATATAGTGAGTTCCTAGAAACCAAGAAGAAAAAGCCACCAATCCATTTACTTAATAATAGACAAAGGACAAGAATAAATACTTTGCATGGAAAAGTCAATATAAATAGCCTCAGAATATAAAAATACAAGTTAAAACAACCCTTAAAATAACATTTCTCTGTTTTCAGACTGGGTAAAACTCAAAAAATGTTTGGCTATACACTCTTTGGTGAGACGGGGGGAAAAAGGCATTCTCGTACCAAAACACAGGCTTGTAGGATGGTATATTATGTACCCCTAGGGAGGGTAATTTGGCAGTGTCTCTCCACATTATAAACTCATTTTCTTTTTGAACAAGCACTCTTACAGAAATTATTCTATAGACATACTTGCACATGTTTTAAAAGTGAATGTGAACAAAGCCATTCATCACAGCATAGTTTGAAATAACAAAAACTGGAGTCAACTCAAATATCCAGGATCAGGGCCTGGTCAAACAAATTATGTACTTCTTCACACAGAATACTGTGTGGCGGTACAAAGGCATGAAGATAACATACATGTACTGATATAGAAAGATGTCCAGGTAAATATTGTTAAGTGAAAAGATGCACAAAATAGGTTATAGATATAAACACAGATATACAGAATGCCAACTTTCTTGTAAGCAAAGGGGAAAATAAGAATATATGTTTGTCATTTGTTTGTATCTGCATAAAGAAACTGGAAAAAAACTTGAGAAATTATTTATTAACCATGGGGTTGCAACAGGATAGAGAGTAATACAAATAGAAGGGAGACTTTTCATTGTGTCCTTCTCTTTAAAAACAATTTTCCTTTTCCCAAAAGAATGTATACTATTTAAGATATTAATTTCATTTTTTAAAATTTTTGTTTATATTTTTATTGTGGATATATATTATATATCTAATATATATATTATTGTGGATATACATACGTGTCCACAATAATATATATGACAAAATTTACCATCTTATGCATTTTTTTTTAATTTTTTATTTTTTATAAACATATATTTTTATCCCCAGGGGTACAGGTCTGTGAATCACCAGGTTTACACACTTCACAGCACTCACCAAAGCACATACCCTCCCCAATGTCCATAATCCCACCCCTTTCTCCCAACCCCCCTCCCCCCAGCAACCCTCAGTTTGCTGAGGGGTTTTTTTTTGAAAAAAAGAAAAAGAAAACAATGCAGGATAAGACACTAATGTAATTATGTGGCTGATGGGAAGCCCCAACCCAGCTTCCTTGTTGCACATGACAGACAAAGATGTGAAGACAGGGAGGTCCTCTCTTCTGTTCTGATGGCTCAGGCTAAAACCTCATTTTCTTCTTTACATGTTGTGTTCTCTTCCCACTGAGTTCTGAGGAGACACAGACTACAACTTGTGCTCACTGCTTCCCTGGTGCTAGGCACACTTGCCAGCAGATAGATTTTATTTTGTAAATACTTATGGAATGAACAAATGTGTTTCTAAGCTCATCATACTGGTTTCCACTGGGGGATGGATACACTGTAGTTTGTCCTCTTCCCTCTAAAATCTGAGCTGGACCTGACTACAAGTTGATGAGAAGAGTGAGACAGTGAGAGAATTTCCCCTACCAATTTTGATCCCTTTGACTTAAATTTCTTATTTTTGTTCACTTTTTAATTTCACTTAATTTAATTTCAATTCCAGTATAGTTAACATACAGTGTTATATTAGTTGCCGGCTTATAACATAGTGATTCAACACTTCTATACATCAGCCGGTGCTCATCAGGACAAGTGTGCTCCGTAATCCCCATCCCTGTACCCACCGCCCCTCTGGTCACCATCAGTTTGCTCTCGAGAGTTAAGACTTTGTTTCTTGGTTCACAAATTTTTACACCTGCCACCCTGCACTCTTAGGTCACGTTGCTTTTGCAGCTAACCAAAACATGTGGACAATATAAGGGTTATTTTTCCCCTCTAAATGACTGCATCATTTCAAAGTGTAGTTTTAACCATAGTACTGGGTGTACTTCATAACCTTGAAAGACATAGAAGACAGAGGCAATGAATATTCATGATAATGAATGGCCTATGATAATGATGCCTATGACCTGCATCTATCACTTCGAACACACTGAAGAAGACCCTGGGAAGGGGATTTACCTCAGTCTGGAATAATCTCCCAAATCAAGCTAATGCTGATGTTGGACTTAGGATCTTCTCATTAGAATGTGTCTTATAAAGGGAAATGTATGGCCACAAAGCCTGGGCCCATCCTTGTAGGGCTATCCGCAGTCCACACTGTCTTGACAAAAAAAAAAAAGATATTCTTCTTCAGGTGGACACAGATCTACACCACAGGCTTGCAACCTCTGCAAAAGGTCTTGGGTTTTGTGCCAATGTTGGGCATTGAACATAGGTCACAAAGATCCCTGGGATCTAAAACAATGTCATGGAAAGCTGTGAGGGGTACATAAGGAAGGAGAAACGAGGATGTCAACTGAGGGAAACCAGTGTTAGAAAGATGACATGGTGTGTCACGTGTCTTGGCGTGGTATGAAGTATGCTACAGCATGCCGTGGCATGGTGTGGTGTGTGATGTGGGGCCACGTGCCGTGCCATGGTGGCATGATACAACATGGCATATGCTGTGCTGGGCTTCTGGGTATGGCATTTGGGGACAGAAAAATCACAGGCATCAAGAGGACTTGGAGTTCCATCTCTATCAACTTACTGACCTTTACCGGCATTAAACTCTCAGGAAAAGAGGAAGTTAACCACAATAATTAACATTTAAGTTACATGCTTACTATGCTCCAAACAAGTTAATTGAGCAGATTGTCTCATTTTAAGCTTTAACAGTTTATGAGACTTTTTCTTTTTTTTAAACCACACTCAGGCTATTGATAGAGATACTGAAGCTTTGAGAGGTCAAGGAATTTGCTCTGAGGAACACAGCCAGAAACGACAGGACCAGAACCTGGATTTAGGGCTAATCGGACTGCAAAGCAGATGCCATTAGCACTATTCTCAGAATTGCCTGGAGGATTAAAGGAGACTAAACAGTTTGTGGCTGCCTTCTTAAGCAAAGCTAGATGGATCTAATTTGGAGTCACGTCACAGCTAATAATGCAGCCAAGTAGAAAGAAATGGTCTCTGCACAGTCTTAGCACAAGGCAGACTCAATGGCCGATCAATGTTCATTCCTTACATAAATCGTTAAGTGACTGTGGCAAGAAAGTGTGTATTCTAGTACTTAGGATTTAACTGAGAGAATATCAAAGTGGATATTAAAAATTCTTAGGCTGACTGACTTTTTGAGGTATGTGGGTAGAAGAGAAGGCTTTTATTTTGAAATGTGATTATCATTAGCTACCATTTTGCCTTTATACAGCATTTCTTCTTCCTCAGGTATTCAAAATCTAACTCCTATGTTTTGCGACTCATGCAGTATTTGAAATTTAATTTGGGGTTTTGAGCATTCCTAATTTCAAACATTATCTCATATTGGAACATATCTTATAAAACAGAAATATGTGAATGATATGTTGGGACAAATTAGCTTAAAATTGGAATTTGGGGGGTGCCTGGGTGGCTCAGTGGGTTAAAGCCTCTGCCTTCAGCTCAGGTCATGATCCCAGGGTCCTGGGATCAAGCCCTGCATCGGGCTCTCTGCTCAGCGGAGAGCCTGCTTCCTCCTCTCTCTCTGCCTGACTCTCTACCTACTTGCGATTTCTGTCTGTCAAATAAATAAAATCTTTAAAAAAAAAAAATTAAATAAATAAAAAAATATAAAATTGGAATTTGGGACACATCAGTTGGTAGATCCTTTGACTTTCACACACACACACATACATGGAGTCAAGATCAAAATATATGTAGAGAATTTATTCTACTAGGTGTATAGAAAATAGCCCCAGACGTAGCCATACTAACCAACGAAAGTGACAAAAAGATTAATGTCCTTTATCAACAGAATATCCATTTTGCTCCTCTGAGCTCTCTGATCTGTGGACTGAGGTAAACTGTGTCCTTCAAACAAGACCATAATGCAGCCATTGATGTGCCTCAGTTTGGGAGCATTGATCCAAGTGGCTCTCAGTGCTAAGTCAGGAAACTACAGCAAGATTTCTTTTCTTCCCACTTTCTTTCCCCAGGAAGAAAAAGGACAGTAAACAACAAGCAATAAATTCAAACATACATAATTTCTGAAATTCATATAAAATTTCAATCATCTGTACATTCCAAGGGGGTAACTAAAATATTGGGTTTTTCTAGTGTGATCTACCTAAGTGATAAATATAAATACACTGTGGGGTGTTTCTTTAATTTTTTTTTTTTTAAGTATGCTCCATGCTGGGCTTGAACCCATGACCCTGAGACCAAGACCTGAGCTGAGATTAAGAGTCAGTGCTTAACTGACTGAGCCACCCCAGGTACCATTATGTTGTGTTTTCAGGAATTTGGTTTTGGTTTTTTTTTGTTTTTTTAAATACTTTATTTATTTATTTGACAGACAGAAATCACAAGTGGGCAGAGAAGCAGGCAGAGAGAAGCAGGGAGCTGAGCAGAGAGCCCGATGCAGGGCTCAGTCCCAGGACCCTGGGGTCATGACCTGAGCCAAAGGCAGAGGCTTTAACCCAATGAGCCACCCAGACATCTCGTTTTTAGGAATTTGGAGAAAGGTTGCTATTGAGAGAATAGAGACTTGCTTCAGGGATTTGAAAATAGGTATCATTTTAGAAAGGCAAAGAGAAGCAACTGGAAGTTATTTTAGGGGAAGAAATAATAGCAAAGTTAAGGGCAAAATAATGAGTAGGAAAGAATCTCAATTCCAGGAGAGTCTGGCAACCAGAGCAAACTCCAGGCAGAAGGAGTGGCTGGGATTATGGAGCCAGCATGAGGGCTTTATAAAAGTGGGGGGATCCAGTGATTGTTTTAGAGCAATTAGTCCAAAAATAGTTTCCACAATGATAACATACAGGCTTGGGGGGCATGTCAAATAAATTTGTGATTTTTTTAAGTTATAAAAGTAATAATACATGACCAGTATACATTTTTTTAAAAATATAGATATATACAAGTTAAAAAGTTACAGTTCTTATCCCTTCTTCTGGGTCTCTCTGAGAGAGAGGAAGAGACCTACTTTATATTTGAAAAATCAGTATTCCATAGAATGAATGTTCTAAAATTCATTTAAGCATTCCCCTTCTGTTGGACATTTATGATGTCACCATTCTTTTGCTGTTCTAATTATGGCAATGAACATCTTTTGAATATATGACCTTTTGATTAGGACCACTGAGGCTCAAGAATGTATAGTTTTAACTGTCTTTCTACTTTACTACACACCTATTTGAAAATGGCCTAGTAAAACATTCTTCTATATATCAAAATGGAAGAATTAGAAGAAAACAAAGCAAAGAAAAAGCAGGAGTCAACAGTCCAGAGGCTAAGAAAAAGAGTGGTTCCACCAGATGCTATGAAAAACAGGAACCATACACCAGGACTTGCATAGAAGTACAGCCTGGAATTCCAGACCTCAAACCCAATAGCTCTGAGAGACTAGAGTAGGTGGGTTCAAAAGAAAGATTTTAACACAGAAGTTCCTGATAGAGAAGCATCACAGAGTTGAAGAGATTGAAGCTCTGTCTTGAAGGATGTGGAGAATTCATACAGGCTAAAAAATAGGAAAAGTATTTCTTTTTTTTTTTTTTAAGATTTTATTTATGTATTTGAGAGAGAGAGAAAGCACGAGAAAGGGAGGGTCAGAAGGGGAAGCAGACACCCCGTTGAGCAAAGAGCTTGATGTGGGATGATCCCAGGACTGCAGGATCATGACCTGAGCCAAAGGCAGTCACCCAACCAACTGAGCCACCCAGGCACCCCTGGTAAAGTTTTTCTAAGAATGGAAGTGTTGGCTCTTTGATGTTCAGTCAAACACATTCACAGAGTTATGTGAATTTCTAGATATTCCATCTGAAGTTTGGATACCATCTCACAGTCATCTTTTTTGAATAGTCTGAAACAAATCTGTTGTGTTTGAGGTGAAAAAGATGATTCCTTAAACAAGCTAGTATGTGAACAGTTAAAACTGTCTGAGTAAAACCACAAATAAATAAGAGCTTACAGGAGCTACTGCATTTCTTTGTTCTGTAAGATCCATAAAACGAGAGCAGAAGCCTCCTTCAAATGTGTCCTGGAAGAGGAACCAGCAACCAATTACTCTGTCAATAATTCAATATAAGCATTAAATTTTCATAGTTTTTAAAAACTCTTTAAGACAATCTACAGGACATCATCTCTGGCATCTGGTGTTTGGAACCCTCTAAGCATGACTCCCACGAACTGTACTTTGTTCCAGTTAAGGACTGAATTAACAGATTGGGCCACAAACAAAAGTCAATTCTATTTAAGTGTGTGTTTTTAAAAAATTGGTTAACAATTAGCTGGAACTTAAATCTGTCCCTCAACACAAAGTAGTTTTTCAAAATAAATGCTTCTTGAAGAGAGCAGTTGGAAAGAAAAGAGAGAATCAAGTTTCCTCTTTCTTAAAGTGTGTAGAAACAGGCCAGAGTTGTTGTATTGTCTCTGTTTTGTTATCTTTGTTCCAAACTCATGTATATTATTCAAACCTATTACAGTTGATGCTTGAACAAAGTGGGGATTGGGGCACCAACTCCCTGCACAAAAATCCACATATAACTTTTGAGTCCTCCAAAACTTAATTACTAGTAGCCCACTGTTGACTAGAAGCCTCACCAGTAACATAAACAATTAACACATATTTTGTATGTTCTATGGGCTATATTCTGCAATCTTATGACTAAGTAAGTAAAGAAAAGAAAATAGTAAGTTATTTTAAAAAATTATAACAGAAAATACATCTATAGTACTGTACTATATTTATCCAAAAATTCTCATATCAGTGGAACCTTCCGGTTCAAAGCTAGGTTGTTCAAGGGTCAACTGTATTTTTTATTTACCTGGATGTCTGTAAGGCAGGTGCTCTTATATTTTTGAAAAGAAACCACAGGTTAAAACAGCTATACAATTGCCTGTTAGCTGTTGCTAATTTGTCAGAAGATCTCAGAGAGACCCTTGAAAATGATCCTCATTAAGGGAATTCTGGTTTTCCAAAAATTCTCATATCAGTGGAACCTTCCGGTTCAAAGCTAGATTGTTCAAGGGTCGGCTGTATTTTTCATTTACCTGGATGTCTGTAAGGCAGGTGCTCTTATATTTTGAAAAGAAACCACAGGTTAAAACAGCTATACAATTGCCTGTTAGCTGTTGCTAATTTGTCAGAAGATCTCAGAGAGACCCTTGAAAATGATCCTCATTAAGGGAATTCTGGTTTTTTCCTAAGTTTTTTTGTTGTTGTTGTTGTTTTGTTTTTGTTTTAATTTATTTGAGAGAGGGAGTGGGTGTGCTCAAGCACAACCTGGGGGGCGGGGCAGGGAGAGGAACAAGCAGACTCTGTGTTGAGCTCAGAGCCCAGGGAAGCTGATTCTATGGACCCTGAGATTATGACCTGAACTGAAATCAAGAGTCTGTCCCTTAACTGAGCCCCCCAGGCATCCCTAAAAGAAGGTTTTAATACTTCAGATTTCTTCCGTGAATAGCAAAATTAACAGTTTCAGTATTATTTCTTAAAATATGTTTATATCCTATACATGAATCTTTTCTTCTTGACTGAAAAAAAATGAAGGAAAATTTACCATTTGTTGACTACTTGCTATGTGCCTGCCAGTCACTCCGCTAATGCTTAGTTTCCAACATGTCAACCAATAAGTATTCTAAAGCCAAACATAATAATGATATAACAAACCTAATTTTTCCTTAAAAACCATAAACAAAAACACAACTATGTAGGCATGGCAGGGACTGCTAATTGTCCCCCCCTCATGTCTATTCTGTCCCTCTCTCCTTTAGCAATAGAAAACCTCCACCCCCCATGAATTTACCATATGGTCACCCACTTAAATACTACACTCCCCAACCTCCCTCTAGGTATGGATATGTGACAAGGATGTAAATGAAAGCCATGTGTGTTGCTTCTGGGTCCCATCTTTAAAGAAGAAGCTGGTTATCCTCCATCCTCTCTTTGCCCTTTCCATGGGCTAGCCCACCAACAGTGTCCCACTGAGCCAGCTTTAGCAATGCAGATGGAAGCGACAGATGAGGGGGTAATGGACAACAAAAGAGCAGGAAACAAGTCCTGGATCACCTCCTGGGACAGACCCTCACCCACTTCTGGACTGTTACATAAGAGAGAAATAAAATTCTATCTAGCTCGTCTGAGCCACTCTATTTTTGTATCTCTTTGTTATAGCAGCTTAGGTTGTTCTCTAATTAATACAGCAAATAAATCAAGCAGCTTATAGTTATAAGTGCTTTGAAGGAAACAAACAAAAAAATAAAAGGCTGAGCAGTCATCTTAGTTTGGTTAGGACCAAGGAGTTTTTCCAGGACATAGGACTTTCAGTGCTAAAAGTGGGAGTGTCTTGGACAAATGGAAACAAGTGGATGATACTGTAAATAGGTGAAGAATCTGACCCTGGGTAGTTGCATTCTAAAGCAATTTTTTTAAAGATTTTATTTATTTATTTGAGAGGGAGAGAGAGCAAGCATGCATATATTCAAGCATGAGCAGGGGAAGGGGAGAGGGCAAGGGAGAAGCAGTCTCCCCCACTGGGAAGGGAGCCCCATGCAGGTCCATCCCAGGACCCTGGGATCCTGACCTGAGCCAAAGACAGATGCTTAACCAACTGAGCCACCCAGGTGCCCTAAAGCAAATGCTTTTTTTTTTTTTTTTTCTTAAAGCAATCACTTTTAATCACAATGTCATACTGCTTAATTTTTTTAATGTGTTCATTATTGTTACAGACTGAATGTAACTCTCCCAAATTTGCATGTTGAAACCCTCCCCTCCAAGGTGATGGGAACTTTGGGGTGGTAGTTAGACTTAGACGAGATCTTGAGGACAGAGCTCTCATGACTGAGATTAGTGCCCATCAGTTGTGAGAGTGCTTGCTGCTGTCTGCTCTCCACCCTGGGAGGACAGAGCAAGAGGTATGCAAACCAGGAGAGGACCCTCACCACAACTGGACCACGTTGCACCCTACCTCAGACTTCCAGCCTCCATAAACTGTGAGAAATAAATTTTTGTTGCTTATAAGCTTCCCATTGCAGGGTATTTTGTTATAGCAGCCTGAGCTGATGAAGGCAATTACTAAAGAGAATGAAAATTCTCTCTAGGGTATTTGGTAAATGGTAAGTGAA
This sequence comes from Mustela erminea, assembly GCF_009829155.1. NCBI lineage: Eukaryota > Metazoa > Chordata > Mammalia > Carnivora > Mustelidae > Mustela > Mustela erminea. Next base: position 107,415,462 of record NC_045618.1, read on the forward strand.
AACAGTGATAGCCAGAAAGTCCTTTACATGAAGTCATCACATTATGCACTGCAATCTCGCCATTAAGGGTTTTTCAAAACACTATTAACATATGTACTTTAAGAGAGATGTTTGCTTTGTTTTGAGAGAGAGAGAAAGCTGGGGGTGGGGGGATAGGGACAAAGGGAGAGGGAGAGAGAGACTCCACGGCCAGTGTGTAGCCCAAGTGAGGCTCAATCTCACTACCCTGAGATCATTCATTACCTGAGCTGAAATCAAGAGTCAGATGCTTAATAGACTGAACCACCGGTGCCTCTAAGTAAGACATTTTTTTTTAATTTGGCACCTGAATAAAGTCAGTATTAATACATAACAAGCATTTATTAGGCTCTATATTATAAACACGAATATGAAGATTCACTATTAAACTTCATTAGAAATGAAATACATTTTTTGTGAACACTTTGCCCAGCAATGAGTTGTTTTGCCTCTAGAATCCTAGAACAGCTGACAAAAACTGTATTCGGAAGACTGAAGGAGCAGGCCTGCTCCTTGCAGAACCCGTCCCATGGGGCAAGAACCTGAGAAAGCAGAACACACAAATGCAGATCTTGCTTTGTAAACTTAAGGCAGAAGTAAGAGAAAAAGAGTTATTTCTCTTTGCTTTTATCACGTAATAGCCTTACATCATCTCTGTAAACACCATACACCTAGACACCTCTTGGCTTGTTCAGGGGAAAAAACATCCACTTTGATTTATCATGTGGTTACTGGAAGCCCATCTGCAAAAGACATTGCATCCACAAGCACTTCTTTTTTAAAGAGTTTATTTATTTATTTGACAGAGAGAGAGAGATCACAAGCAGGCAGAGAGCAGGCAGAGAGAGAGGGGGAAGCACGCTCCCCGCTGAGCAGAGAGCCTGATGCAGGGCTAGATCCCAGGACCCTGAGATCATGACCTGAGCTGAAGGCAGAGGCTTTAACCCACTGAGCCACCCAGGTGCCCCCACAAGCACTTCTCACAATACCAAGGGCTGAAGTGGTCTGCTGCTGCCCTCCAGGAGTTTACGGTACATCAGCTGCCGCAGGGATGAACGGTGATGGATAGAAGATACAGAAAGGGGGCGTCTGGGTAGCTCAGCTGTTAAGCATTTCCCTTTGGCTTAGGTTATGATCCCAGGGTCCTGGGAGGAACCCAGGATGGGCTTCCCCGCTGGGCAGGAAGCCTGCTTCTCCCTCTCCCACTCCTCCTGTCCCTGTTCCCTCTCTTGCTGTGTCTCTGTCAAATAAATAAATAAAATCTTAAAAAAAAAAATTGTGCAATGACATAAGCTCTTCTTCTATCAAAGTCACTGATCATCAGCAGGCTCTGTATTTTGAGTTATTTCTCTAAAAGCTGTGATGGACTTATGATGACCCTTTTACATTTTCATTCCCCAACTGACATTTTGGTCAAATATTTGCAGAATGGCAGAGTAGGAGCAGAGAGCCATCTGTATGGAACCCATCAAAGTCAGAGGTCTCTGTAAGGATCTTCAGTGGGCTTCTCACTAAACGGGCTAAGAATAACCAAGAGTTGCTGGTAGATCCATTGGTATGAACTATGTACACACAAGGGGTGCATGCTTTGCTTTCTAAGGTGCCAAGTTGGCTCCTTAACTTTAACAAATAAAATCCAAATGCATCTGTGAGTACCAGGGAGGTGTGTGAATCATAAGCATGAATAAAATGTCATGCCTAAATTAAGTCTTATCATTAAATAGTATTTATTAAACACCCACATACTGCATAGGCACGGCAGTGTTCGAGGTGCATTAGCAAAAGAATGCTGTATCTTCAGCCATGAAAATACTTCATAATACAATGCCCAACTGCTGCTGGAGGCCATAAAGATTTTTTCACTGTCACTATTCTCACCATAAATTTCAAATAAACAGAGAAATGGGGTAACTTCTCCCATATGGTAGAATCGTCACTGGAGTGCTTCATGTTCAATTATCCTTATCAGTAAACAAAAGGCTTATATGCAAGTTCAATTATGCTTCCTGTGGATATGACAAGACACTCTCAGAAGAATTACTCATGTATGGATTCACGTCATTTTGCACTGTGCTTTTTTAAAATTATGAGACCACAAAAAAGCGCAGTGAGGAGGAACAACTACATTAAAATTGCCGAAGAACCATTTTATTTTAGACTCGAGTATACTATTCATTATTTATTATTATTGCCTTTTATAATCACATCTGAGAATACATAGACTAAAATATTTCATAAAAGCTCAACAAATAGAACAACTGAAGACAAGAGTACTGAAATGACTTTTTCTATCTGGAGGCCTAGGACACACAAAATTACTGGGAAAATAAAATTTTTAGTCAGTCAACTGACAGTCATCTACAGAACATAAAAAAAATCTGCTTTTATATCTTGTAATTGGTTTTTAAAAAACTAAACTGTATTAATCAACCTGTTGTTTCCACATTTTGAGAATGATCCTGAGATAGTCTTACTTTTGAATGAGTTATGCTATCCCTCAGGGATTTTTTTTTTTTTATAACTCCTTAGTTACTTTCATTTACAAAGGTACTCACTATAATTCAATTCCACTGTTCAACTTATCAACAATTACGTTTAACTGTCTTCAAGATGCTCAGCACTCTACTTGGAAATTAAGATGCCAAAGAAGCAAAAGAAGGTCAAAATAACAGCTTTTCCAAATTAAGTTCCATGACAGCCTAATTCCTTCCTCTCTTTCCATGCGATCAAAGAAAAAAAAAAAAGGGTGCAATAAGAGGAAATCTTCGCTTCTAGCTGATTCTTCTGCTAACATGATGCTAAATCGGGCAACTATGACTAGGCATCTTTTAGGTTCTTGCTAAGCTCAAGGAAGCTCCTAGGCTGTGAAAAACACTCACCCCCTAAGATGAATGAGACTAAGACACAGCTCTTGTCCTTCATTATTTAATATCTCAGGTTCTCAAAAATGTAGGCAACCCAGTAATAAAAATCCTTATTGGTCAATAAGGAGCTCTTTTTGTCATTTTAGTTATGACAAAATTTAAAGCTTAGAAAAAAAATTAAAAGATTTGTTATTTAATGAAATCCTATGGTCATGTCTGTGGGTCCCTGTGATTGAACTTCAGGTAAATGGTCCAGCTCTTTGGTACAGCAGTCACTGTGCTCCTTTGGATGAGGATCAAGTCATGCCCAATTCATACTGCATTCTGTCTCTAATGAATACTGACTGTTACAGAAAAATTCCAGAGCAATGAATTTCACATGGCTTGCTATAAATTAGCATAATAGTAAAATTGTTAGTTAAAAGATCTAATTCCTTACCTTAAGGTAGATCATAAATTAGGCCTTAACCACATTATCCTTCCTGAAGTACCTGAAGTGGTTCCTCAGGTAAGAAGAGACCGAAAGACAGTTAAGTTCAAATCTGTAAGCTATATTTCAAAGGTTATTCTATCTCATTAGCTATAGAACTATTAGAACTATTATCATGACTAGTCATATTAGAAAAAATATCCTCACCATTTATTTCTTGTTGCAGTAAAAAGAATACCATATTAAGCCCGATTAAAAAAAACTAAAGAGGGGGGTGCCTGGGTGGCTCAGTGGGTTAAAGTCTCTGCCTTCAGCTCAGGTCATGATCTCAGGATCCTGGGATCGAGCCCCGAATCGGGCTCTCTGCTCGGTAGGGAGCCTGCTTCCCTTCCTCTCTCTCTGCCTGCCTCTCTGCCTACTTGTGATCTCTGTCTATCAAATAAATAAATAAAATCTTTAAAAAAAAAAAGAATTAGTAAGATTAAAAATAAATAAATAAATAAAGGTAGATTAAATCATGTAATTTACTGCTGTGGTTCCAAGAAAAAAATGAGGTAGTATTCTATCTCTGTTATGCACATTCTGATGCCAAAAGCTGATTTCTGAAAAATAAACCAGCATGGCAAAGGCAACTCACTTTAAACAAATAACAATATTTATTTACAGGGGATAAATATTCTCATTTTGGATTAAACCTTTAAATACCTCACAAAAGCTAAAATTTCCATAATCAAGTAACAAAAATAGTTGTTCTATCACATGAAGAGTCTCCTGAAAACACAGCTGTGTCCTCACCTGAGCTACCAATTCATCCCTCTCTGTCTAAGATTCAGTGGGGACCAGGGTACGACACAGGCTCCCAGAAGTAGGTGGGAGTGTTGTCATTCCTCAGGTGTGCAGGGGATGATATAGTTTGGCTTTTAATTTACTGTCTTTCTTCTCCTTTCTACCCCGCTTTCTGACAATCTCATTAATTATCATACACAAGAGAAGATGAAAGAAAAGGACAAGACAGGAAAAGAAAGGAATATTCAGTTCATTCTCTGGCACTTCAGTTTTGGCATATTCAGGAAGGGATAGCATAATAGGCTGATGGGATATAGTGACTGAAAGAAGGATTTTAGATTATCTGAAGCATTTTTTTTTAAGTTTTTAAAAAGATTTTACTTATTTGGGCACCTGGGTGGCTCAGTTGGTTAAGCAACTGCCTTCAGCTCAGGTCATGATCCTGGAGTCCTGGGATCGAGTCCCACATCAGGCTCCCAGGTCCAAGAGGAGTCTGCTTCTCACTCTGACCTTCTCCCCTCTCATGCTCTCTCTCACTGTCTCTCTCTCAAGTAAATAAATAAAATCTTAAAAAAAAAAAAAAAAGATTTTACTTATTTGTCAGAGAGAAAGACAGCACAAGCAGGGGGAATGGCAGGCCAAGGGAGACAACACTGAGCCACCCAGGCACCCCAGACTATCTGAAGATTTTATCCACCTACACCTTTCTTTCTTTTGTATTAGTAACAGGATTACTGTTATTTTTACATTATTGAAAGATTGGGATAAACATGCATACATGTTTGCTGACTAGAATGTTAGGTTTACAAACCTTGGGCTAGTATCACCACTACAGTAAAAGAATATCTATACTGAACTGCTAGTACCACTTAAAGGAAAACTTTCAATGTCTTAAGTGGCAGAATTAAAACATAATGCAACTGCTGAGTTAATGATAGCATATATTCTTACTAGTCTATGGCCAAAAAAAAAAATGCGAATTGCTTCCTAAATGGACTTTAAAATTTGCTCAATTTCCCCCCAAAGCATTCTGTCTCCCACCAGGAAGAACATGGAATCAACTCAGTGTACAAAAATGACGTATAACCTATACAGCACTATAGAGAATATTGTAATTTGGCTCCGAGGGGCTTGTTTCATTCTACCTCTGCAATTTGAGCTGTGTCACCTGCTGGGTTAGCTGTGTCGACATGGGCAAAATTGAGAGCTGAAGTAATTAGGCAAATAATTCATGCCAAAATATGACAGAAATAAACTATTCAGTGCTCTCTCTATATACCGATAAATTCAGTTCATAGTAGTCCAATTCTTTATTTTTCCCCCCAAAAAGCCTCAAATAAAAATATGTGAAGTCAATGAAATTCAAGTAATTTCCACTCAGAATCTAATATTTATACATGTATTCTTTTTTTAAAAAGATATATATATATATTTTCAAGATTTTATTTATTTATTTGACAGAGAGAACACACAAGCAGGGGGAGAGAGGTAGGCAGCGGGAGAGGGAGAAACAGAGTCCACACTAAACAGGGAGTCCAATGTGGGGCTCAATCCCAGGACACTGGGATCATGACTAGAGCCAAAGGCAGACACTTAACCGACTGAGCAATCCAGGCATCCTATTTGTTTATTTTGAGAGAGAGTGCATCAGTGGCGATGGGAGGGGGACAGAAGAGGAGGAAGAGAGAATCTCAAGCAGACTCCGTCCTGAGCATGGAGTTGGACTAGAGACTCCATCTCATGACCCTGAGATCACGACCTCTGTGGAAACTAAGAGTCAGACATCTAACTGACTGCACCACCCAGGTACCCTTACATATGTGTTCTTAATGTTCCCTTCTGAACAAACCATGAGCTATGTGGATAAATCTGGTCACAATATTTTTCTACCACCAAAGTTGAGCTCTGAGGAGTGGTATGGTAAAAATCAGTCAACAGCCAACTCACAAAATTTCCAAAAATGTCTCCAAAGGGAGATGGCATGAGTGGAATTCACTCTTCTAAAATTTTTTCCTAATAATTAAAATATCATCTTTTTCTCATTAATCAAAGAGGCAACGATGGCCAAGTAACCACTTCAATATTGCTTTACTGAATTAACATTTCGGGGGGAAATTGTTGCAATAATAAATAGAGGCTATAAACTTTTGACAGGTCTTAGCAACACTTTTCTAATCTGTCTCCTCAGGCAATGGAAGCAAAAGTGAAAATACACTATAAGAACTGAAATAAAAAGCTTTTGCACAGCAAAGGAAACCATCAACAAATCAAAAAGGCAATGAACTGAATGGGAGAAGATACCTGCAAATGATATATCCAATAAGGGGTTAGATATCCGAAATACGTCAAGAACTTACACAACCCAACAACAAAAATCCAAATAATTCTATTTAAAAAAGGCAGAGGACTTGAATAGACATTTTTCCAAAGAAGACATACTGATGGCCAGCAGAAACATGAAAAGATGTTGAACGTCAATAATCATCAGGGAAATGCAAATCAAAACCACTGTGAGTTAATCACAGTACATCTGTCAGAAATGGCTAAAACCAAAAACACAAGAAATAACAAATTTTGGCAAGGATGTGGAGAAACAGGGACCCTGGTGCACTGCTAGTGGGAATGTAAATTGGTGCAGCCACTGTAGAAAACAGTATGGAGATTCCTCAAAAAATTAAAAATAGAAATAACATATAATTTAGTATTTCCACTACTGGGTATTTACCCCCGCACACAATGAAAACACAAATTTGGAAAGATACATGCACCCCTATGTTTATTTATAAAATTACTTTTTTACAAAAATACAACATTATTTACAATAGTCAAGACATGGAAGCAACCTAAGTGTCCATCAGTAGATACATAGATAGATAAAGAAGATGTGGAATATTATTCAGCCATAAAAAAGAATGAGATCTTGTTATTTGTGACAACATGGAGGGACCCAGAGGGTATTATGCTACTTGAAATAAGACAAAGAGAGAAACATAAATACTGTATGATTTCACTTATATGTGGAATCTAACAAACAATAAAAAGGAATAAACAAAAAATGCAGAGAACAAACTGATGGTTGCCAGAGGGGAGAGGTACGGATAAAATGAGTGAAGTGGAGTGGGAGGTTATTCCAATTATGGAATGAATAAGTCACAGGGATGAAAAGTATAGCATGGGGAATATAGTCAATGGTATCATAGTGACATATGGTAGCTACATTTGTGGTGAGAAAAGCATAAACTAAAGAGCTGCCAATTCACTACACTATACACCTGAAACTAATGTAACATTATATGTCAATGTTATTTTGATAAAAAATAATAATAATAAACAGAAACCTCCTTCAACAGTATGGCAAAGATGGCTAATGAGGTGGAACCATGGACTACTTCCTGTCAATAGGACATAAGCAGAAGTTATGAGTGTCACCCCTGGACTGAGGTGGTTAAAAAGGGAGTATCTCAGCTCCTCTCTTCTATCTACTGGCTGAATGTCTCTGTCCCACATAACACTGAAAACCTTATTTTAAAGATAGTGGAAGTAAAATATGGAAGAAGCCCGGGTCCTTGAATCACCATTTGAGGGCCATGGGCCAGCTGCTTAGAAACACACATTTTAGACTTTATGTGAATGACAAATAAACTTCTACTGTGTTTGAGAAATTAAACATCTTTTTTTTAATAGCAACTACCATCACCGTAACTTCGAGAAAGCCTATCAGAACATTTTGAACATGATGCCTCTTGATAATGATGATGATATCTAACACTTATGAATCGTTAACTGTGAGTCACACATGTTCTAAATCCTCTACAGGTATCAACTTGATCCTTATAACAGCTTCACAGGGTAGGTACTATTCATTATTCCTATTTTACAGATGAAAAAATTGAGGCACAGTGAGGTTAAGAATACACAGTAACAGAAATTGAACTAAAATACCAGATGATGCATCTCTAGAACAAAAGTAAGGCATTTTGTACTCTATATTTTATATGAAGAATACCAAAGTCCTCTGTTTTATTATAAATTTTAATACACTTTTTAAATAGGCAATACAAATTGTGGACTGGTGGCCTGGTTTAGTAAAAAGACCACTCAGAGGTGCCCAGGTAGCTCAGTTGGTTAAGTTTCAGACTCTTGGTTTCAGCTCAGGTCATGAGGTCAGGGTTGTGAGACAGAGACTGGTGTCAGGCTCCATGCTCAGCCCGGAGTCTGCTTGAGATTCTCTCTCTAAATAAATTAATTAATTAAATCTTTAAAAATTAAAAAAAAAATAAAAGACCATTCATTCATTCATGGAACAATAAATTGCCTCTAATAATTAAAATAAAGAGGAAAAGCCATTTGCTTTCGCAATCAGGAATAAACATTTTTAAATTAAGGGTAGCAGAGATCAATTCATATACATAATATCCAATATTAAAAATGACATAAAATGTGATTCATTTTATGAATGAATGCCAAATTGTAATTTAGCTGCCTTTGTCACTTTCCTTTTTATTCTGTAGTCAAAAGCCTATGGTGGCTTGGAGAATAAATACTTTGTGCAAACACTTGTGAGAAAAACATCAGTTGCCCAGCCATTGTTCTTCTTTCTCCTGGTTTCTGACAAGGTCCATAAAGTAGGAACGTCCTTTGTCTTGGAAGTGTTTGGGGGAAAAAAACTATTTAGTCTTGCTCTTTGCCTCATTTGCTCCTGCCCAAAAGAAGAGGCTGAGATTTCTTCTGTTGGATGAAGCTAAGGAGCTTGAGCCTGCCTCCCAGAGCCTGCCTCTCATCCTCTCTGACTCTCCTTCAGAGCCGCACACCCCTCCTTTCTGTCATCAGGAGGAATCTCTGCTGGGGACTGGATGGGAAATTCATTTCGGGGGAGTAAGAAGTCCATTTTACCACTACAGCTCCAGGCTGTGCCCTCCAGCCCAGGTTTACTGGAAAGAAAGCAATTGTATAAGGCTTGAATCTGACTAGAATGGTTCAGAACTCAGAAGGGAAGTCATGAGATTAATCAACACCACAACTCCCACTGATATCTAAATTATTTATTGAGTTACAGCTCCCAAACTAAAAATAATTCACCTGCCATCACTGACAGGCAAAAACGAGCGAGTGTTCATCATGGGGCCCAAGCCCCTCACCTAAGACTAAATGTGTCAGCATGAGCAAATGTGGTCCCTGGGCATGGGAACCTTAATACAAGGATTCTGCCCACATTGCAGAAGACCACACAGGACCTCCACCTTGCGTTCTCCTTCTCTGATGCCACATTATTGGAAGAGAGCAAATGCTACCCATCATTGTCATGGGCAAGATGGACCATCTGTCATCTCTTGGTTTAGAAGCATACCCTAAAATCCTGGGGAATCTGCTTTTCCTACTTGTCTTTCTTCATGGCCTGCAGACTTTTCACCTCTCAACACCTTCTTTTTCCCCAGTAATAGTTTTGGTCAGTTGGAATTAGAGAACATTATACTTGCTGAAGCTGCAGGAATGAGACCACATTCCATCTTAGCAATATCTCCTTTTAAACTTATGTCAACCCAGTGACTCTGTTGTCTAAATGCCCTTCTGTTATGACTGGTCCCTACTGCTGGCTCTTTCTTCGTTTTGGTCATTAACTTGGGGAGTATTTCTTCCAAAAAATCTCTTTGTGGAGTAAAATGGAAGTCAGTGATGGCTTCTTTGGCTCAGCTAAGGATGTTTTAATGCTCAACTCTGAATCCCAACAGTTTTGCCCCTTTTCAGGACCACTATTAAGAACAAAGGAATGTCCTACCTTTCTTGGGAAACAAATGGGTGTCTGTTAAGATTGATGCTACAATTTCAGCAAAACAGAATATTCTTTTTTCCTCCTTTTTTTTTTTTCTTCTAAGTCTTTAGAAGTTAAGGATGAGGAAAAATCAAGGCAGGGAAAACTACATGTCTTTCCTGTGCCAAGTCAAGGGCTGCACAGTGTAACCTCCACCTGCTTCTGTTTCTCATTGCATGTTCACCCTTTGCCCTCTGCAACTCAGGGACATAAATTTTCTCTCAGTTCCTTGGATGTCCTGTGCTCTGATTGTCTCCTGCCTGGAAAATGCTCCTCCCTCTTTATTTAACAGCTCTTCCTCATCACTCAGATCACTTGATTTCTCCAGAAAGGTTTCCCTGACTTCTCTGATTAGGTCAGTACTTCTGACCTAGACTCTCCAGGCCCCATGGGGTTCTGTTTTGGAATACTGGTTACACTTGTAATTTTGCATTTATTTTTGTGATTATTTTATTTCTCTCACTAGATTGTGTGCTCCATGTCAGCAGGCCCAGGTATGCTTTTGTTCATCATAGCATTTTAAGCCATGTTTTGAATTAATGAATAAGTGGCTTTAATTTATTCCCAGAAATAAATTCCTAGCCTGGGTGACTCAGTCAGTTAAGCGACTGCCTTCAGCTCAGGTAGTGATCCCATGGTCCTGGGATCCCAAGGCCCCTCATTGGGCTCCTTGCTCAGCAGGGAGCCTGCTTCTCCCTCTGCTTCTGCCTGCCACTCTGCCTGCTTGTGCGCGCTCTCTCTCTCTCTCTCTCTGACAAGTAAATAAATAAATCTTGAAAAAAAAAAAAAAGTCCTAGAAAATCTTGTGCTATAGATATTTTAAATTCAATTTTTTAAGATAAAGGAATATTGTTTTCTGGACTAAATGATTTGTCCAAGTCACTGTAAGTGATGGAACCCAAGACCATACTTCTTCATGCATTCATCCAATATTTATTGAGTGCTCACTGCTTGCTTTGCTCTGTGCCAGAGAGTGGAATAAAATAATAAATAAGCTGCAATTCTTAAGGAGCACCCAAGTCTTTTTAGTGAAAGGGGTTTGCAAAAAAATAAGTCAAAAAATATTATACAGGTTAAGATGCTTGTCGAACTAGCATATAGCAGGCATACATAGGAGAGGGTGGACTGGTCTACCAGAAGAGTAGTGAATCCTGAAATATAAGCAAGTCACTTACCAAACAGACTAGTAATAAGGGCTTTAGGATGGGGGGAGCCCTGAAAGCAAAGGCATGGAAGACTATGACACCAAGTCAGAACACAGGTTTTAAGGCTAGAATGAATGGGTATGAGCAGGTCAGAGAGGGCTTCATATGCCATATAAAAACCTTGGGCATTACACTAGAGCTATGGGAAGTCACTGAAGGGCCTTAAGCAAGGAGATCCAACTAGATTTCAGAAAAGTCACTCTGAAAGTGGGGAGGGTGGACAGATTAGGGATAGGCAAGTCTGGAAACTATAAGATCAGAATAGAAGATCAAGCCGTGGTCCAGGACAGCAGTAATGACAATCAGAACTAGGACAGTAACAGTAAAGATGGATACAAGAGATACTAAAGGAAGAGAAATCAACAGGATATCATACCCCATTGAGTATGAAAGCAAAGAGTGAGGGACAGGTCTGGGGTGATCCTTGAGTTTGAGGCATGGCTAGTTAGGTGGAAGTTAATTTAACTTTCCCATACATTAAGGGCAGAGAGGTTTGGGAAGACAGAAAACAAATTCTATTTGGGGGTCCATGGAATTTAAAAAGCCTAGGAAACTTGTGAGCTGCCTCTGGGCTAGAGACATGAAGATAGGAAACCTCAGCTCAGCATTAGTAGATAAAGCCACAGATGTGAATGATGTCATGCAGAAGACTGGAGGGAGGGAAGCCAAATGCCAAGGAATGAAACCTACATTGCTGGTGTGGACTGATGAGCTAGAGTCAGTAAAGAAGGCAGTGATCCCCTACATTTTTATTTTAAACAATAAAGAATGCAAAATCTCCTATTGATACATTATATTTCCTTTGGGACATTTTTATGCTGTTTTGACACATTCTTACCAGGTTACTTAGAGATTCTGAGAATCTGCCTGATTTCTTTTGGAGAACCTAGTCCAGCTCTGTGCTTACACATTTTAAATGTCCATGTATTGCTAGGTCCTTTCATTATTGCTTATAACCTCATTGCTTTTCTATTTTTCCCTACCTCCATGCTGCAGTCTCAGAGGAGAACATTAACACAAAGATGTTAAATGATTTAGCAAGGACTCCATCGCTAGTCAATAGTATGGCAAGAATTTAAACCCAAAATCATCCATTTCTCTTCCTACAAATAAGTTCTACCAGGACTAAAAAGAAAAAAAATCCGTAAATAACCCCCTACTTGGCATTTTCTGCACCTTCTGGCCTCAGTCTTTCATTCACCACCCTTATGTCAGGCATCGTGATCTTTGTCCTCAAGGAGCTCTGAGGCGGCTGGGAGGCTGGACAGGTTGACAGAAAACACTGTGATTCATGCTGTGAAAGAGGTCTTTGCAGATGTCACTGAAGGTGGAGAGAGGGTGCTGAATTCTACCTAAAGGTACTTAGACCTGACTTTCTTAGCATGTCAACATCACCACAAAAGCAAAGAAATTAAAATAAATTAAAGAGAATCTATGTCCAATATTAACAACACTTAACATTACCTTGGATTTAGATCCAAATGTCATGAAATCGAGAGGAAGTTTGGAAGAAGAAAAGCCAAACAAGCAAGTGTTAGTCCACAGTTCTAACCCATCCAAGAGGTAATCAAAGCTGATGGTTATCAAACTGGAGAGAGAATATGGAACAGACTCATTTTAGTTGAATGAAGAAGCTATTGAAAGTAGAGAGCCAATGTCTAGTGCAGATCTCAGATCTCATACAATTCACTAGTTTTTCTTTTCTCTTTCTCTGTCTTCCTTTCTCTTTCTCTCAACTATTTAAGGGAAATTCCATTTCCATTTTGTTTCTTCTCATTGTTTTCTTACAAATAAATGAGTGAAAAGACTGTGAATTACCATAACATACGCTCATTTTGGCAGCAATGAACCCAATATATAATTGAGAGAGCAAGGTAAATACATAAAGGTGCTGCAATGCCATTAGTTCCACAAATATTTATGAAAGCCTCTACTTCCAGGCACCTGCATGGGAGGCAAATCTATTAGTATACAATAATATATACCAATTACATCATCATAATGAGCAGACCATGAAAAGCACCTTTTACTTCTATCACTTCATTTAGTCTCCCAACAATTCTGTGGAACTGGTGTCTTGTCACCATGATGCAGATAAGGAAGTGGAAGTGTTTGGACCAAGGTCATGGACAGGATGGGGCTGGGATCTGAATCCAGGCCCAGGCTCTCCATCACTCATCTCCTTTCTACTTGTTCAGAGCAGACCAGAACAAAGATCATAACAGACCTCATGGATGATTTTCTTTCTTTTTTAATGACTTCACTTTAAACTTTACCATCTTTATAAGAACAAAAATCTCCAGAATTTCAGTTATCAATTGTTTATGTACTTGGTCCTATTCTATTCCAGTTGTTGTTGTTATAATGCTAATGTTTTACTCAATGGTAATCAGAATATAATTTTGAGTCTCTGCTTTTTCTTCTCTGTATTATTTTAAAATCTAGCCCCAACTTCTGACATGGTTCATACCACTAGTCATTTTTAAGGCTATAAAATATTTTATTCCAGCCATTATTTGGTTTCCTTCTGAATAACCATAGACAGATTTCATGTACCCTTTCCTCCATTCCTATTTATTATTGACATTGAGGTGTTTATAAATTATAAGAATTTCTAAAGTGCCTGGCATTTAAACCTCACTTTTCTTATACACTGAGTTCCAGGGACACATGACTTGATTAAAACTATAGAAGTGTTGGAGTAGGTTGGATAAGAAATAGATTTCAAAAATAACAGATAGCTTTTAAAATACCTCTGAGATGAAAGACAGACATTTCTTGAAGATATGATGAAAGAGTATATAGACTCTACACAGGAAGGTGGGTCATGTGGGTACTGTTACTGGAAGACAGCTACCCAGCATATCTATCCCTCAAAATTTATTCACAGGAAGGAGAACATATATTCTCATTTTAATCTCCTGGCTTTGGGCTCTTCTTTTACAATGAAAGTAGCTGGGAATAAGAATGTAAGTTGAAAGGGCTAAAAACTCTATCAATTTAGCTACTGCAGTTTTCCCCTGGATTGATAGAACTAGAACCATCTTAAAGAACCAATAAAACTTCACTGCACACAATTGCAGAAATGCAAAGAAGTCAAGTCAGCCTTTTATCCCAAGTCTTTTACCTAAATTATTAAGAGCCTAGAAAGAGACAAAATGTTACCAAATGGTTAAGATAGGATAATATGTGATCATTACCTTCTATAATTTTTTTTTTTTTAGGTCAGGGCCCTAATTTATAGCTGCCCTGATAACTACAAGAAAAGGCATGCACTTCACCAACACCTTTTTCAAGCAACTGCTATATAATATTGCTGACTTGTAGCACTTAATTCTTTGGTGCAATCTTTTTCTTGTCTCAGTCACAAGTTTCCCTTTAATCTTAAGAAAATGATTGTTTGATCATCACCCACAGAAGGGTAGTAGAAATAGTGGAATCCAGGTTTACCCAGTGGCTATACTGAGTGACGGTTTGGTGATGGCTGCAATGGCCCTGTTTACCATGACCCTTTGTTCTGTGCTAAACACTTGGTACATTTTGCATACATCATCTCATTTACACCCTAAAACTGCATAAGGAAAACTCTGTTGCTCTGACTGTACAGATGAAGAAAACAAGACAAAAATGTTAAGGAAGTTGTCCAAGGACGCATAGTCCAGAACTATTCCTTGAACCCTATGCTGTGTAACCTCCCTACATGCCCACGTTTATGTTTTTGGTCAATCATAAAGATCTCCAAATATCTATTGTATGTGCCATAAGATGGAGGAAAACAGAACCACCAAAATTCTGCATGAGGTGGGGTGCAAAGAAGCAGCTAGGTATGAAAATTACCCTGGTAGGGTCACAACGCATAGGAGAAACAGTTGGAATGCACCCTGGATTATATTCCCAGGGTGCAGTAAGGAATACTTTCACTTGAATTTTGTAAGGGGTGGAGGGTGAGAGGAACAGGAGGTGGGGTAGTCACAGCTGTGTGATCTGGGATAGGATTCCTCCCTCACAGTCTTCTGATTTTTAGCAGAGACTAAACTTACAAAAGCTCTACGTGTTGGGATTCCTTCCTGAGAGCAGTGAAAAACAGCCTCCAGACTCAAAATCACACATGTAAGGAAAACAGTGAAAGCAAATCTTCCACTTTCCTTATACCAAATAGGGGAAAGGGAGTGGGGCCAGTGACATATGAATAACATGGGGATATCACTGAAGGTCATCAGCAAGACATCAAGGATAATGTCCCTTCCTTTGGGGAATACACAAAGAAAAAAAAAATGAAGGGGCATTTTCCTCACCAGCGAGCAAAATGCACTATATACCTTGAGTAATTAAAACAGTGTGCAGATGTCTAGCCTGAAGGAGAGGGCAGTCAAAACACAACAGCAGAACACACAACACACACCAGAAATACTCCCTGAAGCACCAGGCCCCAGACACTACCTGACCTCTACTGCATGAAGCCATTACTTTCAGGAGCAGGAGATATAACTGGCTTTTCTAACATAAAAAAAAAAAGAAGGCAGAGACTTAGACAAAATGCCAAGATGGAGGAATTTATCCCAAAGGAAATGACAAGATAAGGCCACAGTCAGAGATTTAAGTGAAATAGATATAAATAACATGCCTGGTGGAGAATTTAAAGCAATAATTGTAAGCATACTCACTGGACTTGAGAAAATAATGGAAGACTTTTTCTTTTTCTTTTTTCTTTTTAAGATTTTATTTATTTGACAGAGAGAGACAGGGAGAGAGGGAACACAAGCAGGGGGATTGGGAAAGGGAGAAGCAGGCTTCCCACAGAGCAGGGAAGCTGATGCAGGGCTCAATCTCAGGACTGTGGGATTATGACTTGAGCTGAAGGAAGAAAGTTAATGGCTGAGTCACCCAGAGGCCCCAAGAATAGAAGACCTTAGTGAGAGACCCTTACCACAGACATAAAAGAGTTAAAAAAGAATCAATTAGAAATGAAGAATGCAATATATAAGATTTGGAAACAGGCTGGATGCCATGAACAGCAGGTTGGAAGAAGCAGAGGAACAATTAATGACCTAGAAGACAAAATAATGGACTATACTGAAGCTGAACAAAAGAGAGCAAAAAGAATTATGCAACATGAGGATAGATTTTGGGAACTCAATGACTCCATCAAATATACTAACATTTGTATTAGAGGAGTTGCAGAAAAGAGAAGAGGGAACAGAAGAAAATTTATTTGATGGAATCATAGCAAAAATCTTCCCTAATCTGGGGAAGGAAATAGACATCCAGATCTGGAGTCACAGAGAACTCCCACAAAAATCAACAAAAGCAGGCCAAAACCAAGACATACTATAATTAAATTGCCAAAATATAGTGATAAAAGAAAACTCTTAAAAGCAGTAAGACAAAAGAAGTCCTTAACTTACAAGGGAAAACTCACAAGGCTAGCTGGAGATTTCTCAACAGAAACCTGACAAGTTAGAAAGGAATGGCATGGTATATTCAAAATGCTGAATGGGAAAAATCTGCAGCCAAGAATACCCTATCCAGCAAGGGCTTCATTCAGATTAGAAGGAGGGGTAAAGAGTTTCCCAGACAAACAAAAACTAAAGGAATTCATGATCACGAAACCAGCCCTGCAAGAAATATTAAAGGGGATTCTGTGAGTGCAAAGGAAAGACCAAAAGTGATCAAGACAAGAAAGGACAGAGAAAATCTCCAAAAACAACAAAACAAATAATAAAATGACAATAAATACATACCTATCAGTAATTATTTTGAAGGTAAATGGACTAAGTGCTCCAATCAAAAGATACAGGGTGTCAGAATGGAATGAAAACAACATCCATATGCTGCCTATGAGAGACTTACTTTAGACTGAAAGTGAGGCGATGGAGAAACACTGATCACTCAAATGGATGTCACAAGGAAGTCCAAATAGCAATATCTAAATCAAACAAACTAGACTTTTTTGTTTTTGTGTTGTTTTTATCCTGCTTTGGTGACAAGGTAGTACTGGCTTCATAGAATGATTTTGAGTATGTTCCCTCTATTCCATTATTTGTAATATTTTGATTAAGATTAACCATTATATAATTATATAATCATTAATTATATTAATGATTAATTATATTTTTAAATGTTTGGTAGAATTCATGGTGAAACCAGTTGTGGGCTTTTGTGTGCTGGGAGAAAATTCAACTTTCATTCTTGTTATTGGTCTAGGAAGATTTCCTAGTTCTTGGATTTGAGATTCATGATTTCATCAAGGTAACTTGTGCATTTTTAGGAATCATCTGTTTTGTTTTGTTTTTTCCTAAGTTATCTGATTTGTTAGCATTTAATTGTTTATAGTAACTTGTTATCACCCTATGTGTGCCTATGGTTTTCTCTTCCATTTCTCATTTTGGTTTTTGAGTCTTCTTTTTTTCCCCCTTAGTTAATGTAGTTAAAGCATTGCCAATTTTGTTGTGTGTGTGTGTGTGTGTGTTTAAACTGATCATTACTTTCAATGTTATGTTATTGTTTATTCTGGTCTCTATTTTATTTATTTCCTTTTTTTTTTAAAAAAAGATTTATTTATTTGACAGATCACAAGTAGGCAGAGAGGCAGGCAGAGAGAGGAGGAAGCAGGCTCCCTGCTGAGCAGAGAGCCCGATGCGGGGCTCGATCCCAGCATCCTGAGCCGAAGGCAGAGGCTTTAACCCACTGAGCCACCCAGGCTCCCCTATTTCTTTTTTTTAAATGTAAATTAATTTATTTATTTTCAGAAAAACAGTATTCATTATTTTTTCACCACACCCAGTGCTCCATGCAATCCGTGGCCTCTATAATACCCACCACCTGGTACCCCAACCTCCCACCCCCCCCCCCGCCACCTCAAACCCCTCAGATTGTTTTTCAGAGTCCATAGTCTCTCATGATTCACCTCCCCTTCCAATTTACCCCAACTCCCTTCTCCTCTCTAACACCCCTTGTCCTCCATGATATTTGTTATGCTCCACAAATAAGTGAAACCATATGATAATTGACTCTCTCTGCTTGACTTATTTCACTCAGCATAATCTCTTCCAGTCCCGTCCATGTTGCTACAAAAGTTGGGTATTCATCCTATTTCTGATTTTTCTTTGTTATTTCCTTCCTCTACTAAAGGTTGGCTAAGTTTCTTTTTCTTGTTCCTTGTGGTATAATATTGTTTATTTGAACTTTTTTTCTTTTATACAAGTATTTATGGCATAAATTTCACTCTATCATCTGCTTTTACTGCATCCCATAGGTTTTAGAATATTATACTTTCTTTTGTTTTGAGATATATTTTGGTTTGCCATTTGACTTATTTGGCCCATTGCTTGTGTAGTAGGGTATTGTTTAATTTTTACATATTAAATATTGAATATTTACATTGTAGATTTTCTGGCTTTATTTTATTGTTGATCTTTAGTTTTGTGCCACTGTGGTTAGAAAATAAATTTGATATGAATTCAGTCTTAAAAAAAAAAACCACACATACACATACACACAAAACAGTGTAGTATAAACAAATAGATGATAAAAAGTAGGTAATATAGTCTTATCTTATAATTTTCTAATCTGGTCATCAAAAAATATTGTGTTTCATGATTTAAATTTCTATTTTCCTGGTTTCCAGAAACGGTATGAATCTTTACAAATGCTTATTGGTTATTTATCATTTATTTCTCTGTGCACTAACTCTTCATACCCTTTGCATATTTTCTATTAGGTCATTTGTCTTTGTTATGTTACATTGTTGGAACTCTTTATATTTTATGATTATTGATCTTGTCTTTATATATTTAAAAATCTCTATCACATTATTTTCAACTTTGTGGTATCTTTGGTTGTACAGAAGTTTTGGTTTCCTTATGGTCAAATTTGTGTATCTTTGTTGAAATGCCTTTTGGGTATTACGTATCATGCAGAAAATATTACTGGAGCACACTTGGGAGTATGCTTTGGTATAGCCTTTTGGTAAGGTGATTCAGAAGTTTCTTTTTCATCATGACAATTCACCTTTGTGAAACATGTTATTCTGTTTTTCTTAATTTAAATATTTTGGTAGAAAGAAACTGTATGCCATATGCAAATTCATATTGCTGGGATAGCTAAGTGACTCCTGGTGGCTGCGAAGTAAGTAATGATCACTATTGGGGCATAGATTTCAGGGAATACAAGATTGAAAATGAGAGTATGAACTGGTAAACTTTTGGGGCATATAATTCTATCTTTTAATTGATACATTTTAGTAATAGAAAACCTTCCTGAATCTCCTAATAGATTTAAATATATTTCCAACTGTCACTTTTTTTTTAAAGATTTTATTTATTCGTCAGAGAGAAAGAGAGAGCAGAAGCAGGGGAAGCAGGAGGCAGAAGGAGAAGCAGGCTCCCCACTGAGCAAGAAGCCCAATGTGGGACTCAATCCCAGGATCCTGGGATCATGACCTGAGCTGAAAGTGGACACTTAACCAACTGAACCACCCAGGCATCCCACAGCTGTCACTTTTGTTTCCAACTCGACCTGTTTGCAAAGATCTTACAACGTTGCAAAACTTAATCCAGAGTTTACCTTACTGAATAAATCCTGCAGTAACTGCTTCAAACACAGCTGCGTCTGTATCGTACAACACTGAATATATCAGCTCATGCTCTAAATGACTGTGTTTTACAAACCCTGATGTAGCAGGCTGTGCCTTGATACTTTTCCACTTACAAAATAATGTGTTTTCCAATCATTATGTTAACTGAATTAATAAAACTCACCAAGGCTCAAACTGTTTCATCTTTATTCTTCCTGCAACACTGATTTTATTTTTCTTCTTCTTAAAACAGTCTCATTTTGCATGACATGAGTTAATTTTAGTGCCTAATGACACAAGTACATTGCTAAAATCCATATGAAAAATTGTAACAAAAGTAAAACACAGAAGATCTGAGAGCCAAGACAAATTCTGTCATCTGGTGCTTTGTCTCTACCTAAGTACATTTGTTTCTCTCCCATCTGTTTGGAAACTTATTTAAGCAAATTAACATTTGTCCCAGAATTAATATGACTTCCGTATCAAATGGCAAATATCTTTATTTGAAGAAACTTTATATACTTTATTATTTAGGCCCCATTACACTTCATGTTATAACTATTATTATCTCCGTTATACATATAAAGAAACTCAGTATGAAAAAGGTAAAGTGACTTGCCTAAAGTCATATAGTTCTTAAGTGGCATAATGGGAATATGAACCCATATTATCTAGTTTGTCCCTGATTTTTCCAATACATAACACATCCATGTTCACACTCATCCATGAATGTCGGGATGGCATTGTTTGGGACTCCAGGGTTGGGGCTCTTGATGGTACCTCCTAGGAAAAAGTAGATTTGAGGGAGGTTTTAAGGGTTGATACCCCACAGAGACAGACCTTTCCACTTTTTACCAAAAGTCTTCCCTGTGCTTCCTCTTACTGGCCACAAAGGCTCAGAAAATTTCCCCTCCAATCAGTATGAACAGAAGGATACAGAAAATTCTTTGCCTCACCACTTAGAAAGTGAAAGATACCACCAGTAACCCATAGAATTTAATGGCCCAATGAAGACCACAGGCAACCTAGACGAGAAAAAGGGACAAGCACCTTGTTAGATACCACCAAATTTATCCATGTGTCCAAGACGGCCTACTGGAAACCCTATTTTGAACAGGAAGCCAAAGAAAAAAAACAAAGGATTTGAAGTCAGGTAAGCCTAGGTTTGAATTCTAGTGACACTATTTACTACTCTGTGACTTTGGGTACAACTTTTTAGAGCCTATATTAACCAGTAAAATGGAGTGAATAAAACCACCTCATAGCACTCCTTAAATAGCAAGTACAATTAGAATTATTAGTAGCAGAAGTGTAAGTTTGACCATCTTTTTCTCTGATGCAGAGAAATAAATGATACTGAATATAAAGTACCTACAACAATACATGCCTTGGGGGCCTGGGTATCTCAGTCCTTTATGTCCAGGTCATGATCTCAGGGTCCTGGGATCGAACCTGGTGTCAGGGCTACCTGCTCAGCGGGGAGCCTGTTTCTCCCTTTCCTCCCCACTCATGCTCTCTGTCACTATCTCTGACCTTCTCTCTCAAATAAATAAAATAAAATAAACAATACATGGCTCATTATGGGCACCCAATAAGTAATAGTTTTATTACTACTATTACATTAGTGAGGAAGATAACTGGCCGTGTCAAGGTGCCTTCCAGCTTCTGGATTTTAAGGAAGGGCAGTAAGAGTCATGGAGAAAGGGTGGGAATATAGGATCAAGAGGGAGGATCAGATTAAGAAGAAAAAACAGGAAAAGGCAAAATTGTACAGCCTAAGGAAAATTTCCCTTTAATATCTGTTCAAAATGTCTTATTACTATGTAGGCTAAAACTATCATGCTGGGCCAGTTTTTCACATTTGTTATAGAAGCAACATAGCCATTGAGAGAGAAAAATAGTGACTGGCCTGAAATGATGTTTAGCTATAAGAGGTATCGTGTTAGAACTTAGTAAATGAACTAAAGCAAAATGAGTAATTCCAAAAATACCCATGAGAGACTATGGACTCTGAAAAACAATCTGAGGGTTTTGAAGGGACGGGGGGTGGGAGGTTGGGGTACCAGGTGGTGGGTATTATAGAGGGCACGGATTGCATGGAGCACGGGGTGTGGTGCAAAAATAATGAATACTGTTATGCTGGAAATAAAAAAAAAAAAATACAATTTTGAAGTTCCAAAAATAGTCCTGACGGCTATAAAATTGAGCAATCAGAAATTATCTGGGGAAAGCAAACAAGGGACAGTAAAGCACTTACAGAACTCTGGCCATATATATGTTTTATTGAAGGGAAAAGAATATTAAGCTGAAAATGTTTTTCAGCTTATAAAGGCCTTACATTTCCCAAAGTCCATTTAAGTCAATTTGGAACCTGAAACACATATCCCCATCAAGAAAAAGAGGTCATAAGGGTGGTTTGCCTGGGCCTAGGGAATGCTATTCGACTCCTCCTGGGGCTGAGCGTCCTCTGAAGAGGGAAATGGTGGTACAGTGATACTATTGAAAGGTCTAGCTGGGGTTAGGCACACCAGGTTTTGAAGACTTGACCTGCCTCTTTTTAGATAGGTAAGGGCCTAGACAAGTACTCATATCTGTATACTCCTCAGTCTACAGTCTCTCCACCCCATCCTTAGCTTTACTAACATATAACGAATATAGAGAAAAGCTGCACATAGTTAATGTGTACAACTTGATGAGCTTGGAAATATGTATACACTTCTGTGACCATCACCACAATCCAGGTCATAAAGCTATCCATTACCTCCAAAAGTTTCCTTGTGTCCCTTTTTTGTTTTGTTTTGTCTTTCATGGTAAGAACAGATAATATGAGATCTACCCTCCTAACAAATTTTTAAGTCCAGAATACCTTATTGTTAACTCTAGGCACTGTGTTATACACCAGACCCCTGAAACATACTCATCTTGTATAACCCTAGCTTTATAGCCATTGAAAAATTCCCTTATCTTATCCCCATCCCCAGGCAGCCATCATTCTATTGTGTACTTCTATACCTTTGACTATTTTAGATATCTCATGATCATGAGGCATTTGTCCTTCTGTGACTGACTCATTTCACGTAGCATCAGGTCTTCTAAGTCCATCCATGTTGTTCTAAATGATAAGATTAATTGTCAAGTGGATATGAAAATAGTATCAGTCTCATGAGCCCCTTTGAGCAGGAACTGAGACCAGGCCTGGGAAGTGCTCAACACAATCAGCACTCAGTAAACATCAGTGACAACTAGTACTGGTGTAGAAATGCGGGCCTGATATCCTCCATCTTCCTTAGGCAGGTTTTACCTGCCAGGGTAAAGTCAGCACTAAAGTAAAACCCAGAACATGCTGGAGGTGTTCTCCCCTAACAGAGAAAGACAAGAGGCTGGCAGCAGGACAGCTGTGGCTGGGGTCCTATGGAGGCTGGGTGTAATGGATAACCTATAACCTTTACAAACACACACATACACACACACACACACACATACGCACACGGTTAAAAATGCAAACTGGACAGCTTGCTCTTCCTCGACATGGATGAACTAGAGGACATTAGGCTAAGTGAAAAAAGTCAATCAGAGAAAGACAATTATTATACGATCTCTCTGATATGAGGAATTTGAGAAACAAGACAGAGGATCATAGGGGAAGGGAGGGAAAAAATGAAACAAGATGGGACTAGGGAGGGAGACCAAACCATAAGAGACTCTAAATCTAAGGAAACAAGCAGGGTTGCTGGAGGGGAGGGAGGTGGGAGGGATGTGGTGGCTGGATGATGGACATTGGGGAGGGTATGTGCTATGGGGAGTGCTGTGAATTGTGTAAGACAGATGATTCACAGACCTGTACACCTGAAAGAAATAATACATTATATGTTAAGTTTTTAAAAAACCACAAACTGGACAAAAGGCACAAGATTGAAAGAAACGTGCTTCTTCATCTTCTGATACCTAGTGTCACATATCTTTATGTGTCCCTCAGGAAATTTTATATGCTTTTATTAGCCTACATTGATCTCCATACACTTTCTAGCCCTACACCAGAGTCAGAATCACCTCCTCTTTATTTACAGAAAGGAACCATGGACATGTGAGCCTCCCCACGTGTTTCCCTTTTCCATTAAATAACACATCTCAGAGTTCATTCCACATGTGCAATTATACAACTGTCTTGTTTTCAGTAATAATTCAGAGGTATTCTATTTTATGAATGTGCTTTAATATTTTTAATTTGACCCCAATCAGTGAACATGTCATTTTTTCTCAGCATTTTATAGTAACACTTCAATAAACATCCTTGTACACATAAATTTATGTGTTTCTACAAAATTCATCCAGAGGGTAAATTTCTAGCAACAGAACTGCTAAATTAAAGGGTATATGCTTTTTTTTTTTCTGTTGAGAAATGCTGCCAAATATTTTCCCATTAAATAATGCATTAATTTGCACTCCTAACCACAGCATGAGAGTTCCTGCTTCCGCTCACCCTGGCCAACACTGAGTGTTAGCAAATGCTCCAAACACTGCCATCAGATACACAAAAAGTAACGTACTATTTTCTTTGGCTTTTCTTTGGTTATAAATGGTTATAAATAATATAATTATCATATTTGTTTTTCATGTTTGTTTGCCACAAAAACTCTTCTTTTTGTTTTTCTATGAAACTCCTGTTTATAGGAATTGTCCACTCTTTTATTTTGAAAGGTTTTGTCCTTCCTTTTTGTCAGCTAAATTAATTTGCCCATGTATCATATCTTTTCTTATATTTGAAATGCTTCATTTTCTAATACCAAGTGTTTATATGAATTTTTGTTTGCTTCTAGAATCTTTTTCTTTTCCACTGATCAATTTCTTTTTCAGTTCTAAGTAGCTTTGGCTATTCTTCATTTATTTCTTGTCTTGACTGGCTATTGTTCTCTCCCTGTAATCTTCAGGCTATTCTGACAGGCTTATTTTTCTGGATGGTCTTGATTGCCATTCTGTCAAATTCCATAAAGGATACCTTGACTTCTGGTTGATATTTATTTAGAGATTAATTTGGGGGAGAAACAACATCTTTCAGAATTTTCCTATTCAAGAGTAAGATACAAATTTACATAAGTCGTCTTCATATGTCCTTTGGTGGACTTCTAATGTTCATTTTTACATCGGCCTTTTGCATATTGTGTAATAATGTTAAATTTCTCCCATACATTTTTACCATTTGGTTATTATGATTATAGGATCTCTTCTTCCTTCGTATTTCCTATTTATTCCTTACTGATTATGTAATGAGCCACCTTACCATACTCTCTTAACATTTTGAGCACAATTTCCAGT
This sequence comes from Mustela erminea, assembly GCF_009829155.1. NCBI lineage: Eukaryota > Metazoa > Chordata > Mammalia > Carnivora > Mustelidae > Mustela > Mustela erminea. Next base: position 107,440,462 of record NC_045618.1, read on the forward strand.
TTGATTCTTTCAGCTTTTCTTGATACACTGTATTTGGCCTCCTTTCAAGCAGTATTTCTTTCTTTAGTCTAAGTTCATTTGCCAAAACAGAAAAATGCTAAATAACAAAGATGGATGGCATTTGTTCATCACTATTTTAATGGGAAAAAAATTTAATGTTGTATGATTGATTTTTTTTACTTTTTTAAAGATTTATTAATTTGAGAGAGCGAGCTTGAGTGGGGGAAGGGGTGGAGGGAGAGGGAGAAGTAGACTTCCTGCTGAGTAGGGAGCCCCAGTGCAGGGCTCCATGCGGGGCTTGATCCCAGGACACTGAGATCATGACCTGAACCCAAGGCAGACACTTAACTGAGACACCCAGGCGCTCCTTCACTAACGTTTAAGAAAACTTTCATCCATTCCTATTTTGCCAGAAGGTAATTCATGTAACTTTTTAAATGGTAACAATGTAGTCATTCACTATCTCTGATACATTCACACACTTAGGAAAATGTGGCAGGAATATGACAAACCATTAATAGTAATTACTTCTGAGTGGTAGCCATCATTATTTTGTTTAGTAAGCAATAGGGCTTTGTATTCTTTTTTGTGTGTTTATATTTAAATTTTAAACTACTACTTATATGAAATCCTTGAGTGACTCTTTTTCTTTAGAATTCTGTACACTTTGCTCCATTACCTTTTGCTGTGAGCATTGTTTTAGAGAATTCTAAGGTAAGCCAGATTTTTCCTACTCACAAAGTGATTGTTTTTATGTGTGAAGAAGCAGCCTGAAGAATTAATTCTCTAGCTTCTGTTTTACCAAAAAATATATATCTTGGCATTGAGCCCTCTGTATCATTTCTTTCTAGGGCATAGTATGTTCTTTTGAGCTGGAGAATCAGCAATTTCAGAATTGGGACCGTCATTTCTTTTAATATTTTTCTAAGCCATTTGTTCTATTTTCTAACTCAGACATACCAATTTTCCCTTTGCTGTGACCATCTTTGAACTCCATAACTATTATCTTCTGTTTAAATCTCTTTCCCTTTTACACCCACTGATTCTTTCAAACCTTTCTTTTATGTCATTATTTCAGGTTTTATCCATGTCTATCCTCTTCCTCCTATTTCCAATTTATCACTAGGGTAACAATATTGTTTGGGCCCTCCATTATTTCCTTGACTCTGACATTTCCTTTTCTATCTCATTCTATAGCTCCGTCATCTTGTGTCTGGTGCCCTTTTCCTGGAATTCATGGTCTTTTGAATTCTTTATAGCAGAAATCAATATTTAGATCATACATTTCTATTTCATAGCTAGTATTCTTCCAGAACAAATTCTTTCTCTCTCATTGACATTCAGTCTTCCTCTCTCTTGTTTTTCCTCTTTGCTCTTTTACCCTTCCCCAGTTGCCATGTGTTTTCTTTCTCCCTTACACATATTTAACCCGAACAGCTCTGTCAAGATCATGTAATTGCCTCTTGGCTGTCCTCCATATTATCTGACCCCTTCATCATTTCCTTTATTTATTCTCCAGGAGTTGGGAATTTCAGGTTCTAGCAGGGGTGAGTTCAGCTGGAACTAGACGCAGCTCTGGTTAGCAGACCTCGCCTCTGTTCTTGTACCGCTGCTCCAAATAAATAAAGGTCCTGCATCTCAGGGCACACTTTCTGATTCGCTCCATGCCGAGGGATGTTATCCTCATTTTCCCAATTTCCCAAAGGAAAATTCATGTAGATAGACCCAGTGTCTTTTTCTGCATCACCTTCCTCTACCGGCAGTGGTCTCACTCTCTTCCCAGCCAACAGAGACCAAAGTAAAGCATTTTGGCTGCAGTCACATCCTGCTATGGTCTAATAACTGGCCCCTCCAAGAACCTCTTCCTACTTCTATCCTTCACTTCCTCCTTCATCCTCCATTCAGCTAAATCCCCAGTTAGTGCTGGAGATCATTTACCCAGGGTAATTATAGTCACTACCAATTCTCTCTCAGCTTTCCACCTGATCAGTTTCATAAAGTTTAGTCATGGTGCTTTTCTTCCTTTGGTGAGACACTGAGGGCATAGGAAGGGCTTTTCAAATTCTTCCCCCGGGCTGCCTACACATTCCACGGATTGCCTCTACCTAAATTGAGGAATAGTGGAGAGAGACTTAGGGCATTTTCCACGCACATCCTATTCCCTCAATGGTCTGGGAGCAGGAAGAAATGTAATGTAATTCAGAGGCATGAATGTTCCTGGAGTCATGTTTCTTTCTGAGGACTTTTTGGGAGAGGGGATTCAGTGGTTAAGCTTCATTCTGCCACATTATCTGGGAAGAAGAGTTAAGGTTATATATATTGGGGCTCTCCTCCCAAAAGTATCTCTAAGTATTTTACTCTTCAATGGTAAAAACTTTAGAAATATCAATTCAGCCTAAGGAAAAAAGTGTTCTGAGGTAAGAGGTCTATTGAAATACCTTCACGTATGTGCATGCCTCTGTAAGTAAATAAGAAAGTCAAACAGAGAACTGGACATCCCTAACTTGATAAGCTGTAGGTATTTATAAAAAATGATAAGGTAACAACTACCTTTGAATCACCAGGGAATTTAAACGAGGATCAACAGTACTCTTTATGGCTCAGTTCTGAAAAGGGGGTCTAAATCCCTCATTTCATGCTTTCTTTGTATTTACTATCATTCCAATTTCACCAGAAGTGTCAAGGTGTAGTCAACATATTTTCCACCCAATCACACTTAATGACTATTGTAAAAACTTTAAAAACAGAATGTAAAAGCAGAATCCTTCAAATACTACCCATAGGAAGAAAGAAATTATCAATAATACTTTCCAGATTTCCTGGGAGTTCTAGCAAATATTTTTTCTATCAATAAAGAGAATTGTTAAATGGCATTTTCTTTTGTGGCCCCAAGAAAGAACACAAAGGCTTCTCTGATATTCTGCCGTGCTGAGTTGAGATGATCTATATTATTTCATGAGCCAACAGCAATAGAATAAGATAATGAAAACATATCTGAAATCATATGACAATCTTAGCCTGATTTCTTTTTTTAAACTCTAAAACTGCTGTTTAAAGCAATTGATCCACTCTGGCCCCAAGGTCAAGCCATGACAACCCTAAGTAGAAATTACTGAAACTGGCAAAATCTGAACATACATTATAGTCGCTCTTCTGAGAAACCAAAACTTCCCTGTGATGGAACTAATTTTAACAATTAACATAGAGTGTACATTTTTAAACCAATATAGAGTATTTTATTTTGATCTGGATAAAACTGATTATTTTTCCATAGAAACTTGATTTCCCAGTTTTATTCATTCCACCAGGTAGCAGAAGCAGAGCTCTGCGCTGGACACTGCCACGAGACATGGGATGTGTAAACTACAGTTGCCGCCTTTATTTTCAGCCACGCAGAAGATGAAGAGTCATAAGATGAAAAGCTAAATTGTAAGTGCAACAGAAGCAGCACCAGTCTCCATTCTAAGTCTGTTTAACCGAGGTGAAGTAGATGATTGTGTCCACTATCTGGATAAGTTTTTTTTAAGATTTTATTTATTTATTTGACACAGAGAGAGAGAGAGAGAGAGGAGAGAGAGATTACAAGTAAGCAGAGAGGCAGGCAGAGAGAGAGGGAGAAGCAGGCTCCCCACTGAGCAGAGAGCCCAATGTGAGGCTCGATCCCAGGACCCTGAGATCAGAGGCTTAACCCACTGAGTCACCCAGGTGCCCCCATTATCTGGATAATTTATGTCAAATCCTAACAAGAGCAACAACAACAAATACCCAGCTCATAACCTTACAAATGTAATAAGAGACTGATTATCATATATAAGTGTGTGGGTATACTTTTAATCATATATAATTCATCCCCTGTGCCCACGGCCTTTTAACGAAGAATTCACAAAAATTCCATTACATTTTCAGGATTACATACACACACAAATTCACACACAGAGTCACAAGATCAAAAAGCTATCCAGACATATACCCTCTTAGGGGTCATGATACTCATTTCCACTTGCTGTTGTGCTACTATCAAAAATCACCTACAGGGGCACCTAGTTGGCTCAGTCAGTTAGGGCTCCGACCCTTGATTTCAGCTCAGGTACAGATCTCGGGGTTGTGAGGTCAAGCTCCGGGTTGCACTCACACACAGCATGGAATCTGCTTGTCCCTCTCCCTCTGCTCCTCACACCTCCCCATTAAAAAAATAAATAAATAAAATCTTTTTTTTTTTTTTAATTCATATTCAAGGACACATGAATGGCTCAGTCAGTTAAGAGGCTACCTTCTGCTGAGGTCATGATCCCAGGGTCCTAGGATCGAGTCCCGCTTCAGGCTCCCTGCTCAGTGGGGAGCCTGCTTCTCTCCCTCCCTCTGCCTCTTGCTCCCGTGCTTGTGCTCTCTCTCTCTCTGTCAAATAAATAAATAAAAATCTTTTTAAAAAAATTAAAAAATCACCTTCATTGAGGTGTCTTAGTCCAAATGTCCAAGTTACATACAAAATCCTGATTATGACTTTCAAACACTTTCTATAGGAGCCCCACACAATTTTATACATATTGCCTCTATACCCTAACATATATACCCTACTCCTGAACCCCATAAACCCCATGCTTTCTCCTTCAGTCTGCTCACCTTTGGTAGTGGATACTGTCTAGATGCCTCCTTGGCATCATTATACTCCTCTCCCACTAACTGCAGCCATGAAACTTGAGTTACACTGATCTTTCCTCCAGGCCCAGGGATGTCCACTGGCTTAAACTATTCAGGATGGTACATACCCTTTACTACAATTATTGATAACCTAGAGACAAGCAAGTAAGTATATAGCACTGTCTTGGCCATCGTGACTAATTCAGTTGTAGACGTGAGACCTAAATTTGTTGTATTCAAAATGAAACTCAGTTTCTTTGTTCATGGGTAGAGGAATAAGAACCTTCACCCTTATGATCTGCCCTCAAAATGTTAACAAAAATGCATGTAGCCCTAGGAGTTTCCAGCAGTATCTTTTGACTTGCAGAGGAAGACAAATGGAAAAAATTACAGAAAAAAAGCACCACAGCCCTGAACGTATTGTAAACCACCGAAGTAAATCACCCCTGAAGCCTGTCTGCCTCTAGAGTTTCCATTCATTCCCTTATTGTTTTGATCAGTCTGGATTGAGTTTCTGTTATTTGCAACACAACAGCTTTCTCCTCCTTTCTACCTGTATTACAATAGATTTTTGGCTGTCCAAAATAGTTGCTATCCAAAATAACAACAACTGAGTCCAAGGTCAGTATGGCCGCTTTATGGTATTGGGGCCAGGTTATTAATATATTATTGCCCTGACACACTCTGGATATGCTGTAATCTGAATGGTTGAAGGTGGCTCATCACCAAGTCTGTGTTCCTGGGTCAAGGATGAGGAAGAGAAAAAAAAAAAAAAGGAAAGGGCTTATCCTTTTCTTTTAAGGGTACAATTCAGAAGTAGCATATAACACTTGTCATCATAGTCTACTGACCAGAAGATGGTTGTATGGTCACATTTAACTATAAGGGAGGCTGAGATATGTGATCATTATCTGGGCAGCCAAATGTTCAGCTAAAATGTCTTCTATTGTGGGAGAAAAAAAGAATAGATGTTAGAAGAGAACTACTAATTCTGCACCTTGACTTTTACCCAGATTGTCACATATAGTGCAATAATCTATCTCCTATGATCTACCAATTCATTTCTATTTGTTCTTTTAAAACCTATTTAATATTCACTCCAGTTTAGCAGAATTTCAATTCCATCTGCTGAGTTCTACATGAAAATAATTCCATATTGTGTGTATGTTTGTGTGCATACCAATTAAAGTTCAAACTCTGGCTAATTTCAATATTCTATGACTAATTTTAATCTTTGATAGTACAAACTGGAATTAGCCCAAATTGTTTTCACTTGATGACATTAAAGGTTTTTAAAGAATGGTAGTATAATAAATGTGAACATTTACTCTCTAAGGTCAGTTAAGAAGAGAATGATTTAGGGACACCTGGGTGGCTCAGTTGGTGGGGAATCTGACTCTTGATCTCAGCTCAGGTATCCATCTCATGGTTGTGAGTTTGAGCCTAACCTGGGGCCTACTTACAAAAGAAGAAAAGAAAAGAAGAAAAGAATGGTTTTTTTTTTTTAGCCATTTCAAAATAACTAAATTAATGTTAACAGTTGTGGATAATGGCAACCTTAGCCAGAATTCTGAACTTATTTAATACATAAAATATATCTGTTTGTATTATGTTAGTGTTCATAGTTCATTATAAATAACTTTTCAGCATCTAGGAAGCTATACTCACGTATGGAGTTTTAAAACAAACATCTTTTTAAGGTCTTCACCAAAAGACAAAGGCCCTTGACACTAATATTTGGTACCTAAGGAGCACATAGGTACACCTGGACTGACAGATTTAGATGTATATACATGTAACTATTGCTGATTAATGTCACAGAACATGAGTTTGCTCTCATCCCAGGAAACTAATAGGGACTTGGGATGTAATAGGAACATGGGATAAGGAAAAGACCAAAATTGGGCTTTATAATAAATATGATCATTAAAATAATCTATATTAATCCAAAAATCATGTATTAATCCAAAGTACTGTGTGATGTACTGGGTCAGATAAAGAGGAATGAGACAAAGTCCCTGCCCCTGTGATGTATTCAGTCTGGTCACAAAGCCAATGTCATGCATCAATAAAGCACTGCTCATATCATTTTTGTTGGTGGTGTTTAAAACCTTCAAAATTACCCCTACTTCTCAGCAAGATACACAGGACTTTAATAATGTATTGGCTGTTGTTTACTTAGCACTTCCCTATACCACTCTACATCTTATCCTTATATCAACACTTGTAGCTGCAGGAACATTCTATCTTGTCTCTCATCTCCATGCCTTTGCATAAACTCCAATCTCAGCCTGTTTAAACTCCACCACTCCTTGTTTGCTATTTATTTTTTAACATTCAGCTCAGGTTTCATCCTCTTTGGAAAGAAAGTTTTCCCCCCATTGTAAACAGTATTAGGTACTCTTTCTAATCTATGCAAACAAATCATTCTTTCTGATTGCATAAACTGCATTATTGCTAACTTTTAATTTACTGAGCTCTTTCACTCACTAGACTGTGGGCTCTGGGATTGGGGGAGAGGCAGTGGTTTTATCCTATCCCTCTTTATATCTTCTATGCCTAGAATAGTGCCTTGTACAATGTAAGAGTTCAACAAAAATTTGTTGAGTTAATGGATAAAAGATATATGTTAAGTTTGTAAATGAACTCAATGTAAATTACTATAACTCAATAACTTCTTCAAATTCTAAGGAAATTACCTGAATTCTCTGAATGTCTCCCTTCATCATTGTTTGGAATAACACAAGCTTTTGGCTTTCAAGGAGGGTTCTTTTGGAAGATTCATTATTTATTAGGCATGAAGCAGTTTGAACTTCTTTTTCTTTGTAACAACCTATGGCTAAACACTAAATAAATCTTCATCATCACCATTCTGCACCACTTCCTGAGCAACTTCTGCAAGCACAGAGAGTATGAGACAGTGATACACTGTCCCCTTGTCCAACAACCATGTTGGATTCTCTAGTTCGAATAGGCTAATTGTATTGAAAATGCAACCTACTATGTCATTTAAAAATAAAAATCGGAGCAAGCCAAACTAGGAAACAGTAGGTTCTGATTCTGAAAGGCACTGCAATATCCAGCAGTTTTCTTTCCTGTAAAGCTATAGAGAGATCTTTATTTTTAGTTATTCAAAAGTCCATTGTGCAAGGAGAGTCTTTGCAGATGACTGTCCTGCAGGATATGGCAGCCAAAACATAACAGCAGAGCCCATGAAACATGCCTAGAGACACGCCTGAAGCACCAAGCCCTAAACACCGCCTAACCTCTTCGGCATGAAGCCATTACTTTCAGGAGCAGGAGACATAACTGGCTTTTCTAACACACAAAAAGAAGGCAGAGACTTAGACAAAATGCCAAGATGGAGGAATTTATTCCAAACAAAACAATAAGAGCTTGTGCCCTCTCTCTCTCTCTCAAATAAATATATAAAATCTTTTTAAAAAATAAACTTTTTTGAAAAAAGAGATGAAGAATGAAATAAACAAGATTGGAAACAGGCTTTATGCAATGAACAGCAGGCTGGAAGAAGCAGAGGAACAAATCAGTGACCTTAGAATACAAAATAATTGACTACACTGAAACTGAACAAAAGAGAGGAAAAAGAATTATGCGACTCAAGTATAGACTTAGGGAACTCAGTGACTCCATCAAATGTACTAACATTCAGATTAGAGGAGTCCCAGAACAAGAGAGAGAAAAGGGTACAGAAAGTTTATTTGAGGAAATCATAGTAGAAAACCTCCCTGATTGGGGAAAGGCAATAGACATCCAGATCTATAAGGCATAAAGAACTCCCATCAAAATCAAGAAAAACAGGTCAAGACAAAGTCATATTGTAATTAGCAGACACCTGGGTGGCTCAGTTGGTTAAGTGTCAGCCTTTGGCTCAGGTCATGATCCCAGGGTCCTGAGATCAAGTCCCACATCCAACTCCTTGCTCAGTGGGGAGCTTGTTTTTCTCTCTCTTCCTGCTGCTCCTCCTGTTTATGTGTATGCGCACACTCTCTCTATGACAAATAAATAAATAAAATCTCCCAAAGAAATATGTAATATACTTAAATTTGGAAAATATAGTGATAAAGAAAAAATCTTAAAAACAGTAAAACAAAAGAAGTCCTTAACTTACAATGGAAAACCCATAAGGCTAGCTGGAGATTTCTCAACAGAAACTTGGCAAGTCAGAAAGGAATGGCATGATATATTCAAAGCACTAAATGGAGAAATCTGCAGCCAAGAATACCCTATCCAGCAAGGATATCAATCAGAATAGAAAAAGAGGTAAAGGTTTTCCAGACAAACAAAAACTAAGGGAGTTTGTGACCACTAAACCAGACCTGCAAAAAATATTAAAGGGGATTCTTTGAGTTCAAAGGAGAGATCAAAGGTGACAAAGACAAGAAAGGATCAGAAGAGCACCTGATCGGCTCATTTGGAAGAGCATATGACTATTGATCTCGAGGTTGTAAGTTTGAGCACCATGTTGAGTATAGAAATTACTTAAATAAATAAATAAATACTTTTTTTTTTTTTAAACAGAGAAGTTATCTTAGAAAATCTCCAGAAAAAATGGCAGTAAGTACATATCTATCAATAATTACTTTGAATACAAATGGACTAAATATGCCAATCAAAAGATATACAGTGTCAGAATGGATTAAAAAAAAAAAGACCAATCTATATGCTTCCTACAAGAAATTCATTTTAGATCTAAACATACTTGCAGATTGAAAGTGAGGGGAAGGAGAAACATTGATCACACAAATGGATGTCAAAAGAAAACTGGAGTAGCAATAGTTATATTCAACAAAGTAGATGTTAAAACAGATGTAACAAAAGACAAAGAAGGGCACTATATTATAAATAAAGGGGACAATCCAACAAGAAGATATAACAGTTGTAAATATTTATGCACCCAACATGGGAGCACCAAAATATATAAAACATTTAATAACAAACATAAAGGGGGCGCCTGGGTGGCTCAGTGGGTTAAGCCTCTGCCTTCGGCTTAGGTCATGATCTCAGGGTCCTGGGATCGAGCCCCGCATCGGGCTCTCTGCTCAGTGGGGAGCCTGCTTTCTCCTCTCTCTCCCTGCCTGCCTCTCTGCCTACTTGTGATCTCTCTCTGTCAAATAAATAGGTAAAATCTTTAAAAAATAAATAAATAAATAACGAACATAAAGGAACTAATCGATAATAACATAAAATCACTAGCAGACTTAGTACCCCACACACATCAATGGACAGATCATCTAAACAGAAAATAAACAAGGAAACAACGGCTTTAAATGACACACTGGACCAGGTGAACCTAACAGATATATTGAGAACATTCCATCCTAAAACAGCAGAATACACATTTTTCAAGTGCATGGAACATTCTCCAGAATAGATCATATATTAGATCACAAATCAGGCCTTAACAGATACAAAAATACGGAAATCATACTATGCACCTTTTCTGACCACAACACTATGAAACTAGTCAACCAAAAGGAAAAATTTGGAAAGACCACAAATACATAGAGGTTAAATAACATGATACTAAACAATGAATGGGTTATCAAGGAAATCAAAAAAGAAATTTAAAAAAAAATACATGGGAACAAATGAAAATGAAAACACAATGGTGTAAAACCTTTGGATGCAGCAAAAGCAGTCCTAAGAGGGAAGTACATAGCCATATAGGCCTAGATCAAGAAGCAAGAAAAACCTCAAACAACCTAACCTTACACCTAAAAGAGCAAGAGAAAGAAAAATGAATGAAGCCTAAAGCCAGGAGAAAGAAGGAAATAATAAAGATTAGAGCTGAAATAGATGATACAGAAATTTCAAAAAACAATAGAACACATCAATGAAACACGGAGACAGCTCTCTGAGAAAATTAATAAAATCGATAAACCTCCGGCCCGACTAATCAGAAAGAAAAGAGAAAGGACACAAATAAATAAAAATCACAAATGAGAGAGGAGAAATAATGATCGACACCACAAGAATATAATTTTAAGAGACTATTATGAGCAATTATATGTCAACAAATTGGACAACCTGGAAGAAATTGATAAATTCCTACAAACATATAAACTACCAAAATTGAAACAGGAGGAAATGGAAAATTTGAGTAGACTGATAACCAGCAAAGAAATTAATCAGCAATCAAAAGACTCCCAAGTCCAAGGCCAGATGGCTTCACAGCCAAATTCTACCAAACACTTAAAGAAGAGTCAATACCTCTTCTTCTTAAACTATTCCAAAAAATAAAAAAGGAGGGAAAACTTCCAAACTCATTCTAGAGGCCAACATTACCCTGTTACCAAAACCAGATAAAGACTCACTAAAAAAGAAATACAGGGGCACCTGGCTGGCTCAGCTGATAGAACATTCGACTCTTGATCTCAGGAGTGTGAGTTTGAGCCCCACTATGGGTGTAGAGATCACTTAAATAAATAAAACTTAAAAAAAAGAATGACAGGCCAATATCCCTGATGAACACGAATGCAAAAATTCTCAATAAAATACTAGCACGTTGAATCCAACAATACATTTTAAAAAAATCATTCACCACAATCAAGTGGGATTTATTCCTGGGCCATAAGGGTAGTACAATATTAGCAAATCAATCAGCATGATACACTAAATTCAGAAAAGAAAGGATCAGAAAGAACCACATGATCATTTCAATAGATGCAGAAAAAGCATCCAACACAGTACAACAGCCATTCATAATAAAACCCTCAATAAAGTAGGTGTAGGTGTTCATAGTCATCTATGAAAACCCCATAGCTAATATAATCTTCAAAGGGGAAAAACTGCTTTACCGCTATGGTCAAGAACAAGATAGGGAAGTCTACTCTCATCATTGCTATTTCACACAGTACTGGTAGTCCTTGCCACAGCCAACAGACAACAAAAAGAAGTAAAAGGGATCCAAATCAGCAAGGAAAAAGTAAACTTTCACAATTTGCGGATGACATGATTCTCTATATAGAAAACTTAAAAAATTCCACCAAAAAGTGCTAGAGCTAGTAACATGAATTCAGTAAAGTCACAAGATACAAAATCAACTGAAATTTGTGGTATTTTTATACATCAATAATGAAGCAGCAGAAAGAAAAATCAAGGAATTGATTCCATTTACACCGTGCCAGAAATAATAAGATACCTAGGAACAAACCTCATCATGGAAGTGAAAGACCTGTCCTCTGAAAACTATAAAAGCTCTGGTGAAAGAAATAGAAGAGGACACAAAGAAATGGAAACTCGTGCATTGGAAGAACAAGTAACTGTTAAAATGTCTATACTACTCAAAGGAATTTACACATTTAGTGCAATCCTTACCAAAATCCAACAGCATTTTTCACAGAGCTAGAACAAACCACCCTAAAATGTATATGGAACCACAAAAGATCCTGAATAGCCAAAGCAACCTTGAAAATGAAAAGCAAAGTTGGAGGCATCACAATTCCAGACTTCAAGCTATATTACAAAGCTGTAGTAATCAGGACAGTATGGTACTATGGCACATAAATACACACATAGATTAATGGAACAGAAGAGAAAACCCAGAAATGAACCCACAACTATATGGTCAATTAATCTTCAACAAAACAGAAAAGAATGGGGGAAAGACTGCCTCTTCAACAAATGGTATTGGGAAAACCAGATAGCAACATGCAAAAGAATGAAACTAGACCACTTTCTTATACCAAAGGCAATAATAAATTCAAAATGGATAAAAGACCTAAAGGTGAGACATGAAACCATAAAAATCCTAGAAAGGAACACAGGCAGTAACCTCTCTGACATCAGTTGTAGCAACTTCTTTCTAGATCTGTCTCCTGAGGCAAAGGAAACAGAAGCAAAAACAAACTGTTGGGACTTCTTCAAAATAAAAGACTTCTGCACAGCAAAGGAAGCAATCAACAAAACTAAAAGGCAGGCTACAGAATGGGAGAAGATATTTCCAAATGACATATCTTATAAAGGGTTAGTATCCAAAATATATATAAAGAACTTATAAAACTCAACATCCAAAAGATGAATAATCCAAGTAGAAAATGGGCAGATGTTGTAAATAGACATTTTCCAAAGGCATACAGATGGCTAACAGATACATAAAAAGATGCTTAACATCACTAATCATCAGGGAAATACAAATCAAAACTACAAAATATCACCTCACACCTGTCAGAATGGCTAAAATAAACAGCACAAGAAACAACAGATGTTGGCAAGGATGTGGAGAAAGGGGAACTCTCTTACACTGTTGGTGGGAATAAAAGCTGCTGCAACTACTGTGGAAAGTATGGAGGTTCCTCAGAAAGTTAAGAAGGGAACTACTCTATGATCCATCAACTGTCCTACTAAGTATTTACCCAAAGAATACTAAAATACTAATTCAAAGGGATACATGCACCCTCATGTTTATAGCAGCATTATACAGAATAGTCAAATTATGGTAACAGCCCAAATGTCCACTGACTGATGAATGATAAGGATAATGTGGTGCACGTACACACACACACAGAATATTACTCAACCATAAAAAAGAATGAAATCTTGCTATTTGCAACAGCAAGGATGCAACTAGAAGGTATTATGCTAAGCAAAATAAGTTAATCAGAGAAAGACAAATACCATGATTTCACTCATATGTGGAATTTAAGAAACAAAACAAATGAGCAAAAGGAAAAAATAAAGGCAAACCAAGAAAACAGACTCTTAACTATAGAGAACAAACTAATGGTGACCAGAGGGGAGGTGGGTGGGGGATGGATGAAATAGTTTGTGGTGAGAACCAGGTGTGTTTGGAAGTATTGATTCACTACATTGTACACCTGAAAGTTGTATTACACTGTCTGCTAACTAATTGAAATTTAAATGAAAACTTTTAGAGGCACCTGGGTGGCTCAGTTGTTAAGCATCTGCCTCTGGCTCAGGTTATGATCCCGGGGTCCTGGCATCAAGCCCTGCATCGGGCTCCCTGCTTAGCAGGAAGCCTGCTTCTCTCTCTCCCTCTCCCCCTGCTTGTGTTCCCTCTCTTGCTGTGTCTCTGTCAAATAAATAAATAAAATCTTTAAAACAGAGAAAGAAAAAGAAAGAAAGAAAGATAGATAGATAGATAGATGATAGATAGATTGATTCCCTCGTGCAACCAGTAACCAGAATCTATCACTTAGTAAGCAGAACCCAGGGATTAGCAGCATGGCATAACATTAAAGATATAAAAGATCTGAATGCTGCCAACTATCTGCCCATTATGAGTCATTCCTTTGGTTTAAGGCATTAGATCTACTCCTTCCTTACATGGAAGTAGAAGGACTCAAGTCATATTAAAGATAAAAATCTACCTTTTGATTACTTTTGCTGAGTGCCATCTATGTTAGCACTACTGAGCAGTATTTTATTATAGCAATGAGGATCATAAGATTTGGAGACCTAGCTCTCTTAGTACAAATTTAGCTCTTCCAGGGACTAGCTGTATGACCTTGGGCAAGTTACATCAACTTTCTGAGCTTTAATTACTATAAAATAGTGAAAAGAATACTTATTTCTGTAACTATGAGAATTATATGAGATAAATGTTTAGTACCCAGCATATTATATGACTCACAGTAAATGGAAATTTATTTTTGCTATTGTTGTTACTGCTACAAATAATAATGGCTCAGCTTTAATTCAGCATGGCCACAAATTCTATAGTGAAAAGGCAACAACATATATATATATCAAGACAAGAAGAAGGAAAAAAAAAAAAACAAGCAGGAAATACACTCCCCATTATAAGGATATTTTGTTGTCCACTATTATCCATGTTACAACAGGACATCACAGTAAATCTCTGGAATAAAGGGTATAATATTGCCCCGGATAAGAGGCCACTAAAAATCATGACTTTCCTCCTTTGTTAAAATGAATCATTTATCATGAATTTATATCTGTTAAAATCATAGAACAAAATCCATTAAGCAGCTCAAGTGACAGTGTAAAGGACCTATTTTAGGATTACCAACTAAATACTCACTTGACTGAATATTATTTAAAACGGTCTCATCCACTGGATAATTCCTTTTCTTATGTTATGAATGTAGAAGAAAGGGGATTTTAGCCTTTCAAAGTTTATGTTAATTTCCTATTGCTGCTATAACAATTTGCCACAAACCTAGTGGCTTAAACAACACAAATTTATTACCCTACAGTTACAAATGTCAAAAGTCCTAAGATCGAGGTGTTGGTAGGCATGGATTCTTTCTAAAGGTTTTAGAAGAAAATCAGTTTCTCTCCCTTTTCTACCCTCTAGAGGTGGCTGCCTACATTCTCAGCTCATGGCCCATTCCCTTCTTCACAGACAGCACTGTGGCATCTCCTGATCTAAGACCCTTGCTTTGACTATCTCTTCATTCTTGACTCTGACCCTCCTGTCTCTCTCTTATCAGGACTTATGATAACATTAGGCCCACGTAGATAATCTCTCCATTTTATTGTCCATAATGTAACTTATTCACATCTGCAAAGTCTCTTTTGTCAAACAAGGAACATATTCAGGGGTTAGAACATGAACATCTTTGGTGGGGGGGAGAGCATTATCCTGTCTACAATGTATTGCGATTAATAAATTTGTAGATAAAATATTTCAAATACTGATGACTTAAATAGTGACTCAAACTATTAATATGAGAATAAGCAAAGGATTCTCAGATCCCCAGTACAGCCAGTGATTTGCCAAGGTCACTCAAAGAATAATTCCCAGACTTTTAAAAAATGTAATGAGGATGGGGCGCCTGGGTGGCTCAGTGGGTTAAGCCGCTGCCTTCGGCTCAGGTCATGATCTCAGGGTCCTGGGATCGAGTCCCGCATCGGGCTCTCTGCTCAGCAGGGAGCCTGCTTCCTCCTCTCTCTCTCTCTCTGCCTGCCTCTCTGCCTACTTGTGATCTCTCTCTGTCAAATAAATAAATAAAATCTTTAAAAAAAAATGTAATGAGGACAGGTGAATTATGACTTGACTCACAAAAAAATGTTGTATTACTCTAAATGTATGGTTTACTTTATACAACTTGGGGTATTACCTCACAATTTGAGATTTTAAAAAGTATTTAAAATTCTTTCAAAATGGCACTCAGAGAACAGGCCAACAACAAAACTGTGAATGAAAAAATATCTATGGAATGAGAATAAACTACACTCATGAAGATCCACACTCATCATGTTTCACTCACCATAATAATCGTGAAGTAAGGAACTCTGCTTCTTCTTCGGAAGAAGAAAACTTCAAGAGAACATCACTCCCATTCTAACATCAAGGAATACTTGAATGATCTAAAAAATTACCAATTGTCTCAAGCCTATCAGAGAGCTGAGGTTATAAGGCAACCAATGAACCAATGAATTTTCAAAGAGGAACATCTTACCTAAGAAGATATGGGACACAAAAACTCTCAAACCATTGCCAGAGCATGGAGGCAGAGAAAGCTACCATAAGAGATCAGCTAGAGTTTTAAAGAATTGGTAGAGGCTGAATGTGGACTAGTACGTAAGTTTAAAACAACCAGGATTCCCAAATACAGAGAGTTCACATTCTTCTTCATTGGCCTTCTGGGGTGCTCACAAGAAATATTTGTAAAAGGGTAAGAGACCAGGAAAGTCCCACCTGAGTGGCACTGGTTTTCAGGTGGTAATCAGCTGCTGGTTAGGGACAGATATGAAATAATACCCACTTCAACAGACTCTTCTCTTCTACAAAGCAAATAACTTGAGCCACTGGGGGAAGGGATAAGAAACCTTCCCACTGTCAAAACTAAAACACAAATCATCTACTTCTAGAAGGGTAGTTATAAGAGCCCTCTACTTCTGGAGGAAGAGCAAAAAAACCTTTTGGGGCCAGGGTCCTGAGCATAAGTCTGCACTCATTGTGCAGGACAGGGAGCGGCGGGGGGTGAAGAATCTATACTTTCCAAGAGCTGCCAGAGATACAAGACAAGAGTTTGAGGGCCAAAGCAGGAGAGGGACAAGAACACTGAGAAAAAGATTTACCTTCAAGCTCTAAGCACAGAAGAGGTGCCTCAAACTAAAGCTGGACCAGCAGAACTCCCACCTCCACAAGCCTTGCACCAAGTAATAAGCAAAAGTCGACAGGTTGGGGAGAAACAAAAGCAAAGAGAGACTCCCTCTGTGGAATAAATATGTAGGGCCTGCTGCAAGCTGAGAGTGAGGCAGGAAAACTAAAAAACCCCTTTGGCACTACATGACTACAGTAAGCACAAAGCAACAGTAACCCACTGTGAAAAGAATTTGAAGATGAAGGTGTAAGACAATGAGAATAACTACAGAAATGACAAAACCCAAAGACTAATTAATTAAACCACTGATTTAATTCCCGACTCTAACACCCTTCCAGAAGAAGGGTAGGCCCACTTCTAGGCATCAATGTGGTTTACTTCATTCTCTGTTGTTCTTCTACATGTGATATTTGACACTGATTCAAAATTTGTAGGAAACACAAAAATACATATATATAGAGAGAGAGAGATTGAGAGACTTATTTATTTATTTTGAGAGAGAGAGATAATGAGAACATGAGTGGGTGGGGCAGAGGGAAAGAGAATCCCAAGGGAACTCTGCACTGAGTGTGGAGCCCTGACATAAGGCTCGACCCCATGGCCCTGAGATCATGACGCTCCAACAAGAGCAGGACGCTCAACCGACTATGCCATTCAGGCTCCCTTAAAATATATTTTTGTTAATTGTTAAGAGATAAAGCAATCAACAGAATCAGACCAAGATCTGAAACAGATGTCAAAAATACCATTTAGTGACTTTGAAATAACTGACTCGCATGATAACAGATCCAGTAGGGAAAAAAATGAACAGAGAAATAGAAAAAATAAAAGAGATATTTAAAAAAATTAAAAGATTTTAATGTAAATGCTAGAAATAAAATAAAGGATGTAAAAAAATTCCTTTAGCAAGCATATCAGGTTACAGAACACAGCTGAGAAAAGAAAGAAAACTACAGATAAGTAAATAGTAATTCAATTTTTAATTATAAAAATAGACATTATAAAAAATAGAAATTACAAGAATAAACAAAGAAAAAGAGTGGAGGGAAAAAAAGAACAGAGCATTGAAGATCTATGGGACAACATCAAATAATTAACATATATGTAATTAGAATCTCAGAAGGGGAAGAGAGAATACGGCAGAAAAATATTTGAAGAGGTAATGGCTAAGAATTTACACCTGAAAAACCGCTGAATTTCTAGAAGAAAATTCACCTTCCACCCAGTTTTGCCTGGGGATGGTTTTCTAGTTCTTGCATGCTTTTCATATAATTCTGATGACCTCTGCTCATACAAAACATTTATCCAAATACTTTTGGAACCTGGGGTTTGAATAATCTTTTATGCCCACAGTTACTTCAGATTCTAGAATTCACTAGAGAGATGAGTGTTCTATAATTCTTTTTAAATACAGTATTTTTAAAATACACTATTATTTGATATAAATGAATATAGGTTTGTAGTAAGTGTGACATTAAGAGTTTGTATCAGTATGTTTACAATAGAGAAGCCTGGCAAACACCACCTCTGGTAATCAAGACTAATGTGGCCCATGATAAGTATTATCAGTATCTTACACTCCTGATTGATGTTCTGAGAATGGCATTGTATTCTATGACATTCATCCCAGAAATCCACAACCCCAGCAAAATCATGAGAAGAACATCAGACAAACTCCAACTGAGGGAATTTTACAAAATATCTGACCAGTATTCTTCAAATTTGTCAAGGTCATCAGAAACGAGTAAAGTGTGACAGCCAAGAGGAGCCTGAGGAGATGTGACAAGTAAATGTAATGTGACATCCTAGATGGGATCCTGAAACAAACAAAGGACACTAGGGAAAAATTAAGGAGATATGAATTATGGACTTTATCGATGTTAATTCATTAATTGTAACTGTACCCTACTAAGGTAAGATGTTAATAATAGAGGACACTGGGTGTGGGGCATATGGAAACTCTATGCTATCTTCACAACTTTTCTGCAAACCCAAAACTATTCTAGATAATGTTTAAATAAATTATTTTTAAGATAAATAACAAATAAAATCCTCAGCATAAAAGACAGTCTGTATCACATACAGACAATAGAGCATAGAATACTGGGGCCTCAGATTTCGAAATTTCGAAGAGTCCTAAACCACCCACCTGCTTACTGCCTCATTTGCTACTTACTACTGTTTCTCCCTCCGGTCACAGGTAGTACAGCTTGGGAAAGGAAAGTGCTATTTAGAACAGAAAGTAAAGTATCCAGGCGAAAAGAGCCAGAGGACGGAGGTAAGTGGATTACATGAATACTCTAACCTCTCTTGGCTAAGGCAGAAAATGATGCCCATTTCCCAAGTAAGAAAATGCTGGATTTCAACTCCCCTCAATTATATGGGGGACCAGCTCCTGCGAAGAAGGTTGCTTTTTCACTTGAATAATTCAGGCCAACGTAGATTTGGGTGGCCTGAATTATCTGGATAGTTGCCCTCATTCTTTGCATTAACTGTGGAGGCTTGGCCTTCGAGGGAAATAGGCCATCCATTCCCTGAGATACTCGTTCCCTTCCTGGAGGATGAAAACTTACTGACAGGTCTGGAAACTTTGCACATCTGGATTGAATTATTAGCTTACGAAGGCCTTTACTCAATTGTACACTCCTTGAGTGTAGAGGCAAGTCACAGACAGCTCAGTGTCTGGTATGGAATCGACTCTGCTCTCCCCTCCCTCCGGCAGTCTGGTGAGCCAGCCAGAATCACAGCTCCAGGGGGTTCTGATTACAGGTGTCCTCACTCCAGCTGTTTCTGGGCAAATGAGAAAGGAGGCAGCCGTTCCTTGTGATTTCATGTAGACAGACAGCTATTTTCTGCCTGGCCTGTGTGCTTATCCCAGAGTAAATGACAGGTCCTTGTCTCTATCAATTTCAGCAGAGGGGTGGTGGATTGTTGGGTAGGTTCCTTTTTTTTAAGTGGTGAAAGCTGAGAGGACTAAATGTCAGCTGTCAATTCCCCATTCCCTTTCTCCTCCTTGTAAAAGCCGTCTTTTATAAAGGACTATTTCCATTTTATTTTTACTTTGAGACAAGCAAAAAAGATAGCACCAGGCCTGCCTCTTTTAGCAAGATGGTGACAGTCTTCTGGAGAAAGACAAATGATTTGATAATGCAATTAAAAACAGTTGCCATTTCAGCAAGTGAGATATTGGTTTAAATTATGATCAGAGGGGCGCCTGGGTGGCTCAGTGGGTTAAGCCGCTGCCTTCGGCTCAGGTCATGATCTCGGGGTCCTGGGATCGAGTCCCGCATCGGGCTCTCTGCTCAGCGGGGAGCCTGCTTCCTCCTCCCTCTCTCTCTCTGCCTGCCTCTCCATCTACTTGTGATTTCTCTCTGTCAAATAAATAAATAAAATCTTTAAAAAAAAAAATAAATTATGATCAGAGAGTGGGAGGGCAAAACCTGTGAGGCTTCCCCAAGGGTGAAGTTCGTGGGCAATCCAGAAGCCTCCTTCTTTGCTATGGCTGCTTAAATACTGAAAATGGTAACTGAAGAAAACCTCAAATGTTAAATACATATATTTGAAGTGCATTACTGAATTTCAGATTACTAAATCTCAAATGCTAATTTCATCTGAAATTACATATATACATTAAGTGTAAAGAGCGTGTATTAACAACCAGAATTTGAATTACGGGTTTTTTCTACTAGTCATTGAAGCAAAGGCAAATTCTGATGTTTCTACCACTCAGATTCAGGTAGATTTAAAGTATACGCCCAGAAGTCATATTCCAGTCCACTGCAGCCCAGTGCCATGTATTTTTCTAGCCCAATCCGGCCTGGGATTCAGGAAGTCTCTGGCTTAGTATGAAATTTTGCATTTCAAACAAGCTCCCAGGTAATGCTAGGCTATGGACCACACTTGGCCTAGCAATGTTCTAGCCCCTTCCTCTGAAAAGACCATAGTTCTGTTTATCTGGGTTTTAATTAATAAATCCTTAAATTTTCCATGACTTTATTTTTGCCAGTCAGTAAATGGAGCCAAAGAGAAAAAATAGCGCTCCCCCCTTTATTTTGCAGATTTCACTCAACCTTAGTCATTATACCAGATGCTTCAAAAACTTCAACTGCCCAGGGGACTTGCTATATCCAGACCATTGCCAAACTGCATCTCTTGGGACACAAGTGAGTTCTGAAATGTTTCCGTACTCACAGACACTTAGGAAATGCTGCACAAGATGGAATAGCATGTTAGCAGGTCAAAATATTGTGATTTTCTCTAACTATAGAAGACTTTAGCTTATCACAATCTATCTTCATGGAGAGTATTATTTGTTCAAAGGTCCCTTCCACAGGGAGGTTTTTCCTAATCACTTCATCTAAAAATGGAGAGCCCTAGGCTCTATCTCCTTATTCTGGTCATTTTTCTTGGTGATACTTACACACTCTGACATTGTTTTTTGTACTCCCCTACCTTCACTAGAATGTAAATTCCACAATAGCAGGGGCTTTTCTTGGTTCACTGCTTTGCCCCCAAATTCCAAAATGGTTCCTGGCACACAGACTTACAGGCTTAAGCAAGGTAGAGGAAGAGAGGGAGGTCACAGGCCCGGAGCACCCAAGAACCTAGCTATGTCTGGTCAAGTCCTGTTCTGAACATCCTGACTGGAACCTAACCACTGACATGGCCACCCACCTCCCTCCCAATAAGGCCTTATTTATATCAAAGGATGAAACATTAGGACCATATAACAACTTAGAACCAAAACCACTGATGCTCAAATGAATTACACTTACAAATGAACCTTTCCTAGAAGGCCTACAGTGTGTCATAAAGCCTGGATTATAACAAAACGAAAAAGTCTGACCTAAAAATACTGTCAAAAAGTTTTTTCCATCACTCATCATCAGGGAAATGTGAATCAAAACCACAATGAAATATTACCTCTCACCTGTCAGAATGACTATCATCAAAAAGATGGTAAGACAAGAGTTAACAATTGTTGGCAAGGATGTGAAGAAAGGAGAACAGTTGTGCACTGTCAGAGGGAATGGAAATTGGTGCAGCCATTATGGAAAACAGTATGGAGGTCCCTCAAAAAATTAAAAATAGAACTATCATATGATATGGAATTCCATTTCTGGGTATTTATCAAGAGAAAACTAACTCAGAAAGATATATGTACCCCCACATTCACTGCAACTTTATTTACAATAACCAAGATATGGAAATAATCTAAGGGTCCATAGACAGATGAAGAGATAAAGAAATATATATATGTATATATATATACATATACATATATATGCAATGACTATTATTCAGCTATAAAAAAGAATGAAATCATTGCCATTTGCAACAATATGGATAAATATTGAAGGCATTATGCTAGGTGAAATAAGTCAGACAGAGAAAGATCAGTACTACATGTGGAACACTTACGTGTAGAATACAAACACTTAGATGTGGAATCTAAAAAATGAAAAACCAAGCTCATAGATACAGAGAACAGACTGGTAGTTCCCAAAATTTTGGAGGAAGAGGGTAGGCCAAATAATAAAAGGAGTCAAAAGGTACAAACTTCCAGTTATAAAACAAATAAATCATAGGGATGTAATGTACATTATGGTGACTATTGTTAATAATACCGTATTGCATCTTTGGAAGTAGCTAAGAGAGTAAATCTTTAAAGTGCTCATCATGAGAAAAAATTCTGTAAATATGTGTAGGGATGAACTTTAACTAGATTTGTTATGGTGATCACTTAACAATATATACAAATAACGAATCATTATGTTGTACACCTGAAACTAATAGGATGTATTATGTCAATTATACCTCAATTAACAAAAAAGTTTCTTTTTTTTTTTAAAGATTTTTATTTATTTATTTGACAGAGAGAAATTACAAGTACACTGAGAGGCAGGCAGAGAGAGAGAGAGAAGGAAGCAGGCTCCCTGCTGAGCAGAGAGCCCGATGCGGGACTCGATCCCAGAACCCTGAGATCATGACCCGAGCCGAAGGCAGCGGCTCAACCCACTGAGCCACCCAGGCGCCCCCAAAAAAGTTTCTTCTATAAAAGACTTTATTTTTCATCAGTTAGGTTTCCTAAATGATACCTCCTGATTTTACAATTAAAGGAAATATCATGGATTCTACATTATTTGGTACTTTCCCAAAATTTTATCAAGAAGACCCAGAAAAGAAAGAGCACAAAGCAAAAATAAACAATACATAATGCCTTTCATTTTGTTCATTGAATTCAATCCTACTTGAGAGGCATCCATGAAATTGGGACCAGGTGTCTGCTTTGGTTTATATTACTTATATACATAATTAATTATATAGTTTGACTTAATCAAATTATAAATCACAGCCCATAAAATTATATTTCTTTCCCATTATACACCATTCTTCTCAATGTTGATCTATGAAGATATTTTTTTCTAAGTCTGACAAAAATCCAACAGACAACCATAAATTGCAATGTATTTTTATATTTTACCTTTCAAAGCTCAATTTTTTAAATAAGATTCTTTATCTCAGATTTGGCTGGGGCCCCAAAAGGCTGAGAATAAGAGTAGGTGGCTAGTACTCCCGTAATTCAAAGGAAATGGGAAAATTAAATCTGTAACTCTTTGCCCCTAACTCATTCACTGTGATTAAAGTGTTAAAGTTGGGCTGGCTGAGAGTTACCAACTGAAAGGAGTGTTTCAGTGAAGGAAGGTGTCATTGTGCCTTCAAGTCATGACAGTGCCTTCCAGGAGAAACCTACCCAACCTTGGTATATACTCTAACGCCTGGAAGCACTGTGGTCTGGTGGCCCAGAAGGGCGGATGTGGTTGCAGAGTGGAGAGCTGAGCTAGAGAAGGAAATACATCCTATTTATTACAGCCAAAGCAAGCTAACCTGTACTGTTTTAGAAGCATTCCCAGAGGTCAACCTGGACCTGGTAGACACTCCTGCCAAATGAGGCCAAAGTTGGTTCTCAGGATGTGAAAGTCCACTAGACATGCAAAGTAATTGCAGATGAGAGATCTTTAGGGAGGGGAAAATCTATAAAGAGATCTTTAGGGAGGGGACAATCTACAAAGAATCCCTCACACCCCATAATGGCTTTTAACACCTGCCCCACTCAGAAGTCAACAGCCCTTTACATCAATGACTTTCAAGTGAAACCTTTCCTGATGCTTTCTCTCCCCACCACCACCTTAACCTTGGAAAGTCACAGGCTGCACTAGGACATGACAGAGTCATGGAAAAGCTTACTAGGGGGCACCTGGGTGGCTCAGTCCCTTAAGCATCTGCTTTTGGCTCAGGTCATGATCCCACAGTCCTGGGATCAAGCCCCACATCGGGCTCCCTGCTCCTCCTCCCACACCCCCAGCTTGTGTTCTCTCTCTCACTGTGTCTCTCCCTGTCAAATAAATAAATAAAATCTAAAAAAAAAGGAAGAAAGGAAAAAAAGATCTTACTGGCCACCTCTTTTCCACTGCAACTTCCCACATGGAATAGCCCTGCAGGTTGTGGGAGGGGAAAACTTTGACTTTCAAGGAACTGGTATGAAGTTTACAAGGACATGATGGTTTGTCACATTTACAAGGACATGCAAAATGTGACAGTGTTTTGCTATTCAGTGCAGCTGAGGATGTTTTATTTTCCAACAATGACCAGAAAAACGATGGAACTACTTTAGCATTCATCAAAAAAGCAAGGAAGAACTCACCCCACAAAACACACAGGAAAGGGGACCGGGATAGGAGTAAAATTTTTGTTTGAACTACATGAGCCTTGTTACTTCAGTACACCCTGAAGTACATTATTAATTGGTTCTTACTTGTAATAAATAAAAGTGGGTTTTCATCTCTACAAGCATGTTGGAATTTCCACATATTTTACACCAAGAGTCAGATTTAGCAAATACTTTCTTATGCTAGTATCACTGAGCCAAAGGAAAGGGCCATAATTATACAAATTAATGATTTACTGTGATATAAGGGTAAACAGAAGCCTAACTAACGAGTCCATTATTGTTCTTCCTTGTAATAGGCATCAGCATTCAGTATTTAGCTTTAACATATCCACTGGACAGAAAATAAGAGTCGTGTCCCCCCCAAACCCCATCCTCCTATCTCCCCCCATCCTATCCTCCTATCTCCCCCCACCCCATCCTCCTATCTCCCCTGCCACCCACTGTCCCCCTACCCAGAGCTACCTAGATGTGTGGTCAGTGGTTTTTCTGTGAAGGTCTCCCTCCTTGGGCCCACTGCCACAGAGCAGCTGAATGAAGGCTGGGTACTTCCCAAGTGCAAGAGGGCACAACAGAGCACCTCAGATGTGCCTAGTGAGGTAGAGAGAATTTCAGGATGATTTTGATGATTTTGATGTCTATTAAAAGAAATTAATCTCTGTTCAAAGATTTTTGAAGGGAAATCTTTTGAAATAGGCCCTTTTTAATTTCCTCCTTCCCCTAATTTTTTTTTCCCAATTTCCAGCTGCTCTCAATCATCCTTCAACAAATATTTACTGAGTACCCATTATGTTCCCAACTCTGTGGGAGCTTCCAGAAAGGAGCATCAAGTGTGCACCCAGGACTGAACCAGACTATGGCTGGAATCGTTATCTACCATTCCATATCTCATGGAGCCCTCGTACCTCCTCCCACGAGCCGAAATCTTAGTTGTTGTCCTATGGTCTCCAAAGAAAGGCATATGAGGCAATCCACTGCAGCACTTCAAAAAATAGACTGGAATATTTATTCCATATATTTCCTTTATTTTTGCATATATTCCATGTATTTCCTTTCCTTTCCATATGTCTTTTATTGAAAAATAATTTTCAAGCACCTGAGCACCTGGGTGGCTCAGTGGGTTAAGTCTCTGCCTTCAGCTCAGGTCATGATCCCAGCCTCCTGGGATCGAACCCCACATCGGGCTCTCTGCTCAGCAGGGAGCCTGCTTCCCCCTCTCTCTCTGCCTGCCTCTCTGCCTACTTGTGATCTCTCTCTGTCAAATAAATAAAATAAAATCTTTTAAAAAAAGAAAAATAATTAATTTTATTAGTATTGAATTTGTAGACATTGACTCCCTCACTTGATGATCTGTATTTTTGATCTTGCAGGTTACACAGATCTTTTATATAGATCTATATAAAGATCTCTATATAGGGGATCCTTGAGAGTATGAAGCTCCTTTTAGCATGTTGGGACACTGCTTTGAACACTGAGTGAAGAATAGGTGAAGATTAGACTACACAGTTTGAAGCTAACCCTTACAACATGGACAAATGGCCTAAAAAGATTCCAGTAAAGAAGCCACAGATGGACCAGAGCAGTAATAATGTAAACACAAACGACCTGAAAATGGGTTGTCACTTCTAGTCTGATTTCTTCACCAGCTACATTACAAATGATAATCAATGACAATTTAATCAGATCTGACCACAGGAATTCGTTTTCTTGTTAACTGAAATATGGATCTATATCCATGATGGAGAAACTTGAACTGCACTGTGTCTGTTGAATCTTGATACATTAGCTAATGTTGGTGTCAAGTCCTCACAATTAGCAAGACATTTAAAAACCAAGCATCCTAAACACAGAGTCAACAATTTTAATTTTTTCAATGTTGCTTAATATTATTATGTGCTTCAACCCAGAAAGTATTGTTGGAAGATACATTAAGATGTTGCTGCATATTTGAAGAGACTTGTATTAGTATAAATTATATAATGTGGGAGGTTTGCTACACAGATGAAAGTACTGGGGTTTCAACATGTCTTAGCTTAAAGTATTTGGACTCTGTTTCAGGAATTAAATACACAAAGAGTTTCTTCTGATGAAGGACTGAGGCACAGATTCTCAACCCTAACCTCACATTAGAATTAACTAAATACATTTTTAAAATGCTTATGGTCAGGTCCCTTCCCAGACCAATTAAAACAGAATCACTGTAAATACTTCTTGCATTAGGAAGGAGAATAGGGAGGAAGGTTGCAGTGATAACATCTCACCATGAAACCCATTTCTGAATCATTCACAAGCAAACTATTGTGCAAAGCAGTTAGAGACAGGATTGTACAAACTGCTACCAGAGGTCATCAACATATGGTCAGTTCTGTTACAACATGACCTATCTATTCCTAAAAATCACAGCACCATATGATGCAAAACTGTAGGAAAAATCACAAGGCTTATTCAGAAAATACCCAAAACATCCAAAAACTCATCAGTGTTGGATTTATTTATAAAGGGTAGAAATATAATAAAAACAGAAGCACAGAGCTTTTACATGTGTTTGATGGCTAAGAAATACATAAATATATACTAAATCTGGTGCACTGTCATCTGAAAAAGGCCTGAAGGTTTGTGGAAATAAGTTTGCAGTTTGTGGATTATCGCGATGTGGTAAAGAAGGGTTATTTGAAATTGGATGGAAAGTTATGACACCAGATGAAAAGAGTATGGCTCATAACACACATAACATGGAACACAACATGGTAAATGAGGTGGCTGGTAGACAGCTGAGGGTGTGTGTGTGCGTGTGTGTGTGTCTTGATTCAGGTATTTTCTGCATTCAACTAGGTTCATATACTGTTGGTTTCTCATGGAGGAAACTGCATAACAAACACATAATTTGTATTATGTTTAAAGTATTCCTTAATATATGAACTGCATTGGAACAAACTCACATTTCTACATAAGCTTTATAGCATAACTGACTGTGCTTTAGATTACAGAAACAATACACTGAAATATAGCATAGTCTTTGAACAATCTGCAATGAGATGGAGAGTTACCAAGAAAATATTTTCCATGACATCATGGTTTGCTGGTTATCTCACCGTAAAGAAAATAAAAGAGTTCTAACTTTAAATTGAGTTACCCACAGACACAAAAGTAATCTAAATTTGCCGACTTCTCTTGGTATGACAAATGCCTTTTGTGTTATGGTACCAAGCAGAAATTTTAATAAAAATAAACACACACACACACACACACACACAAAGGAAGTCTCCTTTCACCATGAAGGTGGTATTTGAATCTTAAGAAGAAACTGCAATTTTTTAAAAGAGATCAGGGCTCTGGAGGGAGCATTTTGAAAGTGAATAATTGGAAATGATTCCATTGTTAGGTTTTTTGTTTTTTGTTTTTATTTTTTTGTGGAAAATGATGTGAGTCATATATAAAAATATTCATATCTACACATATTAAATGGGAAACTGAATTTCCCAAACCGTCTAAAAATCTTCCACTTGAGGAATTTCTGTCTCTGGGTTTTTTGTTTGTTTTTTTTTTTAAAGATTTTATTTATTCCTTTGACAGAGACAGATCAGAAGTAGGCAGAGAGGAAGGCAGAGAGAGGAGGAAGCAGGCTCCCTGCCGAGCAGAGAGCCCGATGCGGGACTCGATCCCAGGACCCTGAGATCATGACCTGAGCTGATGGCAGAGGCTTTAACCCACTGAGCCACCCAGGCGCCCCTGTCTCTGGGTTTTGAAGCCAATTGTTGAAAACATAAAAAAATCACTCCCAATTAGTCTTCATGGAAAGTCATCAAGAAAGAGTGAGGTTTACCAGCCAAATTTAATAATTTAAAATACAACTTTGCATTATTGACAGATGGGTTGAACAATGAGTATCCATATTTAATAAGTTCAGCCAATGCCCTACTTATGCCTTATGAAAATATCTACCTTTGTGAGACATCTTTCTCAGATTTGACAGCCAGTAAAACCAAGCATAGAGCTAAGCTAACCTTAAAGACAGACCTTCAGATCATTCCAACAGTGCTAGGTTAAGACTCTCAAGAAATTTGAAAAAAAAAATTAAAAGCATATTAATCATGTCACACTGTTCCCTATTTTGCTCACCACTGAGAGTAAAAAAGATTTTGTATCATTAATAAACAGAATAGAATATGAAATTATTTTTAATTTTTTTGTCTTTATCTCTTTATGTCTAATATACTAGTACATGTGGGTGATTAATAAGAATACACATAAATTTGTAGAAATCCATTTTCAATTTTTTTTTTTTAACTGCTAGACATTATGATAAAAAAGTGAGGGACCACAGAGAGGTGAAGCAGTTAAGACTGCATTCAGGGTGGGAGGGGGGGCGCCCTAGGTGGCTCAGTCATTAAACCTCTGCCTTTGGCTCATGTTCTGAGATCAAGACCCGCATCGGGTTCCCCTCTGCAGGAAGCCTGCTTCTCCCTCCCCAACTCCCCCTACTTGTGTTCCCTCTCTTGCTGTCTCTGTCAAATAAATAAATAAAATCTTTAAAAAATAAATAAATAAATAAGACTGTGTTCAAGGTGCTTCTGGGTGGCTTAGTCAGTTAAGGGCCCAACTTGATTTTGGCTCTGGTCATGAGACCTGATGAGATAGAGCCCCATATCAGGTTCCACACCCAGTGTGGAGCCTGCTTAACAGTCTCCTCTCTCTCCATCTGTCCCTTCCCTGCTCACCTGGGTAATCTTGATCTCTCTTTAAAACAAACAAACAAAAAAAAGGCACCTGGGTGGCTCAGTGGGTTAAAGCCTCTCCCTTTAGCTCAAGTCATGATCCTGGAGTCCTGGGATGGAGTCCCACATTGGGCTCTCTGCTTCACGGAGAGCCTGCTTCCTCCTTTTTCTCTGCCTGCCTTCCTCTCTGCCTACTTGTGAACTCTGTCTGTCAAATAAATAAATAAAACCTTAAAAAAAAAAAAAAAAAGACTGCATTCAGCGACAAGTTATCAGAAATCCTACTTTAGAGGTTTAATCTTCCCACAAAAAGAAATACAAATGCAGGCGGTCCTAGGCTGAGACACATGAAAGTTCCAAACCTCTATCTTTTCAGAAAGCCTTATTTAATGTAGGGATATACCTTCATGCACACAAGATGTCTGCTGCACTCTTAAACACCGTGTCCAACCTACAGGCAGGATGAAGAGGAAAAGGTGAAGAAAAAAAAAGACAGAATACACACATTCGCTGAAGGGTTGAACAGATAACCCAGGGCTAGGCAGTCTGGGGAAAAATAATCCCAGGAGGTCAACTAAAACTCCTTCTGCATTGTATCTATATCAAGGCAGACAACAGAGTCGGAGGCTGACGCATAGGCTCAACAAAGGTTACTGGAGAGAACTGAGCAGGAATCATGACCACTGGCTGGTGCATGTGGGTTGGTGAGGGTGAGGGGCCAAGGAAAGCTGTGTTCTAGGTCTTGGGGACCAGGGCGTGGGGTCCCCAGTGGCAACAGCCTGGAGCTGGCTCTCCATCGGAAAGTGCAGGCTCTGAAGACATCAAGTCATCACTTCTCTGGAAAGAATCATCAGCTCAATGTTGATGAAGATTATCGGGAAGAAAAGCCAAACGAACCTCTCTCCATCCCTCTCACACTTTTTAACCCATTCGCTTATTTTTGCAAACAACAGTGCATCAGAGCATCTATGGCTTTAACGAGCCAGACTGGTACCAACTTCAAAATACTCTTTGGGAAAAACCCTGACTGGAAATGCTGACAATTCACTTATGAATGGTCTCATTCATCCACCCATCTAAAACAACCTCAATGATTTTCGACTATGACAGGCAGCCCAAACAAAGAAATAAATACAAGAATGTCCATAGCTTAGAATGGCAGCCAAGCTCTCTCTGGGATGATTTTACTCTGATAAGGAAAAGCTGTCCTGATTTGTGTTCTGCCTGATTTTCTCATATGCAGTATTTTTGAGATTTTTGCTCTGTAATAGAATCAGCGACTTTGCTCAACTAGCAGAAATAGTAATATTTAAGGCCAAGATTACACATCACTTGCTCAGTATGTCCAGACTATTTTATGTTGCTCGAGACTCAAAAAGTCTTGTGCATTATTCATTTACTCCAAACAAGACATATAATACATTACTTCTGAGAAGCTACCACTTAAAGCAAGACAGCTCATATTTACTCTGAAAAATGATTTCTTCTCAAAGAGTTTTCTCTCTAAGGTCACCATCACGGGCACTGACAACCCTCCTAATAATGTTTCTTCTTGACCCTCCTGCACACTACACTGTATAAAGTTCCATTCTGTAACTTGAAACAAACAGAATTTTGGATTTTACACTCTGAGGGTGTAATAGTTCTGGAAGAACTAGAGTTTGGCACCCCCTGATCCACAGTCCAAGTCTCCCTCCAGCCCATAGGAGCCCTTCCTGCAGCTTGCTTGGAGATGTCACCCCAATGCTCATTCTTGGTCTCTCTTGCCCCAAAACTTCCTCCTTACTTTAACAATCCACTCCCGAACACAATGTGCCCCTGCAGGTGCCAGGGTCTTCCTATCTCATCTCTTCATGTCAGTTCTAGACAGTAGGTAATCTACACTCTCTTTACCTCTCAACTCCCACTCTCTCAACTCATCACAAGCACCTGGTCCATCAACCAATGCCAACCGAGCCAGGCAGGCACTTCTGCAGAAGGTATCTACAGACCCCCCCTTCCCTGTGCCCTTGGAGGGACACAAAGATGCTCCCCGATGGACTCTCCTTCTTCATCCCAGCTCTTTCCATCCTTCAGTGCCTCTTCCATCCCAAAGAAATTTCACACTTCTCCCTTCCTACACCCAGTCCTGGGGTCAGCCTGTTCAATACCGTTCCTCCCTTCTTAGAGCCCTCCTTTCTTCCTCATTCCCATAATTCCGATTCCCAGGCCCTGAAACTCCCCTAGCCCTGACTTGGGCCGCTTTGGTATCTGCATCCTTTTGCAGTAGCCCAGTTAATCTGCTATTTCCTGTGTTGTTTACCAACTCCTCGAGACTTTGCTCAGGGTTCCACTTCTATTATCAGGGCTTCTCCCTACCACTGTCAAGTTGTTTTTGCCACCTGTTCTTAGATATTAACTACCACCCATGTGGCCTCCCCTGATGAATCCTCATACCACTTATTTTACTCAACATCCCCTGATACAAAGAATCACAATTTCTCCCTGATGCTTGAGTGCAGGATCCTTATCTCCTACTCTTTGTATGATTATCTTTAACACTACATGCATAATTTCTGAGACTAAGATATGTAAATAAACACCCATAAACATAAATGCAAACATAATAGCAACTCAGGTGATTCATTCATGCTGAGTCAGATCTTTTGAAAAGAATAAAATAGCCATCCCCTGCGAAGCCACTGTCCACCCTCACACATCTCCACTAGCACCTTGTCCATTTCTCTCTCACTGTAGAGCTGACCACATGGCCATGTGGTATGCAGTCGGCCTTCTCTGATCCCCAAGCAGCTCCTAGGAAACGAGAACTGAATCAGATTTAGCTCCATATCTCCAACCCTCACACAATGAGGCAGAATAGGGGCTTAAGGAATATCTACTGCATGTGTAAGTGAGTTTTGTGATAGAGGAAACAAACCAGGTCGT
Organism: Mustela erminea; assembly: GCF_009829155.1. NCBI lineage: Eukaryota > Metazoa > Chordata > Mammalia > Carnivora > Mustelidae > Mustela > Mustela erminea. The sequence continues at coordinate 107,472,525 of NC_045618.1, forward strand.
GGCCTGAAGCCAGCATGAAATTAAGACCTGGCTGGGGGAGAGGGGTTTGGTGAAGAGCTGTGAAACAATATTGTGAAGGATCAAGTTATAAAATGCCCAGTACTAATAAAGATTGTTTCATATATGTTCTAAAGGCAAATCTCAGTGTGATGAACAGTACATGGTGAACTCACAAAAAACCAGGAGAGAACAATGGCTTAAGAGGTATTTTTGTTCTGAAGGCAACAGTCAAACATAGAGCTCAGGTTCTAATAGGCGTGCACCCACTTATGCAGGAAGTTGTTACTAAGTGCCTTTGTGTGACAGGCAGCAAGCCGAACCCTAGGGTTACAAGAGTGGTGGTCCCTGTCCTTAGGGGACCTCTTATAGTCCAGTGGGGGAAATCGATACAGCAAAGAAAATAAAAATATAATGAGAAATGGTGACAAGTAATATGAAGAAAAAAATAAAGAATGCTATGAGCCTATATACAGAAGGATGTTTTGTAGGGAGGAAAGAGCATTTTTCAAACAAGGCAGGGGGGAGAAAAGCATATCTGAATCAGTTTCTTAAAAAACCAACAAGTTACCTTAGAATCTCCTCCAACTGTCTGTGAAAATAAGCCCATGTTCCAAAATCCTGACGAAGAGCGGGTATCCTGAAGAAGAGCATCTTCATGTTTCTCGTTTGTGGAGACGGACACGCCGCCCTCTGAACAACATACGCCACCCTTCTCTTCACCGCTTCCTTATTAAAGGGCCGTGGCGAACACACTAAAACATTTGTGGACATGTTTCTTCTCCCTCTGATTTTCTTCGCCTCAAGAACAATTCTGGAGAATGGGAGCGCTGGTGAGCACCGTAAGCACTTCCGCGCCTCCCACAATGCACTGCCAGCCCAGGACGCCGGCAGCGGCGCATGATGGCGGACGGCCGCGGACTGCCCCTCGCCGCCCACAGCTCTGTCAGCAACCCGTTTCAATGGCTTCTCTGTGTTTGCTAGTTGAAAAGATACAACCCAAAGCCTAATTCTTGCCTTTTCTTTTTTTAAGTTTTATTTATTTATTTACATACTTAGTTTTTTTTTTTTTTTAATTAACATATAATGTATTAGTTGTTTCAGGGGTACGGGTCTAACTCTTGCTTCTTTGCTATGAGGTCAAACAGTTTTCAAAAGCTGATTGTTTTTTTTTTTTCCTTTTATGTCATTTGAACAATTTTTTTTACCTTCTCCAAGCTTAACCTTCTTCATATGTCAAATAGGGGTAAGAGTAGCTATCCCTACAGTGTTGCGTAGGATCAAATGAAATAATGTTCCTGAGGTGCTAAACCCAGGATCTAGGGTGTAGCAAACATTCAGTAGATCACTACTGTGCCTAGCTATCTGTCATCAATTTAATGGTGTTCTTTTAACTTTGTAAGTTCTCATATTTCATGGGATAAACATTAACCTGGCAAAATGATTAAAAATATTTTCTCTGATTCTGCCATTTTCTTTATTATTTTAGTGTTCCTGTTCTTATTGTAAAGAGAAGTCTTTGTAAAATAAATACACTTTGAAGCAGAGCCCATGAACCTCTGCTAGTATTTCAGCTTTATTTTCTGGATCCTTTGACACCTGTATTGACGGTTTAAATTTATGGTGGGAAGGGTGGGGGTAGAGAGCTCAGGCTTTGGTTCATAATCATTTCCTAAAATTGCCGAAAATGTGATCTCTAGAAAAGTAAGATGTCGTATAGTATTTACATTCAAATGTTTCTATTTGTGGTGCCTTTTAAAATCTGCTGTTAAGGAAATACCCACCTTGGGATCCAGAAGGAAAATGTGCTATCAGCTCCCATGCTGAAGTCCATCTCTTTATCTAAGGGGTAGCTAATTTTTTCAAAATACAGTTCAAGGAACTGTAGCAACAAAAAGTTTTAGCCAACAACTAGCTCAAAAAGACACTGTGCTCCATTTTACTTTATGAATTTTTATTTACCAAATGAGAAATCTAGACCCTCGACTTCAAGGCATCATTAAAATTGTTGTCAGAATATATGAAATTCCTGTTTTCATTGATGAGATCTGTTCAACGAAAGATGACAAAATTCTCCCAAATCACTATATGCTAAAATCAGAGCACAAATCCCACACTCCTTCATTGACCACTTCATTCCCATCTTTCAGCTTTTTTCTTAAGATTTTATTTATTTATTTGAGAGAGAAAGATGCAAGAGAGGGACACAAGCAGGAGGGGGAGTAGGAGAGGGAGAAGACGACTCCCCACTGAGCAGGAAGCCCAGTGTAGGCTCCATTCCAGGACCCTGAGATCATGACTTGACCTGAAAGCAGGCACTTAATGACCAAGCCACCAGGCGCCCTCATCTTTCAGCTTTGATGGAGTACGCTCTGAAGAGCTACCCTCATCCTAACCCCTACCTCACCTGCTCTGGTCACATGATCTGACTTTGCCCTCTACCCTTTTCAATCAAAGAATTGCAAGACTTGGGCTCTGAATACTCTGTTACTTAGTTACTGTGTCATATGTGGCAACCACATAGCCCCCCACAGCCTCAGAAGTCCCAGCACTAAAATGGAAATAATAATGGCCATCTTCATCTTTTGGGCCATACCTAAGCAGCTGTAGGGAGGATCAGACACAAGAACTGTATGCCTATTTCTTGATGCCAGGCTTGACTTGAAGCAAGAAACTAGTATCAGCAAGGTCCTGAAAAAAAACAAAAAGAGGATCCTACTTCAGAAAACAGATGGCACATTAGAAGTTTCATGCTGCTGGTGGTCTGTGCCTACTTCCAGATGTGTGGCCTAAATCCTAATCCTTAGCTGGGTTTCTGCAAATTTATGGGCCAAACCCCCTACCTTGCACTGACTGCCCTCCTGTTATTCAGTTTGCTTATTACCTTGTTCCTGATCTCTGATCTCAGATTTTTCTAGCTGTGACTCTTTGTGTGATTCCCCCTCACCATAGTTTAAGGTTTCTTAACCTTGGCACAATTGACATTTTGGGCCAGATAACTCTCTGTTGTGGACAGCTGTCGTGTGCACTGTAAAATGTTTAGCAACATCCCTGGCTTCTACCCACTATATGTCAATGGCACTCTTGAGTCATGTCAATCAAAATTCTCAGCAAATGTCCCTCAGGGGGAAAATCACTCCCTCTATTGAGAAAGTTAGGTAACCTTCTTGAACTCAACCTCTGGGCTCTCTGACCTCTGACCCTCACTTGCCAGCTCTAAAATGTTTTAGGCAAACATTTCGCTTTCTCTCCTTCTAGTTTCCCCTACTGTCCAAACCCTGGGGTATCCAGGAAAATGCTTTAACTCCGAGTAAGTTGCTGTAAAATTATAATAAAGTTGTTAAATGTGTTTTCTGATTTTTTAAAGTCTGATCAGCCCAAAGGGGAGCTGTCTGCTCCGTAGCCTGCAGTGTGAGAAGAATACCGCAGGGTCACATCTGGGCCTTCGGGGCTCCAGCCACACAAATACAGTGCTCCACAGACCCTGGAGTCCACACAAAGCACAAGAGGCTGTAGGACAAAGTTATCATGCACTCCTAAAGTCACATAGACGTTCAAGTTTATCTGCCTCAAGGCCCCACCTGAACCTCAGTTCTAGATAAAACAAAATAGAGGCTGTACAGGCTACATGGCATACGCTATGTTACAAAGCTATGTAGCAGCTGAGTTCAGAGCAGACCTCATGGCCTTTATTCCAGGCATGGTGAGAGGAAGCACCCAACAGTTTGTGGCACCCATTCCCGGGATCCTATTTCACACTTCATTCTTCAGCACTGGCTTTTCTCTGTGCACCTGCACATTCTGAGCTACTAAATCTATAGTATATATCTACTTCCCCACCAGACAGATAAAAGAGAGAAGTTGGTAGAAGAGCATGAAACCACAATATTAAAGGAATCAGAAAAGCAGCAACAAGAAGACAAAAAGAGAGAGGCGGGAGGAAGAAAAAACATTTAGGAACACAAACCACATTTTTAAGTAAATCCTCTCAGTTCTGAACATGAGCCTATGATGTACCTTTGACTACTGGTTCCACCACTGAAAACTTGGTGAGCTGTAGTAAGTTACTTAAACTCTCTGTGCCTCAGCTTCTTCATCTATAAAATGGGTACAACACTAGAACTTACTCTTTTATACAGTTGTGAAGAGTAAGTGACACAGTGTTTATAAAGTGCTCAGCAGAGTAGCTGGCACATAGTAAGCAGTTCGTAACTATTACTGATTATTGTCCTGTATTCCAGCAAGCTGTGTCTGTTTCTCCTCCATGTCCAAACCCAGTTTGACCATATAACCATAATGTTGAGCAGCTCACTGGAAGCTCTGAGTTCCTTCACTACTTTGCGTGGGCAAATGGCTCCTGGGTGCAAGGGACAAGGAAAACAAAGGCCACAGGAATCATCTCCCTGCTTCATAGGAGCCTACATTTGCTCAGTAAATGTTTCAGAGCAAGAAATTTAAAACCCAAAGATGAATAACACAAGGTTTCCCCCACAAGCAGTACACAGCTTGTCATCTAGCAAATGTTTACTGAGCTCCTACTCTGTGTTAGGATCTATGCAAGGTCTGACAATAGATCTCATGGAGGAAGGACAAGCGCCTGATTTCACGGTTATTACATTCTAGTGACAACAAGCACATAAGCGAAAGCACAACATCAGCTGACAAAGAATACAAAGAAGAAAATTAACAGACTTGACTGGCAGCAAGCGATGGGACATGGAACATGGTATTTAGTCAAGGAGGGGCCCTCTGAGGAAGTAGCATCCCAGCTGGTGTCTGGATGGCAAGAAGCATCCAACCAGATGAAGATCTGGGGGCACTAAATACATCTACAGCCAACAAGGACCTGTGATTCTTAGTGCACTCTTCTTCTTTGCATCATTTGGGTTCATTTTCTCACTGGACTTGCCCTCCCGTTGGCTGCCATGGCAACCTGGGCAGACCATTTTATTTTGCCCACCCAGTCACTCACCAGCCCACACTCACTACATCCCCAACCCTAGCAACTAGTCATGGAAACATTATTGAGAAAACAATAGATTCCATACTCTTTACATCAGCTCCAAGGACTATTTGGCTGTAACTGAAAATAAATCAGGCACGCTTACCCCAGGAGAAAGCCTCAGTCATTGCCTCTCCTTCACAAATAATAAGCTCAGCCTTCTCAAACCAGATTCTACCTGGCTTTCAACAAAAGGCAAAAGGATAGCGTCAGCCAACCCGTGTGAGTCGTGATAGCCTTGCCTGATACCTACAATGTTCCTCTCTCCCTCGCCCTGTAGTCAAACTTCCTTATGTCCTTTCCTCTGGATGTACTTTCATTTGAGGCAAGTGTTTTGATTTCAGATACTTTGTAAAAACGTACTCCCAGGAGTTGTAGCCTATGTATGATTTGTTCCTACTCATCTCTGGTATGTACTTTAAGTTCTCCCATGCAAGCAAATGGACAGGGCACTTCCATGTTTAATGGGCCATGTAGGACCAAAATAAGTTATCACCCTATTTACCTCCCAGGAAATGAGTTCAGGGGAGGCTAGCTTACTTTTGTTCCCCTCATGTTGGAATGTAGCTTGGCAAATGCAACCTTACTTCTTCACCGACCATTCAGAATCATCTCTCCTGCCACGGACATTTTTTTTCTGTGTGTCTTTGCTATTATTTCCCTAAGAAAGACCTTCAAATATTTGTCCTTAGTTTTTATTCTAAAAGGAAACTAAAGAATTAAACACAGGAGATCAAGTCTACACCACGAGGGTATCATTTTCTCAGTACTGAAGTATTGGGTTAAGTTTACCATTAGTGGAGGAGGGGAGGTGCAGGGGTGGGGGGAGGACCAGGGGGCGAGGGAGGGAGAGAGGGTGGGGGAGAGAGAGGCTAGCTGTAATACCTCAGCAGAAGCCAGGGATTATGTTCCGACTGGCCTGACTCTCCCTGGAGAGCTGTGCTCATTTCTGGGCTGGACAAAGCCCACCTTAAGAGGATTGCTGAAGACACTAGATAGGAGCACAGACAGAAGACGACAGAAGCCTGAAAGAAGAGATTGGTGAGGATGAGCGGGTATTATGTGGCCCGCAGGGAGGGCTGCTGAGCCTCCATTTGCATACCAGCAGCACAGGAATTGCAAACTGCCTTAAAATCAGACACCAGTGGTCCAGATATGTCCCAGTTTTTGTCTCAGGCGATGGCTTGCTACCGATGCTGCTACAGAAGGGTCCTCTGTCGTGTGACACCTGGCCAGCTCCTCCCTGCTATGCCCTCTGCTAGGGGGAAATGCACAGCTGGCTGCAAATGACAGTGTAATTTTTTGCTCCCCATGGCACAGAGGTAGATGGTTAAAAAAAAAAAAAATTGAGTAGTGGGGGAGGGGGAGGTATCATGATTTCAGTATGAAAATCTGACTATAAAAAGACATACATTCACAGATGAAGTTTCTAAAGCACTTAAAAAGCTATAGGCAATAAGGAACCAAGGTGGCCTATAAATGGTGCAGGGCAGAATACCATGCCTAATGAAGTAAAGCTGTATGGTAAGTGCCTTCCCTGCCAGCCCCACTTCTGCCAAATAATGTATTATGCAACGTCCTAGGCTTTTACCCTATCTCCAGTTGATCTCATAGCACAATATTGAAGAAGCTGGATAATGATGAATTTCAGGATATTTAGCACCTTTTAGATCCACAGATGAGCTTCTTATTTCCCATCCTTTCTACCTAAGAAGCTGGCACCCACACAGCAATCCAGTACTCACTGACTAATAAACATTTTAGAGTGCACAACACACACTACCGTATTGGGAGAGATTCAAAGGCTAATCAGATGTGCTCTTTTAGGGAGACTGTGATCTGAAAAAGAATAAATATATAGATGAGTGACTACAATACAGGAGGAAAAAAGCATTCTGTTTGATTAAAGAGAGGAAATCAAAATATGATGAGTCTGAAAGAATTTCATGTCTCTGCAATTAAGGTACGCACATTTAAAAAGGAAAACTTCTCTGTTAGAATAGCTAATGCTGAGGTAACCTCCAAATCTCAGTGACTTAAAGCAGCATTTTATGATTATGTAAGATAGAAACCTTAGGGAAAACTGGGTGAAGGGTACAAGGGACCTTTCTGTACTATTTTTGCAATTTCTTATAAATCTGTAATTACTACAAGATGAAAAGTCCAAATAAACAGGCAAGTGAGGGAGCAAAGAGCAGCGTTTCAGGTCTCACTCCTGCAGCTTGTGCAGACAGGCTGGCTGGGCACGGTGCTTTGGGGTCCTCACACCCTGACCTGTGGGAGGGCACCCCCTAACACATACTCGGCACCCAGCAGGGCAAAGCCAGCATCTTGGAGCACACGTGGCTCTGGAAGCTTTCACCATGAAGAGGCACATGACATTGCCACTCACGTTCCAGGAGCCAAAGCCAATCACACAGCCATTCCTCACTTTCAGGGAATGGGGATGGGCCCAGAGGAGAACCAAAAACATCTGGCAAATAGCACTAAGGACTACGGTACACAAAGGACACAAACTGTATATAATTGGGCACTGGTTCTTTAAGAGTCTTCAATGAAAGACAGTAAGTGTTTTGGGCACATGTTTGCTCTTAAGGATGATTTTCTTGTGACAGTGGAGTAAACTCTGAAATGAGTTCCACGGGAACAGTCACACAGACAAGCCAACCCCAGAGGGAGCAGCGGGGAAGGCGTCTCTGCCGGCTCGACTCTCTTGGCCACCAACAGCACGCAGCTGTTCCAGTGCTTTCCAGAAGGCATTGTAGAGAATCTGGATCGATGCAGGAGATGCCTGCCCCGGCTCCATCCGACAGGAGGCTGACTGTGATAGGAGCCAAACTTGTTCAGTGCCAGCATTAAAGATGCTCTATGCTGACTCTTCAAGTGCACGTTGTAAGGAAATGACCCAACAGCAAGCCACAAGAGAGATGTCTGGACACCCTCATCCACATACCTGCAGCACTGTTCCCGAAAGCCAGGCTGGAAGCTCAGGGAGCTCTCCAGCCCAGGCAGGGTGAAGGGGAAGTGCTCAATGTGGGGAAGGGGTCTGGGCAGGCATCTGAGGGTAGTAGGGACAGCACTGTGGAAAAGCACCCTAGAGGGGGTGACAGGTACCCAAGGACAACTCCCAGCTCTGCCTCCTAGAGGTCAAGTGCCTCTCAGCACATCAGTTACCCTCTTCCCATCCCCTCTTCCTTTAGAATCAGAGAATAGAGCCTGTTCCCAATTAAGAAACATAAAGAGAGGAGAAGGGAGTTGGGGGAAATCAGAAGGGGAGATGAAGCTTGAGAGACTGTGGACTCTGAGAAACAAAGTGAGGGTTCTGGAGAGGAAGGCGGGTGGCGGGTTGGATGAGCCTGGTGGTGGGTATTAAGGAGGGCAGGTAGTACATGGAGCACTGGGTGTGATGCATAAATAATGAATCTTGGAACACTGAAAAAATAAAATAAAGTTAAAAAAAAAAAAAAGAAACAGATCACTCGTGTTTAAATAACAGCTCTGCCCCCTAACTAGCAGTATGACATCAGCAAGTGCTTAACCTCTCAAGTGCCTCAATTTTCTGTAAAATAAGGATAGAAATAGATGTCACCCACAGGGTGGTTATAATGAATAAATGAATTAACATATGTAACAGTGCCTGGTATGTAGTAAGAGCTAAATAATTACTACCTACTATTATCACTGTTATTGCTATTAGTAATTTAAAGTCAGAGACACAGGAACAACACTTAGAACTCTCAGCTCTGTGTCCCAGACAAGTTCGCAAGAAGATACAAGTGTATTTTAGATCAGTTTTCCAGTGAGTATGGGTTTAAAGATAAAAGATAAAATTACAGGTTATAAATCAAAAGAAAAAATGTTAAATTATTACTTTGCTAGCCTCTTGAGATTAGAAAAAAAAAAAATTGCCTTCCACTGTACTTGAAAGGAGGGCCACACTGCCAACACTCTGCCTGTTCCCCTCTCAGCCTCTGGGGCACAGGAGATGGACGGCCCCTCTAGTCGAAAGCCTTTGGAGGCAGCATTTCCCTAGCATCACACTGACAATCTCTCTGCACCCTGGCAAATCTGATTTAGACTCAAGATCTTGGGCTTCAGAGAGTCACAGTTCATACCAAGAACCTGATGAGCGGAGACAGGAAAAATTATAATCTGAAATTAGGGCTGTAAGGATCAGAAAAGGGTCAATATATTTACCTATGAATATAAGTAATGATATATATATGATATCATTATTTATCATATAGATATATCTATATGATTTCTGTATTTTTATAAAGATGAAAAAGTTAAAAAAAGATGAAAAGGTTGAATATTTTATAAAGATAAAAATAATTATATTTGCTCTTCACTTCATAATTATTTATAATTATCCATAATAAGTTATAGAAAATATATGTATCTTTTCTCTTTTACCTAGGAAAAGTCATTGAATCCACTTTGTCACTTTCCCCCTCATTCTCCTTAGAGCACAGGTAGTCAAGGAAAAAAAAAAAAAACTATGCAAAGAAAGTCAAGACTGCACTCTAAAAAGATTACCCATCAGGAAGCATCTTTATAAGTGAGGTATCCAGACCATGTCTGGAAGAAAATATGATAAAGGGCCTCAGGAGAAAAATAAATGACAAGACACATCTGGGTAACTGCCAAACTGAAGCTTGAACAAATATTTTCCAAGACCCAGAGCTTACAAACCTAGAGAAATGGCTCATAACGCAGAGATTTATCTGAAAATGAGACATTTATATCCACATGGGTTCCTATGGGTGATATAAATCTAAGGGGTACAGAAAGAATGAAAAAGAATAGAGTAAATATTGACTGTCTCATGGTTGGCAAATATTCAAAGTAGTAATGCAGAGTTTTTAACTGTAGGAAAACATTAAACAATAGTTAAAATTTAATGACATAATTTATACATTAGCTTTAGAGACTATGCAGGCTCTAGTAAATAATATGGTAACTTCCATTTTTCTCAGAGCACAAACATTAAGAAAGGTCATAGAGATATATTTGCTCCCCAAAGCAAATGCAAGCCTAAAACATTCCAAAATTCTTCTAAATAGTATTTGAGAATTTTCCTTTCACTTAAAAATCATTTCTCTTAAAAATCATGAACACCAAGTTGGAGGACAAACACTACATAATTCAAAACATATTGTAAAGCTATAATAACCAAGAGAGTGTAGTATTAGCTTAAATATAAATAGATCAATAGAATAGAGTCCAGAAATAGACCCCGCACTTACATTAACTACTTTAAAAAAAAAAATTTAATTTTAATTCCAGTAGAGTCAACATACAGTGTGATATTAGTTTCAGGTGTACAATACAGTGATTCAACACTTCCATACAACACCCGGTGCCCCTCACAACCCTCACAACACATGTGCTCCTTAATCCCCACCATGTATTTCATCCATCCCCCGGCCCAATTCCCCTCTGGTCAGCATCAGTTGGTTCTCTATAGTTAAGAGTCTGTTTCTTGGTTTGTCTCTCTCTCTTTTTCCCTTTGCTTGTTTATTTTGTTTTATAAATTCCACATATGAGTGGTATTTGTGTATTAACTTGTATATATTAACTATATATGGTATTTGTATATTAACTGTATATGTATATTTGTATATTAACTTTTTATTATTATTAAATACAATTATTAACTAATTTGTATATTAACTATATGGCATTTGTATATTAACTTGTATATATTAACTATATATAAACTTGTATATTAACTTTCTCTGACTGGCTTATTTCACTTAGCATTATACTCTCTAGCTCCATCCATGTCATTGCAAATGGCAAGCTTTCATTCTTTTTTATGGTTAAATATTGTTCCAGTGTGTCTATCTACCACATCTTCTTTATCCACTCATCAATGAATGGTCACTTAGGCTATATCCATAATTTGGCTAATGTACATAATACTGCTAAAACATTGGGATGCATGTAGCCTTTTGAATTAGTATTTTTGTATTCTTTGGGTAAATACCCAGTGGTATGATTGCTGTATCACGGGATAGTCCTATTTTTAACTTTCTGAGGAACTTCTATACTGTTTTCCATAGTGGCTGCACCCGTTTGCATTCCCAGCAACAACGCAAGAGGGTTCATGGACAACTTATTTTCAACAAAGACAATTCAGAGAAAGAAGTGTCTTTCCACGAATAGTGCCCCCCAAACCTGGATATCTACTGTTAGAAAGAAGGAAGGAAGGAAGGAAGGAAGGGAGAGAGGGACAGTGGGAGAAAGAGAGGAAGGAAGGAAAGTAAACACTTCTATTCATATTTCCCCAAATTAACTCAAAATGGACCTTAAACCAAAATGCAAATACGAAACTATAAAAGTTCCAGAAAAAAAATAGAAAAAAACCTTTGCAACCTTGAGTTAGGCAAAGATTTCTTACATGCAAGATGAAAATCCATAAAAGACAGCCATCTGTAACAGAGTAAACCAATTAATTGGACTTATAACAAAGTAAGTCTTCTGCTCTTCAAAGAGACTGTTAAGAGAATGAAAAGACAAGTCACAGACTGAGAGAAACATTTGTAAATAATACCTGATAAAGGATTTGTGTGCAGAATATGTAAAGTACGTTCAAAACTCAGTGAGATAAAAATCAAATAATAATATGGGCAAAAGATTTAAACAGATACTCCACCAAAAAAGGTGTATGGATGGCAAATATGAAAAAAGGAGTTCCTCAACATCATGAGTCATTAGGGAAATTTAACTTAAAATTGCAATGAAATATCACTATACATCTATCAGAATGGCCAAAATTGAAAAGACTGAGAGTACCAAATGTCAGTGAGGATATAAAGGGACTGGAACTTTCATACAATGGTGGTGGGAAGGGACACAGTCAAGTACTTTTTTCTTTTTTTTTTTTAACCTTTAAAAAAAAAAGATTTATTTATTAGAGAGAGAGGAAGAAAGAGCAGAAGCAGGGGTAGCAGCAGGCAGAATCAGAGAGAAAAGCAGACTCCTTGCTGAGCAGGGAGCCCAATGCAGTTCTCAATCCAAGGACTCTGGGATCATGACCTGAGCCAAAGGCAGACGCTTAACTGACTGAGCCACCCAAGCCTCGTATAAGCACTTTCCAAAAAAGTTTGGCAGTTTCAGGGCACCTAGATGGCTCAGTGGGTTAAAGCCTCTGCCTTCCATTCAGGTCATGATCCCAGGGTCCTGGGATTGAGCCCCGTATTGGGCTCTCTGCTCAGCGGCAAGCTTGCTTCCCTTCCTCTCTCTCTGCCTGCCTCTCTACCTACCTGTGATCTCTGTATGTTAAATAAATTTTTAAAAAAGAAAAAAAGTTTGGCTGTTTCTTACAAACTTAAACCTATATCTTTCTTACAATCCAGCCATTCTACTCCCAGGTGTTTACCAAAGAGAAATGAAAGTATATGTGCCCAGGAAGATTTGTACGTAACCTTCATAGCAGCTTTATTTGTAGCAGCCAAAAACCGGACACAATTCAAATAGTTCTCAATTGATAAAATGGAAAGACAAATTCTGGTGTATGAATTTGACCACAAATGCTGGTGGTCCATGTAATGGACTCAGCAATAAAAAGGATAAAATATTGATACACATAATACGGATGAATTTTTTAAAAAATCTTATTTATTTATTTGACACAGAGAGAGATCACAAGTAGGCAGAGAGGCAGGCAGAGAGAGAGAGCAGGAAGCAGGCTCCCACTGAACAGAGAGCCAGATGCAGGGCTCAATCCCAGGACCCTGAGATCATGACCTGAGCCAAAGGCAGAGGCTCAACCCACTGAGTCACCCAGGAGCCCCAATACAGAAGAATTTTTAATAATTATACTGAATAAAAGAAGCTAGATACATAAAGAGTACATATTGTGCTCTTGAATTTATATTAGGTCCTAGAAAAATGCAAACTTGTATTTTTACAAGAAAGTTGACTGGGGGTAGGAGTAGGAGGTTGGATACCAACGGGCACCAAAAACTTTTTGGGGCATGGGAATATTCATTATTTTGATTGGTGTGATGGTTATACAGAATTATATATATGTTATATTCAATATACCCTTTAAATATGTGTAGCATATTATATGCCAATTGTACCTCAATAAAACTATTTCTCTAAAAAGAAAATAACAATTTCATAGCTTTAGTCACCAAAAATGTGTTGAGCACTCACTGTGTGCCAGGCACCACTGTAGACATAGGATGTAACAGTGTTCCTCTCTCAGCAAAGGCATGATCTTCATTTTTATTTATTTATTTATTTTTAATTACTTAAACTTTAAGTCCAGGAAAAAAGTTAGAAACTGACAGAGTCAGGAACGGGTCCTCCCCTAACATAACGCTGGGCCTGAGGCAAGAGTGCAAATAGAGGCTCACAGAACAAATTTAATATATCAGAGCAATAAATCAAACTGTGCCTCTTCCCAGCCCACATTCTCTCCTGGGCCCCAAGAGCTAGAGGCTAAGGATCTGCTCCTAGTGAGCCAGCCCTGCTCCCTGCAAGCTGAATGAGGGCATGAACATGTTGGGGTGGGGTAGGAACTGGCCCTCCCTGAATCCTGAATCCAGAGAGGACTCCCAGAACCACGCTTCTCCCGCAAGCCTCAATTCCCAGACTCGGAGTGCCTCCCAAAAGGACACTGAATGAGCGGAGCAAACAGCAGGAGTGCAGGTACCTGGGGCACTCCGTCTGCCCAAGCACCCTCTGCTATCTAGGACAGGAGCTCTCATTTTCTCCTCCTTCCTTATGGACTTCCCACAATCTTTTGTAATCCCCCAAGGACTTCTGAGTCCTTGCCTGGGCAAAAGGCTCAAATACTCCCTTCATTTGCTCAGCTGGTTTCTGAACTTGGAAGAATGATAAATTTTACAAGATGGAAGAGAGGGTTTTTTTGTTTGTTTGTTTTTGTTTTTTAAAGTCTTAGTGCCTTGGTGTTCGTGATACACAGAGCCCTCTTAAGAGCAAGATTCAGGTCGGGGCTCCCACTGGTCTGGGTTTAAAGTTGGTACAGATCAGGAATAGAATTCAAGGTTCCAGGAGACCGCATGGATTTCAAAAACCCTATAGGCAAATCATATAAAAGACAAGGGGAAAGCATTCAATAACAGGAAGCCCCAAAACAATGCTAATTATCTTACAGTTTTGAAGACAGAAAAATAGGTATTCCTGTCAACGGGTATGACCCACATATCCTGGGTTTCATAACTTCATTAAAACAAAAATTTGAATCAACCTTAAAATAATTGCGGAAATAGTCCCTAATTTCATGAACCAACTCAAAAGAAGATGAACAGAAGTTTGGATATTTTACACTCTTGAACTGTGATGAAATCCATCTTTCCTTCAACATATTTTTGGTGAGTTCAAGGAAACCATGCCAAACCATGTGTAAATTACCAAGTTGTGCAAGATGCTGCCCAGGTCTTCGAGAGCCTTGAATCTAACTATTTAACATAAGGTCTTATGTGATAAATACTGTGGAAGCGACACATCCAAGAGTAATGGGAATAAAGCAGAGAGAGAGAATGTGCATAAGCATTTCCTTTTGCTGGCATGACAATGAAAACACACTAAAGGGAAAGGCATGCAAGCTAGGCTCAAAGACTGAAATTTTGTCTGACTCTACAGGGTGCACATACAGCTTATTCTGTAAGAGGTTATCCCCTGGTTGCCTCGACTAATAGAGCAGTAATTTACCTTTACTGTACTTTCAGGAAGTTATTTTTTTAATCACCTCAATATGTCTTTCCAACCATTGACCTTGGTTCTGCCCCCTGGACAACGCAGAATCACTCTTCCATATGAAAATCTGTTAACTGTATTAAAACTATGATCATATCCTAAGGCTTCTTTTTTCCAGGTTTAATAATTATGATGAGGACGATGATGAAATTAATTATAGCATTGTGTTCATTTCCTACGAATGCAATAACAAATTACCACAAGCTTAAGGGGCTTAAAACAACACATGCGTTTTAGCCTATATTTATGCCGATCCAAAGTCTGGGCTGAAATCAAGTTGTCATCAGTTGCATTCTTTCTGGAGGTTCTGGCGGAGAATCGTTCCCCTGCCTTGATCCCTTCCTGCCATCACTCTGCCCTCTGCTGCTGTAATCACATCTCCTTCTCTGACTCTGACCCTCATGTCCCTCTCTTATGAGGCCCCTTGGGGGCCCACCTGGATAATCCAGGATAACCTCCCCCACCTCAAGGTCCTTATTAATCCTAAGAGGTGGGTCCTATTCTTGTCCCCATTCTACAGAATGATTACTTAAGGCTCAGGGACAGTAAGGCCCTTCCCAGGTCATATACCTAATTCTGTCCGTTCTCACAACTCTTCTTCATAACTCATGATGTCCAGAGGTCGTAGTCTCTTCTTTTTTTTTTTTTTTTAAGATTTTATTTATTTATTTGACAGAGATCACAAGTAAGCAGATGGGTGCCTGGGATCATGACCTGAGCCGAAGGCAGAGGCTTTATTTAACCCACTGAGCCACCCAGGCGCCCCCGTAGTCTCTTCTTCTCATCTGTGGACCTGTTACAACTTGCGACTAGTAGGAAAAAAACAGGAGGGATGATAACCCCGACAGAGAGAAGTATGTGAACCAAGGGGTAGAGGCAGGAAGGCTGAAAAGCTTCACTGAGGGGAGGCAAGGCCAGATTGTCCAGGGCAGAAGGCCTGTGTTGGGGCAGAAGAGGAGATAAAAGTGGAAGCTGGACTGTAAAGGGAAAAGGATCTGGACGTAGTAGGTAAAGGGGAATCCAAATGTTTATTACTAAAGCTTTGATAAAGAGACAGCATCAGACAAAAATAGAGAAGCATTCTCCAGACTATTTTACTAGCAAAATCTCCCAGATTTCTCATTGAGATTCCTCATTATGAATCAAAGAGAAAGACTGAAAATGATCAATAAATTTGGATTATCAAGTGAATTCATTTGAATGGATAATATTCAGATTTTTTTTTTTGCTTGCTATTTTTTTTCATGTTCCTAACAAATATATGCAGATGTAACTCAGTTTATACTAGAAATCAAAGTTCAATATATCCACTATTACAAAAATATTTTCTGGGGTACCTGGGTGGCTTAGTCAGTTAAGCCTTTGTCTTCGGCTCAGGTCATGATCTCAGTGTCCTAGACTTGAGCCCCTCCTAGTGCTCTCTGCTCGGCAGGGAGTCTGCTTCTCTTCTCCCTGTGCCCCTCCCTCTGCTTGTGCTCTCTTTCTCTCTCTCAAAAAATAAATAAAATCTTTTAAAAAATACTTTCTGAAAAAAAACCATTTTTCCTCTCAGATGTTCAAAATGCACATGAGCTTGTCTTTAGCTTTAGCTCATAAAATACATTATGATTCCCTTCTATTATTATAATTATTGCCATTTCAAAGTAATGCCTGTTTATTGTAACCTGTCAAACAGCTCGGAAAAATAGAAAGAGTTGGTAATCTTCCTCCCTCCATTAAATCCATTCTACTGAGGAACCAAGGTTAATTGTTGGGCTGCTGTCCTTTGGCACTCTCTAAAACACTTATTTTACTTTGATTTTATAGGTTTAAAAAGAAAAAGTTTGAGCCATTAGTAAAATGTGTTGTGGTTTTGCAAAGTATGAATCTATGTACTTATAAGAAAATCAATAGAAATATATCAAAAGTGATTCAGAACCCTTACTAACTTCAGTTGTGAAGCAGGAAATTTTTTCTGTAAATTAAAGCCAAAAATTCAATAAATTCAGCCTCACCTACAGGGAAAACTCAGCTTTTTCTCTAATACATATAATTAATTTTAGACAGTGAATTTCCTTTGCAGAATTCCCATTCATATAGAGAATAATTGAAAATCTCTTTTTTAGTGTTAAACATGCAGGAAAAAAATTTTAATTAGATCTCTTCTGCAGTGTAAACATAGCCTTTCCTAGGTTCTAAGATTACCTGATTTCTTTGTGCTCTATAATTAAACTTTCTTTCCACCTTTTGTCCTTTTGTTGCTGTTGTTCTCCCAAACTTTTCAAAATAGGTATCCAGAATCATTGTCAACCACTTCCATTTTTAACCTTTGGAACCCACTGCATTCTCTGCTCTTCATTTGACATGGTCCTGCCTCTTCTGCTTCTATTCCACCCCAGTACAGACCCATCCTGATGACCGAGAGGAGTTCTGGACTCAGGGAAGGCAATACTGGATGTTGCTGAGCTCACCTAACCACGGTCTCCATCTTCCCATCATTAAAATAACTGCATTTATCGGCTTCCGAAAGTTGTTGTAAGGCCTCTGTGAAATAGAGTTCAGAAGAGCTGTAGACTGAAAACCACCCTCTGTTCTCTACCTTCAGTTTACATAGTGGTTAAGAACACAGATTTTTCAAGTTGACCTGACTAATTCTCTCTTTTTCCAGGTGTGTGATCTTGGACACATCATATTCTTTCTGTGCCTTAATTTCCTCATCTTCAAACAAGAGATAAAAACATGCCCATCACATATAGTTCTTAATATCTGGACCCAGCAGTCCCACTTCCAGGTATATATCCAAAGAAAATATATCACAGACATATCTGCACTTCCAGGCTCAGCATTACTCACAGAAGTATTAATAATTACAGCATTATTCACAGAAGCCAAGATGTGTAAATGAGCTTTGCTTGTCAATAGATAAATGAATACATATATGTATAATAGAATATATAACAGAATATACATAGATAATGAAATATTACTTGGCCTTCAAAAAGGAAGAAAATCGTGCCATTCATGACAACATGATTGAACCTGGAGGACATTATGTTAAGCCAGATATAGAAAGATAAGTACTTTATGATCTCACTCCTACGTGAAAACTAAAAATTTTGAACTCACAGAAGCAAAGAGTAGAAGCGTAGTTACCAGAGGTTAGGTGGTGGAGGAAATAGGAAGACCTTGGTCAACATACATAAAGAAATAAAAAGAAAAAAATGTGATGATCTCTGAAAAGCACTACATGGTATATGATCACTTTATATCACTTCAGTCTTTCATTCTCATAAAATATCCAAAATCAAATATTCTTCCAACTCCAAACTTCAAAATATTCACTGTTTTCCCTCTGTTATTTCCCTTCCATGGACTGGCTTTCTTGGAGTAACATATCAATAATATCTCCATGTGATTAAAGAAATCTTTCAAAGAGAAAGCATCCAGTCTTATAGCCTTGAGATGTCCCTTTCTCTCATGAGCAGCATTTGATGACCAATCAAGCAGAACTTTCACTAAGTCCTTAGCACAAATATTTGTTGGATGCCATTCATAAAGGTAAAGAGCAGAAGCAATGACTATATAGAGAGAACTCCTAAACTAAATATCATCAGGACCATTTAAGCACCTCACACTCTTTGGATGCTGTCTTTCTTCTACCTCTTCCCATATTTCAACAACCTACATACCCTCTTTGGACATGATTCCTCATCTGTCTAGAAAGTCTGGATAATATACATACTTCATAGAGCAGATGAGAAGATTAAGTGGTTAAAAATGCTAATTTCCATCCCAAGTAGAATTTGTTAAGGATATTAACTGTATAGCAACCATTAAAAATAATAGCTAAAAAAGACAATCGAAGAAATAAAATTGATAGTAATGTTTTTTTTAAGATTGTATTTGTTTGACAAAGAGAGAGAGAGCACAAGCAGGGGGAGTAGCAGAGGCAGAGGGAAAAGCAGACTTCCCACTAAGCAGGAAGCCCAGGGCAGAGCTCCATCCCACGACCTTGAGATCATGACCTGAGCTGAAGGCAACACTTACCCAACTGAGCCACCAGGCGCCCTGGTGGTAATAAATTTTTGATCAACTGAAAAGAAGAAAGAAACAAAGTAACAGGAACAAAAACCAGATGAACAATAAAACAATAAAAATGTAGACGTAAACCCAGTCATATCACTAAATATCATGATCAATAAATTACATAAATGGAAGCATCTAAACATTCCATCTATTAAAAATTGTTAGCAATAGCATTGTATGGGAGCAGATGGTAGCTGTACTTGCAGTAAGCACAGCATAACATAGAAACTTTTCAATTCACTATGTTGTAGATGAAACCAAGGTAACATTGTATGTTAACTATATTTCAATTAAAATTTTAATTAATTTAAAAATAAAAATAAAATTGAAGGGGAAAAGGTAGGGATTTTTAGACTGAATAAAACAGCAAAACTCAAAAGTATGCTCTATAAGAGACATGCTTTATAAAGATTTAGATAGACAAAGTTAAGGAGTAGACAAAGACATACATGCAGACAATAAACATGAGAAAGCAAGATGAGGTACACTTTAAGGAGTTTTAGCATAGTTTTATAATTATTTGAAGGACAATTATCAGAAAGACATAACATTCATAAACATGTATCCAACTAATAACAGAGCTTCAATTATATGAAGCAAAGATTGAAAAAACTAAAGGGATAAATAGAAAAATCAATTATTATTGGAAACTTAAAATTCCCTCTTTCATAAGTGGTTAAAATAAGACAAAAAACGATAAGGCATAGAGCAAACAACCTTCCTGAGCTAGAGTTGTGCAAAAAAAATTTAAGCACTTAACAAGTGTTTTGAATAACTTTTTTTCAAGTTTTCCAAAGATGGTATATAACTAACACCATTCCAGAGCCATATAACAGATACATTAAGATTGTGACTTCTGGGGGTGCCTGGATGGCTCAGTGGGTTAAAGCCTCTGCCTTCGGCTCAGATCATGATCCCAGAGTCCTGGGATCCAGACCCTGCATCAGGCTCTCTGCTCAACAGGGAGTCTGCTTCCCTTCCTCTCTCTCTGCCTGCCTTTGCCTACTTGTGATCGCTGTCTGTCAAATAAAATAAATAAAATCTTAAAAAAAAAAAAAAGATTATGACTTCTGCAGTTGATACAGAAGATATGAAAAACATTATTTATTAACCTGACCTAATTGGCAATTACAGACAGAACATTTATACCTAAAAATGGATTGGTGTGGTACTTACACAGTTTTATACATTTTTGGAAACTCATCAACCTATTTGCTTAACATGGGTGCATTTTATTATAGGTAAATTACATCTTGGTACACTTCAGTGGGGAAAAAAAACACAAGGAGATTCCATGACCCATCCACCGGGATGTCTGAAATAAAGGAATCTGACAATAACAAGTAATGAGGAGGATGTGGAAAACTTCACTTTTATATATTGTCGACAGGAGTAAAAAGATACCGCTACTTTGAAAAACTGTTCAGGTGTTCCTAGTGAAACTAAAAAAGGCCTACCCTATGCTTTTTCACTATACTTCTAGCCACAAAATTAAGAGAAATATTTCTACAGGTCCACAAAATAATATGTTCAAGAATGGGCATAGCAGCTTTATTCGTGATAGCCAAAAAATAAGGCAGAATCCAAATGTTCATCAACAAGTAAACAGATAAACAAATTGTGGTATATTCATATTATAGAGTATCTCACAACAATACAAAAAATAACAAACTCTCAATATACATAACAACATTGAATGAATCTCAAAAACATCTTGTTAGGGAAAAAAAAAAAAAAAGCCAAACACATGAAAAGATGCTCCACATCACTCATCATCAGGGAAATGCAAATCAAAACTGCAACGAGATGTCTATCCCCTCACCCCTGACAGAATGGTTAAAATAAAAAAGCACCAAAAGACAAGTGCTGACCAGGATGGGGAGAAAAAGGAATCCTCCTGTATTGTTGGTGGGAATGCCAATCAGAGCAGTCACTGTGGAAAACAATATGAAGGTTCTTCAGAAAGTTATAAAATAGAGTTACCTTGTGATCCAGCAATTGCACTACTGGGGATTTACCCCCAAAATGCAAAAACACTAATTCAAAGGGATATGTGTACCCTTATGTTTATAGCAAGATAATAGCCAAGATAAGGAAGCAGCCCAAGCATCCATCGATTAATGAATGGATAAAGAAGCTGTGATACACATGTACACACACACACTGGAATATTATTCAGCCATAAAAACAAACGAAATCCTGCCATTTGCAACAACATGGGTGGAGCTAGAGAGTATAACGCTAAGCAAAATAAGTCAGAAACAGACAAATACCGTATGATCTCACTCCTATATGGAATTTAAGAAACACAACAAATGAGCAAAGAAAAAAAAAAAGAGAGAGAGAGAAAGAGAAAGAAACAGACAAACCAAGAAACTGGACTCTTAACTATAGAGAACAAACTGATGGTTACTAGAGGCCAGGGGGTGGGCGGCATGAGTGAAACAGGATTAAGGAACGCACTGGCGATGAGCACAGTCTGATGTATGGAACTGTTGAATCACTCTGTTGTACACCTGAAAGTCACATAACACTATGTTAACTGGAATTAAAGAAAAGAAGGGGGAAAAGCTAAATACAAAAGTTTCCCCTTTGTGTATGTTCAAAGACAGATAGAACTATCATGTGGTGATAGAAGCCAGAATAATGGCTGCCTCTGGGAATGGAGGATTGGCTGGAAGAAGTGGTATGAATGAGCCTTCCTAGATCATGGAAATGTTCTTTCTTGATCTGGGTGATAGTTACATGATTCTGCAGCCCCTACCAGAACAAATGAGATTTGCTTACTTTTCTATAAGTAAAGTACACCTCTGTATTTTTAAAAGATTAAATGGTATCATTAAGTTAAATCATGAAATCAGCCTGATGATGTTTAACAGATTTTACCTATTAATGTTATTCTAACTTAAATATCTGCTACTAACATCTGCTTAGCAAGTGTAACTGGACACGCTTGGAAAGATAAGCTAAAACTAATTGAACAAGGAAGGCACCCGTGATTTAAGAAAGGAATTTGTGCATGCAATTTCACAAAAGTGAGACGCTGGAAAAAATGCAAAACTGTAGAGCGCATGCCCTATAATTTGTTAGATAAACTTCATAAAATGTTCATAAATTACTTAGCCACTGGAGTTTTACAAAATCTTCTATGTAGAAAGCAACAATTAGAGTGTAGTGCTTTTTTACAAACATTTTCGCGGCGTTAGAAAAAAAAAGATTTATTTTAAGAAAATAAATGGGTTAAGATTTAGGTCAAAATCCCACAATGATTTGTGTTTGTCCTTAATTTGCTCCATGAAAAAAGCTGCTTTGAGAATCTCGTCATCCTCTTGGGATGCTCTTACTCCCAGCCCCTCCGCAGGAATACAGGCTGGTTTAGCAATGGAGGACTGAGTCTGGTCTGGGCAAAAGAACAAGGAAAGCTTGTGGGTGTTCTCACGGGCACAAGCTCGCGGGTCTTCTAACACAACTTTAGGATGGAAGGGGGATAAAAAAGAGTTTGTGAGAGTAGCCTTGTTACTTGCATTAGAAGAAAAAGAAGAGTTTGTGATCATTATGTTAAAAAAAAAAACGTGTTTTAAGATGGAAAAATACAAAAGTAAAGTAGGCAAGGTACAATGAAGAAGTATGCGACACCTTCTCAATAGGGAAGAATTAAATGGAGTGCCTGGAAATTTTAGGGCTTAGACTTAGACTTCAGGGAACATAAAGTTTTCAAACAAGAAAAATGAACCAGGGATTCACAAGTGAGTTGCTCTCACGGGGTTTCTGACTACGCAGTTGCTGATAGAATCCTTCTTTGCCTCACCATGTCAATCAGCAAATATTTTGAGTAAGTGACGGTCAAAACCTCTATCCTTGGAGAAAGAACAACCCTGTTTTAGTCTGTGAATGTGGAAGGGGATAAAAAGGATAGGGTGGGATGGGGGAAAACTCCAGAGTTCTCAACTAGAGCAATCCATTTCTTCCATGATGCCCTGGGGGAGAGGGAGGAGGGCTCCAGCTAATCAAAGGGAGGAAAATCCCTACCTGGGGCCACAGCCTACCTCAAGGCAAGATTCTGTTGTGATACAGAGGAATCTGGGCAATCCCTCTAGAATGTGATGCTTTGATTCACAATCTTTTTGAATAGTGTACAGTGTATTCAGGGGTGTGAGTTGACCCATTAAGGCCTTCTTAATTTTCATGCTTCATATTTTCATTATTAAAACTGTAGAAGTGGGGACGCCTGGGTGGCTCAGTTGGTTGGACGACCGCCTTCGGCTCAGGTCATGATCCTGGAGTCCCGGGATCGAGTCCCACATCAGGCTCCCAGTTCCGCGGGGAGTCTGCTTCTCTCTCTGACCTTCTCCTCGCTCATGATCTCTCTCACTGTCTCTCTCTCAAATAAATAAATTTTTAAAAAAAATCTTAAAAAACAAAAAAAACTGCAGAGGTGCATCAGGCCCAGAGTAGAACCCCATAAACTTTACTAACCATGACCATAGTTCACAATTCCAGTTCTAGCTAATTTCAAATACACAGCAGCAATGTCTTAAAATATTCTATAACCACAGTTCAGTCGTGCTCCCTGGTCAGCTCAGACTGACAACACAAGGCACTGGGAGTAACAGCTCAACTGAGAAATAATAGTATTTAACATTGATGAAACACTTATGGTAAGCCAGCCTCTGTTCTAAGTGCTTTTGTAGAGAATAGCAAATTGAAGCCTCGACCACACTCTAAGGAAGGTTCTACTGATTTACAGATGAAGAAACTAGGACTCTCGAAGTTCAATCAACTTGCCCAACATTGCACAATTAGGAAATGACAGCCCATGATTTGAACCAAAAGCAACTCCAGATACTATGCCCTCAGGAGACTGCTGGTTAGCTCCTGATCTGAACTAGGCAGCATCTGAAGGGCCTGTCCAAGGAAGGATCACCAAGGTGTGACTTTTCTACCCAGCCCACCACACTGTGCTGCTTTAAGACCTTTTAAAAGTTATTACGACAATGAGTCAGTTACAGGGGAGCCAACATAGAGAACCAGCCAGAGGTTAGAGGAAAACTCTATTATTTTCTCTTGCTAAAAAAGTAGTGAATCCTCCTAGTGTACTCAGATTTACAGACAGAGAATAGAATGATGGTTGCCAGGGACTGGGGGTGGAGAGAATGGCGGGCCATTGTTTCATGGATTGAGTGAGTTCTCCAGATGGATGGCAGTGATGATTGTGCAATAATGTGAGAATGTACTTCATATCAGTAAACTGTACATTTTAAAATAGTTAAGATGATAATTACATTATGTGCATTTTACCACAGTTTAAAACAATATTTAAAAAGATAATCATGGGGAAAACTTAAATAAGTAATGAATCCTCCTGTTGCTTTAACAAATTAACAAATTGGGGCAGGGGGCGCTTAGGTGGCTCAGTCAGCTAAGCGTCTGCCTTCATCTCAGGTCATGATTCAGGGTCCTGGGATGGAGTCTGCATCTGGCTCCCTGCATCTGGCTCCCTGCTCCTCTCATCCTGCTCATGCTCTCTCTCTCTCTCTCTCTCTCTCTCTCTCTCTCTCAAATACATAACTAAAATCCTTAAAAAATATTAATAAATTACCAAAGGGTTAATATATAATCAAATATCTTTCTGATACATCTTCTTAGAATTTGTCAAGCTTTATTTGTTCTCTAAGACTTAGCAATTTCAGCTAATATTTATGGATGCTAAAATAATGATATTATAAGGATGTAGTTGTACAATCAACCTGTATTCTGTCAGGACTGGTTACTATACTCTATATCATAAATTGCTACTAAAGTAAGACCTATAACCAAAGTAAAATCTAATCATCTTATACATGAAGTTGACCTTATAGATTCTCTGCATCAATTAAAAATTAAAAAGTTTTATTGTTTGCATTTTTTTGTTATGGTGTTTATAAAAGCACTGGCTTTGTGATTCCTAATGGTTTCTCTACATCTGTATAATCAATACTGTGGATGACCATTACCTTAAAGATAAGTTCAGTGAAATGTGATTTTAATATTAATATATTACATTTGCAATGGAGTGCTATTATCTCTGAAAGTGTTTTACATTGATTCTTTCGGTATCCGCATTTCACTTAACAGTATCACTGTGTATCCATGTGTTCAAGCCAGGAACAGAAATAATTTTTAAGACTTTCTCATCTCCCAGTTCTATCCACTGTACTTCCTAAAATCTCTCCATCCCAAGCCCTCTTGCTATTCACTACCACAGTTCTGGTCTTACCACGTCTCATGGGACTGCCATGGAAGTCCCCTAACTTACCTCTCACCACCTGCCGTGCCCCCCACTCCCATCCTCCACATTTGCCAGAGTGCTTACTTAACGCCAAATGAGGGAGTTCCTATCTCGATGAGAAAACCTCAAATGATTCTCCATTATCAACAGAAAATAAAACCTAAAGTTCTTAGTGTAGGATCCAACAGCTCCAAGTGTTTCACTGCCCCAATCCCTCTCCACCCTTCCCTCGTCCTTCCTGCTTCCCCAGGAGAGTCTCCGCACACACAGAACCACTTGGAACCACTTGTCTGTATCCCCTCACACCAACTTTGCAAGTTGATTCATTTGTACTCCCTGAACCCTCTCCCTAAAAAGTCCTCCCCCACCATTTTCCAGCACGGGACATTCTTCTAGACCCAGAGAAAGAAGCTAGTTCAGGCATGACTATTCTGGACAATTCTGTACAGCACATGCTAGAGGAGAAAAAAAGCCCCTTGAACTCCAGTGTCATACATGCGGGCTTTATTATAGATTAGGAACAGCGGTCGCTGGAATGATAAACATAGAGTTGATGAAGGCTCTTTATATAAAAATAAACTTGGAACAACTGCAAAAACCTGAAAACTCTCTATAACAGCAACCTTGCCACCCATAAGCCATCAGTCGGGGGTGGACCATTAAGGGCCAAGAACCAGCTTAGGATATAAGAGCTGGTCAGTGACATGGGAGCACAAGGAATGGATCCTGGAAGAAAGACTCAGGACCAGAACGATGACATCTTTCCTACCCCTTCCTGGCTATAGGGTCACTGATGCGTTTGAGGAAGGAGAAATAAAGTGACCCAAGGGATAAATTCTGGCCCAGCTTTGTTTCTCTCCCTTCTCACTTTCACACGTGGCAGACATCACTCATCAAGGCCAGCGTTCTTTTCCACGGCATTCTCCTCTCAGCACCCAGACCTACGAGCTGGTACATACACATGTCCACACACACACACACACCCATCTGCCACCTTGTTCTGGAGGTTCTCAGTCCTCACCCCAGAGCGCCTACACAGACACCTTTCTGCCTGGTGTTCCTCAAATATTTCCAACAAAGTAAGCATGGAAGTATGTATCCTAAGGGCTCCTGAACGAAACCTAAATGCATGATGAAGTTTAAAGTCTCACATTTGTCAATTGCCTGTGAATTTCCTCCCTAATACATCCATTTATTTTATAATAAAAACCAATATTTTAAAAGGCTTACTACTGGAGAAAACTGACTTTGTTTAGTCCGCCTCTGAGTGCCCCTGGTCCTTAGCCGGGTGTGTGCACACCTGTTTGTGACATAAAGTCTGTCCAGTTCTGTAAACTATACACTCTCTCATGGAAGCAGCTACTTCAAGGCAGCTGATTTTGCTTGTGAACCAGGAGTAATTCGGAGGCTTAAAGACAAATGGACAAAAAGAGCTCTGTAGCCCTTCGTCACTATTCTAGAACCTAGAGTCTGAGAGACTTTTAAAAGAAAAAAAGGATTCCTTCCTGAAAAAGCAAGAAAGGAGAAATATGGTTCTAAGCAGGGCTGTTCTTTCTGAATGGTCTTCCCCATGCCTTGTTAATTCCTCATCCTTTAAAAGTCAGTTTCAGAAGCAGTGGCAGTAAAAACTTTTTCCAACCTTCCCTTCTGTTAAGATGCTTGAGAAGACATTACGTAGATACTTCTATCATATTCCTTCACAATAAAATAAAATTGTTGCCTTACTTATCTCCTTCATTAGACTATCAGTTTCTTGAGAAAATAGTTTTTTAAAAAAATTCTTAAATTTTTAAAAAGAGCACTTAGCATAATACCTGACATGTAAGTGTATAATAATGAATATTTAGTGCCCGTCTTTCATCATTGCCCCTCATGAGCACTACTTTATAAAATATTTTTGTCTGCCAACAGCATTTTAGAGAACATAATGATTAATCAACGCTTCCACTTTACTAATCAAAGACACTTAATCTAACCATGCCATAAAACTAACAAGTAGAACATGTTTTTCAGTATTAAAATGACCTGTTCATTTTAATGACTTGTGCTTTGGCTTACTTATACGGGCTCCTGCAAGTTTTAGCTCAAGATATAATGCCCCGATATTAAAAATATATGTGGCAATTTAAAGTCATTCACATGCGCATACAAAAATCCCAGTTTTTATGGTAAAATCATGGACTCCTGAGACAAAAGGAATATAAAGAAAATTGGAAGTAATCTAGTTCAACTTCCCACTCGAAAATAAGCTTCCTCTTAAATATCCCTGAGAAGAGATCATGTGGTCTCTCCTCAAACCTTCCACATGAACAATGTCCTACTTCCTGCTCTGTTTGCTTCTGAACAGGTCTAACTGAACCCACAGACGGTTCCTGTCACATGAAGAGACAGCAGCATACACAGACAGGGCCGAGGAGAGATGGAGGAAGCTGGTAAGGACTGGCCAACCTGGTGGGCAAGAAGTGGGCCCAGGACCCAAAGTCATTCTCAAATCCCACATGAGGACTTGTAGCCAGGCCATCTTCGCCAAGCTACCTGAAATAATTTTTCCACCAGGCTCAAGCCTCTTTTCAAGGCCCATTTCTGTGGCGCCTCTTTCATCCCAAGTAAATGCCCAGATTTCAAAGGGCGAGAATTGAATGGAAAAGAATGTGATGTCTTGCTGCCTATCAACTAATGAGAGATTAATTCACCACTGCTATTCCTAATGGTCTGCACCCCAATGCCACATCCCCTGTTTGAAGGCTGAGCTGCCAGGTGAGGCCTCAGGTGCTAAGGAGAGGCTGTTAATGACAATTGTGTCAAACTAATCTCGGTGCAAACTACTGCATTTTATTATGTGAATTCCCAGGATAATTGAACACCTTATCAAGGGCATCCACTCAATTAATTTAAAAAAATGTTAACAGAATTCATTTATCATCATTTTTAATCATAACTGCCAAGGACTCTTTTTTTTTTTTTTTAAGCTAGAACCCGACAGTTTTTAAAGAAATTCAAAGTGGTAGGACATATGACAATTTTTTTGCCATTTATTCTTATAAATCATATAAACAGGAATAATAGTTTACATTGTAATTGTGGTCACATGAGTTATACATAAAAGATCCAATCTCTTACTTCTAAATTCAAATTGTCATCGATTCTGTGACTGCTGAAAGCTTATGAAAATGTGCTCTGGCCCCAGTATGATATTGAGATCTTTTTATGTAAGCAAGAAATGAAATAAATCATCAAATGATGAAATTTTGACGCCGCTGTGTTTGATCCTTTGCTAGGGATTATAGATTATTGGAGACAACACCTGCCTCGGGGGGCTTCCATCTGGACGAGGAGAAAAAACATTCCTGTACTCAACGTTCACTCAATGTGAACAAGTACACATACATAAATGCTCACTGATGAAAGGATGGGGAGGGCCCCAGATCCTTCGCTGGCTATTTCAGCACCCCCCCCCAAAGAGAACGGGGTTTAAATAAACATTCCTGAAAATGCCTATGTATCACCAGCTAGGACTCAAAACCCAACATCCGTCCCCTCTCCTAAACACTCCAGTGCGATCTGAATGGAAGACTCCTGTTCTATGTCTAATTTCTGAAACAGATAAAGGGACTTATAAAAATCAGTGGTCTGGGCACCTGGGTGGCTCAGTGGGTTAAGCCTCTGCCTTCAGCTCAGGTCATGATCCCGGGGTCCTTGGATCGAGTCCCGCATCGGGCTCTCTGCTCAGCAGGGAGCCTGCTTCCCTCTCTCTCTGTCTGCCTCTCTGCCTACTTGTGATCTCTCTCTCTGTCAAATAAATAAATAAAATCTTTAAAAAAAAATCAGTGGTCACTGCTGCTCAGTTTAAACCAAAAGACAGTGTAGTTTTCTGCTACCTATTTAATAGGCCACTGATACTAAAGCTAAGAAGGTATATTAAATGTGGATCACGTGCAGCCTGCGTTGCCCTATGTGCTAAATAAATTTTAATTCTTCACTTTGTTCTGTTTCCTCTCTTTCCCTTAACTACCCCCACTTCTCAGTCAAGGTATAGAGTACATTTTTATACATGAGCATGGTAAAGGAAAACCAGTTAATTCTCTGATATTGTTATCCAAACCACAGCATTTGTGAACCTCAGGGCTGGTTGTGCAGAGAAAAGTTTACAAATAATCCCTAGTTTCTGAGGGAAAACTCTGAGCTCATTTTTTCTCCATTTAGATAAAGCTAATGTACATCCTTTGGAAGTTCCCCAGATGGAAGAAGAAACATTTCAGCCCCCAGGCCCGATTCAGCCCACTACCTGGTTTCATTCAGCCTGCGGGTCAGAAATCTCTGGGCAGCCCTACACAGAACACCTCAAGTGTCTACCCCTGAGCCCCAGGGGCCTGCTGAAGTCACTCTATTTAGAAAAGTCTCTAAAAAATTAAAAAGATGCAAATTAGAATTTCAGAGCAAAGTAAGAACAAGAACTTCAATTCTAGAATTTAGAAAACTCTCTTTTGGGGCGCCTGGGTGGCTCAGTGGGTTAAGCCTCTGCCTTCGGCTCAGGTCATGATCTCAGGGTCCTGGGATCAAGCCCTGCATCAGGCTCTCTGCTCAGTGGGAAGCCTGCCTCCCCCTCTCTCTCTGCCTGCCTCTCTGCCTACTCGTGATTTCTGTCTGTCAAATAAATAAATAAAATCTTTAAAAAAAAAAAAAAGGAAAACTCTCTTTTCCTCTTTTTTTCCCCCCAGCAAATCCGCATATCTATTTCCCCACCTTCCCTCCCTCCCCTCATTAGTCTATTCAGGGTCAAGCTTTCTTCCTCCATCACCATCCGCCTCCTTCTTCCCATCACCTCAGCCAGAGATGCGGCTTTCCTCTTTCTCAGAGTTGATGTTTGTAAAATGAGGATCACTAGATAAATGATATCAGCACTTCATCCATTCTAAAGCACTTAAGGCCGGTTAGTGATTATTATGCAAATGAAGTAAATTAATAGGGAATTAAAACAACAATAAGAATGGCAAACACTTACAAGGTCCTAAGTGTCAAGCATTACAAATATTTCATTGACCTTTCAAATCACTATACAAGGTTGGCTCTAGGGAAGTGTACGAAAAGGAGATGGTAAGTTTTTTCTCTTGCAAACATTGTTTTCATATATTCTCTAAAGATTTATTATTTGAGAGAGAGAGAAATCATGCCTTCACATACATGCAGGGTTGGGGAGGCGTACAGGGAGAGGGAGAGAGAGAATCCCAAGCAGATTCCCTGCTGAGCACCGAGCCCAGCTTGATCCCACGACCCTGAGATCACGACCTGAGCCTAAAATCAAGAGTCGGATGCTTAAGTGACTGAGCCACCCAGATGCCCCCGTTTCTATAATTTTAAAACAAGGCTGTGGAATTAAATATTTCCGTATGACTAAGAAAATCAACTGAATTAAGTTCCATTAAGCTCATACACAGTCTTCTGCTGATTGCTTTTTTCCCCTGCAACACAGGGCCCTTCAAAAAAGAAAAGAAGTTCTAGGCTCTTGTTTTCAACCTATGTGCCAATTTTCCCTTTTATGAACTGAAAATTATACTTCACAAGACTCATTGTATAATGGAGCACTTCAATATCAAATCAATACCCAAAAGACATTTTCACACAAACAATCACAGGGGAAACCCAATCATTATTTGTTAAGTGATACAGTTAGAGGTTGACCTTGAGTCCCCTATCTGGCAGATCTTTTTGATTAACAAATTGGTGGAGATTTCATTTAGGAACCAATGTTCCTGGAAGTTATTATAATGGTTAAATAAGTATTGAGCACAGAGACAAGTACTATACCTAAAAAGACAATTAAAAAAAGTAACACAAACGGCCTGACAGCCCACCAAAAACTGTTCCCGACTCCTAATACACGTCTACCTTCGAGACAGGTATATTTCGGATATTTCTGGGGCTCATTTCTCTAGAAAGTATATTGCCTCCCTTTTCAAACAAATTTTTAAAAATTGTTCCACATTATTTACAGAAAATGAAACTGATTCTTCTGAGACTTCTGATATGCAAACATCCAAATTATAAACTGCTTGGCCTTTAAAAGGTTATACAATTTCTAGGAAACGGTACTACAAGAACAAACAGTGTTTGCTCTTTTTCACATTCCTGCTGAAATAAAATAGAAAGACTTCTCTCACACCATGGGTTGATTAAAAAATAAACTCACTCAAGTTCAAGTCCAGTGATGCAAACATGCTGAGTCACAATTTACCCTTGTATTATCTATAATAAAAGGTTTGATAAACAAATTAATAGTAGGGACCACTCCAAAATTTCCTAGATTGTAGTACTTAGGGGCCACAGCTAGTTGGAAAAAGAGCCAGGTGACTTATTTTGAAGCTACCTTTGTGCAGCAATCACCCTGTTTCTACCTTGATGACTGATGTATTCAGACACAAATAAAAGCAGTACAGAATTTTTTAAAAATCGTATGCACACTTTACATCAAACTGAGAAAACATCACTTGTCCACATCAGAGATTACTTGTTTGCTTGTTTATTTACTTACTCTACATTTGATGGTTGGTGGGGATACTAGAGGAAGAAGGAACGTCTTCTATTACCCCTTCCCCAGGCATCTCCTGGTACTAACAGTAAAAGGATATTGCCTTAAGTAACTGGTTCCGAAAACTGAAGTGTGCACAGAAGTTACAGCATACACAAAAGCAGCGTATGAACAAGTGATACCTCATTTATCTGGAGACTTAAGGTTCACCTAGAGCCACCATTTAGCCGTCCCCACAGAGGTGACGACTAGCTACTGGCCATTGGAAGAGTTGAGACTAGAATCCGGGATGGCATCTCTAAGTCCACACTCTCTTCCACTTTGCCACAGCTGGTTTAGAAAGAGCATGGCTTGGTAACCCTTTGAGAGATTCGGTTCAAACTCAGTCACGGCATATTCTTGAAACTAATGACACAACATTTATGGGATGTAGACTTTTTCCTTAATATAGACTATTCTTCCTCGTAGTCTGGCTATATTGTTATTCTACTGCATTTGTTTTTATATTCTAGTGGCGCATTTAAGTGTCAACTACTCGTACCTAGTACATACCTTGCATGCACACGCACACACACACACACACACACACACACACATCAATATAGTGCTTAATAAATATTTGTTGAATAAATAGATGGATGATTCACTGAGACTTTACTGAGTTGTAAAACTAGTGCCCTTGTATAAACAGTGATCTATATGAGGTTATCTGGAATGATCCATTGCTAAGAGTTAGAAAGTTATTTAATTCCTCCATCCATAAAAGGCCTCTGAAAAACCCAGAATTGGTGTGCAAAATGGTGTTTATACGTGCATTTTCCTGGGCAGAGATCACAAAGCTCTCATCATATTCTCTAAAGGGGGGGAGGTGGTCTATGAACCTGAAAAGATAAAGAATTACTAACTCAATGTATCCTCTTATATCCCTTCTATCATATATATGAGCGGTCCAGGTATGCTTACATACCTCCTGGGACAAGAAACTCATCACCATATGGGGTGGTCCTGGCTGCTTTCATATTTCACGGCATAACTTCTGACTGACCAAAGCTCCATCCTCCAGAGTCACACCGAACATATTCAGTGCCTATGCCCCTTGACAGTTCTTCATGTATTTTTAGATAGCTGTCATAACCCCTCCTATCTTCTCCTTGTGCAGGCTGCAAACCCTCAGTTCTTTCAACCAGAGTCAAGGTTCTGCTACCATCGGCACCATCTCCATTCTGGCACTCTCACTGCACTCGGGACCCCACCTGGCCACACGGGTGGTCAGCACCTACCGAGCAGCCCCTCACCCCTGCCCCAGCCCAAGCCACATACCCCTCCTAAACGGAGACCAACCATCACCATGGGGGCAGCTGGTTCACCCCACTGACTTAAAGTTAACTTCTAGTTAAGTAAGACCATTCTTTTTTTTTTCCTTTATATGTGTGGCAGTTTCCCCATGACCCTCCCATTTTGTTTTTTAATAGTTAGTTTGAGGACCCCATTGTAACATTTGACAATTGTTCTTGTCAAACTTCCACTTGAAATGTAACCAGTTTCTTTCAGCTGAGGTTCCTATAGACTCTCAAGTTCTATCAATCCACATTTTAGCTATGTCCCCGTCACCTAGCGTCTCTCTCTGTCTTTCATTCTAGTTCAGATAGGCTTTCCTTAGCATGCAACTTCTACTGCATGGACCATAAAAAAGATGTTGCATAAGAAAAGCCCAAAATAGGCAAGGGTGGGCTAATTAAGAGTACAGACTCTAGAGCCAAATCTCAGGGCTGCCACTTACCAATGCATGCCCTGAGGCGAGTCACTTAACCTCTATTTCCACTTATTCATCTGTAAAATGGGATAGACAACCTCACCTGCTTCACTGGGTAGTTACAACAATAACAATAAAATGTAAGGAGCCCAGAACTCGTGCTATGTAAGTGCTTGTTAAATAAATACTTTAGGTAATACGTTCATCTATGTAGTTACCTAAGTACGAGAGAGTCAAAAACCAAGTGAGTATTGTAAATGAAGAAAATAGCTCAAAGACTTAAAATAGTGCTATTGGGTTCTTCTTCCTACCGTCCACATCCAGACCAACACAGCTCAGACTTGATGTACTCAGCAAAGCCGAGGTACACACCTCTCAGTCTGTTTTCACCAGGGCAGGGAACAGTGGAGAAAGGACATAAGGCCCAGTAAACATGCCTGAGCTACAGAGTTGAAAGGGTTTTACTATTCATTCACTTTTATTTTCAGTCTCTTTTCTCTCTGTTGTTCGGATTGGTCATTTCTGTTGTTTATCTGCGAGTTCACTGATTCTCGCCTCTATCCCTTACGTTCTACTACTGAGCTCACCCGCTGAACTGTTGTGTTCTTTTTTTTTTCTCTTCAAGTCTTTCAGTGATTATATTTGTCAGTTCTAAAATGTCCCTTTGGTTCTTCACTATACCTTCTACATTTTTCACTGAAACATTCTGTTTCCTTACCGGGACTTCCCATTTTATTACTTGCTTCAAGTGTGTTCGTAATTGCCTATGGAAGCATTCTTGTGATGACTGCTTTAAAATTCTTGTCAGATAATTCCAACATCTGTGTCATCTTGGTGTTGATTAGCCCTTGTCATTTACATTCAGATCTTCCTGGGGTTTGGTATGACAAGTGATTTTCAATTAAAACCTGGACATTTGGGGTGTTTTGTTATGAGACTACGGATCTTATGTAAATGCCACAACTAAGAGGGAAGAAGGGTGCTGCCTTATTACCACTAATTGGGGTGGGGCCAGGGAGGGGGGTGGAGTTCAGGTTCTCCTCTCCGTCTGGTTACCAGTGAGCAGTTTTACAGGACATGGGGAGTTAGAGAGGAGAAGGGAGTTGGGGGAAATTGGAAGGGGAGGTGAACCATGAGAGACTATGGACTCTGAAAAACAATCTGAGGGGTTTGAAGCGGCGGGAGGTGGGAGGTTGGTGGAACCAGGTGGTGGGTATTAGAGAGGGCCCGGAATGCATGGAGCACTGGGTGTGGTGCAAAAATAATGAATACTGTTATGCTGGAAATTAAAAACAACAACAACAACAAAAAAAAAAAAACGCCTGCCTCTCCACTCAGCTTCCTCTAACACCACACTAGCTGAGAGGCCTTTTAGGTCCAGAGACTGGCTATGCTGAGTGGAAGTCTAGGCTTCCCACGTGGTGTCCACTGGCACTGGCGGGGGGCGGGGGGTGTTGGGTGCCTCTTACAGCTTCAGAGGGGTGAAGCCTAGGCTCCCTGCTTGGCTTTTGCTGGTGGGATAGAGATGGGGGCAAGCAGTTTACTTCATGGTGTTTAGCTGGAGCAGAGAATTTATTGTCACAAAGTTCTCAGTCTTGCTAGGCTGCTCCTTTCCTAGTCATCTGGCTGAAGAGAACAGGCTTTCTTGTATGTGCTTTTTGTCTGTGCCCATTCGCCTTTTTCCCCATGGCTGGCTTCTACCATATCAAGTCTGAACTAGATGAGGGAAAAGGAAAACCCAGAGAACTCACCGTGTGTCCCTTCTCAGGTCCTGAGGTCCCTAGTAAGTCTGCCTCTTCTCTCCACCTTTCAAAGTCTTTTTATGTTTATTTTATATACAGTGTTTAGGCGTTTGGCTATACTTAGCAGGAGGATAAAGAAAAGTGTATTTGCCCCATCTTTCCAAAGGCATTAGTCTATTTATAAAAGACTTTAACCTACAGAGCTCTAAGACTAGCAGGCATCTACCCAGGAGCCCACAGGATCAACTGATTTAGTCTTGCCCTGGGGTCAAGAGGTGGGGGGTGAGGGGGCTAGGTAGTGGCAGGAGCTGGCTTTCACTGTCATACCCTCTTTGGTGAGAGAAGCAGCCTCCTCCAGACCAACTCGCACGCATACCTAGGACAGCTTCCTGCATTTATCGCCCTTCCTCCTGCTGTTTGCATCCACTCCAGCTGGCCCCCACTGGCACGCCTCAACCCTGCTCCAGTCACAGACTCCTCCTTAGGACCTGAGGAATGAGGCGGGTCACAAGCTCCAGCTGCACTCCCCGAAGTCAAAATGTCTTCCTCTCTGCTTCACCAGAACGGACTTCTCCCCGCCCCCATCCTTCAGGCTCTCCTGCCACTCCCTGCTGAGATCTGGCTGAGGTCCAGGTCAGCACAACAAGCATTTTCTATTAAAAAGCCTAAGACTAAGGTAGCACGACTTTTTCTCAGTCTTTGTTCTCCTAGACCTCTCTTCTGCGTCTGACAGTGTGCTGACCAAGTTTCCTATTAATAGCATCTTCCAGATTATTAGTTATTTGCAATTTGCTTTTATCTCCCCATGTTACTTAATTTTATCTTCACCGACACCTCTGTAACATAGCCAGGACAACAGTATCATGCCCATTATATACATGAAGAAACTGAGACATAAAGCAGATATGCCCACATTGCCATGATATTAGGTGCCAAAATCAAGAGGGGATAAAGCTCTCAGAGGCGCCTGGTCAGCTCAGTTGGAGAAGCTTCCGACCCTGGATTTCGGCTCAGGTCATGATCTCAGGGTTCTGAGACTGAACCAGTCAGTGATGCGCTCCCTGCTCAGCAGTGAGTCTGTCTCCCTCTCTCACTGCCCCTCCCCCTGCTCATGTGCTTTGTCTCTCCGAAATAAATAAATAAATCTTCTTTAAAAATCTGTTTTCTCAGTCAGAGCTCATTCTACACCATGCCATTTTGGCTTCCATGATACTCTAATAAGAGTAATTACCATTTGAGTCGCCCCCCTGCTTATGCACACTCTCTCTCTCTCTCTCTCTCTCAAATAAAAAAAAACTTCTTTTTTTTTTTTTAAAGAGTAATTACCGTTTGATTGCCCGACCCTCTGCAAGACCCAGTACCATATATCTACTATGGAATCTGAAGCTCAGGGAGGTTCAAAAACTTGCCTAATGCCACTCAGCATTATCACTAGTAAGAGGCGAGGAGCTCGTGCTCCATTCTTGGCCCTTTTTTCATCCCATACAACATACTCTTTCAAAAATCTAATTTTACTATGACTTCTCTTATAACTTTCTAAGTCTATATCAACAATCCTGTTTTCATCTCTAAATTCCATTCCTTTATCTTCAGTGCCAAGTGGAGATTTCCACTCCTGGGGCATATCATCATACCGAGCCCCACATCATATCAAGACTAAAAATGACTCCATGAGATCCCCCTCCTGACCTCCCCAGAACGTCGACATTCTCCCAGCCACCGGACATGGAACTTTATAGAGTTGACTTATTCCTTTCCTCACACCCCACATCCAGGCAGTCACAAGTCTTATGGAACATTCCTGGGAAGCGACTCCTCTTTCTCCCTCTTTCTTCCCATGGCTATTTATTCAAAGCCCTGACACTGATACTGGGTCAGCCTTTCCCACAAAGTTCATCTTCTATGCCACTGAATATCCTCCCTGACACAGCTTTATAATATTACTTTCCCCACCCATAAACCTTCAAAGGTCCCAGAATCCATATACAACGAGTCTACCGTCCCTTCCGTAGCTTTCAAGCCCCCCAGAATCTGTCTCCCCTCACCCAGATGGACAGGTTAAACCAGCCTCGCCACTGGTCATCCCCATTTCATATCACCCATGTTTCTCCCTTCACCCAAACTGTCTTTCTGCTCACTTCTGCTTATTCCTATTCCATTATATCCTTATATCTTCATATCCTTGTCTATCCTAGATGTATGTCACACTCCACCCTTTGAAAAGACCAGGTACTCTGGGACCCATAAAATCATGAACTGTGCCCAGCTCAGTTCTAACCCAGCTTAGACGTTATACCATCCGTCCAACCAACAGACTGTACTCTGACTTGTTTACCTTCATTTTGTGGGAGTCAGTCTTATCTCCCATCTAGACAGTAAGCTCAGAAGAATGGGGAAAAGGGGACATAGCTCAAGTTCTCTATTCCCCCACAGCTCTTAGCAAAATGCCAAGCATAAGGAGGAGATTCAATACACTGGTGCTTCTTGAAGTTTTAATATGCATCTGGCAGGCTTGTTTCCCTAGTCTGAAGTCTGTGGATTACCTCATGTGATCTTGAAGCAGACAGTCTACAGACCACATTTTTGTTAAGTCCTGATTTTTCAGGATCGGTTGCAAAATTCATGCCAAAGATAGACATGACATTGGTTTTTATTCTTACGCTCATCAACTAGATCAGCAATAACTTGAACACATGCAATTTTTTGTTATCCAAGAGTTGTTCTTTGAAAACACATGAAGATTTCCTATGCCTGAAACAAAACTCTAGGTCTGGGTATTTTGAAAGACAGGATATATTCAACAAATTCCCTACATTCAAGAAGCAAGAATTTCACCTATAACTGGTTTTCTAATAATCTCATGCAGTAGATGAATTAAAAAATCCATTTGGGGATTCAAGACGGAAGTTAAAACATAGAACTATTCTAGCGAGTAAGGTAATTCATTAGGAATCCCAGCAAACATAGTTTTACAATGAATAATCTCACATAAATGTACAGGTAGGGAGGCAGAGGACTAAGTAGAGATTCAGATGATTCTTTTAGCACTACAGAATTATTTAATGAATTCTCCAAACATTTTAGAATATGCTGAGTATCTATGGAATTAGATATATTAACAAAAAGTGGAAAAGATAATTCAAGAAAAAAATAAAAGAGATACTTGCAAATATCATGCTTCTCATTTAGGTTAATAACCCCAAATTGGATAATATTGTGTAGTTCTTTTTTTTTCTTTAATTTGTGTAGTTCTTAAGCAAGTATGTTACATTAAGGAATATTTCTCGACAATGGAGAACTACAGAATTTCAAGGAGGCCACAATTTTGTGGAGAGTGCACTTTAGATAGTCAGTTTGAAGTTAACGGTGGGTTTTGTGGTGGACTCTGTTTCTGGTTTCATTAGGAAGCTGTTCGCTTTTGAGAAATACGCCCATGTTAACAACCACAATGTAAGTTAGGCGCATTTTAGGAAGGTATAGATGTCTTGGTATAACTAATACCTTCCTTTCAAAGCTTCCTCCAATAAAAAAACCACCTCACTTTTGCTTGAATACCATTAACTGACAGGCAACCTATCTCTTTTCCAGGTAGTACTACTCAGTAGAACTTTCTCCTTCACTAAGAAGGAATCTGCGTCTCTGATTTGACCACTCTCCCAACTGTGTCCCGTGAAAACGTCTGGGTCATGTCTAGGCTTCAGAAGAGTGCTTCTGGGATTTGAATTTAACATTCAAATCTCCCTTAATTCTTCCTTTCTTGTGGCAAAAAAAAATTATTAATTTCTTCAGCCACTTTTCAAATGGCATTTTTTCTAGAAGCCACACCAGTCTGGTCACCCTTCTCTCAGCATTCTGCAGTTCATTAATGTCTCTCACAGCATGGTACCCATCGTTAAGTCCAAGACTCCAAATCTGGCTAGAACAAAATCTAGAGGAATTATTACCTTATATAATGTGTACCCAAGACTGTCTATTAATACTATCTAAAATTACATAAGAGATTTTTAGTAATTTCACCATACCACTAGGTATGTGTTGTAATATCTAGGTTGTAATTAACCCTCAGAGTTCCCATCCCCCACAATGAACTATTTTAAGTTGCATTTCCTACATTCTGTATATATTAAACAGAGTCTGTGGAACCTGCAGTCAGGACTTAAATTTATCACTTTCCAGGCCACTGTTCTTCCCTCCCCCTCCAGAAACCACTAGCTTTGAAGCCCAGGCCACTTTCCTAAAGATACCAGCATCCAGTTCACTGTCTCTCTCCAATCTCTGCCACGGTTCTTTGTGATTTCAGCAATCATACAGGTGATTATTTTACTCCTGCCCTTGCCATTCTTCTGGACTCTTCCTCAAATGACCTTGGCTTCCACTCCACCTCGGTCTCCTACTCAGTAACTACACTTCCTCTTTAATCTCTGTCTCAAACACCCACTCTGAAAGCACCACCTCTTATCCTCGCAATTCCCTTATTCAGGAATCCCTGCCCCATCTGTTCTGCCACCCTACCAGCACATGCAAACCATTTATATCATCTTCTCACTGAGCATCAGCCCCCTCTTGTCCTCCTTCCCTCCTCCCCAGATTCTATAACCCATCAGTATCCTCACTGCCTTACACACTGTTCAGCTCCATGGCACCTCTCTTCCTATCCAGCTCACTGGAAAAAAAATAAATAAAACCAGTTCAACCATCCACTTACTCCAAACCATACTCAGGCAGCTGAATATGGCTGAAAAAAATAGATAACATATATGGTAACTGGTCTCACGTCAAGCTCATGACCACAAACTCCAAGTGAGCCCTATGACAGCTCAGAATCCCATTTCCATTAATCCTTTCACTCTCCCATTCTAGCGACAATTTTATACTTTCTCCCCTCCTCTCAAACTTCCAACTCCACTCCTGCCCTCACTCTTCTCTTGACCTTGCTTCCTAGTTCATGGCAAATAGAAGCAGCTGGAAGGGATCTCTCACTGTTCTGGGTCCCACCCCTGTGTCCCGCTTGTCTGTCTTTGCTTAGTTATATCCACAAGCTGTCCTTAAGTCCATCTAACAGCAGTCCTCTGCCATACCCTGGATCCATTCCCCTCACCTACTCAGTTATAGGAAACACACTCTCCCTCCTACACTATCCATCTTGCCATCACTTTATAAATATGCTTTAAAATCCCCCAGAGTAGAAAAATAAATAAAACATTCCCTTCTCTTGATCCCAATCCCATAGATTGAAAGATACATAGATACATTTTGTTTTCCCACAGCTGTGTGGTCTGAGAAGGTTGTGCTCATGTTTATTTCTCCTGTGTTGGCCTCCGAAAACTAATGCATGCCCTTGTGCCCATGGGGTTAGATTATTATAATGCCCTTCTAGTAACGTTTCCAGCGATGATTTGGGAATAAAGAAAATGAAAAATGACACCAAAGGAACTGTTTCACTAAACGAAATACAAATGTGAAACAGACAGATGTACTCTTCCAGGCAACCATGGTCTGGGTGTAGCACAGAAACTTCCAAAAAGGAGGCATCCAATGAATGTTTACTAGACTGAATTGAACTGCAATGGTTTCTCACTTTACAGGTAACAAAAACTTCCTGGAACCCATGCTATTCAGGATACAGTATAATGAGCAAGAAAAGCCACAACTTGTCTCCAAACCTGCAGGAACAGAAGTAGATGAATGCCCTAGAAAAGAGACAGGAGGCAAGAAGGCCTATGGTAGATTTGAGGGGCAACCAGGATGGGTTTCCAGGAAGGGTGAGTTCATGAAGAGGAAATGATGCTGGAAGCCTTGATAAAATGTATTATTAATGTATTTTTAGGGCATGTGAGTGTTTCTAAATTTTAAATCACCTGATTTGAATTCCCTAAGTGAAAGGACATATGCCATACTTTTTTTTTTTAAGATTTTATTTCTTTATTGGACAGAGGGAGAGAGATCACAAGTAGGCAGAACGGCAGGCCGAGAGAGAGGAGGAAACAGGCTCCCCACTGAGCAGAGAGCCCGATGCGGGGCTCGATCCCAGGACCCTGAGATCATGACCTGAGCCGAAGGCAGAGGCTTAACCCATTGAGCCCCCATATACCATACTTCCTGCTGAAATTTGTTACTGATTGTAAACAGAGGCTATGTCCAGAGAAATAAATTAGAAACTCTTTTATTCTTCTTAAATGTTCTGTAAAATATTATAAAATTTAAGTGTAGTATTCCTTCTCATTTTAACATAACTGCAGCTTTCTAAAAAGATGAAAGAAAACAGAAAATTGAAATTTACACCTTCTGAAGGGGATTACTGGGAATGACTCCAAATTAAAAAATGTAGAAACATCTATCCAACACACCCACAAGAGATTCAATCCAGCCTCCATGTGAATTTTAGAAGATGATCTCAGTGATGTATACAGTACAAATTTATTATACTAAACAATAAACACAGGGTATATAAATATTCCGAAGTTAC
The DNA here is from genome assembly GCF_009829155.1 of Mustela erminea. NCBI lineage: Eukaryota > Metazoa > Chordata > Mammalia > Carnivora > Mustelidae > Mustela > Mustela erminea. The sequence continues at coordinate 107,514,082 of NC_045618.1, forward strand.
TTAAGTTATGAGAGAGAGAGTTTTTCCAATAGAGTATCACATTCAGCCTTTGAAAAACATAAATTTATGAGCATTGTGGTCCAAATAAAGTAAAAATCTCTCTCTCCTATCATCTAGAAATTTAAGTCAAATTATCTGTAAGTCAATATTACAGAAGCCAAATATATTGATTTCTCTGGACCATTCTCCATTCTGTTCCTTTTGCCTGCATGCATGCAGCAATCAATGCGTTAATTTCCAAAGCAATCATGAGTTAACGTCTCACCACTGCATTTTGTTCAAATGTTCTATTTTAAATTATTCCTTTAAACAAAGGGCCATTCTTCTATCCTTGTGTTATTGTATGCTACCTTTGAATAGTTTCCAGGAATAAAATAACTGATCATGAGAAATCAAAACAGTTGCTCTTACCATCCTTTGTACGAAGTTATTAGATGACAGTGCTGATTCATGATTTAACAACTTTAACATGTTGTAGCCTACACATGGTGTTTTAAATGTTCCCTTGGCAACAGACATCATTTCACATGCCCATTATCAATTTTCTTTTTTTTGTTATTGCATTTATTTATTTGACAGAGAGAGCGAGAGAGCACAAGCAAGCAGAGCAGCAGAAGGAGAGGGAGAAGCAGGCTCCCCACCAAGCAGGGAGCTCCATACTAGTGCTCGATCCCAAAACCCTGGTATCATGACCCAACCCAAAGGCAGGTGCTTAACCAACTGAGCCACCCAGGTGTTCAGCCATTAACAGTTTTCAACATGAAAAATTGTAGCTTTAAAAGAAAGCATTACCAAAAAAAAAAAAAAAAAAAAAGCATTACTTTTGATTAAGAACATTTCCAATCCACAAAAGGGACAAGAGAAATTAGAATACCTGAAAATACAGTGCAGTTTTAACAATGTCTAAACATATACTCACTGCAGGACATTACTAAGAAATATTTTCAGAAATGTTTCTTTAGGAACTTTAATTACCATCAATGTATAAAAATAAATAACAGAATTTCTGTCCAGATGGCATGATTAGTGCTGTTTTTCAGAAAAAAGAAAGCTTTTAAAATATCAATATCTGTCTTATACTTTATAATTCCACCTAAAAAAGAAATAAAATCTGTTTACAGTGCATCATGCTCAAAGCCTAAGTTACTTCTTAGTTTGAGTCCCAAAGAACACCATTCTTTTTCAAAAAGTAGATCAGTGTACTTAATAGGCTCTCTCTGGTCTTTGTCTCTGATAAAGTTAAATATGTAGTTACTGACTTAGCTTATAGCAATAAAATTATCCTGGTAACAGACAAGGAAGCGGGCCCAGAATTTGTTTGGATTTTTCAAGACCTAGCTGTTTATTTAGGTATTATTTCCAGTATTTAGGTTTCTTAGAGCAGTCTCTCCACCATAAGAAATATAAAACATGGATTTAAAACATTTAACAATCAACAACTATATGAGACATTCCTTCAAGCAGCAATAATAAACCAAAAATATTCTATATAAATATGCAAAATATATGCTCCTTTCCCATCCCTTCATCCCCCCCCAATCAAACTCAGCATCATCATGTTCCACGTCATTCGTGTATTTGTTATCTAGAACAGGAAACCCCCCAATACATTCAGCAAAGTAAAATGTTTCTATAATTTTCTATAATAATAATGTTAAAATTGCAAATGGCTACTTTGTGACAGGAGTTGCTCCAATCATTTTATATATAGCAACTCATTTTAGTGTATAGTGTGTTACTGAACACAGGGCACTAGCTTTCTTTCCCAGCTTCCCCTAACCTTGGTGACACTAGTGGGAGGTGAGAAATATTTATAAAAAAAAATAATTTACTTTGATAATGGTGGATAAAGGTTCTAAACTATACCTTACAAAGAACAGTAACGTTAAACCAACAAAAAGCTACCTCCCTTTGTCTTTTATCTTTTTCCATCTTCCTTTGCAATTATAAGGAGTTTTGTTTTCATTTAGATGAATAAGTTGAAAGAGCGGCTAGGCAGCCTTTCTTAGTCTCAAATCCTTCCCACCCCCGCACTCTCATAAAATAATATATGACAAATGGGGTTGTCTGCCTTGGAGTTTCTTTTCTTTTCCTTCTCTTTCTTTCTTTCTTTTTCTTTTTTTTTTTTCCCTAATCATGGTCCGAATTTTTTCTCTTCCCGTCAGAATGTCATGTTTTAATGACTGCATTCCCCAAACCTCCTTTCCTCAGCACAAATCTTTTGTACTAGACCATAGTTAAAGACTACCTAACGCACTCCACACGACCCTTAAGAGAGGCGGTGGCTTAAGAAAGGGGTTTCCCTAAATCAGCTGCCAAGAACACGCAAGCAGTCCCACCCCCTTTCCGTCTTCCGGAAGCACCCCCCACTCCAGATCCTCGAGGGCTGCTTGTCCAAATCTGCACAACTCCCATGCCACTACAGCAAAGCTTTTTCAGAAAACAACAGAACACGGCCCCCTCTAACACCCTCTTCCTGGAAACACAGGACTACCCAGGCCGGCAGCCTCTCCCCAAAGCTGGCCTCCCGAATCCTTTGGTCGGGATGTTCCAACGTCCTGGTCCCAGATGGGCACCCGCGCGCTCCGGCTTGAAGGCTAAGGGTGACCGAACCCAAGGCAATTTCCAAATGCCCAGGCGGGTCCAGACTGCAGAGAAACTGTGCCTCGTTCACTCACCACCACCACTCAAGCCCTCTCACACCGCAGCCAGGCCGGCCGCTTTTATGGGTTCCAAGTTTCAATGCTCCCAGCAAGATGGGGACATCTGGGCAGTTCTGGGCGAGGACAGTCACAACTCCCAACCCTCCTGCAACGCCGCCCCTCCAGAATGAGACACGCACACCTTGGGATTTCTGTTTTCCGCGGCCGGGAGGGGGAGGTGGAGAATGGGAGGGGGAACTGGAAGGGAGTAGGGTGTGGCGAATTGTGGAGGGAAGGGGTAAGGAACACTTCCAGCCACATCTCTGCCCCGGACCGAGCCGGATCTAGTGGCAGCCCGCCTGCCCGTCGCTTTGTTGTCAGCGTGCTTCGCAGCCGGCGCGCACGCCGAGCGCAAACACGCCCCAAGAAATCATCGCAACTGGCCAAGCGGGCCCTACAGCCCCCAACCCCTTGGCGGAAGGAAGAAACTTGTACGCGGGCGCGCCAGCAGCCAGGATGCTGCTGTTTGCCTCCGAAAACAATTTTTAAAGCCGAGATAACAATGAAAATGAAATAAAATGAATCGATAGTATTTCGTTTTCTTCCGAGCCTTTAGGGAAAAAAAAGAAAATTTCCTGTTTTTTACCAGTGCGCCAATATTTACAGTCGCCCGTGGCGAAGCGAGCTGAGGTTGGTGCTCCAGGTAGAGAGCGCCAGCGAGGTGCAGAGCCGAGATGCGGAGAAGGGGACCGGCTGGGGGACCCGGTCCCCGACGCCATTTGCGGGGCAGCGGCGCCCGACGCCCGCCTTACCTGTGGATGCAGTTTCCATAGCAACGGGCGGCGGCCGGGCGGGGCCCGAGTCCGGTTCCCGCGGCGCCGCTTCCCCGGCCCCGGCCCCGGCGCCCAACCCCCGGCCGGGCTCCCCCGCCTGCGGCGCCGGCTTAGCCCCCGTCGGCGTCACCGCTTCGTTCTCCCCCTCCCCCCGGTCCCCGAACCACTGGGACCCGGAGCCTGCCAGCGGCAGCTGCTCGTCTTGGGGATCCGGCGGCGTGGCCATGGCTGGCGGTCCCGCCCGGCGCAGCGAGGGCGGTTTGGCGGGGCCGAGGTGCGGTGCCTGGGCGACCGGGCTCTCCCTGCTGCTGTCCCCGCCTGGACTCGGGGCTCGGGGAAGCTGCGGTGTCAGCGCCGCCGCCGCTGCTGCAACTCCGGCCGAGCTGCTGGCTGCCGCTCTCCCCGCTTCAGCTCCTCCTCCTCCCCCTCCTCTTCCTCCCGGCCGCGCCGCGGCCCGCTGCTTGCGCTCCTCCTCCTCCTACTCCAGCCGCCGCCGCCGCTTCGCTACTTCCAAGCCTGTTATTACGCAGGTGGAAATGGCCTGCTTCGTCCTAGTCTCCCTCGGCCCACTCCAGCCCCCGGCCTGCTAGTGGCAGGCCCGGATTAGGGGATGGGCCAAATCCACCTGAATCTTCCTCTCTTTTGGGGTGATAACCTAAGAAGATGAGCAGGTGGAAGCAGTCCCCAGCTGAAGCGTGACGGATGAAGCAAGACACCCTCCCAACTCCTAAAGTTGAGCCGGGACTCAGGGCAAAGGAAGGGAGCTTAGAGACCTCCAGGCCACGGTTCTGAGGGTGACCAGCATCAGCTGTGGAGGGGACGTGGATTTGCGCGGGGAAGGCTGAGGATGAATGTTGGCAGGAGACGGGGAGCTGCAACCCCGAGGTTAAATCCTGAGTCCTTAAAAACTGTTGTTTCTAGAACAGGGCTGAAAACAGTGGAGTACGGAAAAGAACTACCAGGAGAGCCTCCGAAGAGAAAAGCTTATCAGACCTCATCCGTACCAGCACTGAAAGCAAGTAGGATATCACTAGGCAGGACAAAAAGCGGTTATGCTTCCTTTCAGAAACACTGAGCCAAAAGCCATACAAATGATAAACTGCCTGGGCAGTCTATTTTATTTGAGAATGTGGACATCTGGGGAATCTTCTTGCTGCTGCTGCTGCTGCTGCTGCTGCTTGCTTTTTTTTTTTTCTTTTTCTTTTTTCTTTACAGCTGTCTCTGACACAGTGGAGGATACTTGAAAGATAAACCAAACTCAGAGAAGTTGGCATATGATGTATTATTCCCATATTTGGACCCATCTTTTCAAACAAAACTTGTGCGCTATTCCTAAATAGCAGTTCTTCCTAAATTGTCTACAAAATGAGGTGGTTTGGGAAAAAATAAATTTCAAGCCAACACACAGGGTAGAAGAATAGGCTTATCCATTGATCTTTCTCCAGAAAAGGTGGGGCATGGAATAGAAGTACTTGGGATATGGTGAGACAGCTAAGCCACCATAGGCTTATCAAGGGTTTCATACCTGTTGATTTTTTAAAAAAATATTTTATTTATTTTTGCAAGAGCGAGAGAGAAATATCACGGGCATGAGAGGTGAGGGAGAGGCAGAGGGAGAAGCAGACTCCCTGCTGAGCATGGAGTCAGCCGCAGGACTCCAGCCCAGGTCCCTGGGATCATGACCACAGCTGAAGGCAGATGCTTAACCCCCTGAGCCACCTAGGCACCCATATCTTTTCATTTTTATATTCAAAGGCCAACTTCAGCACTGTTCAAATGCTCCTCTAAAATGCTTATACTTAAAAGCCTGATTCTGTCCAACCCTTTATTCTTCTAGTACACTAATGTCCAAGATGTCCCGTGATAATAAATTAGAGAAAATGCATTCACTCAGTAGACAATAAATATGGCCTACTAGTGCCGGATGTCCCTGGAGATATGATGATCACCAAAATTTTATATTACTGGTATTTTTAAAAATGATCATGGACACATTCATTTTTTGTGATAATGGTGATAGCTTCACAGGTATATACATATATCAGAACTAATCAAATTGTTCACTATAAATAGATGCAATTTAACATATATCTATTTTATATCAGTAAAGCTATAAAAAATTACCCTTCCAAAAAAAACACCAAAAAACTTCTTGGTTATCATGAATCATCATAGTTTTTGAAATCTTTCCATGGGGGAAAAAAACTTTGTTTAAGAAATCTTTAAGATGAAAAGCTATTCTACTGCTGTCTTTCCATGGAGCTTAATCCTGTTGTATAATCAGGGGGGTACTTGTGAGACTTTCTCAGATCTATTGTTTAGAATTCCTTGATGCATCATAAATACCAGATGGGAATTTCTCAGTTTCATTATTGAGAACATGCCAAGAACACAGTGAACTCCACTGATGTAACATTAAGCAGTTATGGATGGGTACTGGACGTTTGAAAATTGTTAGGGTAAGGCAATTACATACAGAATTACACAGTGTGTTATTTTGTTTCCCCGGGAAGCACTAATGAAAGTCATCATTAAAAAAACTGGAGTATCAGGTGCCTTGATGGCACAGTTGGTTAATTGACTGCCTTTGCCTCAGGTCATGATCCTGGAGTCCTGGGATCCAGTCCCACATCAGGCTCCCTGCTCAGCAGGGAGTCTGCTTCTCCCACTGACCTCTCTCATATTCTCTTTCTCTCTCTCACACACACACACTCAAGTAAATAAAAAAATTTTTAAAAAACTGGAGTATCTGTGCAAGCCTCTTAACTTCCTTATGCCTAAATAGATAAGGAATTTGGGAATAGGATTCTAATTATCCTCCATATTTCATCAGATGCTGATCAATACTCTAATTGAGAATGTGAGGAGGAAATAGCCAGTGTATTTGAATTTTACTTGTTAGAGGAAATTGAAATGGTCCATTTTCATTTCCAATTTAATTGAAATTCCATATTGATTAATGATTCTGTTTTGCTCTGCTGAAAAGAAATGTCTTCACTTTTCAGTCTTAGCAACCATCTTTACTTTTTTTAGATTCCACCTCTGGATAGATACAAATAATTGCCTATTTGGTTGAAGAAGTTTTCAGGTTTGTGCTTTGGTTTGAAATTACCAATGTTTATCCATGTTATTTTATATTTGAGCACCTGTGTACTGACAAAACTTAACTATTTTGGAGATTTATGGGCATAACACAGAGTCAGATGTGGAATTCCAGGGCTTGCATAGTTGCTCTAAAAGTTATGAATTGCTCTAACATGCTTTGGAGATTAAAAAAGAAAAATAAGGTTCTCACTTAAGAAAAATTCTTAGCAAGAAGAGTTGAGACAAAAGAACTGTCAGGTTTTGTCTTCAAAGACAAAGCTATTGTTCTTTAGAAAAGTTTTGTTCATTATTTCAAAAGAAGGAATGTGGTGAGGAGCATTTGTTTATCCCTAGTTTCTTAACTTAGACCAAACCTTATGGGAAAAGGAGTATAGGGACTGGCAAAAAGAGCACCACAAGTAACAAATTTTAACCAAGATGAAATCCTTTCCAGCTTCAACATTAAAGTTACATAAGAGCTCTGTGCCTCAGTTTCCTCAACCGTAACCTGGAGATTTTAATAGTATCTTCTGTACAGGGTTTGAGGGAGCACCAAATGGGCTGACATAAGGGGGTATGTTATTAATGTAGAAGAGCACATGCCAGATTATTTCCAGAAAATGGCTTATATTGGCAAAAGCTCTGCCTTCAGTTTTTATGTTTGCAAAGATCAAAGAGTCAATGCCAAGGAATCAAAGAATTCATTTAAGACAATTTGAAGGCATTTAAAACAAATTAGATGAGAAATGTTCCCCTATATTGAGTGACTATTGGTCTGCTTCCACTTGAAAATCCTATAATTCAGAAAGGCAAAATTTACATAAAGATAAATATACTTCAAATGTTCTCTGAAGTAGCTGTCTCACTCTCACACACACACACACGCACACACACACACAACACACACACACCTCAACTTGGAATAGCTGGTATGGGAATGGCAAATAGAAATCATTGAATAGTACTGAATGCCTGGGGCCCTGTACTGAGAGTCTTGGGCTATGTTCAGATTCAGTAGGAAACAGTGCCTAGAAGGATAAGCAATAGCTACATGCAGGCAAGTGAAGGAGAAGTGGCAACATATGCCAACACATTTGCCTTCTCTGGGTTATATGTTTATCAACACCTAAACCTAGTTTCTACTTTTGAAACTTTTGGGGGAAAGAATGCAACTGTGAAATCACTCCCAGTGACTTAGTAAGATAAAGTGTTTGACTCAAGATGAGACTCATTCTGCAGCCTCAAATTTTTATGAAATTATTGTGTGGGGAGTTGGTCAAGCTTATTGTGTCTGTAGCACCAAGCTCATTTTGCAACATGGTTTTTACTCTACTACAAGGATGGGAGCTCCTGAATTTTATATGAAAAAGAGTCCTCCATGTCCTATGGCAGTGAAAGATTGAAACTAATTTATAGAGACCACAGGCTGGTGCACAAGACGGCTGTGTTTTCTCCAGGAGACCACTACAACACTCACAAACGTCTGACAACACATTTGGAACACACCAAGTTCCTGTCTTCCACAGGGAATGGCTGCTGTTTCTGACTCTGCCATCCAAGGGAATAAAACATAGATGCTTCTAATGTCCTCCAGTAGGGAAGGAAAGAAGAGAATTGATTGCTTTTCAGTAATCCTGTTTTGGCTTTCTTAAAGAATTTGTGAATTTGAGCAAAACTGCAAAGATGTACTATCTCTTTGGGCAAAAACATGAATTAGGAGATCTGTAACATGAATCCTCCATGCTTTGGAATCACAAAACACCTTTTAAGATACTCTGAGATTGAGAAGCAAACCAAAATCTACATGATGGAGGTAAATTGCTTTTGAACAGTTCTTTGCATTTTGCAAATAGATCTCATTGACTACACATACATGCCAACTTTCAATTTCCAAAATCTGATGAGAGATATGGTATCCTCCCAGTAAGTTTTTTTATTTATTTGATGACCAATGAATTAGAAGATCTCAAATGTGATTCTTGGTAAATTTGTATTTATTTGTTTAAATAACAGCTTTATGAAGATTTAATTTGCATACAATATAATTTAAAGTGTCTTATGCAATGGTTTTAAATATAGTCACATAGTTGTGTAACCATCACCACAATCAACTGTACAACATTTTTAAGTCTCCAAAAAGAAACTTCAGGGGGTATAGCTCAGTGGTAGAGCATTTGACTGCAAAAAGAAACTTCATGCCCCTTAATAGTCACTCTCCACCCCCACAACCCAAATGCAGTCCTAGGCAATCACTGATTTACTTTCTGACTCCATAGCTTTACCTATTCTGGATATTCCATATGGATGGAATTATACATTATGACCTCTTTTGTGACTGGCTTCTTTTCTTAACATGATGTTTTCAAAGTCCACCTATGTTATAACATGTATCAGTACTTCATTCCCTTTTCTCACATGGATTCTTCACTGTACGAATATGCTATAACTTGTTTAACCATTCATCAGATGATAGACATTTAGGTTGTTTCTCCTTTTAGGCTGTTATAAAAAAAGCTGTTATAATTGTTTGCATACAAGATTTTTGGGAGCATGTTTCTTTTATCTTGCATTTATACCTAGGATTAGAATTGCTGGGTCATATAGGGTCTGTGTTTCATTGTTTGAGAAACTGTCAAGTTTTTGGAGAATTTGTTTTCCACATTAACTGCATCATTTTAAAAATTCTGTCGGCAGTGTCTGAGAGTTTCAATTTGTCCACATTCTTGTCAGCACTTGTCATTATCTGCCTCTTTCTATACAGCCATCCTAGTGGGTGTGAAGTAATATCACATTTTAGTTTGATTTGCATTTCCCTGATATTTAATGATGTTCAGCATCTTTTCGTGTGCTTGTTGGCCATTTGGATACCTCCTGTGGAGAAATATCTGTTCAATCCCATGCTTACTTTTAAATTGGGTTGTTTGTCTCTTATTATTTAGTTGGAGAAGTTCTTTATAATTCTGGATAGAAGTCTTTTATCAGATATGTGACTTGCAAATTTTTTCTCCCATTCTATGGATTGCCTTTTTACTTTCTTGAGAGTGTCCTTTGCAGCACAAATGTGTTTAATTTTCATGAAGTCCAATTCTACTTTACCTTTCACTGCTTATGGTTTTGGTGTCATATGTAAGAAACCATTGCCTAATTCCAGGTCCAAAGACATAAAGCTAAATTTTCTTCTAAGAGTTTCATAGTTTTACCACTTATGTTTAGGTCTTTGGCCCATTTTGAGTTAATTTTTATATATCATGTGGATAATTTATCTTTCTTATTTTGTGAATTGCCTTTTGTGTCCAGTCCAATTGCCTTTTCCAATCAGGTATTTTTTCCTTAAATATTTTTAAATGTTCTTTGTATTTATTTTTGTCATTTATGTTGCAGATATTTGTCACCTTCAATTGTTCAGGCACGATGAGAAAACCGAAAGTTCAGAAAAAACCTTCAGAGATTTCTTAAAAGTCACATGGCTATATCAGCTGTCACTAAAGTCTGCGCCTTCTGACTCTAGGACTTAAGTTCTCCAAATTAAAATCCTGACATAGCATAATCAATTTCTCAGTTTGCATATACTATGCCATTGACAAGAGCCTGGTCCAGCAGAGCTCATCGAGACCACAAAGATATTCAAGATTAGGAATCACAAAGTAGATCCAAAGTATTCCAAGTTTAAAGCAAAATTACCAGCATCAACACAAAGGATAAGGAAGGTACTGATGGCCTGTGCGGAAGTCAGAACCCTGGACAGCTCAGTAGGCGCCTTAGCCAAACGCTAGACTTTTCTTCTAACTTCAGACTATAATTAGTAAAACTCCAGCGTCATGGTTGGTCCAAAATTTTGCAGTTAGTCCCAACTTAAAGGACACCGGCCTTATTCATACGGCCTCAGTCTCTCCTGAGGAAAATGTCATACCATCTTCCAAGAGTCTGTCATTTTTGTGAGGTGACATGGCCTCATCCTTGGGCCTGACCAATATGTTAAGAAATCCAAGTTACCTGGGGCTCCTTAGGGGTTAGTCCAGTCTGAGGAGAAATTCTTTTCTTTCTATCCTTGCTTAGACATTTATTTAGAAAGCTGTTTTTTCATCAAATTTAGGGACTGGCAGGAACTCCACTGTAAGTGGTGTCCTGAGACATTACTTGGCAAAAGCTTAAGTTCACATGAGAGTTCCAGGAAGAGTTGAGGGGAATACTGATGTAAAAGTGCTCAGAGCCAGGATATCTTTATGATTCCATATATACCATTAACACAGGTTTGACCTCTGGTGTCATAGAGCAGATGGGACCACATAAAACTCTATGGCTTAGAATCACTAAATTCTATACCTGAAATTAATATTATACTGTATGTTAACTAACTGGAATTTAAATAAAACTTGAAAAAGAAAAAACTTAAAAAACCTCTGTGGCTATATGCACTTATGAGCTGTCCTGAGACATCAGTCATCTATCTCACTGCAGCCCTATTGGGGTAGGCTGTAAAATAGTAATTAATCAGGATAAACCTATAATGACTGGGAAATCAATCTACGTGAAAATCCTGATGATGGTAGAAGCTTCCAAATAAAACTCCTGAGCATGGGGGCACCTGGGTGGCTCAGTGGGTTATAGCCTCTGCCTTCGGCTCAGGTCATGATCCCAGGGTCCTGGGATTGAGCCCTGCATCAGGCTCTCTGCTCAGTGGGGAGGCTGCTTCCTCCTCTATCTCTCTGCCAGCCTCTCTGCCTACTTGTGATCTGTCAAATAAATAAATAAAAATCTTAAAAAAAAAAAAACTCCTGAGCATGAAGATAGTCCAGGATATCTATCACATAACCAAGAGACAGAAACATTTTGGATCTGTTTCATTTCACTTGAAGAAATAAGAGAAAAAGAGAATCTTGAACTATGTCTTTTGGAAATGGGTATAGCATATTACAGCATCAGTCACAGGGTTAGCTTCCTGTTTTATAAGCAATAGGTCAGCTATCTTAGACAATTGCTCTGCAGAAGCATCAAGTTGTTACTCTGAAATAATGTCATTCTTCAACAGAATTATGGCTTCCTGGGCAGCTTAACTGTGGAGACTTTAGAAAGATCTTTCTGCCAAACATTGCTCCTACTCTAGCCTATAATTGGTATTGGAAATACAACAATTTGACTTTATAAATGTGTCAGGTCAGTACTGTTATAAATGGTAGCATCCCCAGAAATGGTAACTTGGCATTCATAGTATTGATATCTCATAGAGAATTACCAAATAATTTTACTAAGCTGTGCTTAGATTTTGATAAGGAGAGAAGGCTAGAGTCAAAGTGTTCCACATCACCCAGGGAAGACAGTCCACAGTATTGCAACTGCAGTCCCTTGAGAATCAGAGGAAGATGCTTAACTTCCCCAGGACTGAATTCATTTGTACAAACTATAAACCTATTTACCAATCCTTGCAGGTTGTAATATTGTAACAGAAATTATCTCTAGGATTGTGAAAACATTTATTTTCTTCTTTAAATGTTTTTTATCTTTTCTGAACTCCCTAAGAAGAAAAGGCAGTTGTATTAAAAGTCCCAAAGGTAAACGGCCAGCATTTTTTGGATACTAGGAAGTTTTGCTTATAAATTTTCCAGGTAAAGTCATTTTAAACATCAAGAATTGACTCATGGAGCACCTGGGTGGCTCAGTGGATTAAAGCCTCTGCCTTTGGCTTGGGTCATGATCCCAGGGTCCTGGAATCAAGCCCCCCCAATCGGGATCTCTTCTCAGCAGGGAGCCTGATCCCTTTCCCTCTCTCTGCCTGCCTCTCTGCCTACTCGTGATCTCTGTCTGCCAAATAAATAAATAAAATCTTTTTAAAAAGAAAAAAGAATCAATTCATGAAAAGAGCACTACAGGCCATCAGTAAGCCAGAGGAAGATAAGGATTATGCATTCAACTGCATCAAGAAAACCTCATGTATACTATTCAATGAGCAATGCATCTCTAATACCTAACTTCAAATTTTGCTACCCCCTCCAAAAACCCATGAAACTACATACACAGTAAACTACCAGATGAATTTTTTTAAAAGATTTTACCTATTTATTTGACAGACAGAGATCACAAGTAGGCAGAGAGGCAGGCAGAGAGAGAGAGAGAGAGGGGAGGAAGCAGACTCCCTGCCGAGCAGAGAGCCCAATGCGGGGCTTGATCCCAGGACCCTGGGATCATGACCTGAGCCGAAGGCAGAGGCTTTAACCCACTGAGCCACCCAGGCGCCCCCCAGATGAATTTTTTAAAGCAAAAGGTTTATAAGATATTTGTAAGGAGAATGATAGCAAATGGTAGACCACTTACAATGTGATATTGTCATTTTGTGCAGACACCTATGAAGCTGGAATCTCCTACAAACTAAACTGTGGATCAAGCTTCTTGAATAATTCCACCAACACAATTTATTTGATAGACACCCTCTTTATGTGCTCATTCGTAAATGTATTGAATACTTCCTCTATTTGTCAGGTTAGGATAGACTATGCTTCAGTAAAATATTAATTCTAAAATTTCAGTGGCTTAGCACTACAGAATTCCTAGACTCACATCTAGTACAGTTCATGGGGGATCCTAATCCACATGATCAACCAGGACTCAGACATAGAAACTCTACCAAGTTGCAGCTGGAACACATGGCCTTGTGGACTGCCACAGAAGAAGAAGGACAAAGAGTGGAGAATTCTCATCTGTTCCAAAATACTTCAAACTGAAAGTGTCGCATGTAACTGCTTACAGAGATTTGCCAGAACTAGTCATATGCCCCAAGTCTAATGGCAAAGGATACTGGAAAATATTTAAAAAGTACATGAATGTTTGGCAAGTCCAATCACATTTGTTCAAATATTTATACCAGGTACTTTGGGACTACAAAGATGAATCAGTTTTTCAACATTTATTTAATCAAATCACAGAGATAATAAAATGTGCATGTGAATAATAAGAAGAAGAAGGTAGAGGGTGATAAGCACTAGGAAAAAGGTACAGATAAAGTGATTTGGTAAATCAGAAGATATAAAGATTCCTGCTATCTAAAGAGATCAAGAAAAGCTTCATGGGATGAGAAGTATTTGAGCTAGGCTTTGAAAGTTGTAGGATTTATACATGAAGAGCTGATGAATAGAGACCATTCTGGTCTCAGAAACAGTAAGAGCGTGGGAGAGAGAAATTACAGGGCACTTAGAGAGAAGAATAAGCCTGTTTTTTTTTTTTTTTCTAGAGCAAAGGTCCAGCAAAGTCAGAAATAAAAACAGAAAAATTGGCTGCATTCAGCTTGTGAAGGAACTAGAATGCTAGGTTAAGATGTTGGGATTTTTTTTTTTTTAATATAGATAAGAGTCTCAATGAGAGGTATGACAGATGCTATTCAGGAAAAGGTAGTAATTAAAATGGTTTGGAGTGGAAGAAAATTAATGGGAGGGAGGCCAGCTATCAGGCTATTAAAGTTGTTTTGATGAAGGGCAACTGGAAAAAATGAAATAATAATAGAAATGGGGTGACATATATTAAAAATATTTCAGCCAACAGAATTTGATACCTGATTAAATGTGATAAGAGTAAAGTTTGACCCAAAGGAATCTGAGGGATGGAGAGTTCATAGATGTCATTAACAGGAAATTTAAAAAAACATGGGGAGAGAAGCTTGTTGTGGAAGAATAAATAGTTAATGTTTGGCCATGTAGAATTTAATGTGCAGATGAGACACAGATGAAGGTACCTAGCAGGTTACTAGAAATGTGAAAAGGAGGCCAAGGTCAAAGATGGTGATTCAGATGGAGGCATCACCTGGATAGAGAGGGTAATCCAAGTCATAAGGTTTGATAGTATCTGGAGGAGACAGATAGTAAAGGGCTAAGAAGTAGGCCAAGAACATATTCTTAAGAAATACATATTTAAGAGTCCAAAGGAGAAGAACATCCAGAGAGGTAGGGGGAAAGAACAGCCAAGGGAGGAGATTCAAGTGCGGGCACTTTCAATAATATTTAATGCTACAGAGAGCCTCTTGGTGATGATAACTCAATTGGCCACTGAATTTGGCCACTGGAAGGAAAAAGGGGAAAAGGTGACACTTGCTTAAAGAAATAAAGATATTAAGGGACAGTGTAGCCTTTTGGAAAGGGAGAGAAAAAGTGTATGGGCTAAGGGAAAATATAAAATGGGGAGGAAAAACAGTACATTCAGGAAAAAGAAGAGATATTGATGAAGCCGGTGGATAAGGATGGAATCAGCACCTGGTCCTCCTCACTTGCTATACTCATCACCCAAAAGAAGCAACTTATCATTCGTTCTCTTTGTTTTTGCCTATGTCCTAAACTATTTCATCTGGACCCTCCAGAACTCCACTTCCTGGTCAGTTCCCGCCTCTCTTTGATCCTGCCTGCTTTGCTATAGCCTTGAAAGGCTCTCCTTGAAGTGGGTGCTTGATATTTACCTCTAATACTAATGTTCGCCTTTTTGGTCCACAGTTCACACCCACCCGCTAGAATTTAGCCAGCTAAAACATCCTACTTAATCCAGTCTCCATAGGACCCCACGCCTGGTGCAGGCCCTTAAGGGCAAGGATTAAATTTAGAGTGTAGGGGCGCCTGGGTGGCTCAGTGGGTTAAGCTGCTGCCTTCGGCTCAGGTCATGATCTCAGGGTCCTGGGATCGAGTCCCGCATCGGGCTCTCTGCTCAGCAGGGAGCCTGCTTCCTCCTCTCTCTGCCTGCCTCTCTGCCTACTTGTGTTCTCTGTCAAATAAATAAATAAAATCTTTAAAAAAAAAAATTTAGAGTGTAGGAAATTTACCGGTGCCTGGGTGGCTCAGTGGGCTAAAGCCTCTGCCTTCAGCTCAGGTCATAATCCCAGAGTCCTGGGATCGAGCACCAAATGGAGCTCTCTGCTCAGTGGAGAGCCTGCTTCCTCCTCTCTCTGCCTGCCTCTCTACCTACTTGTGATCTCTCTCTGTCAAATAAATAAATAAATGAAATCTTTAAAAAAAAAAAAAAGAATGTAGGAAAATTACGTCTTTCTCAGAAATAGAAAAGAGAACACAAAGGAGATGAATACTGAAAAAAGTCTGAGCTGCAGATGAGGGAGGTTCATGTCAAATGGCCTATAACTTTTCAGTGAAGTAAAAGGCCGAGTCATGGTCAACGCATGAAGGCAGCAATCGAAGGGTTTCAGAATAGGAAAGGTTGCGTGTAAGCCCAATATTTGTAATTTGTATTGCTTTTTCCAATTGATGACCATTATAATTTTACCATACATTCTTCCTCCGATCTGCTAGACTGTAATTCTTCAAATGGAGAATTCTAACAATACCAAAGAGCTTTCTGGGTTTTTTTTTTTTAAGATTTTATTTATTTATTTGACAGAGATCACGAGTAGACAAGGAGGCAGGCAGGGGAGGGGGAGCAGGCTCCCTGCTGAGCAGAGGGCCCAATGCAGGGCTCGATTCCAGGACCCTGGAATCATGACCTGAGCCGAAGGCAGAGGCTTTAAGCCACTGAGCCACCCAGGCACCCCTATCAAAGAGCTTTCTGACTTTTTTTTTTTTTAATCAAAGGCATTCTAATATGCTCTCCCTGGAAGGCAATATAGTCGAATGACTAATCAACTTGAACTTTCATACATAAAGCATTTTAAGATATTCTATTTCTAAAAGTTCTTCAATAATTCCAGTGGAGTAAAATAGCTGCATTAGTTAACCCACTGCTTCTAAGACTTAGTGCAAATCATTAACCAAAACAAACAAACAAACACAAAGAGAACTGTGTGCAACAGACTGATATTGAATTGGTTAGGAACTCTGAGGTCAGGCAGGATTTGATTTCCAACTGTGCCACGTCCTGACAGTATAATAAAGCAAGAAAGGGCAGAAGGACGTTGTGGCATCAGACTTCCTGGGTCCAAATTGTGAATTAATGAGCTCAAATGAGTCCCTGAAAATCTGTTTCTAACATCCTTAATAATGGTATTGTAACCTGTAAAGCAGCTGTCCTAATGTAGACCTCATAGGATTATTGTGAACATTCCATGAGGTGGATCATAAATTTAGGGTTAAGAGCATAAGCTCTGCAATCAGGCTGCTTGAGTTAGAATACCAGCTCTGCCACTGTTTAGCTGTGAGATATTTAGGTGAGCTACCCTCTATGTCTCAGTTTTCTCAACTCAAAATTGTTATAAGGGTACCATCTTCAGAGAACTGTTGTGAAGATTGAGTGATAATATAAAGCCCTTAATGTCTAAGATTTTATTTATTTATCTGACAGAGAGAGACACAGCAAGAGAGGGAACACAAGCAGGAGGAGTAGGAGAGGAAGAAGCAGGCTTCCTGCTGAGCAGGGAGCCCATGTGGGGCTCAATCCCAGGACCCTGGGATCATGACCTGAGCTGATGCTTAACAACTGAGCCACCCAGGTGCCCCTATAGTGAGTTCTAAATAAACACTACTATTATGATATGTTCAGCACAATGCCTGACGTATAGTCAAGACTCAATAAGTGGTATCAAATTATTCTAAAGGGAATGTTTTAAATGTTTCTTCGAGATGATTCTAATCCAGTAATAAACATTGGTTTACCTAAAGCCTAATTGGCAATGCCAGCATTCCAACTACGGTTCGTGGAATATGTTTTTACACAGTGGTAGAAAGTTGGAACACTAAAATATGCTAGAGATAAGGGTGCATTTAACACTGCATCTGAGCAGATACATATAAAGCATGAATGCTCTCAAGATTTTAAGTAGCTGCTCTGACATGAACCAAAAAGTGATATAACTTCAAGCTGAAGAAACACCATAAAAATCAATGAACACAGAGCTACAGGCAATGATGTTCCTTCTTGGTTAAGAAATGCTAGGAAACAGCAGTGTTGGGCCGACCAGCTGGGCTGGCTGCCAGGAGAGGGATTGTGAAAGAGCATTGTGAAGATGGATTCATGTTGACGAAGAGTTATTTTTGTCCCGTAAAATAAACTGCTTCCTATATATTGTGTTGAACAGAGTAGCACTGAGTTCTTGGATGTCTTTTTTCTCACTGATTTATAGACTAGCATATAGTAGATACTTAATAAATGATAGCCAAATAAATGAGTGAAGTGTGGTGTCCTGATTGGAAGACACACTGGAGATCTATTAGTTTAAGCAGGATCACCTCCTTAAGGGGAGTGCTCCTCCATTCCAACCCTGAGATATCTCCACCTGGCACCTCCAGATACTGTGATATTCTGGGTCCAGACTTTGACTATTATTTTCCTTCTGGAGACGAACTGATTTAGATTTCAGGTTTTAATCCCTGCTTGTCCTGGTTTCTCCCCAGACATGGCTTCACTTCTGGTGATCTGCCCTCCCCTAGTTTCATTTCAGCTTCCTTTACCTTGCAAGTCTCCACCCATTTCCCAGTGAAACCCAAGTCACTGGCTCTCTACTCCTTGGCTTTCTGCTCTCTACATCTGATACCTACGAGATAGAGGTTTCTGTGATGCTCTGGTACCTGCAGTCTCTGAAGTTAACCTCTTGGGTTCTGTCAGTTGTGCCTATGCTACCCATTGACCTCAAATATGCATAGAGAAATACTACCTCTAGCTCAAGGTCATGTAGAAGTTCATACCATTCCTAAATATTTTTAAAACTGAAGTCCCTCACTTAATTCTCTGGTTTCTCCTGTAATCTTTCTCCTTAGCCTCCCAAATACATTTGAAAGAAACATTAAGACCCTGTCCAGCCTCTTGGCATGGCTTTAGTTCTAGCTAAAATCTTAGACCTATAGACCAGCACAGGTGCCTTAAAGTTTGGACTTCCTCATAAACTACCACTCCAGGAGGATGAGAGATAAAAAACAAAACAAAAAACAACAACAACAAAACCCTAAAACCCCAAACCTCTGACAATAATAAATACAGTTCTCCACTTTGCTGTTTTGGGTAATCTAGAGCTTAATTGTGTGGATTTTGAAGGATGTCAAAAGGTGATGAATGGGTCTGGAAGTGTCACTGCTAATAACAGAGGAGCTATAGCTTAGTCTTGGCCTATATTGCTAATTTCATTTAGCTTATTCAGTTTGGACTGGAATAAAGCCACTCTATGAGTTTTGGGAAGTTCTCAATAATCCATGTGGGTCACCCAAGTGGAAATTGTAATGATTCCGTCCAGATTACTGTGCCTACTGACTGAAGCTGATTCAAAGCCCCTTAAATATCAGCTCAGGTGTCTTCATTATGCTCCAATTTGGTGGCCTCCATTGAGGTCACCTTAAACTGATGCATTTAAGTTAACTTGGCTGCAACCTTTCTCTTCTTTGAGCTTGGGCAGGTGAGGCACTATGCCATTTACAAGCCCCAGTGGAGAAAGAGTAGAAGAAAAAAAAAATCAGCTCTGGTGTAAATGTGGCCCCTATCAAAGGATGAATCTCATCATAGAACAACCCCAGGACCTCCATCTATCAAGTTACATCCTCCAAAAGTTCTACCAACCTAATTAGTTTCAGGAACTATACACTTTGCCCAATAACTAGAGACCACATTTCTTTTTATACAACCTTGTCCCCAATGTTATTATTTTACAAATACGAATATTACATGGAACTCCATGGCCATTGCATTCTATGTGGATGAGGTTCCAAAAGCCAAATGCTGCAGCCATTTTGTTGCCCCACTGAAACTGAGACAATTGCTGGCCAACTTGACAAACCAGCTACTCATGATAATTATTCAGTTTTATAAAAGACTCCAACTCTTAGTGTAATATGTATCTCACTTTTCTATATAGGTGCCAGAATTTGTGGTCTAGGGTAGACCTGGCACTTTGCTCCCCTAGAGAGGTCTGTGGTTTTCCTGAACTCTGTCCAGAAACCATCAGCTAAACAAAGCCTTCCTGAGATATGCTGGAAGTGTCAAGAATTCCAGAACACTTGTAGTATCATGGAAGCTACCTTCTTGGTGCTAGCAGCCCCAGTTCTAATGAGCCATGTTCATTGTTCCCAGAATACAGATGCAGTTACTCCAAAACTTCCTTCCAACCAGTCTGTGAAGGTGCCCCAAACAGAGAACATCCTCTTTCAGTACATGTTGGATTGAGGTACAATTGTATTCTGGATGATTGTCTCACAACTCCAGGGACCTGGCCCACCCTGTCTTATAACCTTGAATTGCTGCTAGTAATTTTGGTTCTTTGCTGAGCTGAATCAATCAAAATATAATACTGTAAAGGACAGTTCTCTAGAATCATTTCCCCCCAAGACAGTCAATTATATACATGGATTAGGCAGGCCATCGAGTTCCAAGTCTCTGGTAAATTTGGGTTTTGTGGAATATTATGGCATAGTTGTGGCAGATTATATATATATATATATTCATATATATCCATATTTCTCCATCCTGACTTCCAAGCTTACCAAACTGCTTATGGAAAGCAAGCCAAGCATCATAAAAGATCCAAAAGGATTTGAAAATCACAAAGATGATCCATCCCTGTAGCTATTCTAGCACACCCAAACTATCAGGGTCTTTCCTCCCCCAAGCACATGTTCTGAACGCAACATGGAGGAATATTTCCCAAAGTATGCTCTAGAGACTACCTACACCAGAATCACTTGATATTCTTGCTTAACATGCTTAATCCTAGGCCCTATCCCAGACCTACTGAGTCAGATTCACTGGAAACACCCTCAGAAATATGCAATTTAAATAAGCCCCTCAAGTTATTCTTATAGTCACTAAAATCTGAAAACTATAGCTGTAGCAGCATCCTTCTTTACTCAGCCCTGACTCATCATTTTCACAAATCTATTCTGCAAACTTACCATTCCCCATCCCCTGCCCTACCCAACCACCTAGTCGAGAACACTTCGAGTTCTGGTCAAGAACTAGAGGAAGTTCTTGACCACAAAAGCAGCATAAAGCCTGAAAGAATTATTTGGAAAAGGACCGTGTTTCCAATAATGACAAAAACAAGCTGTTGCAACCAAGAACAGCAGTCAAGTGTCTAAAGATTATGCCAAAGTTCTATTCATTGGTTGTCAGTCCCTACTGGCACTGACAGGAACCCAGAAGGACTGGTGGAGCTGGGAGCATTAAATACTAGCAAGTAGCTGGGAGAAATGGGGCTTAAACAAAGGTATAGTGCTAGAAGAGTTAAGACAGAGGGGTGAGGAGACAGTGAGGACAGCTACAGCAGGAAGACATCATCGACAATACCCAGCAGAATTTGAGAAACACGCTAAGCTAGTAAAGGCTATATTACCAGACACATCAAGTCAATATAAGACAGTCAGTCATAGGACATTGGTAAAGGCAGAGCTATTTATAGTCTAGGAGTCCCTTATTATAGCTTTTAACCCAGTCAGCTCTAATATCTCACAGAGTGAGAAAGGGTCCTAGTAGCTAAGTATATGCCATGATTTATAAGCTGCCTTCTGTTTAAGGTACCCACTATATTAAGCCGGGCTAGAAACCAAATCCAAAATTATGCAGAAGAAAGAATTTGTAAGTTTATGTCACTGAAAGGTCCTTGGGTACTGTTGCTTCAGGCTCAGCTGGATCAAGATGATCATCAGGGATCAGGATTTATCTGTATCTCTCAGACAGAAGTTCTTGCTATAGTGGTGGAAATTACCTTTGGCAGATCCTGACATCCATCCCACTAACTCAGTTCAGCCAGGAGCCATAGAAATGCCTTTACTGAAAGCTCTGAAAAGAACACCCTGAGGGGTTGACTTCCACCAGCCTCACTTGTGATATGTGCATTGCTTTAGAGTAGGGGTTGGTTGTCCTATGGGCCAAGGTGACCAACATGTCCCAGTCTGCCTAGAATTCTCCCAGATTGATTGTTTTTTAGAGAGGGAGATATAGGGGGAGAGGAAGAGAGAGAATCTCTCTTAAGCAGGCTCCACATCCAGGCCAGAGCCACCAGAGCCACGTAGGGCTTGATCTCACAACCCTGAGATCATGACTTGAGCCCAGATCTAGAGTGGGTCGCTTCACCCACTGAGCCACCCAGGCGCCCCAGGAATTTTTCCAGTTTTAAAGCTGAAAGTCTATGTCCTGGGAAATCCCCTTAGTTCCAGTCAAACTGGGAAAACTGGCCACCTTACTTTTTCTGTGGCACGAGTTCCCCACAAGAATAAACACTTCCGTTACAAGATGAAGAAGGAGAGAGGCTGGAGTACGGGGAGTATTTACTTCACCCAGGCCGGAGTCATCCGGCACCTGCGCAGAAGCATGGTCAAAGCTTCTTCCCCTTCTCTATGGCCACCCTGGGAAGAGCTGTCTTTTAGATCAGGCGGGGCCTGTACGACTGCCCACGCCTCCACCTCAAAAGAGATCCTGAAATGTCTCTCCTGAGATTCTTTGCATCCACTCCTGGTCCTTAACTGGCCTTGATCCGACTCTCCTCTCTGATGATGTGGCGGCCTGCTCTTTAACTTTCATTCTTCCTTTAAAAAAAAAAAAGATTTTATTTATGTATTTGATAGAGATCGCAAGTTGACAGAGAGGGGGAAGCAGGCTCCCCGCAGAGCAGAGAGCCAGAGGCAGAGGGGACTCAATCCCAGGACCCTGAGATATGACCTGAGTTGAAAGCAGAGGCTTAACCCACTGAGCCACCCAGGCGCCCCTTTGGCTTTCATTCTTGGTTCACACTGGCTTCCCTGTCTCTGTACCTCAGGGTAACTGATCCGCGCACTCCTCTGATGCCACCGCCACTTCTTGCTTGGATCAGTAGGGTCTCTGCAGTCGATCTGCCGCTGAGGTTTGCCAAAGCCTTCCTACTCATGCAGTTCACCACTGCCCCCACCTGTTTCCAGGTGGAATTCAGCCTGGCTGTCGGTCAAAATCCATGCTCCGCTGTGAGCCGGAAGCTTCATCCCCCTAGTCCCAGCAGGTAGCTCGCTAACTCTCCCCTGCGCACGCGCATCCGCACACACACGCTCCAGTCCTGACAGTTTTGCAACGCAGGCGCGTTTATTCCCATTTTACAAAGGGGGACACTGAGGCTTAGAGGAGTGAAGTAACTTGCCCATTCACGAAGCCAGTGTTGAAGTTACAACTCAAAACCTTGAGCTGTTTATTCAGCACCATGCTGACACTATTAGGCAATATGTTGGTGGTAACTACTTAAAATAGTACGATCACAACAATGACAACTTCTGATGACATTTTTGTATAAAGTTCTGCTCAATGTGAGACGCTTCGGCGTCTGCCTTTGGCTCGGGTGTGATCCCAGGGTGCTGGGATCGGGTCCCCAATCGGGCTCCCTGCTTGGCAGGGAGCCTGCTTCTCCCTCTGCTTGCCATCCCCCCACCCCCACCCCGCTTGTGTTCTCTCTACCTCTCTCTGGCAAATAAATTTTTTTTTTAATCTTAAAAAAAAAAAAAAAGTTCTGCTCAATGTGTGTATATATCCTTATATCATGTCAATAATGTCAATATACTCAATAATGCCAAGCACATATGTGGAATTTTTTGAATTTTGAAACTGATCTTGACCTCTACAAGCAAAATAGTGAGGACATTATTTTAAATGGATTTAAAACAATTGTTCCAATAACTAATGGAGTAGCTTCTAGGCCTAGAATTCTAAACTCCTTTACTCTCATTTATGAATATTAAAATGTTTTTCTTCGTGGACCAAATGTTGTTCAAGACCAGTAGTTCTCAAAGTGTGGTGGATGACCTTCATGGTCTGTGAGGCCAAAACTATTTCATAACAATATTAGGGTGTAATTTGCCTTTCATTCTCATTCTCTTATGAGTGTTTGAAGCTACATGAGCTGAGATTTTGCGACAGACCAACTTCAAAAGCACATGTAAGAATCTTAAGTCAGACACTTGAGTCAGACATATTCTCTGAAGTCAGATACTAAAGAACTTGTAAAACAAAGCTGGGTTTCTTACTAAAGTTTTTCTTTCAAAAAGTACAATTATTTGTACAAACATGTTATTTATGCTAACTGTAATCATTTATTCTTTTTAAAGTAAACATGTTTTGAAGTTCTGAGTTTTAATTTCTAATATGGTAAGTATCAGTTGGGTATAACTCACAGCAACAGAAAATACTTGTTCTAATCAAGAAAATTTTGTAATGAAGTTCTAAACTTAAAGCTCTCTCCAGTAAATATGCTTTGATAGTCTAGAAAACTGGGAAAGACGGGGATATTCTTGAAAATTAGGACAATGTGTTATTATTATTTTAAAAACCCACAACACAATAAACCTGTAATGAGTCAGTCACTCATTACATCTGTTCATGAATGTCTAGTATTGCTCTCTCCTGAGTCCCTGTGTTTATGGCTCAAATAGTACCCCCAATGCTTAGGAACACATTTAAATTGAACTTAGAAATTAATAAATAAAACTAAAGGGAAGAAAATTAATGATAAAAATCGAAGAATGTTTTGAAAAGCCATGAAGAAATGAACATTTTCTTTTCTTCCAATGGGATTTCCAGTTGGAAAATTCTTAATGGCAATTTAAAGAATTGGGGCATTCAAAACAATGATTGCAGATGAATTAAATAATAAACTGAATAAGAAGAAGTAAAGATGATTAAGTGAAGAATTCAAGACAGAAAATGCATCCGAGGGAAGGAGAAACATCTACAACCAAAGAACACAAAGATTCACCTGCAAGCATCTCATTTATTCTCTCGTCTCCAGTCTCTGATCTACATCTTTAGAAGGGACTTCAATCTTTTCTAGTTTCTTTTCCCTTTTTGAACCCAATTGAGAGGCTGCAGAAATAGTTCTAAATGTGAATCACCACCATGATTAAACACATTAAAAAGAATTTGGTGTGGGATGGGCAAGTGCTTTCTTTAAAATCATCATTTTTTTTAAAAGATTCTAATTCAACAGAGACAGAGATAAAGTACAAGCAGGGGGAGTGGCAGGCAGAGGGAAAGGGAGAAGCAGACTCCCTGCTGAGCAGGGAGCCCACCGTGGGGCTCAGTCCCAGGACCCTGGGATCATGACCTGAGCTGAAGGCAGATGCTTAACCAACTGAGCCACCCCAGGTGTTCTACTCAACTATCCTTTTAACTCAACCACCTTTGGTTAGTAAAAAGATATTGGCAGTATTTTAGCCTGTATTTCCTGGGGCCACTGCAATGAGGAAGAGTATCCATCATTTCACAATTAACACTTGCCCACTAACCACTATGTGGAAAGAGCATTTCTGAGTCCTGAAGACAGAGATTGAGAGGGGGACCCCATTCCCTGAGGGCTGCCCAGTCTGGTAGAGAAAATAGCAGTGAGGTTCAAAAGCACGTAGTGAATCTCTCCCATTTATTTGACTGGATGACATTTTACTTCCCTTCATTTGTTCCTCTCTCCTGCTCTTTCTCAAACAAACCCAAGCTGTCTATTCATGCACTCACTTACTAAATTAAGTAAAAATGAGTTCATTTTAAGAATTTTGCTGTATCTGTTTAGATTACTCAAGTCACTGTATAAAACTTGTGATGGGAACTCAATTACTTATCACCAGGCTTCAAGTCTCCACACAATTTAAATAATTTTCTGGAACAGTGATGTTTTCTGTGGGATCAGAAGTCAAGAATATTGACTGAGGGAGGAAGAATGAGAGAATTTTGATTTCAGCTTTCAAGATATATCTTGAGAAAGTAGGTAAACTGTCTTTGAACAAAAGCAGGAAGAGTATGGCTTTGAGTGTTTGTAGTATCTGTAACCCTGATCCGTGGGTATTTACCCTAGAACTCATAGCTTTAAAGGAGCAGTGGTTTAATTAGAAATATCAAATATCTGTTTATTTAAATACTGAAGTTGTGTGTGGGAAACACAAAAGCAATAATGTATAGGCCCTTGCCTTCTGGTTATTTATAGGTACTTAGGCAGAAAAAAAGATACCTAACAAAATGGTTAAATGGTAGCAAAGCCACCTGCCAAAAGGGGAAATGTGGCACTATCCTCCATTTAGCCCATTTTCTCCCTAGAAAACAGTTCCACATTCAGAGAAATTCTTGATTTAATACAACCCAAGTTTGATAACTGGGCAATTAAACATCTGCATGTGGAATACAAGACTGGGTCATGTCACATGATCTGGCTAAAAGCCAAGACTGGGGGCACCTTTCTACTATGGCAGAAACTTCTCTGAATGTTCATCACCCAAGCATAGTTCTGTGCTGCTCAAGTGGTAAGGTCACACAACCTGTTGAAATGTTGAATATCAATAGGTTTGCCAGTAAACTAAGAAATCTGTGGGTTAATTCTACTAAAGAAGGTATAACCCTAAAGAGGTCTGTTTTACTTCTGATGGTGGGTATATTTAAGATAATCTTTTTGAAATCCTACTGAGTTTTTTCAAAGACCCTCTTGAAATAAAGATTACTGGTTTTCGCTTCTTATCTAGTTCTTTTTCTTCTGCAGTAGCAAAAGCTCCGATTTTGAGCTGGACATAGGTCTACCTTAAATTAACATTAAATATTCTGCCTCTCTTGCAGCAATCTGTGGACCCGTCACTAAGTTCTGGCTGATAGTATACAGTTATTACATAAAACTTTCTCCTTCTCCCCCTCACCCATCTGCTGGCTGGCAGGCACATGTGATGACTGGAGAAGAAGCAAGGATCTTAGACCATGAGGTGACCCTGCTAATAAAGGACATACACAGAAGAGAAACAAGGTAGGAGGCTGGGTCCTGACACCTTACAAGCCCCACACCACTATCTCCTAATTTTGTATAAGAGAGAAATAAATTTCTATCTTTATAAAGCTATGATTATTTTGTGATTTTTTTTCAGTGCAGACATACCTAAGTCCAATATTCATCTAAATTCTAAATGGGAAAAAATTAAAAGCAATCATTTGGAACTATACAATTGAATATGGTAGCCATGATTCACAGGTATCTAATAACACTTAAGTTGTGGCTGGTCTGAATTCAGGTGTGCTGTATGGATAAAATATACCACAATTTTGAAAACTTCATATGAAAGAAAGAATGGCAAATAGCTCATTAATAACTTTTTATATTGAGTGCATGTTGAAATGAAAATATTTTGATATGTTGGGTTGAAAATACAAAAACTGATTTCACCTGCACTGGAAGGGCAGCCATCAACAACGTAAGTCAAACTACTGAATGGGAGAAAATATTTGCAAACCATACATCTGATAAGGGGCTGATATACAAAATATATAAAGGACTCATACAACCAAATAGAGAAAAAAAAACCCAAACAATGATATATAAAATATATAAAGGACTCATACAACCAAATAGAGAAAAAAAAACCCAAACAATCCTATTAAAAAACTGACAGAGGATTCGAATGGACATTTTTCCAAAGACCACATACTGATGGCCAACAAGCACATGAAAAGATGCTCAACATCTTCTCTAATCATCTTTCCTAATCACAAAAATCCAAATCAAAAACCACAAGATGTATCACCTTTGATAAGAAAGACTTATCAAAAAGATGAGAAATAACAAGTGTTGGCGAAGATACGGAGAAAAAGGAACCTTCATGTACTGTTGGTATAAAGGTAAATGGGCACAGCTACCGTGGAAAAGAGCATGGAGGTTCACAAAAAAAATTAAAAATAAAACTACCATATGATCCAATTCCACTTCTGGGTATTTATTCAGAGAAAATGAAAACTAACATGAAGCATTATTTACGGTAGCCAAGACACAGAAACACTCTAAGTGCCCATTGACAGATGAATGGATAAAGACTCTGTGGTATATATACCACAGAGTCTTATATATATATAAAAATAAGAATATATATATATATATATATATCCATAAATAAGAATGAAATTTTGCAGGGCGCCTGGGTGGCTCAGTGGGTTAAGCCTTGGCCTTTGGCTCAGGTCACGATCTCAGGCTCCTAGGATCTAGAGCATCGGGCTCTCTGCTCGGCAGGAAGACTTCTCCCCCACCCCCACTCCCCCACCCAGCCTGCTTACTTGTGGTCTCTCTCTCACTCTGTCAAATAAGTAAATAAAATCTTTAAGAAAAAAGAGAATGAGATCTTTCCATTTGCAACCATATGGATGGATTTTGAGGGCATTATGCTGAGTGAAATAAGTCAGACAGAGGAAGATAAATGCTGTATGATCTCACTTATACCCAGAGCACACAACCAAACCAAACCAAACCAAAACAACCAAATCATGAATAGAAAACAGGGTGGAGGTTGGGAGAGATGGGGTTTGGGGGTTGGGGGTTGGGCAAAGTATGTAAAGGGGGTCAAAGGTGGAAATATTCAGTTATAAAATAAAAAAGTCATGAGGATGCAATATACAAAATCATAACGGTAGTTAATAATACTGTAGTGCATATTTGAAAATAGCTAAGAGAGTAAATCTTAGAAGTTCTTCTCACAAGAAAGAAAGTTCTAATTCTAATGATAATGGGTATTAACTAGATTTATTATAGTGATCATTTTGCAATATACACAAATATCAAATTTGTACACCTGAAACTAATATATATCAATTAAATCTCAATTTAAAGAAAGACTTTTCTGATGATAATGTGATTTTTAAAATATTATAAAAATTAATTTCATTCTTTTTACTTTTTTAATATGGCTAATAGAACATTTAAAATGACATATATGGTCCACATTTTATTTCTATTGAACAGAACTGATTAGAATATGGACTTTTAAATATGGGGATAAAGAGGTATGTTTACTGAAGATCAAAAAAGACAAAGATGGGGCGCCTGGGTGGCTTGGTGGGTTGAAGCCTCTGCCTTTGGCTTGGGTTGTGATCTCAGGGTCCTGGGATCAGGCCCTGCGTCGGGCTCTCTGCTTAGCGGGGAGCCTGCTTCCTCCTCTCTCTCTCTGTCAAATAAATAAATAAAATCTTTTTTTTTTTTTTTTTAAAGACAAAGATGACAGAATCCATAGCATTTCAGATTTTGGTTAGTCATACATGGGGTACATGTCCTGCCAATATGGGGTTTTAAAATAAAATGGAAGACTGCTAATACATCTTTCAAAGAAAGAATATCTGGGATGATTTTAAAAGTGATTCCATGTTAAAAGGTGAATTAAATGCTTAAAATCTCCTAAGCACAATAATTTAAAAACTCTGATGCAAAAGCTGCTGTCATAGGTAAAATTCTTCTGTGTATTTATTAATACATATACATAAATGAAAATACATATAGGACATTCACCTTATATATGTATCAGCTTTTTACTTATGTTTTCAAGGGCATGAATATCTTTCTTATTTTTGATGTCCTTTCTTATTTTTTATTTGAGGGTCATTTGAAATCACTAATTACAGTCTAACGTTCTGCTTGGTGGCATTCATCTTGTGTCTGCACAATTAAAATTCTGCTTCCACTCAGGTGTTGGATTTGCAGGTTGGTTCATGAAGTGATCCTTCTGGCAGAGCTAGCAAGATGTTGCTAGCCACAAACAGCAATTGTGTTAGAGTTCCTTGTATTTGATAACAGTGCTGGATCTCTTTCCCAGGACCTCTTTTCAAGTACACAGATGTGCATATTAGCCGTGGTTTATAACGCAAATCAAGTGTTTCTGTGTAGGCTGGCTCTAAATTCTATAGATACTATCATCTTTGTGCGCTTGCTGCTAAGAGGTAGATCTCTAATAACAGTATAGCACTCTATCACTTTCCTAAAATGGAAAAAGAGCTCTCTATTTTGACTTACAGAATATACTTTTTCAGTGTCAATGTGCATTTTCAATTTCAAACATTTGGATTATGCAAAAATACATCTAACCCAAACTATAGAACCAGGCTTTAGAAGGCAAACAAACAATACCCCGTTTTTCCTGTCCAAGCTTTGAATCAACTGGGAAATAGTTATGAGACATATAAAGGGAGCTTAAAATATCAACTTTAATACTAGAAATGTCATTGGGAAAATGGGTGTGTATCTGTAGAGAAAAGGGCTAACATTCCCCCTTCCAAAAAGATCTTGCAACAGTCTGCCTGAGGAAAAGTTTGGTATGGTGAAGGTTCACTTAGGCAAAACTGCTGTTTCCCACTAGTCTGGGGCACAAACAGATGAAAACAGGAGAAAATCTCCAGTATTTTAAATCCTGTAGTAGATTAGCTTCACCAAATCAAGAAAGGTAAGCCAATGATGTGGGGTGGGGGAGGGGCGTCTCATGTTTGATCTGTTAACTTCTCAAGTATTTTATTATAAAATATTAGAAATGAAAAGAATGTGGATAAATATATATGGAGTCAAAGCAGCACTGGTTTGGGATATGTAAGCTAATACTCAACTATATGTTGTGATGTATAAATTTTAAGGACATATTCTTAATCCATTCATCTATCAATAGACACTTGGGTGCTCCCATAGCTTGGCTGTTGTAAATAATGCTGCAATAAACTTAGGGATGCATGTATCTTTTTGAATTAGTTTTTGTTTCCTTTGGGTAAATACCCACTAGTGGAATTACTGGGTAATATTTCTATTTTTAATTTTTTGAGGAACCTCCATACTGTTTTTCACAGTAGCTGCACCGATTTACATTCCCACCAACTGTGAATAAAAGTTCCCTTTTCTCCGTACCCTTATTCACACTTGTTCCTTGTCTTTTTTTCTAATGGCTGTGAGGTGATATCTCATTGTGGTTTTGATTTGCATTTCCCCAGTAATTCTACTTCTGGGTATTTACTTGAAGATTCAAAAAGACATATGCACCTCCCTATATACTGCAAAAGCTCAAGGATGTGGCCAGTCAGCAATTGAGTCAGAGTTCTGTTGTAGCTGTAGGCTAATAACCATTGGTGATTTGCCAAACTAAAGACTTTGTCCTGAGTAATTCTCAAAAGAAGAATTTCCTGTTAACATATTCCAGATGGTATTTGGAACAAAAGGTGATTACAATTAAAAGCCATAGATAGCACACAAAACCTAGAAATAAAATCACTTGTTTATGTAACATAAAGAAAACTGTATTACTGGTTAGGACAGTGATAACCGATTTCTAACAATATACTATAATAATCTCTATACTTTATCCAAGAGCTGCATTCCCCCCAAATGAGAAGCTTGGTGTATAAAATTCTCCTCATTAAATCAATTACCCAATTTCTTGATCTAAAAGTTGAGGTGTTTTATTTTTCTTAAAGATTTATTTATTTGACAGACATCACAAGTAGGCAGAGAGCAGGCAGAGAGAGGAGGAAGCAGGCTCCCTGCTGAGCAGAGAGATGGATGTGGGGCTCAATCCCAGGACCCTGAGATCATGACCTGAGCCAAAGGCAGAGGCTTTAACCCACTGAGCCACCCAGGTGCCCTAAAAGCTGAGATTGCTAAATTATCTTTATCTAGTATTATACCCCAAGATGAGTATCTGCTTAGACAGGTCTTGTTTAACTAGGTTTTCAAATAATATTAAAAATATTAAAAATACAAATACAAATCAGATTTCTCTGGTATTTGTTTTAAACCTCTAAGCCACAAATATTTTAATTAATTTATTCTTAACTAATTAGTGACGG
The DNA here is from genome assembly GCF_009829155.1 of Mustela erminea. Taxonomy (NCBI): domain Eukaryota; kingdom Metazoa; phylum Chordata; class Mammalia; order Carnivora; family Mustelidae; genus Mustela; species Mustela erminea. Next base: position 107,545,094 of record NC_045618.1, read on the forward strand.
ATAGGAACAAATTCTTGTGACATAAAATATATAGAGGGAACGTTAATTTACTTTTTTAAATGTTTATGCATTTACAGTCAACATTATAGAAAAAATAAGTGAATCATGACAAATGTTGAATTGTTAATAGTTATTAGAAAAATGGAAAAAAAATTTTAAAGTAGGTTCCCCGCCAAATGTGGGGCTTGAACATATACCCTGAGATCAAGAGTAGGATGCGCTACCCACTGAGCCACCCAGGCGCCCCTGGCAAGAAATATTTCAAAAATCTACATTTCTGTTTCTCTTGAGAAAGTAGCTTGAAACTCAGGTCTATTGAATGAGGCGGCCATCTGGTGACGGAAAAGGGCACTGCCGGCCTTATTTTGCATTAACTGAACGTCATAGATGTTCTGCACAAACCAACTGAACCACAAAAATTTCAGTAGCGCTGTCCAGCAAAAACATAATAGAATTCACATATGCAATTTAACAATTTCTAATCACTGCTTTTAAAAAGTAAAATTCTAATATCGCATTATTTAACCCGATATATCAAAAATATTGTTATTTCAGCATAGAATCAATACACAAAGTTTCTTTCTTTCTTTCTTTTTTATATTAAGCCTTCAAAAGACAATGCGTATTTTATGTACATCTCAGGTAGGACTAGCCACAGTTCAAGTATTCAAGAGCCACGCTTGGCTGTGGCTAGTGGCTCCCCTATTGGACGGGCAGATCTAGGAAATGGAGAGCTACATTTATTTTGAGTTGCCGTTTACTAAGTTCATTCATTTCTCATCAGTTCTGCCCACTCTTTTAGAAGTTCCTCCCTTTCCCTTTCCCTTTCCCTCTTTGAGACGACCCTAGGAGGGCCCATCTCTTCTCCAGAGGGCAGCGGGGCGTTCGTTTGCCAGTGCCGTCCTTCGAATCGGCTCGTCGGTGCTCCGCAGCTCAGGCGGAGGTCAGCTACATTCCTAGGGGGATCGGAGGCCACGCCAGGGGATCGGGGGCTGTCCTGGCTCTCCAGTCGCCTTATGACATCACAGCGCCATGACTGAGGTTCAAGTCCAGCGAGGCTCCGGGCTTCCAAGCCTTTGGCTTTCGGTGGGAGAGAGCCGGGACTGGAGGAGGTCACACGACTAGGTCCCTGCCACTATGCCTAGAACTCGGTGTTTCCCGTCCGGTCCCCTGATCCAGCGAAGGCAGGTGAAAAGATGCGCGCTGGCACCAGCAGACCCGCGAGCGACAAAGTCCCCACCATTTCCCAGCAGCACCAGCGGGGTCTTCCGGGTGGACCCCTACCTTTGCTGATTGGTTGGAGGTTGCCGCCACGTGACCTAGAAACTTGACTCGGCGGCTGCTTTCCCCGCCTCTGTTGTCCCCCTCCCCACTCCAAGGTCGGGGGAGGCGTAGGGCAGGTTTCCTAGGCAACCGGAGCTGGTAGTGTACACACAGCAGGCCCCGGATTAGAGAGGGTGTCGTGCCCGCTGTTGCAAGACAGGGATTGAGGGGTCGGAGTGGACTCCGGTCTGTCTCGGATTGCCCTGGAAGCCACCATCTTTCTGGGATAAGGTGAGTGTGTCACCTTGTGGCCTTCGGGCCTATGTCACCTGTCTGCAGGTCCCAGGAGTCTTTGTTCTCCTGTCCTCCCTCTCTGCCCGCCCCCGAGAGGAAGATGGGAGACTAGCAACGTTGAGGTCAAAGGACCCCGGTAATGGCGCAATGGAGATAACAATAATGAGATGCGGACGTGTATTTATTGGAGGCTGACAGGGTGACCAGAGCAAAAGTTAAGAGGAGGAGGAAAGGGACGGTCGCCCAAAGTCACCTGTGCAGACTTTACTGCCCACGTTAAGGTCCAGGACTGAGAAAAACAAGTGCTCCTTGGCCAAACTGGTTATTGCTCACCTAAGGCCAGAAGTGTGTTTGTTGTTGGGTCCATCGGTGCTAACAGATGGAATCTGATCTTTTTATACCCAAGGGAGGAGACAGTTTGATCATACAGAGCTTCTAGTTTGTAGAAAAGAAATTTGATTTTCTCAGAATACTACCCTACCAGGCTCTCCTGGCAGACAGAAACATGGTGCTTTACACCCTAAATATTATTACACTCTGGTCATGTACACCAAGTATTTACATATTATTATATATATATATATATATTCCAAGTTATACCATATAGAACTCTGTAGCATGACAATTAATTCAAAGTGTTGAACAAATTTTATGGAACACCAAGCAAGTGCCAGGCACCGTGATAGGTTCATTGTCCCTGCCTTCAGTGAACATGTAACCTCGTGGGAAAGAAAGACCTGCTAGCATCACAATACAGTGGGACAGGTGCTATATATAGAACCTATGCAGGCCCTAACTAGAATCACAAGGAAGAGAATGATTTAATATTACCAGAGAGAATTAAAATCTTCACCAAGAAGACCCTTGCTTTAAATCTTTAAGGATGTACGGGGTATGCCATAGAGTCAAGGGAAAAAGACATTTTAGGGAAGGAAGACAGCATATGACAAAATACAGAAATACCTCAGCCCATTCAGAGAACGATAGTTCTCTGAACTATAGTTCCCCAGATTCTGAGGGTGTTGGGAGTTTGTGGTTGATGAGCTTGACAGGTAGGCAGGAGTCAGAGCATGGATACCATGAATGCTTTCCAAGGGAAGAAGCTTAAACAGGTATTTACCTTTCAGGATGCTGGCCGTCACAGTTGTGTAGAGGTTGGAATGGAGGCTTCAGGGCTATAAAGAGAGCATCCAGTTAAGGCGAAGTGATGAAGGCCTGAACCAAAACAGAGGCAAACAGAATGGAGAGGAGGGGGGAAATGATAGGCATTTAAAAAGTATATGCAGGAGGATTTAATGACTGAGTGAACATGGAAGAAAGAGTAGAAGAGTGGTTCAGAATAAATCCTGGGTTTCTGATATGGATGATTACAAAGATATGCCATTTACCAAGAGAAGGCATACACTAGGAGAAGCAGGCTGGCTGGGATATATGACTTCAGTGTTGAACACACTGAATTTGAGATGCCTATGATACATCCAGATAGAGCTTTCCATGTGGGAAGTTGGATTTGTTATACAGAAAAAAAGAAGATAACGATTAGTAAATTTTTCACCAAGAAGGAAACAACTGATCAGAAAAGTAGATTTGAGGGACGCCTGGGTGGCTTAGTCGTTAAGCGTCTGCCTTCAGCTCAGGTCACGATCCTGGGGTCCTGGGATCCAGCCCCATGTTGGGCTCCCTGCTTGGTGCGAATCCTGCTGCTCCCTCTCCCACTCACCCTGCTTGTGTTTCCTCTCTTGCTGTTTTGCAAACAAATAAATAAAATCTTTAGAAAGAAAAGAAAAGAAAAGTAGACTTGAAATAACAAGTAGAGAGAAGCCAAGGAGAAAAAGGCAAACCAAAAAAAAAGAAAACTAAAAGAAGAGAGTTATCAACATTGTCAAATGCCATGCCAAGGTCCAGTTAAGTTGAGAGCTGAAACATGTCCAGTGTCTTCAGCAACCAGAAGATTATTGTTGACTTTGGCAAAAGAAGCAGTAGTGGCCTGACGTATCCCTAGTCAGGTTTCAGTGAGTTAAGAACTGAGTGGAAGTAGTGAAGTGTTGCTATAATGACTCCTCTATCTTTAAGTTTTTCTGTGAAAGTATCTAAAACATTCATCCATAGAATATAGGATAGGAGGACTTTTTTTTTCTTTAAAGACAGGAATGATCTAACATTCATATATGGAGAGAAGGGAGACCCTAAAGAAGAAAATGAGACTGAAAGGAGGAGGAAAATCGGACTTAACAGTGTTCTGAAAGAGAATGAAGACAATGGGACCAGTACACACAATTTAGACAGGAGAAAGAATACTTTTACTAAGACAGGAGTCAGGAAGGAAAAGAAATACATTTTTAGGAGAAAAGGGAATTTAAGGAATGAATGTCTGATGGTATATCACTGTTCTCTGTTAAGATGGGGACAAGATCAGGATGCCTGGGTGGCTCAGTCATTAAGCGTCTGCCTTTGGCTCAGGTCATGATCCCAGGGTCCTGGGATCCTTAGGTCATGATCCCAGGGTCCTGGGATTGAGCCCCGCATTGGGTTCCCTGCTCAGCGGGAAGCCTCCTTTCCCTCTCCTAGTACACCTCCTTGTGTTCCCTCTCGCGCTGTGTGTCTCTCTGTCAAATAAATAAATAAAACCTTAAAAAAAAAAAAAAAAAAAGATGGGAACAAGATCATCTGCCGAGGAGGGGTGGGAGGGAGACTTGGAGGAGAGCGGTAGAAGTTTAGAATATTCCCGATGTCATGAATCCCAGACCTGTATCTCTAGCCCTACTCTCCTTAGAAGAGGAAGTTGAAGAGGAATATATAAAATGTCTTTTGTTGAAGATCCAACTGAAGTTAGACGCCATGCATTTGCAGTGATTTCAGCTCTGTGCTGGTAATGTGAAATCATCCAGCAGCACTCCAGAGTGGAGAGGGGAAGGAGGGGATTAGAGCAATCCAAGATTTGAGATTTGAAGGGTGAAAGCTGTAGAAGCTCCGAGTGGCTCCTAGTGCCCTGAAGGGACTAGAAAAAAAGATCTGTGTTCTCTTAGATGGTCAGGCCCTGAAAAGAACTTCCCCAAAGTGGAGGAGAATGGGTGCAAGCTGGCCAACGGGTCACACCTCTTGATGGAATCAGAAACTTCAGCTGGAAGACCTGGGTCCACTTGTGACTGGAGGAAACATGGGAGGCTTATAAGTTCCAGGGACGTTCAGGCTCTTCTAATTCAGATGTAGTTACGCAGATTATAGAACTGAAGATTTTTAAATTGTATATTGTTTTGCTAATTAACTGTTGAATTAGAACAGATTTTTCTCCTAAATAAGATGAAGTGGGAATTAAGGTTGGTATCCAAAACAGGCATATTTCTCTGTCAAGACGAAGTAGTCCCAAATAAATGGGGAGCTATACCTTGTTCTCAAGAAGACTGAATACTGTGAAGATGGAAGTTTTCTCCGAATGAAGCTTTACAATGGAATCTCAAAAACCCCAGTGAATTTTTAAACACTAAATATGAAATTATCATAGATTTTATTTGGAAAAATAAATCTGTTTTAAAGACTAGCCAAGAAATTTTTACAAAAGAATATAAGGTGGGACTTAATATAAACCACAGTAATTAAAACAGGATAATGCTATAGGAAAAGATAGAGCTAAGGGAGAACACAGATTGGGAAGTCCAAAATTAGGCTCAAATATATGTGATAATTTAGTGAATAACAAAGGGCAGTTAATTTTTTTTGGAATAGACCTCTTGGATATAAACTAGATAACTTGGATCCCCATTTGGTGACTTTGGATGTACTGAGGACAGTTGGAAGGCAGGCTTTCCTTTTAATGTTCACAGACATTAAACCAGAATGTAGGGGAGGCTTTTCTGATGAGAAGTAGTGGTACAAAGCCCTCCTTTTCCTAGTATGGCATCCAAATAAGCCTAGGGAGGCAAGACTGTAGCCTGCATCTATTTATGGACCTCTGATGGAGTATCTAAATCCCTTCAAATTGTTCCTTGCTTAGTCCTCCCTTGCCTGGCTCCTGCATCCTGCAGTGTAATATCTTGGGGTCAAGAGACAGTTGCTGATGGCAAGCAAAGAAGGAAAGATGAGTATTACCTTCAACATAGGTCCATCCTCTAACTACTTCTCACCATCACCACTATCACCACCCTACTACAAACACCATCCTCTCTCACTTACATTATTACAACTATCCCTTAACTGGTCTCCTTGCTTCTACCTTAGACCCCTATAGTCTATTTTCAAAAGATCCTTTGAGGGTGATCTGTTTCAAAACTTAAGACAGCACATACTACTCTCCCCCTCAAAATCCTCATAGCTTTGCATCTTACTCATAAAATCTAGAATCCTCCAAAGGGCCTACAAATCACAAGCTAGCACATGATCTGGTCCTGCACTACGTCTCTGATGTCACATCTTACCAGTCTCCCATTTCCTAGCTGTGCTCTAGCCATATCATTTTCCTTGCTATTCTCAAACATGCCAAGTATCCTTTCACCCTTTAAAAAAAACAAAACAAAACAAAAAAACATGTGCTTTTCCCTCTACCTGGGTACATTTTCCCCAGATTGCTTCATAGCTCACACTCCCTCATTTCCTTCAGCTCCTTGCCCAGATGCTACCTTACTGGAAAAGTCTTTTCTTCTACCCCTGTCATTTTCTGACTGGTAGCTGTATCAGTATATCAACACATATATTTATGAATGAGCGAATGAATTAGTAGAGATTCCAGGATAATTTTCTGGCTGCATTTTTCTTTGTGGTGTTAGCTGAAGCCCCTCCTCGCTTCAACTTAGCAGGGTCATACTGCAACTCCAGTTTACAAAGCCTGAGATCTGACACAGATCTCAAAGTCTTTTGATTTGGTTCCCTTGGATCTATCACAGCCACCTTCTTCACATTCACTGAGGCTCTGAGTTTGGGGAGTTTGTAGCATAGTTGTAAAACTTCTTTCCCTAGTATTGTAAATTTATGGCTGGTTTGTACTCAGTCTCATGCTGCCTACTTCATTTCCATTCAAAAGACCTTTGTCTAATAAAATACCTAGGAATAAATTTAACAAAAGAGGTGAAAAACCTGTACTCTGAAACTATGAAACACTGATGACAGAAATTAAAGATAACACAAAGAAATGGAAAGCTATTCCATGCTTATGGGTTGGAAGAACAAATATTGTTTAAATGTCTGTGCTAATCAAAGCAATTTACACTTAGCTTAATGTAATCCCTGTCAACATGCCAACAGAACACGCAATCCTAAAATTTGTATGGAACCATAAAAGACCCCAACTAGCCAAAGCAATCTTGAAAAAGAAAAAAAAAAAAACTGGAGGTATCACAACTCAGACTTCAAGTTATGTTACAAAGCTGTAGTAATCAAAACAGTATGGTACAGGCACAAAAATAGACACAACGATCAATGGATCAGAATAAAAAACCCAGGAATGGACCCACAATTATATGGTTAATTAAGCTTCGACAAAGGGGGAAAGAATATGTGATGGGAAAAAGTCTCTTCAACAAATGGTGTTGAGAAAACTGGACAGCTACATGCAAAAGAATGAAATTGGACCACCTTCTTACACCATACACAAAAATAAATTCAAAATGGATTAAAGACCTAAATGTGAGAGCTGAGATCATAAAAATGCTAGAAGAGAGCACAGGCAGTAATTTCTCTGACCTCGGTTGTGGCAACATCTTTCTAAATATGTCTCCTGAGGCAAGAGAAACAAAAGCAAAAATAAACTATTGGGACTATATCAAAATAAAAAAGCTTCTGCACAGCAAAGGCAACAATCAGCAAAGCTAAAAGAGAACCTATTGAATGGAAGAAGATATTTGCTAACAACATATCTGATAAAGGGTTAGTATCCAAAATATTAACACACCAATAAACCAAATATTCCAATTTAAAAATGGGCAGAAGACATGAACAGACATTTCTCCAAAGAAGACATACAGATGGCCAAAAGACACATTAAAAGATGCTCAACATCACTCATCATCGGGGAAATGCAAATTGAAAGTACAATGACATATCACCTCACACCTGTCAGAATGGCTAAAATTAACAACAGATGTTGGCAAGGATGTGGAAAAAAAGGACCTCTCATGCAGTGATGGTAGGAATGCAAAGTGGTGCAGCCACTGTGGAACACTGTGGAACATATAGAGGTTCCTCAAAAAGTTAAAAATAGCTATGATATTTTTAGCAAGTACCCTATGATACAGTAAATGCACTACTGGATATTTACCCGAATAGGAAAACACTAATTTGAAGGGATATATGTACCCCTATGTTTACTGCAGCATTATTTATAATAGCCAAACTGTAGAAGCATCTCAAGTATCCATCAATAGATGCATGGATAAAGAAGAGTTGGTACACACACACACACACACACACACACACACACACACACCTCGGAATATTCAGCAAACAAAACAAATCAACCCCAAATCTTGGAATTTGCAACAACATGGATAGATCTAGAGTGTTAATGCTAAGTTAAATAAACCAGTCAGAAAAAGACAAATACCATATGATTTCACTCATATGCAGAATTTAAGAAACAAATGGATGAAGTAAAAAAAAGAGAGAGAGAGAGACAAACCAAAAAAACAGACTTTTAACTAGAGAGAACAAATAACCAGAGGAGAGGTGGGTGAACGGGTGAAATAGGTGAAGGGGATTAAGAGTACGCTTATCAATAAGAACACTGCATAATATATAGAATTGTTGAATCACTATATTGTACACTTGAAACTAATTTATTACTGTGTGTTAACTATACTGGAATTTAAGTAAAGAACAACAAAATACCTTTCTCAACATCTCTGGCAATCAGTGCTCTTTTCCTAGCACTGCTACACATTGTTTTCTTATTTTCATATTTCCCTACTCATTGTTTTCTTATTTTCATATTTCCCTACTCATTCTAGTAAGATTTGGAGAGAGAGAGGGTAGGTAGATACAAGGACACAAGTCACCATCTTTTTATTTCTTAAAATTTTAATTTATGTCTACACCTGTACATGTATATAATTTTGCATGAATGAATGAAAGTGAGCATAGGCTTTTTAAATAAATACTTAATTTAAATTTCATTTTAAGTAGAATATATATATAGAAATCACACAAATCTTAGATATCTAGTGTTATTTTCTCAAAGTCAATGCATTCCTTTAACCAGCACACAATTCATGAAATACATCTTCATCAGCACTCTGGAGCCCCTCTTACCTCCTGCTGGTCACTCACCCTGAGAGGTAACCATTATCTTGACTTCTTCTAATACCATAAATTGGTTTGTTTTCAAATTTTATGTGAACAGAGCCACATGGTATAAACCTCACTGTGTGCATATCTTCCTTTGCTCAGCTTGTGTTTGTGGGAACATCCATGTTGTATACAACAATAGTTTCTTTCTCATTCCACTTCTAGGTGTAAACTCAGACTTAAGTGGACCTAATGTCTTGCATGATAAAACTGTTCAGGGAAGCACTATTGATCTCCAAACTGGAGACATTCCAAACATCTCCTAATAGTAGAATTAATATAAATGGTTTATATATTCATACTATACAGTACTAAACACACTTTTAAGAAGTTTTTTTCTTTTCCATTTTTACCTAGTTCTATCCCTATCCCACCTCTTGTGTCTATTATAACCACACTAGTTTTCACCTGCATCCAAGGCAAATCATGTTAACAATTTAGTATGTATCTTTACATATTTTCTCCTTACGTAATCATATACACATGCATATACATATATATACATATACACACAGATGTACACCCACCCATAACTACAGAGGAATTGTAAAAAGTGTGTTCACAATATACATCATACCTACATTTCGCTTTGTCATGTCATCATATTAAAGCCTAGATCCCTATATTTTATTTTATTTTTTTAAAATATTTTATTTATTTGATAGAAAGAGAGGATAGCCACAGAGGGAATAGAGCAGAGGGAGTTGTGGAAGGAGAAGTAGGCTTCCCACAGAGCAGGGAGTCGAATGAGGGGCTCAATTCCAGGACCCTGGGGTCATGACCTGAGCTGAAGGCAGACACTTAACTGAACCACCCAGGCGCCCCTAGATTCCTATATTTTAAAAATACATATCTGGAATAACATAATGAATATTAGAAATTATCAAAAATTGAGTTTTTATTATAGCTTCTTAGGTATTAAGCAGTTCATATAATCTAAAATGAAAATATTGGCTAATTCATTTTATTAAATATTTATTCCCATGCCAGGTATGTCACAAAACCCCGAGGTTTCTTTTCTTTGCTAGTACACTTAGCTATGTTCAGTTTTAGACACAGCAGTGTAATAGGAAAAGATACACTAGATCCTGTTCAAAGGACAGAAATAGTTATCTCTTGTGAGAGAACTAAAGAGAAGAACTGGGGAGTGAGGTAAGGTTGTAGACGAGAGATGACCATGTTCTTCAAGTATGAAAGGCTTATGACATGGAAAAAAACAACACTGGTCTTATTTGAACTCAGGGGTTAAAATAACAATGGAGTGGAGTTATGGAGACACAGAATTAAATTCAAAATAAATTGATTTTCTAACAGAAAACTTTAGAGATGGAATGGACTGTCTTGGGGACCAGACAGATAGCTGGTATTATACTGTGTGAAAATTTCAGGCCACATATGGGTAATTCCACCTAAGTAGCTTTAAAGCCCCTTCAACTTGGAATAACATGACTCTAGAATTTGTCTTGTTTCAACTTTTCATTTTCCTTAACAGATATATTATTATGACCTTTATTTTTAATGGAAGATGATTGAATGTGAAAACCTAAACCAGGAAGAAATAATTAAAGAACTGGTGAGTCAAAGCCAAATTTCTTTACAATTACATTTGCAAGAATATTAAATGGAACATTTTTACACTCCTTTCTGGAGCTGACCTAGATTTCTTTTACCCCATGACCTTTGAAAGTAGAGAAAAACCATATATATGGTATAACTTACCTTCTTGTGAGTTAAAACGACATCAGTGTGATTGACAGTTTATAATTTCTAATAGCAAAATAATTTTTAAATTATTTTAAATAGGCAATAACCCAATTTCTTTTTTTGGAACAGTGTTTATGCAATGGTTTGTCTTATGAGATGGTTGGACAAGAAGGATCAGATACTTCAAAACTGGAGATGTTTTTCTCAGGGTATCCCCGTATAGTTGGATTATCATTATTTCCTAATTTAACAAGTCTCACAGTTGTTGCTCAAGATATAAAAGAAATTTCAGGGCTAGAAACTTGTTTACAACTTAAAGAACTCTGGATTGCTGAATGCTGCATAGAGGTAAGTCTAAACATAACCATATATGAAGTATTTTATGCTGAATTCTTTGGCCTTGGAAAGATAGTTCCTTGAAATATATGTGTGAGTCATGGATCAAAACAGATGGAGAGGGCCATACATGATGAAGTAAAATAAAACCCTTTACCCAGTAAATCAAAACAAACAAAACAAATGGGTAAAATACAGAAATAGATTTCTACAAAGGAGAAAATAGAAACAAAGACTCAAAATGTAGACATATTTTACTTTATAGTAATCATATCAGATCTAAAAAATGCCCAGTGTTGCTTAGTAGTAAATTGGTTTACTTAGTCACTCGCTATTGGTTATGTGAAGATTATAACATCTAGGGGTGCCTGGCTGGGTCAGGGGAGTATGCGACTCCTGATCTTGAGGTTGTGAATTCAAGTCCACCTTGGGTACAAAGATTACCTAAAAATAAAATCTGAAAAAAGAAAAAGAAAATTGTAACATCTGTAGTGAAAAGCAAGATTGCAAAATGTGTCATGAGTCAAGGAAAGGTGCATACCTTTCAACTCAGAAATCCCTAATTCAAGATTTAATCCTAGAGGAGTAAATCAACAGCAGAAAACAACATAAAGTTACCTGTTGCAGTACTATTTATAATATTTAAAAAATTAAACAAATATTTCACACATGGGTATTTTTAAGAATGTTATTGTAGCTTATATAATATTTTGTAATTATTAAGTATTATTTGAATGATTACAGAAATGTTTTAGATGGTCTTAAGTTTAAAAAATCTACAAAATTATATAGGTATAATGATTATAGTATAAAAATAGATATAGAGTTAAAATTTTAAAAGAATATGAACATTGGAAATAGTTGTATTTAGGTAGAAGGATTGCACGGTTTCTCTTTTAAAATGTTTAGTTCATTTTGAGGCTCTTGTGTGGTTCAGTTGGATAAAGGTCCAACTCTTGATTTTGGCTCAAGTCATGATCTCAGGGTTGTGAGATGGAGCCCAGCCTGAGACTTCGAGCTCAGAGTGGAGTCTGCTTGAGATTTTCTTCCTTTCCTTCACCACCTCCCCCCACTCCTCTGCATGTGCTGTCTCTCGCTCTCTAAAATAAATAAATTTTAAAAATCTTTAAAATGTTTATTTTGTTGGATACAGATTTTTGCAATAAAATGTGATTTTAAAAAGAAAATGTACTTATAATCTATTTTATTAAAAGGATAATGCGAAAACATAACACTCTTCAGTCTCTTTTTTTTTAACAGAAAATTGGAGGTCTTCAAGAATGTAGAAATTTAGAAAAACTGTATTTATATTATAATAAAATTTCCAAAATAGAAAATTTAGAGAAATTATTCAGATTGGAGGTTCTCTGGCTGAATCACAATACAATTAAAAATATTGAGGTAAGATTATTTCAGTAATTTGTATGTAAAGTCAGTTACCCCTGTGGAATTTTAATCACAATGTCCAAGATCATATTAAGGACATATTTATGACTAGCTTAATTATTGTTAAGAAAAACTAACATGTATATAGCATTTTTAATGTGTGGAAAACTTCATATGCCATGTTTTCTTTACTCCTCCCACCAAGCCTGGGAGGTAGGATATTATTTCTTCCTTGAAAGTTAAAAAAAAAATGGAGATTTAGCGAAGTTGTATATATAATTTGCCAAAGATTATAAACACACTCTGTGTGATGTGTTTTTCTTCCTACTCATCTTCTTCCTTCTCCCCTCCGCTCCCTGTTCCCTATTCCAATAATTCTCTCTGTGTTCCAGAGAAACAAGATGACTGCATTAAAGCACCTTACTTACTTCTGTGCTTATGAAAGTACACAGTACCCAGTGCTCAGAGCACTTGGAGAACTAACCAGATTGATCAGATCATTTATAAATATATATTTTACTGACTTCTTCTAAATGATATATTGTCTAAATTTTTAGGGCTTGCAAACTTTGAAGAATTTAAATGACCTCAACCTTGCTGGAAATCTAATAAGCAGCATTGGTATGTATTATTTCATTTGGAATATGAGATAATGCTACAATAATTTTTTATCAGTATGAAAAGTACATTCTTAGATTTCTTTTTTTAGATTCTTTTGTATGATATTTTGCAGAGCATTTCTAAATCTATGATTATAGGATGTGAAAATACTAATCAGTTGTTACTAACTATACAGTGTTACTGTTAGCCTTACTTATATGCAAGAAATGGTGATCATATACACCATATACAACTATGAAATATGATAGGATATGAACAAGAGGTAAAAAAAGAAAATTTAATTTTTCTTCCATCTTGTTTTTTAAATTAAAGGTCGATGTCTTGATCCCAATGAACAACTGGAAAGATTAAACCTTTCTGGTAACCAGATATGTTCTTTCAAGGTATGTTTAAGTGGAACAGTCTATATTTAACAACCTAGGTCATGAACCATATTATTGTAGAAAATGCACTAAATTGTTCCTTCTTAAGGGGCAATTTAATTATTTTGGACTATTCAATACTCTAGGAAATTTTAGAGGCAGCTAATTAAGTTGGCCCTAATGATCTCTGACACTAGTAAAACCAAACAAGAAACTATTTATACTTAGCTTAGTTTTCATCTGATCTTTCTGGCTATACCTCTGGTTTTTCATCTTCTAACATCTAAAAAAATGGTTTATTCCAGGTTAGTCCCAGGATCTTTTCTCATTACTATCTGTATTCCTTATCTAAATAATCTCATCATCTTATGACTTTAAATATCTCTTCTTCATTTGTTACCCCAACTTCCTACTTTCCCTAACAACTATTTCTATTTCTACTTTCCCTAATAACTCCCCAGAACTATAGACATTCTGCTATCCTAACTCAAACTGATTTCCTCTTCACTGAACCTTCTTCTCCTGCAGCCTTCTGCACCTCTCTAAATGGCATCTCCATTTTTCTAATAACTTAAGCCAAAATCCTTAGTCATTTTTTTTATTCCTCTTTTTCCTTCATAACCCATATCTAATCCATCAACAAATTCTATTGGCTATACCTTCAGATATGTCCAGCCTGACCATTTTTTACCACCTAGATCTTTATTAACCTGGTTCAAGACACCATTATCTCTAACCTGCATTCGGGGGGTTGGGGGAAGCCTTTGAACAGGTCTCCCTTTCACTACTATGAGTGTTTTCTACACGGCAACCTGCTGTGTAGAAACCCGCTCCTTAAAAAATATGTCAAATAAAATCAATCTTCTGCTCAAAATGCCGGTGGCTTCTCATCTCTTTCAAAGAATTCCTACAGTGGCGCACAAGATTCTATATAATCTAGTCTTCCCTCGCACTGTGTCTCTGACCACAGCTTCTACCACTTTCCCTTTTGTTTACTCCCTTCCAGCCACTCTGGTCTCCTCACTGTCCTTCAACATAGCTAGTGCTCTCACCTTGGGGCCTTTGCACTTGCTCTGGGATATTCTTCCAGTAAATATCTTCATGGCTTATCTCCTCATTTCTTGCAGGATTTTGTTCAGATGTTCTTAGTGATACCTTTTCTGGCCAATTTTTGTAAAACAGCGATAACCTCTACTGTCCTTCCTAACCTGAAGCATTCCCATCACTCTTTTATTGCTTTTTCTTCTTGGCACTGATCCACATCCCTTACTAGAGTACAAGCTCCATGAGTGCAGGAACCTTGCCTATTTTGTTCACTGCTGTATCCACAATGCTTAAAAGAGTACTTTACATGTAAAGTATCAATAAACATTTGAATGAAATAGAGGAAAACAAAAAGACTTAATGTTTATGGCATGTAGTGTAGGTGAAAACATACAGCATTTACAATTTTGACAATGTCCAGTTGAAAGTGCATACTCAAACACTTCCTCTAGACAGTAACAAAGATGAATAAATTCACTATAAAAATGATTTTGAATTGATCATTATGAAAATACACATTTGCTCACTCAGAGAAGACTATTAGATACCAAAAAGTTATAGAATGAGACAGAATATTATAAGCACTTTAACCAAAACTTTTAAAAACATACTAAGTTTAAACAAAATTTTATTGGTCAAATTCAAGAGGAAGTATTTGATGTGAATACTGAGGGGCTGACAGAATTTCAGTAGGCATTGGAGGAGGATCTTCTATAATGCATTCAGAGGGACTCTTGATCTTGGGGTCATGAGTTCAAGCCCCACATTGGGTATAGAGATTACTAAATATATATATACATGCAGTGGGAAGTAGGCATTCTAAGATGGGGAGAACAATATGCATGGAGATATGGTGGTAAGAAATCAAGGGGTATATTTGAGAACATCAGCAGAAGAGAGCAGAAGGAACTATGAAAGATAAATTTGGAATGCTGTGGGAGGCAATTTTTAAGCTAACTTATGAGACATGAGTAGGAGGTGCCTAGGGAAAGAGCATTCCAGGCTAAGTGTGAAGGACCTAGTTGAGGGGGGAAAGAGCATGGCAAATTCAAGAAACTAGAAATCTGTGGCTGGAAGAGAGTGAGGGAGAGAATTTATGAGTTGAAGCTGAAGAAGGTAAGTCCGCAATGCTATGAAGATAAGGTTTTGTCCTATCCTGGCTAGCATGTGGTGCTTCAGCCTTGTGGTGCAAAAGAGCATAGCTGCATAGGAAGATCTGTCTCTTGCAGGCCTGCCATAAGCCAGAGGCAGTATTGTACTGTGGTAACATGAAGTTTAAATAAAATAATAATGTAAGGCTCTTAGAATAATGGCTAGCACCCAGTAAGTACTCAGTAGATCTGCTATTTTGTGATTACTATCACTTGAATTACATTAACCTATTCTGTTTCAATCTACTCATCAAAAAAATATGGGTAAAAATTGGATTGTGAAAATTTATTATATGGCATAAAATTAAAAAGGTTCTCTGTAACAATGTTTTAGAAAAACACTGAAACATGATTCACAGCAACTTTTACTATTCCGACAGTAAGAATGTCCCTGAAACACTATTATCTTGAATTTTTATCTCTAATCTTTCCACCCACCTTAAAGATACTATACTGGTGGTGATGGAATAACTTCTGTGCTACTTTCCATCCATAATAGGTACCGTAACACTAATTTTCAGTGAGATTTTGTGCTTTCATAGACTGCAGTGTCATCTGATTTTTAGATAGGTGGGGGTAGGGTAAGACTTCAGAGTTCCTACTCAGAGTTCAGAGTTCATGGAAAGATTAGAGATAAAAATTCAAGATAATAGTGTTTCAGGGACATTCTTACTGTCAGAATAGTAAAAGTTGCTGTGAATCATGTTTCAGTGTTTTTCTAAAACATTGTTACAGAGAACCTTTTTAATTTTATGCCATATAATAAATTTTCACAATCCAATTTTTACCCATATTTTTTTGATGAGTAGATTGAAACAGAATAGGTTAATGTAATTCAAGTGATAGTTCATCATAGCTCAGATGGGTAGTCAAAGGCAACATAGCCACTCAGAAATCAAAGAGAGTGTTAACTCCTTGGAACAGTCTGATAGCCTACCTTCCTTTGCCCCTGCAGAATTTGACCAAATAATTCTCTGCACAGCTCTATCCAGAAATCTCCATTTCAGAGCAGCTCTGCTTAGTCCGACTTCTGTCATGAGCCCAGTACTAGCCTCAGTGCCAGCCAGCAAGCCAAGTTCTCACTTGGCCAGAGAGAGTTCGGACACACATCAGCCACCTGACCCTGTCTTACTTTTGACTCTACGAGCTTGACTTCACTACTTACTTCCCAATTCCATTTGTACTTTATCTTCAGAACCATTACTTCCTGGGTTTTGCTTTGGATTTCCCTTAACTCTGATTCTGACTCTACTAACTAGCATTACATCTGTTTAAGGCCAGCCCCACCACAGTACCCTCCTCCGCCAGGCCTCTGTCGTCAGTTCTTCTTTAGTTTTTTCAACACTTAAAAAATATAATCACCATTCCTAGCTTAGAGACTGAGGCACAAAGCCTATATAGACCCTTAGCTTCTAGACCTGTGTATATGTAAGCAGTTGGTAATAGAGGTGAGATAAATTCTGTAACAAAGGTAAACCCAGTGGCTAAGAGAGTTCATAGTAGCAGCTTCTGCCTCACACTTGGGCGATGAAACAAGACTCCCAGAAAAGATGGTACTAGACTGAGTCTTGACAGATTAAGAGGTAAAACTGGGATGAAATTCAGTTCACTCAAAGGCAGCAGCATGAGAGAAGGTATAATGATAAGTCAGGGTCTAGCACATTCTACAACTTCCACTTGTATGGTCGAGCCAAAACATGAAATGTCAGGTTTGAGACAGAAGAGACAAGACCGAAGAGTTAAGCAAGGGCCAGATGCCAAATAAAGGAAGGTGTAAACAGTGGCTTGAGCCTCAGGATAAAAGATGTTCAGGAGAAGCACTGGTCTGGATGTGCATTATTAATCTACCCCACCCCCGACCTGCACAGGGTGTGAGGAAAATGAGGTCCTCAGGAGAAACCTAGGTTTCAGTTGCCTTTAAATGGTAGGAAGGACATTTATAGAAAAACAGCAAAGAAACAAAAACCCCTAAAAATCAGGAAATCAATGGTGATTATAACAGAACAGGGGTTCCCTAGTCTTTGATGAGAAGAGAAGATCTGGTGGCCCAGAAGAATGGTAAGCAGTGTTCCTAGAGTGCTAAGTGTGGGAAATGGTAACAAAGGAAGCAGGAGACCTACAGATACACTGGGGAGGTTTGTTAGCAAAGGGGCTGTGCAGAGGAGGCAACGTTGTCTTAATAAATGTGCTCAGGTGACTGGCTCCAAGATCCCAGTTATGGAATATATGTTTAGTAAATATTCAAAGAATATTTGCTATATTTCTATATTCTTTGAATATAGAAGAGTCTGCTTTCAATTATTGCTATCTATTCTTCATGTACTTGACATTTTTCACTAGAGAAAAAAAATTTATCCATCTAAATCACTTTATTTTTTTATTTTTTTAAAAGATTGATTGATTGAGTGAGGGAGTGATTTGACAGAGAGAGACACAGTGAGAGAGGGAACACAAACAGGGGGAGTGGGAGAAGAAGAAGCAGGCTTCCCGCCGAGCAGGGAGCCCAATGTGGGCCTCAATCCCAGGACCCTGGGATCATGACCCGAGCCGAAGGCAGATACTTAACGACTTAACTGAGCCACTAAGGCACCACTAAACCACTTTAACATGTTTAAGCACATAGTAAAATGCATGACATTAAGTTATGGGTGATCTTAAGTGTTCAAATGCCTCCTTTAGAAATGGGACTGTTGCCATTAATTAATTGAGCATTATCATTGCTGTTGTTTTAGGACCTCACTAACTTGACCAGGCTGTGTCACTTAAAGGATTTGTGTCTGAATGATCCTCAATATAAAACCAATCCAGTTTGTCTGCTGTGCAATTATTCTACACATGTATTGTATCACTTGCCTAACCTTCAAAGACTTGACACATTTGATGTGTCAGCAAGACAGATCAAGGAACTGGCAGATGTAAGTGCATCCCTAATCAGATATCTGTGACTTAAGTTTAATTAACTGCTTCTTTCTGGCTGTGTCCACATATGGTAGGTGGTATTATCTTGTCAGTTCTTGTCACCAAATCTTGCTTTTGCCCCAGTGAGCTGGTTATTTCACATAAATGTATATAAATAATAATATTAGTACTAGAATCTCAAATTTGATGACATTACTGGAAGGTGAATTAATAGAAAAGCATAATTTATACAAAACAAAAGAAATCTGATTTTCATGAGTCCTAAGAATAACTGAACTAGTGCTATAGATATAAAAATTAATAAGGATTAGCTAATGTAGAAATGAAATAAGTAAACCTCTCATTTGGAATACTATATATCAAAATTAGAAAATGTCCATGGTTGATGGTAGTATGCCAGGATTAGGTAGATTTTAATCTAATGGGAGATGGTTTGGGGTTCCTTAGAAGTACAGGTGGATCAACCCCTGCGCCCCCAAAATCTTGAAGAGCTCTCACATCTTGGAGAGAGCCGTTCCTGGGCTGTTAACTGACAATGAACCTCCCAGTAAAGGGGCTACTTTCACATGCCATCAAAGAATTGTTTCAGATTGGAGTGCTTAGGAACTCGCCATATTTATTAATAGTCTTTCCACACTGTATTTCTTCCTCTCCTTACAGTCCAGTGTGCCACATTTGTTCATCCAGTTAACCATCCAGTAAATAGGTTTTGAGCATCTAGAAAGTGCCAAGCATGAGCCCTCCCATCTTTTCCTTGTGGCTCATCTATCATCTCAATATAAACCATGCCTTTATCTATTTATCTTGTCCCTCTTCTCTTACTAGCCTGAGGATGTATTCTCAGGTTCCATTCTCTCCTCTCTTTTTTCCATAACTTAGATTATCCTTTCTCCCTCCCCAACCTAAAAATGAGCTGTCTTGCAGCATCAAGCTAGAGTTCTTGTCTACTAGCAGATGAGCAGAGTCATTGGAGATTGAGGGAAGAATGTCTTCTCTAACAGTGTTAAGTCAAAAATAAAGTAAAACTTCACAATAACACATTTTTTGAAATATCCATATATCTGCAGAGTTTTACATTAGGCAGTTTCTTCAAAGGTGAGCTGGTAGATGCTTCATGAAATTACTTGGCTTATTAACTTATCCAACAAATATTTAATACCTGTTACATTCCAGGCACAGCTCAGGCCCTAAAGGTATAGAGTGACTGAAGCCAACAAAATCCCTGCTGCTTAGAGTTTACATTCTTATGAGAGAAGACAAATAATAAGCACCTAAGTAGGAAAACAACTAGTACCTCAGTAGTGATAAATGTTATGGAGAAAAATAAAACAAGGGCGAAGAAAATAGGATTATTGGTGGGGGCAGCAGGAGGTGTGTTGGCTATTGTATATAGAATTGTTGGGAGAGGATTTCCTCAAGCAGCACTTAGGCCCTAGAGACCTGAAGGAAGTAAGTGAGCAAGCTTTTTAGGGATCAGCAAATGCAAAGCACTTGAGGCAGGAGCATGCCTCTCATATTTAAGGAACAGGAGGTTAGTGTAGGTGGAGCTGAGTAAGTGAGAGGAAGAGAAGAGATGAAGACAGGAATGGCGGAGGGGGATCATATGAGACTGTAGGATGTTGTAAAGATTTTGGCTTTTACTTTGAGTGTGGTGGAGTCACTGGAAAATTTCAAAGAGGAGAGACAAAATGACTTATGTTTTAAAGGGATCCTTTTGGCTAATGGATTAAGAATAGGGGATTTGAGGGAAAAGGCGAGTGCAGAGAAACCAGTTAGAGCCCAGTCACTGGGATGAAAGGTGTTGATGGTTTGATACAAAGAGTTAGTGGAGGAGATGGCGAAAAGTAGTCACATTCTGTAGTAGTTAGAAGGGCGGAAACCATCTGGATTTGCTGATAGTTTGGATGTGAGGTGCAGAGGAAAGAAATAGAGGAATTCCAAGTTACTGGCCTCAGCAACTGAAGGAGGGAAGAAGTTGCTCTTAATGAGATGAGGAAGAATAGGGAAGGAGTAGGTTAAAAGGAAAAATCATGGGGCGCCTGGGTGGCTCAGTAGGTTAAAGCCTCTGCCTTCAGCTCAGGTCATGATCCCAGGGTCCTGGGATGGAGCCCCGCATCGGGCTCTCTGCTCGGCAGGGAGCCTGCTTCCCTCCCTCTCTCTCTGCCTGCCTCTTTGCCTACTTGTAATCTCTGTCTGTCAAATAAATAAATAAAATCTTTAAAAAAAAAAAAAAAAGGAAAAATCATGGCTTAATTTTAAGCATGTAAAAATTTTTTTAAGATTTATTTACTTGAGAGAGAGAGAGCACGCCCACATGCAAGTGGGGGAAAGGGCAGAGGGAGAGGGAGAGAAACAGGCTCTCCTCTGAGAGCAGAGCCTGATTCAGACTTGATCTTATAATCCTGAGATCATGACCTGAGCCAAAATCAAGTCTGACACTTAACTGACTGTGCCACCCACCCAAGTGCCTCTTAGGCATGTAAATTTTGAGCAGTCTTTTGAACATCTAAGAGGATATGTTCAGTAAGTAGTTGGGTATATGAGTCTGCTACTTAAGAGAGTTGCCAGGGTTGGAGATACAAATATGAGAGTTGAAGGCAGATAGATGGTGCATAGAGCCAGGGACTGGAGAAATCACCCAGGGAATGGTGTAAATGGGGAAGTGTGTTGGTTGGGTGTTAGAGACTGGGGAGAGAAGAGGAACCTGGAGAAGAGATGGAAGAGGAGAAGTAAGAGAGGTTCTTTTGACATTCTGCCTAAGATTGTCATAACATTTGGTTTAGTCTTGTGTATGTCAAAGTACTATCATTAAAAGAATAAAATAAGGAATTGTTACATCATTCCTTATATCTTCTCTTTCTTTACCCTTTTAAGGCAAAAATAAGATATATAATATAGCTCAGGTTTTTATTTAGATCAAGATGACTTTTCAAATTCAAAGTATTTTTATTTAAGGATTGCATATGGATTCCCAAGATACTTTTTCTTCATTACCATTCATAAGAAGACAGGTTGTGCCAGGTTGTAGGAATTCTCCAGTGTGATAAGCCCTTGAGCAGAGAGTACTGTTGATTCTTCAAATTTTCACCCATGACTGTGAGTCATTTATGTATACTATAAGTGACAAGTAAAGTCAGGAGGATCACCATGGAGTCAGCATGGGAAAGAGGGACGAATATGGGAGTTCAAAACAGAAGACTTGGATTCAAGCTCCAGTTGTATCCATTGCAACCAGTCACTTGGCAAGGCCTTTCCCTTCCCAAACTTCAGTTTTCTGCACTATTAATATAGTGATAATAAAAATAGTCCCTGTCCTGTTATTGTAGAGATGCAGTGAGTTAATGGGCATAAAACCCATTTTAATTGTTAAATACTATAAAAATAATTACTATGAAACTTAGTTGAGCCTATGACTTTTCATTCTTTTTGGTAATCAAAGAAGCAAATGGAACGAATTTTGTTAGTATAAACATGCGACTGGATTTAACATTACAGTTAGACTATTAAAAAAAATTCTTACTGTAATAAATAAGTAATTCTACCAAAGTGGAACTGAGTGAAAAATGAGTTCAACATTCTCAAAAGTCCAAACGCAAAAAAGCAAATTGAGTAGAGTAGCCTACAAAGTCAGTTTGCCACGTATTTACAATTTACAACATAATCTTCTCCGCTTTTCCAAAGTGTTAGTATATACCCTCAAGCACGGACAAAAAAAACTCTGATAATTCTTATTTATTGTTGTAACACTGTAAGTGATTTTGAAAGAGTTCAGGAATAGTAAAATCTCACAATGTATGTTCCTAAATCCAGACATAGTTATATTCCCCCCCCCAATTTATTAAATTTTTAATTTTTTTATAAACATATAATGTATTTTTATCCCCGGGGTACAGGTCTGTGGATCGCCAGGTTTACACACTTCACAGCACATCCCCTCCCCAATGTCTATATCCCCACCCCCCTCTCCCGGCCCCCCTTCCCCCAGCAACCCTCAGTTTGTTTTGTGAGATTAAGAGTCACTTATGGTCTTAATCTTACAAAACAAACTGAGGGTTGCTGGGGGGAGGGGGGTTGAGAGAAGGGGGGGTGGGGTTATGGACATTGGGGAGGGTATGTGCTTTGGTGAGTGCTGTGAAGTGTGTAAACCTGGCGATTCACAGACCTGTACCCCTGGGGATAAAAATACCTGTTTATAAGAGTCACTTATGGTTTGTCTCCCTCCCAATTCCATCTTGTTTCATTTATTCTTTTCCTATCCCCCAAACCCCCCACGTTGCATCTCCATTTCCTCATATCAGGGAGATCATATGATAGTTGTCTTTCTCCGATTGACTTATTTCGCTAAGCATAATATCCTCTAGTTCCATCCATGTTGTCACAAATGGCAAGATTTCATTTATTTTGATGGCTGCATAGTATTCCATTGTGTATCTATACCACATCTTCTTTATCCATTCATCTGTTGATGGACATCTAGGTTCTTTCCATAGCTTGGCTATTGTAAACATTGCTGCTATAAACATTCCGGTGCACGTGCCCCTTCAGATCACTACATTTGTGTCTTTAGGGTAAATACCCAGTAGTGCAATTGCTGGGTCATAGGATAGCTCTATTTTCAACTTTTTGAGGAACCTCCATGCTGTTTTCCAGAGTGGTTGCACCAGCTTGCATTCCCACCAACAGTGTAGGAGGGTTTCCCCCACATCCTCGCCGGCATCTGTCATTTCCTGACTTGTTAATTTTAGCCATTCTGACTGGTGTGAGGTGGTATCTCATTGTGGTTTGGATTTGTATTTCTCTGATGCTGAGTGATGTGGAGCACTTTTTCATGTGTCTGTTGGCCATCTGGCTATCTTCTTTGCAGAAATGTCTGTTCATGTCCTCTGCCCATTTCTTGATTGGATTACTTGTTCTTTGGGTGTTGAGTTTGCTAAGCTCTTTATAGATTTCGGATACTAGCCCTTTATCTGATATGTTGTTTGCAAATATCTTCTCCCATTCTGTCAATCAGACATAGGTATATTCTTAATAAAATATAGAAGCATGTAGAAGAAACTGTGCAGGGATATACTAGAAACTGAAATCCATAGATATCTGTGGAAGGTGGGGGCAACTGGGCAGATGGGAAACAGGTGTGGGCAGTAGACTTTTCATTGTACACTCTTCAATTATTTTGATGTTTAAAACATGAATATATTATTCAAAAATAAAAATTAGGGGTGCCGGGGTGGCTCAGTTGGCTTAGCCTCTGCCTTTGGCTTACGTCGTGATCTCAGGGTCCCTGCTCAGCATGGTTTCTGCTTCTCCCTGTCCCTCTGCCCCTGTCTCCCCCTGCCCCCCACTAACTTGGGCTCTCTCTCTCTCTCTCTTGCTCTCTCTCTCAAATAAAACTTTTAAAAAGATTAAAAGCTAAAGAAAGACTATTTTTTGTCCCCCCACTTAAGGGATTCCCAGGTTAAATTTAAATTTCAGATAAGCAACAAATAATGTTTTAATATCATACTTCTTTTTTTTTTTTTGAAGATGATCTCCCAGATTTTTATTTTATTTTTTTTTTAATATTTTATTTTTTTTTATTTCCAGCATAACAGTATTCATTATTTTTGCACCACACCCCGTGCTCCATGCAATCCGTGCCCTCTATAATACCCACCACCTGGTACCCCAACCTCCCACCCCTCGTCCCTTCAAAACCCTCAGATTGTTTTTCAGAGTCCATAGTCTCTCATGGTTCACCTCCCCTTCCAATTTCCCCCAACTCCCTTCTCCACTCTAAGTCCCCATGTCCTCCATGCTATTTGTTATGCTCCACAAATAAGTGAAACCATATGATAATTGACTCTCTCTGCTTGACTTATTTCACTCAGCATAATCTCTTCCAGTCCCGTCCATGTTGCTACAAAAGTTGGGTATTCATCTTTTCTGATGGAGGCATAATACTCTATCCCCAGGGGTACAGGTCTGTGAATCACCAGGTTTACACACTTCACAGCACTCACCAAAGCACATACCCTCCCCAATGTCCATAATCCCACCCCCTTCTCCCAAACCCCCTCCCCCCAGCAACCCTCAGTTTGTTTTGTGAGATTAAAAGTCACTTATGGTTTGTCTCCCTCCCAATCCCATCTTGTTTCATTTATTCTTCTCCTACCCACTTAAGCCCCCATGTTGCATCACCACTTCCTCATATCAGGGAGATCATATGATAGTTGTCTTTCTCTGCTTGACTTATTTCGCTAAGCATGATACGCTCTAGTTCCATCCATGTTGTCGCAAATGGCAAGATTTCATTTCTTTTGATGGCTGCATAGTATTCCATTGTGTATATATACCACATCTTCTTGATCCATTCATCTGTTGATGGACATCTAGGTTCTTTCCATAGTTTGGCTATTGTGGACATTGCTGCTATAAACATTCGGGTGCATGTGCCCCTTTGGATCACTACGTTTGTATCCTTAGGGTAAATACCCAATAGTGCAATTGCTGGGTCATAGGGCAGTTCTATTTTCAACATTTTGAGGAACCTCCATGCTGTTTTCCAGAGTGGCTGCACCAGCTTGCATTCCCACCAACAGTGTAGGAGGGTTCCCCTTTCTCCGCATCCTCGCCAGCATCTGTCATTTCCTGACTTGTTGATTTTAGCCATTCTGACTGGTGTGAGGTGATATCTCATTGTGTTTTTGATTTGTATTTCCCTGATGCCGAGTGATATGGAGCACTTTTTCATGTGCTTGTTGGCCATCTGGATGTCTTCTTTGCAGAAATGTCTGTTCATGTCCTCTGCCCATTTCTTGATTGGATTATTTGTTCTTTGGGTGTTGAGTCTGCTAAGTTCTTTATAGATTCTGGACACTAGTCCTTTATCTGATATGTCATTTGCAAATATCTTCTCCCATTCTGTCAGTTGTCTTTTGATTTTGTTAACTGTTTCCTTTGCTGTGCAAAAGCTTTTGATCTTGATGAAATCCCAATAGTTCATTTTTGCCCTTGCTTCCCTTGCCTTTTGCGTTGTTCCTAGGAAGATGTTGCTGCGGCAGAGGTCAAAGAGGTTGCTGCCTGTGTTCTCCTCAAGGATTTTGATGGATTCCTTTCGCACATTGAGGTCCTTCATCCATTTTGAGTCTATTTTTGTGTGTGGTGTAAGGAAATGGTCCAATTTCATTTTTCTGCATGTGGCTGTCCAATTTTCCCAGCACCATTTATTGAAGAGGCTGTCTTTTTTCCATTGGACATTCTTTCCTGCTTTGTCGAAGATTAGTTGACCATAGAGTTGAGGGTCTATTTCTGGGCTCTCTATTCTGTTCCATTGATCTATGTGTCTGTTTTTGTGCCAGTACCATGCTGTCTTGATGACGACAGCTTTGTAATAGAGCTTGAAGTCCGGAATTGTGATGCCACCAACGTTGGCTTTCTTTTTCAATATCCCTTTGGCTATTCGAGGTCTTTTCTGGTTCCATATAAATTTTAGCATTATTTGTTCCATTTCTTTAAAAAGATGGATGGTACTTTGATAGGAATTGCATTAAATGTGTAGATTGCTTTAGGTAGCATAGACATTTTCACAATATTTATTCTTCCAATCCAGGAGCATGGAACATTTTTCCATTTCTTTGTGTCTTCCTCAATTTCTTTCATGAGTACTTTATAGTTTTCTGAGTATAGATTCTGTGTCTCTTTGGTTAGGTTTATTCCTAGGTATCTTATGGTTTTGGGTGCAATTGTAAATGGGATTGACTCCTTAATTTCTCTTTCTTCTGTCTTGCTGTTGGTGTAGAGAAATGCAACTGATTTCTGTGCATTGATTTTATATCCTGACACTTTACTGAATTCCTGTATAAGTTCTAGCAGTTTTGGAGTGGAGTCTTTTGGGTTTTCCACATATAGTATCATATCATCTGCGAAGAGTGATAATTTGACTTCTTCTTTGCCGATTTGGATGCCTTTAATTTCCTTTTGTTGTCTGATTGCTGAGGCTAGGACCTCTAGTACTATGTTGAATAGCAGTGGTGATAATGGACATCCCTGCCGTGTTCCTGACCTTAGCGGAAAAGCTTTCAGTTTTTCTCCATTGAGAATGATATTTGCGGTGGGTTTTTCATAGATGGCTTTGATGATATTGAGGTATGTGCCCTCTATCCCTACACTTTGAAGAGTTTTGATCAGGAAGGGATGCTGTACTTTGTCAAATGCTTTTTCAGCATCTATTGAGAGTATCATATGGTTCTTGTTCTTTCTTTTATTGATGTGTTGTATCACATTGACTGATTTGCGGATGTTGAACCAACCTTGCAGCCCTGGAATAAATCCCACTTGGTCGTGGTGAATAATCTTTTTAATGTACTGTTGAATCCTATTGGCTAGTATTTTGTTGAGTATTTTCGCATCTGTGTTCATCAAGGATATCGGTCTATAGCTCTCTTTTTTGGTGGGATCCTTGTCTGGTTTTGGGATCAAGGTGATGCTGGCCTCATAAAATGAGTTTGGAAGTTTTCCTTCCATTTCTATTTTTTGGAACAGTTTCAGGAGAATAGGAATTAGTTCTTCTTTAAATGTTTGGTAGAATTCCCCCAGGAAGCCGTCTGGCCCTGGGCTTTTGTTTGTTTGGAGATTTTTAATGACTGTTTCAATCTCCTTACTGGTTATGGGTCTGTTCAGGCTTTCTATTTCTTCCTGGTTCAGTTGTGGTAGTTTATATGTTTCTAGGAATGCATCCATTTCTTCCAGATTGTCAAATTTATTGGCGTAGAGTTGTTCATAGTATGTTCTTATAATAGTTTGTATTTCTTTGGTGTTAGTTGTGATCTCTCCTCTTTCATTCATGATTTTATTTATTTGGGTCCTTTCTCTTTTCTTTTTGATAAGTCGGGCCAGGGGTTTATCAATTTTATTAATTCTTTCAAAGAACCAGCTCCTAGTTTCGTTGATTTGTTCTATTGTTTTTTTGGTTTCTATTTCATTGATTTCTGCTCTGATCTTTATGATTTCTCTCCTCCTGCTGGGCTTAGGGTTTCTTTCTTGTTCTTTCTCCAGCTCCTTTAGGTGTAGGGTTAGGTTGTGTACCTGAGACCTTTCTTGTTTCTTGAGAAAGGCTTGTACCGCTATATATTTTCCTCTCAGGACTGCCTTTGTTGTGTCCCACAGATTTTGAACCGTTGTATTTTCATTATCATTTGTTTCCATGATTTTTTTCAATTCTTCTTTAATTTCCTGGTTGACCCATTCATTCTT
This sequence comes from Mustela erminea, assembly GCF_009829155.1. Classification (NCBI taxonomy): domain Eukaryota; kingdom Metazoa; phylum Chordata; class Mammalia; order Carnivora; family Mustelidae; genus Mustela; species Mustela erminea. Next base: position 107,572,677 of record NC_045618.1, read on the forward strand.
TAGAAGGATGCTGTTTAGTCTCCATGTATTTGGGTTCTTTCCAAACTTCCTTTTATGGTTGAGTTCTAGCTTTAGAGCATTGTGGTCTGAAAATATGCAGGGAATGATCCCAATCTTTTGATACCGGTTGAGTCCTGATTTAGGACCGAGGATGTGATCTATTCTGGAGAATGTTCCATGTGCACTAGAGAAGAATGTGTATTCTGTTGCTTTGGGATGAAATATTCTGAATATATCTGTGATGTCCATCTGATCCAGTGTGTCGTTTAAGGCCTTTATTTCCTTGCTGATCTTTTGCTTGGATGATCTGTCCATTTCAGTGAGGGGAGTGTTAAAGTCCCCTACTATTATTGTATTATTGTTGATGTGTTTCTTTGATTTTGTTATTAATTGGTTTATATAGTTGGCTGCTCCCACGTTGGGGGCATAGATATTTAAAATTGTTAAATCTTCTTGTTGGACAGACCCTTTGAGTATGATATAGTGTTCTTCCTCATCTCTTATTATAGTCTTTGGCTTAAAATCTAATTGATCTGATATAAGGATTGCCACTCCTGCTTTCTTCTGATGTCCATTAGCATGGTAAATTCTTTTCCACCCCCTCACTTTAAATCTGGAGGTGTCTTCGGGCTTAAAATGAGTTTCTTGGAGGCAACATATAGATGGGTTTTGTTTTTTTATCCATTCTGATACCCTGTGTCTTTTGACAGGGGCATTTAGCCCATTAACATTCAGGGTAACTATTGAGAGATATGAATTTAGTGCCATTGTATTGCCTGTAAGGTGACTGTTACTGTATATGGTCTCTGTTCCTTTCTGATCTACCACTTGTAGGCTCTCTCTTTGCTTAGAGGACCCCTTTCAATATTTCCTGTAGAGCTGGTTTGGTATTTGCAAATTCTTTCAGTTTTTGTTTGTCCTGGAAGCTTTTAATCTCTCCTTCTATTTTCAATGATAGCCTAGCTGGATATAGTATTCTTGGCTGCATGTTTTTCTCGTTTAGTGCTCTGAAAATATCATGCCAGCTCTTTCTGGCCTGCCAGGTCTCTGTGGATAAGTCAGCTGCCAATCTAATATTTTTACCATTGTATGTTACAGACTTCTTTTCCCGGGCTGCTTTCAGGATTTTCTCTTTGTCACTGAGACTTGTAAATTTTACTATTAGGTGACGGGGTGTGGGCCTATTCTTATTTATTTTGAGGGGCGTTCTCTGAACCTCCTGAATTTTGATGCTCGTTCCCTTTGCCATATTGGGGAAATTCTCCCCAATAATTCTCTCCAGTATACCTTCTGCTCCCCTCTCTCTTTCTTCTTCTTCTGGAATCCCAATTATTCTAATGTTGTTTCGTCTTATGGTGTCACTTATCTCTCGAATTCTCCCCTCGTGGTCCAGTAGCTGTTTGTCCCTCTTTTGCTCAGCTTCTTTATTCTCTGTGATTTGGTCTTCTATATCACTAATTCTTTCTTCTGCCTCATTTATCCTAGCAGTGAGAGCGTCCATTTTTGATTGCACCTTATTAATAGCTTTTTTGATTTCAACTTGGTTAGATTTTAGTTCTTTTATTTCTCCAGAAAGGGCTTTTATATCTCTCGAGAGGGTTTCTCTAATATCTTCCATGCCTTTTTTGAGCCCGGCTAGAACCTTGAGAATTGTCATTCTGAACTCTAGATCTGACATATTACCAATGTCTGTATTGATTAGGTCCCTAGCCTTCGGTACTGCCTCTTGTTCTTTTTTTTGTGTTGAATTTTTCCGTCTTGTCATTTTGTCCAGATAAGAGTATATGAAGGGGCAAGTAAAATACTAAAAGGGTGGCAACAACCCCAGGAAAAAATGCTTTAACCAAATTAGAAGAGATCCAAAATCGTGAGGGGGGGAGAAAGGGGATAAAAAGAGGTTCAAAAAGGAAGAAAGAAAAAAAAAAGAAAAAAAAAAAAAAAAAAAAAAAAGAAAAGAAAAGAATTTTAAAAAAAGGAAAACACCTTTCAGAAAGTGGTTGTTTTTCTGTTTCCAGAATTGCTGTTCTTCTTCTCTTCGATCTGCCGATGGATTTTCAGGTGTTTGCAATCTTTAGATAAGCTATCTAGCTGATCTCCGGCTAGCTGAAGCAGTCTCAGCCTGCTACTTCTCCGCCATCTTGACTCCTCCTTAATATCATACTTCTTAAACTTAGTTATACTTATTCACTTACACTCAAACATTATTTACTGTTTACCTGAAGTTCAAATTTAACTTGGCATCTTATATTTTATGTAGCAGTCCAATCTCTATCCAGGTTCTCTCATTTTAGAATTAAACAGAAAATTTTTTAGCTGCCACTGACTCAAAGCATTCTTTATTGGATTTTCCATTTTCTCCAAATAGTCAAAAATTAAGAAACACTACTTGCCATTCCCTTTTTTCTTCTAATTCAGTTGCACTTCCAAAATAAGCTCTTCTTTATCGAGAGTTTTTTATACCTTAATCATCCTAAAACACTTTCCCCCCACGAAGCGTTCTGTGTTATTAATGCCTTATTTTTTGCAGAGGAATTTAGTCATTTCAATTTCAGAACTTCATAATATGCATGGGCAAGGGAATTCTTTTGGCCTGTTCATCATGCCATGTATTTGAGTCTATTCCATCTTTTACATCAAATAATTCTTTTGGGATTTTGATGAGCCACACAGTGCCAAATAAATTACATAACAATAGCCTGCATCTAGTCCAAAATGGTGTACAAGGCTTCCACATTAATTGAGGTACAGTTTTCCTAATAAAGAGAAATGCCTTCATTATTTCAGGTAAACAGTGAAATCTAGGTCACATTTAATAGTGCATTTGATTTGTTTATATTTTTCCTTAGCTAGTTCTTCTTGACTAATATTGCTTATGAGTATTAGCTGTATTAGCATAGCTGGTGTATTTTTCAATAGTAGATTTAATCTATTTATCATCATGTATTTATTAATAACTGGGTGATCCATTGGTATTAAGGTATTCTAGGTAATGGGTAAATGGACAATTTAATCATTTGCTCAATCTAAAACAAGTTTATTTAGAGCATCCTTTTAGAGAATTGGGCGAAAAAACCATCAAATCCATGATTTCTTAACCATCTGTTTAAAAACTCAATTGGATAATGTTACACTTGCTTTTAATGCTTTTTGATGTATTTTTCCCTAAATTAATCAAACAGGGATAATGTAATTATGTATTTGCTTCAGTAGTACTGCTTCTTTTGCAAAATGATATGATTTTATAAACTGAATTCTATCTGGAGGCTCTTAACATTGTCATCTTCGAAATAAATGTGAATATGCCTCACACTTAAATATCCACAGAGAAAATCTTTGGAATTTTATATTTTGCTTATTAAGTTTAAACATAGCACTCTGTAGCCATTATCATTTCAACTGGCATCATTATTAGCAAATGCGCATGCAAAACTTTCCAGTGGATTATATAGAACATATCACACTCCTGTAATGCCACTAATAATTACTTTTAATGTTTTTTGCTCCAGCTGATTTTTTGTGTTTTTTCCCCCTTACTTTTAGACCACAGCAATGAAAAAAATAATGTATTACAATATGCGTATAAAAACTGTTCAGAGGCATCTTAATGAAGACCTTGAAAAACTGAATGATCGAAAATGCAAATTACAGAAGTTGCCAGAAGAACGCATAAAATTATTTAGCTTTGTGAAAAAAAATGTAAGATTTAATATAAAATTTCAGTGGCCATAGCTTAAGAAAACTGGTGATAAGACAGCATTACTTTTTAAATTTTATATATATAATGTTTTCATTACTACTTCCAAGTTTGCCCCCAAATTTTTTATTTCATTTGCTTGACTAAACTTCATTGTGTGCTTAGAAGTCTGCAACCATAAAAAGGTACAGGCTTGTTAATTTATAAACATTTTAAAAAGCTGAGTAATTCAATATAATCCCAAAAGTTATAAAGATCTATTTCTGCTGCATTTTTATTAGACACCTTAAGGCTGTGCTCAAAATTCATATTTTTGCTTAAAGTGCTAAAATACCCCTTAATTAATATTATTAAGATATTAAGACAAGGTAGGAACTTTAAATCAAGCTATACTTCGGTAGTTATTTTATGTGTGCTTTTTTAACTTGGAGTAAATTGGATTTCCTTTACCAAAAGTAGGCTCTGAAAAATTAAGGATTATTAACCTCAAAATAGAAACTTTGTATATATTAGAACTTACTGTATTTTTTTAAAGGCAAGAAAATATAATCATTCAACAAATGGTATCAAAACATAAACAATTTGGGAGTAGGGGAATTGGACTTAGTTTACGCTTCACCAAAAATAAATGCCAGTGGGGAAAAAAGAACTAAATGTAAATATTTTAAAAACCCGAAAAAACTGAAGAATATATAAATGAATATGTTTACCTGACCTCAGCCTGCCGAATAAAAGAAATACTAGAAATGACAAAAGAACAGAGTGTAGATTCGATTGCAAAAAGTAAAAGTAAAACGTTTGGTACTTAAAAAGCATCATTAATAAAAGTAAACAATAAATGACAGTCTGAAAAATGTCTTCAACAAACATTCTGCACAGATGTGGTATCCTTAGTATAAAGAGTCATAAGTAAAACAAAAAGCAAATATTCAAATAGACAAACCAAGCAAAGCAATAAATTTTAATTTTACAAAAGAAGAAATAAAAAATGACTGATAAACATTTGAATGAAGAGCTCAACTTGATTATGAATTTTCCAAATGTGAATTAAGATAACAATCATTTTTGCCTATAAAATTGTCAAAGTATAAAACATCATAGTACTCAGGCTGGTAAAGAGGTGTGTGACACTACTATACCACCAATGGAACATAATTTGGGTCGTATGTATTCACAGCCTGAAAACGCTTGTAGCATTTGACCTAATAAATCTACATATAGCACTCTATTCTAAGGATTTGGATAAATATTTACATAGATGTGATATTGATCACTGTACTATTAGTGACAACAAAAAACTGGAAACTTGCCTAAATGTTTAACCAGAGAGGAAGAATTATTCATTCTTAAGATAGAATAGTATACTACTATTAAAACCCAAGTCTTTTAAATATATTTAATATTTTAAATAAATAAATAAATAGATTTAATATTTATAAATACATTAATTATCATTAATTATAGAACATATAGATAAGTTATATATTTCTAATATAAGCAGGTTTTAATTAATGGTATAATAGAAATTTATCCTTAAAGTGAAACATTAACAGAATTTATTTTTGAATAAAAAAATGAACCAGTATATGGAAATCACTTTATATCTACTTTTATGTGGAAATGAATGTATTAAGTAAGATTGCAAATGTGAAAAATAATACCTGTAGATAAGATAAATTATAGACATTTTTATAAATATGCTGAATTTGTTTTTTAACAGCTGGATATAGCCATTATAGAGGGGGAAGAACAGATAATTAGTTAATTTCTTTTTATATACACTTCTCCATGTATAGTACAATTTATCTTGAAATCCTGCTAGGCAGAGATAAGGCAAGACAAGTGAGGCACTCATTGTGTGCCCAAAATCTGTGTGCTAAAAACCTCGGTAACCACAATAAATCATGCCTAGTGCAGTATTTTTTTAAAAATGCAAATGAATGCCAACAAAGCCCATTATGAACAAGAAAAAACAAAATATCAAAATTTTAGAGAAAGACCTTGCTATGCTGAGCCATATATAGGAAACTGTGGCAAAAAGAAAAAATAAGCATCCCTATATACATGTTTTATACATATGCTATGGTTGAGTTTTTCCCAGAATATCAAAGTACTTAAAAAAATATTGAAAAATTGAATAGAAGTCATATTAATTTGAAGTTTAGGTATTTTAATTATACCAAAACCAGTATTTGTTATAATTTTACTTTGGCTTTATAATAGAAACAAACCCGTCACTTAATATTTAAAAATCCATTTCTTTGCTTTTCTCGTTGTCAATTTTAAAAACTGCCACATATTTAAGACTGCCCCTTGGTCAAGATAAATTGGCTAACTAAACTTGTATCCAGGTTGTAATCACCCATTTAGTATGTTTTTATGAACTTTAGCCTATTTATTATCTAGATTTTTATTTTATTAATTTAAATTAATTATATATTTAATAATTCCACTAAAAAAGTTTTGCTCTCTGGCACACTGATTTCAACAGCTGGAACGAGAACTTGCTGAACTCAAGGGATCTGGCAAAGGGCACAATGATAGATCCAATAACAATAAAGTAACTGAACTTGAAAAATCAAAGAACTGTGAAACTGTCACAGAAGAACCAAATCTTCAACAGAAGATACTGACCAAACTAAATGCCTTGAATGAAAGGGTAACATTCTGGAACCAAAAATTAGATGAGTATGTTTTATGAATTACCTAGTTTTTCAAATTTGAAAATGAGAGAATAGAATATTCTAGACTATCAGTTGAGCTCAGTTCCTTTCTTCATGAGTGGAAAGAATTATATTATGAAGGAAAACATGGAATGTGTTTTCAGTCCAGTTCCCAGTAGAGCTAGACATCATTGGTTCAAAGCTGACACATGTTGTTTTTCCAGAGGCAATACTTACTTAGGCATAGCGAACTTCCCCCAACTGGCTTCCTGTCACATCACTGCTATAGTGTTTGCAAACTAAAAACAGACCTGCTACTGATGCAAAAACTCACCACATAGATCTAACTGAGCAAAGCATATACACAATTGTCCGGAATCATGTAGAAACAAACTCTGGTTGCATATCAACGAGAAATATAAAACAGGAAGACATAGTAAGTTCTGTAAATTTTTTATTTACTAGGGCACTAAATGGTTAAGTAGGTTTGCCCTGTAAATACTATTACTAATAATAATAACTAACATTGGGTTCTTTCTTTGTGCCAATTCTTTGCTAAGAGCTTTATAAGAATTTTGCATATAATCCTCAAAAAAGCTTTTGCAGGTGTGGTACTATTAATATTGCCATTTTGCTAAGAAACTACAGCATAAAAAAGATCTGAGAGCCATAAGTGGTAGAGCTAGGATAGCCTTCTAACCTCCACATATTCTGAAGTTAACATAATTTGAAGTGATTTTAATTGTCAGAAATAGAATATCTTTTCCTTTGTTTAACTGTTAAACCAGGCTTTATTTACCCATTGACAGAAGCCTATATTTTAACATCAGCTATTAAAAAAAATCGATTTTAATTTTATTGTGATTTTTAAGTGTTTCTAATAGCTTTGTGTTTTGTTTTTTTTTTTTCTCAAATAGAATTGAAGCAATTTATCGTGTTGAAGTAAAGCAAAAGAAGAAAAGTCATGGATTATTGATCCCATTTTTGTTAATTGAGTTGGAAACTGTGGGAAATATCCATTTTGAAGAAGGCACTCGATCTGATGACTGGTAAATCTATCTGAAATTTAGTTACAGCTTTAAAAATAATTTTTGGTGCTTAAGATAGATCATCAACCAAAATACCAACTTATAAAATCTCAAGATATGCAATTTTCAAAAAAACTTATCATATAGAGTATTCATCCACTAGAAATTGGCTATTACCTATTTTGCCATCAATACATTTTCTGTTGCCAGAATACAATTTTTGAAAGTTTATGGCCAAGTATTAATTTTACATATGTTTACACTGTTCATTTCTGGACTAGATACAAGCCTGGATTCTGAATACTGTATGAGAAGCTAGATAGAGGAGTGCAGAAGCAAGACTGGCCACAGCAGGTTGCAAACACTGGAGGAGCCTCCCTAGCAAATTTCCTGCAGGTCCATAGTCACAGTCAAACCAGTTGTCTAGAGCTAGCTAGAGTCAGGGTGCACATGGACTTTGTGAATTAAAATAAGGCATACACTTGGGGTGCCTGGGTGGCTCAGTGGGTTAAAGCCTCTGCCCTTGGCTCAGGTCATTATCCCAGGGTCCTGGGATGGAGAGCCCTGCATTGGGCTCGCTGCTCAGCAGGGAGCCTGCTTCCCCACCTCCCTAACTCCTCGCACCCCACTGCCTGCTTCTCTGCCTACTTGTGATCTCTCTCAAATAATCTGAAGAAAAAAAAAAAAAGATGTGATCTTTAAAAAAAAAAAATAAGGGGGCACCTGGGTGGCTCAGTGGGTTAAGCGGCTGCCTTCGGCTCAGGTCACGATCTCAGGGTCCTGGGATCCAGTCCCGCATCGGGCTCTCTGATCAGCGGGGAGCCTGCTTCCCTCTCTCTCTCTCTCTTTGCCTGCCTCTCCGACTACTTGTGATTTCTCTCTGTCAAATAAATAAATAAAATCTTTAAAAAAATAAAAAAATAAAATAAAAAAATAAGGCATACACTTAAAAGCCAGGAATTTGGATGGAAAACCCATTTAGATAAAAAATGGAAAGAGCCACCAGAAACAGAAGCAGCAGGAAATGGGCATACACACTTCAAAATTAGGAGAAGGGAAGGAAAAGTGAATTGGGGGAAACTGGGAGGGAGATGAACCATTAGAGACTGTGGACTCCAAGAAACAAACTGAGGGTTTTGGAGGGGAGAGCGGGGGTTAGGTGAGCCTAGTGGTGGGTATTAAGGAGGCCACGTATTGCAAGGAGCACTGGGTGTGGTGCATAAACAATGAATCTTGGAATAATGAAAAAATTAAATTTAAAAATGAATAAAAATAAAAATATGTATCAGTGAAAAAAAAAAAATTGAAGCCTTCTGGTACAAAACCAGGAAGTGGTTGTGCCGCCTCATCTTGAGGGTACAACCAAAGAAATGATTCTAAAGAACAGAAAAAAGGAAGGGAGCCGGGAGGGAAGGAAGGAAGAGGAGAGGGGGAGGAAGGAAGGAGAAAGAAGGAAAGAAATGAAGTAGGAAAGAAGGGAAAGAAAAATTTTGCAGCAGAAAAATATCACTAACTTTAACTTTCACATTTCTGCAATCATTTTCTCAAAATTGGGGAGCTCACAAACAAGCCGAAGATTGTCACAGAATCCTAGAAGCATACTGTAAATTTAGGTGTGGAGAGAAATCAGGAAACACATAAAGTGATAGATGGACTTGATATATCATCCCAGAGGATTTTACTTGCAGTCAGTGTTGAAAAATATACTGACTTTTCTGGATTAAAATGGAAAAAATTGCATTTACCTTGTATAAAGAAAAATACATGATTGTTACGGATTACCTTAAAACAAGCCCCTGATTTATACTATATGTAGCTCTTACCTCTGTGAATAAAATCTTCTCAAGGGCCTTGGGGATACATTGGTGGGAAAGTCTGAGAAGTTCTGCCCAAGTGAGAAAAAGACCTTTTAAAATACTTTCTTTTGTATCTTTGCATCCATTTGCCCAGCAGTTACCACTGTTCAGTTAACCACAATACTTGATTTTTATGTACAAAGATATAAAAGGTATTAATTCCAGTTTCCATGTAAACAAATAAAGGCCTTGATTTTTTAAGTGCAAAAACTACATGGTGTCTGTCTGTTGGGTACTGAAATAATTTTTTAGTCTTTCGTTTATATTCACTCAACCTAAATAGATTTGTTTCTTACTTTTTTTTTCTTTTTAACTTATTGCGGAGGAGGCTTTTTTACAGAGCAAGTAGATTATAGAGTAAAAAACATAAAAGCAAAATGACTAGGGGCGTCTGGGTGGCTCAGTCATTAAGTGTCTCCCTTTGGCTCAGGCCATGATCCCAGGGTTCTGGGATAGAGCCCTGCATCAGGTTCCCTGCTCAGGAAGCCTGCTGCTCCCTCTCCCACTCCCCCTGCTCGTGCTCCCTCTCAATGCTGTGTCTCTCTCTGTCAAATAAATAAAATCTTAAAAAAAAAAAAAAAAAAAAGGAAAATTACTAAGAACCCATTTAGAGGGGTGCCTGGGCGGCTCAGTGGGTTAAGCCTCTGACTTTGGCTCAGGTTATGATCTCAAGGTCCTGGGATTGAGCCCCGCACTGGGCTCTCTGCTCAGCAGGGAGCCTGCTCCCCATACCCCCTTACCCCCACCCCACTTTCTCTGCCTGCCTCTCTGCTTACTTGTGATCTCTCTCTCTGTCAAATAAATAAATCTTTAAAAAAAAAAAAGCCATTTAGGTAACTTTGTCACCTTGATAGTATATAAGATTTGATGGATTTTTTTAAATTTATTTATTTATTTATTTATATGAGAGAGAGAGCATGAGCGGGGGAAGGGAGAGGGAGGGGCAAAAGGAGAGGGGGTGAGAGAAGCAGGCTGAGGTTGGAGCCCAAGCAGGGCTTGATCACATCATGACCTGAGCCCAGGTCAGATGCTTAACCAACTAAGCCACCCAGGCACCCCAGCTTTGATTGATTTAGATGTTCATTAGCAATTGTTTACTTGGTTTAAATAAGAATAACCTTGACCCACTTTAAGAAGAAAATCAAATATATATTGGCAGAATTTGAAAGATTGTTTTTTACTTTTAGTGTACCACAAGCTTGGCCACCTTAGCTGTGGTTTTTTTATGGATGTTAAGAATTAAGTACTGGCATGCCTGGCTGGCTCTGCTGGAAGAACATGTGACTCTTGATCTAAGGGTCCTGAGTTCAAGCCCCACACTAGGCGTAGAGATTATTTTTTAAAAATTTTAAAAAAGGAAATAACTACTAATGTGCTTTAAATTGCTCAATGTGCTACATGTCTGGTTATTTTATTTAAGCAGTGGCTTCTCTTTTATTAATACTTTTTAAAATCAGTGATTTAGGATTTAAATAAAAAGTACTAGAGTAGAGCTAGAACCCAAATACAAAGATTTTATGTCAAAATAGTCTTCGTTTATTTCTTTAGGAAAAGAGCATTGCAGATTTCTAATTATGTATCATTTGCTATTTCTTCACTTCATTTATTTTATGAAATAAAAGGACTATATTTTTCAGTTCAAAGAAGACCTTGTTTTATAGAGACTTCCTTGTTGAGTAGATTTTTGCCACTGAAGCATTATCATTACAGATTCTTATTATCTACCTGTGTATTACCAATGGAGTTAGCCACTGACAGCAGACAACATTGGTCAAGTCAGGACTCTCTCCAAGGCATAAAAGATACTGTCCTTGTGCTTGAAAAGCTTTGAACCTGGTTATACATCCCAGGGCATTTACAATTTAAAAAAATAAGTTCAAAGCATCACAAAATATAAGTAACTATAAGTTCCTTGGGGACTTATAAAATGTTTCTTGTACCTTGTAAGTCATAACAACTAGCATAGGACTGGCTGGATTCATAACTCTATAAAAATTACTATTTGATGTTTCCGAAATCACTTAATAGATACTCACTTAACAGTTTCACTTTTGTGTATATAATGACTTTCAGTAATCTACTGTTATATATAAAGATTTCGTGCTTCCTGTACTCTTTCAGGGAGTTACAGCAGCATAAACTTTTTTTTTTTAATGTTCAGTTAGCCACTGTAGAGTACATAATTGGTTTTTGAAGTAGAGTTCAGTGATTCTTTAGTTAAGTATAACACCCAGTGCTCATCACAACATGTGCCCTCCTCAATGCCCATCACCCTTTACCCCTCCCCCCACTCAACTTTTTGTTTTATACAGGTAAGATATTGGTATAAGTCAGCAAATAAGTTGACAGTATTTAGAATTTTGAAGTACATTTTAATAGGTCTTACTGAGGTACAGCCATTTAAAAAATATGCATTCTACATTTGCTATATGAGTGTGTCATTTGGATATTATTGAATGATTGTAGGCATCTCTCTGTGTAAATCAATCTCAGTCAATGATGTATATCACCACTGAGGATGCTCACACATTCCAGTACCACTGAATGAGTGACAGTACCCAGTGAAATGATAGGCCCTCATTCTCCTAGCCTCTACCATACTTGATGCTGCTAACCATTCCTTCTGTAACTTCACCTCTCTTGTTTTGTTTTGTTTCTTTTTAAGATTTTATTTAATTACTTGAGAGAGAACACAAGTGGAGTGCGGGGTGGGGGGAATGGGGGGAGAAGCAGGCTCCCCACCTAAGGCTCGATCCCAGGACCCTGAGATCACGACCTGAGTTGAAGGCAGATGCTTAACCGACTGACCCAACCAGGCATCCCTCACCTCTCTCGGTTTTTGTACTTAGACATTTTCTATTTCCTTTTTATATTCTCTTGCTAGTCTCTTGTATTCCTGAACTTTTAAAAACTACTTACGTTTACAGTCTTTCTTCTTTACTCTAGTCCTGTAGATGCTATCTGGATGTCCAACTGGTAAGGCAAACTCAACACATTCAAAAGAGAACTCACCTGTGAAGTAATAAAATACATAGTAAGGTTAGAGTCAGAAAACCTAGGTTACACTCTATGTACATAATCTTTTTTTTTTAAGATTTTATTTATTTATTTGACAGACAGAGATCACAAGTAGGCAGAGACACAGGCAGAAAGGAGGCAGAGAGGAGGAAGCAGGCCCCCTGCCGAGCAGAGAACCTGATGCAGGGCTCGATCCCAGGACCCTGGGATCGTGACCCGAGCCGAAGGCAGAGGCTTTAACCCACTGAGCCACCCAGGTGCCCCAATCTTTATGTTTTTGTTTTCTATCTACAAACCACCCTTTCTACTGACTCCTCCATTCGTGTTTGTGGCACAACCATCCTACCAGTCATGCAGATGCAGTCAACACTGAAGCCATTCTTGACTGCTTTGTCTCCCTCAGTCTCCACCTCCAGTCAGGCCAAGACCCTCTGTGATATCTCTTGCATTCATTCTCTCCTCTCCATAGTGGCCCTAATCACCTGCACCCAGGGCCTCAGAACCTTCCTCTTAGATCTGCATGCATTAGGCACTTGGTATTTGCTAATCAATCAGTAAAGATAACTAAAGGATTTCCTGTGTGGTCCCCGCTGGCATTTCCTACACAGCATTGTTTAAAACAAAACAAAAGCCTTTTATAGCAACCTGTTACCTTCCAAATTATATTCAAAGTCTTCACCCCAATATTCAGCAGCCTTCACTGTATGGTCTCTGAACTAGCCTAAGTCCTTTTCAGACCCCTTCAGAGCCAGCCAAACCATGTGTGCCTCACTGCTCATGGCGCATACCTGGTATACCACCAAATAAGTGGTTTCTTCTCTTCCACTGCCTTTGCCAGAATGCCCATCCTTGCCCACATGCTCTACCATTGTCTGTCAAAACTTACTTTATCCTCAAGGCCAACATCAAGAGCCATCTTTTGTGAGGGATATTTTTGTCATTTTTTATCAGATTAGTCATTATTATTCTTTTTGAATCTTCATAGCACTGAGTTGTTCCCTCTCCCATCTTCTACTCTAATTTTGCCTGTACGTGTTCCATCACTTTTATGCTCCCTTTGTTTATAAACTCAATGAAGAGAGAGACTGCATTTGTGTTCATCTTTGAATCTTTTCTATTCCATTCTCTTGCTCAGGATCCATTCACTGAGTTTCTACTATGGGCTAGGTTCTATTCTAGGTGCTGGGGTTAAAAGGCATGGGTCCTGCTCTCCTCAGGCTGCATTCTGGTGTAGGAGACGATAGTAATGAAACCATATTCGGTTGTGGGGTAATTGTCGGTGTGGAGAAGAATGGCATTCAAACCAGAATGGGGATGTAGAGAAAGTTTTCTAGAAGTGGGGATGCTTGGTAGGGAGACGCTTAGATCTGAATTTTGTAGGACAGATAGAAGTTGACTATACAGAGTATTAGGGGAAGGACTTCCCAGGCAGAGGAAATAACATCTGAGCTGGTAGTTTGAATTTTGCCCTTAGATCTATGGGACTTTTTGGAGAGGTAGAACAGATTTAGATACTACTTTATATAAATTTCTATAGTCATTATTTAAGATTCAGACAGCAATGCATGTATCTCAGCCAGTAATGACATGCCCCCCAGTGCATGTAGCATGTTACTAGCAATGCTGTGGGAAGTATCATCCTCTGTGAGGACCTGGTAATAGTAATAGTGGAAGTCACAGTTCTTCTCTGTCAGCATAGGTCTGATTCTCCCTCCTCCAGCAGTATCCAGAACTCTGTGAATGATGTCTTTTCATCCCCAGCATGGCCAGGCGATGGAATGCATTGTTTTACTGCTCTGACCCCAGGTAGCGCAGAGCCCATGTTCTCTTAGCACTGGGGTCCCCAGTCTCCAGGGCTCTAGGAATTCCATGCAAGGAAGGGCCCCGCTACTGAATTTCTAGGCAGAGGAAAGTTCTAAGAAAGGACCACACTTTGTGGAGTTTCCTGTGCCATTCCTGGTTCTTGCATTCCTGGGAACCAAACTAGAAGTTAGGTATTGTCCACTTATCACTTATATCTATTCTTAAAAAAAAAAGACTAGGGGTGCCTGAGTGGCTCAGTGGGTTAGGGCCTCTGCCTTTGGCTCAGGTTGTGATCCCAGGGTCCTGGGATCGAGCCCCGCATTGGGCTCTCTGCTCCGTGGAGAGCCTGCTTCCTTCTCTCTGCCTGCCTCTCTGCCTACTTGTGATCTGTCTGTCGAATAAATAAATAAGACCTTTAAAAAAAAAAAGACTAGAAAAAGATTTATTTATTTATTTGAGAGGGAGAGGGAGAGAGAGAGAGAATCTCACACGAGTGGGGGGAGGGGTAGAGGGAGAGAATCTTCAAGCAGACTCCCCCCCAATGAGCAGAGCCAGAGGCAGGGCCCAATCCCACGATTCCAAGACCACTACCTGAGCTGAAACCAGAGTCGGATGCCCAACTGACTAAGCCGTCCAGGTGCCCCACTTACATCTATTCTTGATTACCCTTTTATTACTATATAACAAAAACTTTATCTCGATAAAATGCCTACAGCACTTGTTTCTATCAAAGTGCAACAACAATAACAATAACAATAAATAGGTTACAAGGAGTAATGAGAGCTTCTGTGGTTTCGGGACATATAATGTAGGGGTGACCTGGACTCATTAGGCCCAGACAGTGATCCCTCTATACATGGCGACTATAGGTTTCCCACTCCTCGTGATGATGTAGCTATTTAGCCAGACCTCTGAAATAATTATAGGAGTTGCAACACTACTTACATATTTGGCTGGCTCCCTATGGGCTGGGAGCTCCTGTGGGAATGGTTTGGTTTTGGCAGCTCACTTTTTAGTTCTAAGGGAAGAGTAACCGGGCAGCACCCAACTGCCCTGGTTTAGTCTTTGCCAGTGAGAAAAGCAAACAGTCTAAGTAAGTTTGTCTCAGGGAGAGACCACCACTAGGAAGCTCACTTCTGTGATCCTAGCCCACACCATGCTCACGCTTTGCTTGATATGCTGGTAAGGACCAGACATCTCATTATAGGCAATATATCCCATATAAAATCACTTAACTTCCTTTTCAAATTGATACATTTTAAAATATCATCTTAATTAAGCCAAATTCTGTGCTACTTTAAGACAGGGCATGGCCCAGTAAGGGCAGTAAAGAGCATATGAGCACTTCCAAATACATTTTCTTGAGAACTTCACATAGCTGGCCCTTCCTTCTTCATTTCTTAGTTCAAATATCTTCTCTGAAAGATCTTACCCAAGATCAGTTTTAAGTAGCCCCCACTCCAATCCTTACATTCAACTTCTCTTTCTTCTAAGCCTTTAACAATCTAGAAATGATTTTATTTATGTCTTGTTTGGTTTTTAGCCAAGTTCTTACAATATAGGTTCACTGCAAGCAGGGACCTTGCCTCTTTCACTTCTATATCCCTGGTTATGAAGTTATCTGTGGTAGTCCAAGTGAGAGATGATGGGGATATGGACTAGGGTAATAACAGTGGTGATGACATAGGGTTATATTCAGGATGGATATTAGACGTAGGGCCAAACAGATTTGCTGAAAGTGGGGCAGAGAGGCATAATGGAGGATTACTCAACCAAAGTATCTTTTAGTCAGAACACATATATAATAATTAATAAAACTCTTTTATGTTTCAAAGTTTAACCTCTCTTTTATTGATCAAGTAAGTGTGATATGCCAATGTATCTTTAGCAAAAAACATAAAATAATGGACTATAGCTTTTATATGTAACTTTGTGTTTTTCAACATTTTTAGGACAATCTGTTCTTTGTATATATTCTGTCTTCCCATATAGGTTTAACTCTTGCTATGAATTAATTCTCTCACGATTTTGTACATGGGACTTCAGAACATATGGTATTACAGGAGTGAAAGTAAAACGTGTCACCAAAGTCAACAACCGTATTCTGAGACTAAAATTTGAAGAGAAATTCCAAAAGTTTTTTGACAATGAAGATATGCATGATTCAGAGTAAGAAGTTAAACTCCATAAGGGACATTTTTTTGGAAGTGTGATTTTATTTTGTACAAGAGTCTTTCTGTTTTAAAAGTTAACACTATTAAAAATACACCTTATTAGTAAATATTGCCTGTTCATGCATTTCAACTAGGATGACTTTACCCACACTGGGGCTCATTTTGAGATTGAGGGGTTTTGGAGGCTTAGTAATGCTGGTGGAACATTCATTGTAAATGAGAAATATCCTGGGCAGGATATATGGTTGTCTTATCTATAGCTAAGCTTTTTAAAAATCAATTCTCAAACTTCTTCTTTTTTTTTTTTTTGTCTCAACTGTTCTTAAGGAACTATCGAAAGATGCTGGAATGTCTTTTTTACGTTTTTGATCCTGAAGTTACAGTGAAGAAAAAGCATCTGCTCCAAATACTTGAAAAAGGATTCAAAGACAGTGAGACAAGCAAGGTAACATAAAATGTCATTCAGAATAATGCTTTCTTCCTAATGAATAAAGCTCTGCCATTAGTTAGGCAGGGTTCAATTCTTAATCCTTTTATCCATATTTATTTATTTATTTATTTATTTTAAAGATTTTATTTATTTATTTGACAGACAGAGATCACAAGTAGGCAGAGAGGCAGGCAGAGAGAGAGAGGAGGAAGCAGGCTCCCTGCTGAGCAGAGAGCCCGATTCGGGCCTCGATCCCAGCACGCTGAGATCATGACCTGAGCCGAAGGCAGAGGCTTAACCCACTGAGCTACCCAGGAGCCCCCTTTTATCCATATTTAGAACAAACTGCTGTTTCACAGCTTGGTACTGGAAAGTATAGCATCTTCCTTCTTTGTATTATACCAGAGTAAGTCCGTCAGTTACTTTATCTGCCTGACTTTTTTTTCTAGGTATCCTATTTTGTGTTGAAATCTACTTCTCTAATCTGTTTTAAACTCTCTAATATTCATCCTGAAAAAAGAAATCCATTCACTCGACACTGCTGGGCTTTCTAGCTATCATCCTGTTTTTCTGTTTCTCTTTAACTGCCAGACCTCTTTATTCTGTACTTCATTGTCCCCACCTTGCCCCTGGTCACACTGAGCTCTAAAATATCCAACCATCCCTCCTTATTCTTCCACCCTCTTGAT
This sequence comes from Mustela erminea, assembly GCF_009829155.1. NCBI lineage: Eukaryota > Metazoa > Chordata > Mammalia > Carnivora > Mustelidae > Mustela > Mustela erminea. The sequence goes on from NC_045618.1 coordinate 107,590,032, forward strand.
CAGGCGCCTGTAACACGCAGGTATAGAGCAGTACCTCCTAGTCCTTCTCACATCATGGCACACATGAAATGATAATGTGGCTGCATTTAAATCCTGGCTTTCCTGCTCACCAGCCATGTGCCTTCACATAGCTCTGTCTCTTTCTTCCTATCTGAATGAAGGTGATATTAGTATCTAGCCCACAGAGCTGTTGGTAGGATTCAGGGAAATATGCATTAAAGAAGTCTTGGATACTTGTACATCTGTGTTCATAACATCATTATTCACAATAGCCAAAAAGTAAAAACAACCCAAAGGCCCATCAACAGATGAAAAGATAAACAAAATGTGCTTTATCCCTACAATAGAGTATTAGTCAGCCATAAAAAGGAATTAAATTCTGACACATGCTATAACGTGGTTAAACTTTGAAAGAATTATAATAAGTGACAGAAGCCAAACACATGGGCACCAGGGTGGCTCAGTTGCTTAAGTGTCTGCCTTCGGCTCAGGTCATGATCCCAGGGTCCTGGGATGGAGTCCCGTGTCAGGCTCCCTGCTCAGTGGGGAGCCTGTTTCTCCCTTTGCCTCTCTGTCTCTCATGAACAAATAAATAAAATCTTTAAAAAAAAAACAAACAGCCAAGCACAAATGAAAAAATATTGTATAATCCCACTAACATGAGGTACTTAGAATAGGCAAATTGGTAGAGACAGAAAGTAGAATAGAGGTTACCAAGGGGTGGGGAGGACAGAGGGATAGGCGGTCATTGTTTGATGAGCACAGACCTTTTATTTGGGATGATGAAAATCTCTGGAAATGAATTATGAATTATGAATGTACTTAATGCCAATGAATTGTACACTTAAAAATGATCTAAGTGGTAGTTTTACTTTATGTATTTTTTACCACAATAAAAAAAAAATTCACTGAAAAAGCATCACAGCCGTGGAGAACGGACTGGAGGGAGCGGGAGCAGATGACCGGGGCAGCAGATGGAGGAGATCCCACAGCAGCTCAAGCTAGAGGTGCTGGTGGCTTCAGCAGGGTGGTGTGGTGAGAGTGCCCTCGCTATGCTTTCTAGAAGAGAAGTGAGGAGGAGGTGAGGAATAGAGGATTTTAAGGCAGAGGGTGCTCAGGGTGATTCTGGAGAACTAGAAGTTACCAGGGGCACAAAGGGTGGTGGGAGGACGGGGCTAACGTTTGTGTGTTTTCTGCTTGCCCCAGACCCTGTGCTAGTGCTCAATGCCCTGCACCTCCAGTAGGAGACAGAATATCCCTAAACCTTCTATTTGCCCTCTGTCTGGTACAGCAGCTACCACCCAGAGGTGACCGTCGAACATTTGAAATGTGACTTGTCAGAATTGAGATGCTCTAGAAGTTTAAAAAAATAGTTTCGAAAGACCTAGTATAGAGAGAAGACTATAACATCTTCTATTGATTACATTTTAAAATGATAATATTTCAGATATATTATATTAAATAAAATGTATTATGGAACTTTACCCCAAAAAATTACCCAAAAAGTTCTTGGACCAATTCCTGGCACATGGAAAGTTTTTATGTAAAATCTACCATTATTATCTGAAACATCTGATGCTATGGACTGCTCTTTGCTTTTTGGAATTCGTTTGGCATCCACGATATTATACTCTTGTTATCCTATTCTTCTGATTATCCTGCCTTTTTTCCTTTTTATGCTTCCTCTTTCCTCTAAACATGAGAATACCACAAGATTAAGGTTCACTAATCTACCCTTTTTTTCTCTGCACACTATCAATTACTCTCATTGTTAAAATCTTAGAAATGGGGGAACATAATTGGCTAGAAAAATCACCGTGTAGCACATCGATCTGATAAACTAGATTTTTATGCTATGATGAGCGTGCAAGCAGTAAAGATGAGTATCTGCTGCATCATTTAAAAGATGGAATAAGACTAAAAACTAAAAACATGAGCTGCATAAGCAGTTTAGAAGACGAATTTGATTTAGGTTGGCAGAGGCTGGAGGGCAGGGAAAAATAAGATATTCTCTTTGATACCCAAGGACTTGGTCAAAAGCCATAGAAGTGCATTTAGTCCATCTTTGCTTTCTCCAGAAGGTACATCCTCAGCCTCCTGATCTCTGCTCTGGCACCAACAGCTGCCGTTCCTACCTGGTTACTCTGCCTTATCTCCTTATCTATCTAAAACTAGACTTTAATCTTTTGTCCATAAGCAACTCTCCCCTCTTGTCATTTTCTACTAATAATGCTGTCATTCTTTTCACTGACCAGACCAGGTTCAAAGCCTTGAAATCATATCTGACCACTCCCTCCTCCATTATCCATATATCTAATCATTCACAATTTGTAGTGATTCTTCCTTTATGGCATCACTTGCATTCTTCCTTTCCCTCTCCATTCCCATTGCCTGCCACCACTTCGAACATTTCTTCCACATGTGCCTGGGTGGCTTAGTCAGTTAAATGTCCACTTCTTGATTCCAGCTCAAGTCTTGATCTCAGGGCCTTGAGTTCAATCCCTGCATTGGGCTCCATGCAGGGTGTGGAGCCTACTTGAAAAAAAAAAAAAAAATCCCTCTACTGTTTGCTAGTAGTTTTCTGGTAGGCAGTCCTGCCCTTGGTCTTCCTCTCTATTCCATCTACCTTTAACAGTACAAATTAATCTTTCCTAAAAAGTTATTTTCACCTCTCACACTGTACTGTTTCATGATGAAAATTCTTCAGTAGCTTCCCATTACTGATAATAATGAAATCCAAATCCCTCTGCCTGGCATTTAAGGCCCCTCAAAATCTAGCTTCAGCCTAACTCCCTATTACCAAATATATAAATATCCCAGATGAAGTATGTACTTTCCTTACGATTCTCCTAAACACACCTCAGTGCCATGCCTCCCTCTGATGAAATGCCCTTTTCTGCTTTTCACCTGTGGCAAACTAACCCTTCAAGTCTCAGCTTAAGGACTTCTACCTTTGTGCAGCCTTTCCCGAGTTCTCAAATGGTAGGAGCCCTCTTACCTAGTTTACGGGTCTATCAAAAAGTCAATATGGAGAATTGTAAATGAATGATTTACTTAAAAAACTCTTGAGCAAACTTAATATATGTGCTGCCAAAGCGAGCACCCCTTTAGCAAACTTAAGGGTACCTGGCTGGTTCAGTTGGGAGAGCATGTGACTCTTGATCTCAAAGTCATGAGTTTGAGACTTGTGTGGAGTAGAGTTTAAAAAAATTTTTAAAAACCTCTAATCTTATGTTTCATTTGTCTTTTTTTTTTTTTTAAATTTGACAGAGAGAGACAGTGAGAGAGAGAACACAGCATGGTTAGTGGGAGAGGGAGAAGCAGGCTTCCCACCAAACAGGGAGCCCAATGCAAGGTTGGATCCCAGGACCCAGGGATCATGACCTGAGTTGAAGGCAGATGCTTAATGACTGAGCCACCCAGGCGCCCCTTTTTGTCTTTTTTTTTTTTTTTGAGGTGTTATTTATTTATTTGAGAGAAAGTGCAAGAGAACATAAGCAGCCGGGTTGGAGGGTGAGGGGCGAAGGGAGAGGGAGGAGCAGACTCTCCACTGAGCAGGGAGCCCAATGCAAGGGCTCTATTCCAGGACCCTGAGATCATGAACTGAGCCGAAGACAGACGCTTAACCAACTGAGCCACCCAAGCGCCCCATCTTTTGTCTTTCTTTTTACGTAGGGCCAAAGCCTTTGATAGGAGGTTAGAGTTCCTGAGTCTTTCTTACATCAGGCCACAACCATATTACATACTAGTTTCAGTTTCTTTAAAGTTGAACATGAACTTAAAGATTCTTGCAAAGCAACTTGAGTACAAAAATCAAACTAATTTTAGTTTGTATGATCCTCCCAGCTACCACCAAACTTCTGTGTTTGCCTCACCTTCATATATTCTAAAAGAAGCTTCTAATGATTACTCTCTCTGCAGTCTTACCAAAGCTTTCCACTTAGTTTTCATAGACACAACTCTCATTCTTTCTCATATTTCATTGTTTTATTTAATGTGTATAATTTCAATAACCATTATAACTGGTACAAAAAAAAAGTTTAGGAATACAACTGGCTTTTCCTAAGCATGAAACACAGCTGGGTGGAATAGAAATACATCCGTTTTTTAAAAAAAATTTATTACTGAAATACAGATGACATATAGTGTTATATAGTTTCAGGTTTACAATATAGTAATTCAACAATTCTATACATTCCCAGTGCGTACCTCAACTAGTGTAGTTACTATCTGTCACCATACATTATTAACAATATTATTGACCAATTCCCTATGCTAATACATCAGTATTTTTTAAAGTACCCTCTTATCCTTGAACTGTCACCATACTGTGGGTTCTAGAAAGGATGGAAAATACTGCTTAATCTTGTAAACTGGTTAAGTGGCAGTCAGTGGAAGTTGAAAATTTTATTGTAGCATGTTTGTTATATTGAAATGCAATTGTGTATGTGTTTCTCTTTAAGTCCTTGAGGCGAGGGAGTTCTTTAGAGATTCTTACTGGAAATCTGATTCATGCATGATGAATAGTTGAATAGATGGGTAGATAAAAGTCATACCTTTTTCTATATATCATGTGCTCTTCTCTTAAAAAGACTTTCCTTTAAAATTTCTGATTATCGGGTGTGTCTGTGTGGCTTAGTCGTTAAGTTGGTTCTGTGCTGGGTGGGGAGCCTGCTTGAGATTCTTTTTCTCCCACTCTCCCACCTAAAAAAAGAAAAAAAAAAGTGGATCTTATTTGACATATCTTGTGATGGTTTTTATTTTTAATTATTTAATTTAAAATTATTTCCGTCTTCCCCTCTCTTTCTTTTTTTTTTTTAGATTTTTTACATTTTCTGATTCTATTTTTTTTGTTGCTATCTATTTTTTCAATTATTTTTTTCACCATAATCATTTAGCGTACTCCTAATCCCCATTCCCTATTTCACCCATCCCCCCACTTACCTTCCCTCTGGTAACTATCAGTTTGTTCTCTATAGTTAAAAGTCTGTTTCTTGGTTTCTCTCTCTCTTTTTTCCTTTACTTGTTTATTTTGTTTCTTAAATTCTACACATGAGTAGAATTATATGGTATCTGTCTTCCTCTAACTGCCTTATTTCACTTAGCATAATATACTCTAGCTCCATCCATGTTGTTGTAAATGGCAATATTTTATTCCTTTTTATCGCTGAATAATATTCCATTGTGCATATATACCACATGTTTTTTAATCCCTTCATCTATCGAGGGACACTTAGGCTGCTTTCACAATTCAACTACTATAAATAATGTTGCAATAAACATGGGGGTGCATGACTCATTTTGACTTAGTGTTTCTGGTTTTTGTGTGAAAATACTTAGTAGTGTAATTACTGGATTGTAGTCTTGTCCTATGTTTAACTTTTTTTTTAAAGATTTTATTTCTTTATTTGACTGACAGAAATCACAAGTAGGCAGAGAGGCAGGCAGAGAGAAGAAGGGGAAGAAGGCTCCCTGCTGAGCAGAGAGCCCGATGTGGGGCTTGATCCCAGGACCCCGAGATCATGACCTGAGCCGAAGGCAGAGGCTTAACCCACTGAGCCACGCAGGTGCCCCTATGTTTAACTTTTTGAGGAACCTCCATACTGTTTTCCACATTGGCTGCACCAGTTTGCATTCCATCAAAAGAGCACAAGAATTCCTGTTTCTCCACATCCTCACCAACACTTGTTTCTCGTGTTTTTTATTTTAACCATTTTGAAAGGCAGGAGGTGATTTCTCATTGAAGTTTTGATTTGCATTTCCCTGTTGATCAGCGAGTTGAATATCTTTTCATGTCTTTTTGGCCATCTATATGTCTGGAGAAATGTCTGTCCATGTCTTCTGCCCATTTTTTAATTGGGTTATTTGTTTTTTAGGTATGGAGTTTTATAAGTTCTTTATATATTTTGGATACTAACCCTTTATTGGATATCATTTGCAAATATCTTCTCTCATTTAGTAGGTTGCTTTTTGTTCTGATTCTTTCCTTTGCTATGCAGAAACATTTTGTTCTGTAGTCCTGACAGTTTATTTTTGCTTTTATTTCCCTTGCCTCAGGAGACATACCTAGAAAAATGTTGCTACAGCTGATGTTAGAAAGATTACTGCCTATGCTCTCTTCATGATCTTTCCCTCTGTTATTAGAGGGCCAAGACCATGCTATAGCTGCCTAATGCCATGCACACAGCTTGTATCTGATGCATATTTAGTGATATTCACTGAAAGTCTGAGAAGATTCTATTTACTGAAACGTGGAATTTATAGTAACATGAGCCACATTTTAGTATTTGTTTTAAAAAAATCTTTGGATGACAGGTTTCAATAAGAAAAAATATATAAGCAATTCAGCATTTATAGAAAAGTACATTTTTAGATAAAGTGGCTACTAATATTAAACTAGTAATAATGTCAAAACTGAGATAGTGACAAGGAAGAGCAGACCTGAGTTCAAATCATGACTTTGCTAATTTCTACTTCTGTCCTTGGATAGACTGTATAATCTCTCTTAGCTCTAGGTTTCCTACAACTAAAAATAGAGATTTTATTGACTTTTCAGGACTGCTTTCACAGGAAGTAATGTGAATTTTACTGAAGTACTGTATTTCTGATCAAATACTTTAAGAAATAAATCTAGTCACAAAGCAAACCAAGATTTCAATGCATTAGCACAATGAGATGTATCTGGAAATCATTGTAGATTATTAAACCAAAAACACCATTATACCAAATCTTTATTTATATATCTTAAATGTATCTATCTATATGTATATATCATATCTAAATAAGAACCTTCACTGATAAAATGTCACGCAGGATTTTCTTTTTGGAATTTGCATGATTACTCATGGAGTAATCCTTGCAAATGTGTAAAACTACAGCTCCATCACTACACAGTATTGTCAGCCTTGACTCTGGCTGCTTTTATGGGAATAAATATTATACTGTATCACTTTTCGTAAACCTGTTTCCATGTAAATTTAAAACATATAAATAGCCTTATACAACGAAGTTGCACCTGAAGGTTGTCTACTACTTTTCAGCAAATCTAGCCTGACTTTTCTTTGCCCACACCCACAAACATTTACCAGTAAACCATCTGTATTGACGCTGAAGTACTGTCAATTTTATAAAAATACTCAGACTTTGTTTTTTCTTTACAGCTGCCTCTCAGAAAAGAAGCTGTGATTCTTGCTAACAGCCTCAGTATGTGTGAGTGCCCCAGAATTGAATTTTTACAGCAAAAGTACAAAGACGAGAAGAAGAACTCTCTTGAGCATGAGCTCTTCAGGCATGGTAATACAAATACACAGAATTTCTGAACTTTTTAGTTCTAAGTCTTCATTAGTTAATTTTGTAACATTTTTAACACTTGGTTTTATCAATAAGAAAGATTTTCTAAAAAACTATTTTACTTATTATTTACCAATGTAGTGATATATGACTCTTTGATCTATTACTTCAGTCAAGTTATAAACAAATATTTACTGATCATTGTGTAAACATTAATAGGATGGGACCCGTTTGTTTCTCATGTTTAATCTAATTATATGGAACAAGCACTTTTCACGGTCTGCTTTGTTCATTGACGAGACAAGACGAGCCTAGGGTCCTCCTACTACATTGCCATCCTAACTCCTCTCTCTCAATCTCCTTTTATCTCCATTAACTTGTGTCCTAAAAATAAACTCAATCTATATGCATCACACACACACACACACACACACACACACACACCCCCCACGCCTCAAGTTCACAGGGCAGAGAAAAGAGAACCTCACCCAATTATGCAATAATCATCATACCAAGCACTGGGGAAGAGAGGCCTTATTTGTCCTTAATTATTGTAACAGAAGATAAGAAGACCTTGTTGTAAACCTAAAACTGGCTAAAGGGGTGCCCGCGTGGCTCAGTTGTTAAGGTTCTGCCTTTGGCTCAGGTCATGATCCCAGGGTCCTGGGACCAAGCCCTGAAATGCTTGGCAGGAAGCCTGCTTCTCCCTGTCCTACTCCCCCTGCTTGTGTTCCCTCTCTCATTGTGTCTCTCTCTGTCAAATAAATAAAATCTTAAAAAAAAAAAAAAAACCTGGCTAAAGATAAAATGTATAGATTGAAATGTATAGATTGCTTTATAAATTACCTCATAGAAGATAAGCTTTTGGTACTTTCATTTATTCACAGTGATTAGTACTTTATTTGCATCTTGAATATATAGATAAAAGTATATGAGCCAATTTGCAAGACAGTTGTGGGAGAGGTTCCCTGTTAACCACAGGCTGGGGCAAAAAACCAGCTCATCAGGTCCTCCTGCCTCACCCTCCCACTGTTCATTGTTCAGTTCCACCAGTAGTATGGACTGGTTACTGCATGTTAGGCACCTGGTGGGTGATAGGGATACAGTCTCTGCAAACTAGACACAGTGCTCCTTTATGGTACTGACAAACATTAATAATCACACAAATAAATGTAAAATTATAATTTTCATAAGAGCTATAAGATGAAGTATTAGTGTATATGATCCAAGAATATATAATAAGGAGAACGGACCTGGTCAAGGAGTAAGGGACACCTACTCTTTGGTCTCCACTATTCAACCTACTGAAGACTGAGCTGTCAGAAATTTGGTTAATTTAACTCTCTAAGAGTAATATTCTAGGTTTCAGAAAATAGCTCTGCTAAGATTATTCATGTTGAACTACATGTATTTTGCAGTCTTTTATTAAGTGAAAATTAAGCAGATTATTGAATATAGAAAGAACTCCTTATTTGAAAAAACCATTTGCTTCTTTTTTCTCAATCTCCTCTATTCCCATCTTAAGAAACACCTCATGATGTTTTTCTAGATTCTTCTGAAATATGTTTCCCAAAACAATTAGGGTCTCTCAATTTGCATTTTATGACAGACACATCATAAAAAAAAAAAAGGGCATCTCAATGTTTTATGCCTAGTGATTACAAGTTACTTTATAGGACTGACTCCTAGAGATCTTTAGGATTGAGTGAATCCAAAGATCCCGTAGGAATCTAAAGGGAAAATAAATGTTTATCCATTCAGTAAATATGTATTGAGTGCCCCCTATGATCTAAGATATATGCTAGGTGCTGATGATTAAGAGATGAATTTTTACCCAGTTAATAACAATAAAAAGTTCTTCACTTTAAATTACTTAATAAAAAAACTTATTATTTTCTTTCCTTCTTCCTTTTCTGTAAAGCTTTGCTTGATATAATTACAGAAATCCTCTTTCATACTTACTTCATTTGGTCAACATTTGGTTTGCTATACAATGGCAAACAAGGTAGCCAGGATTCCTCCCCTTGCAGAACATATTGTCAGGTCTGCGACCATTAAGGAAAGTAATATGGGAAAGTTACCAAAATGAATTAGTGTTAAAATTATTTTTTTATTCATATTTAGGCATCCTCCTCATTACAAAGGTCTTCCTTGGACAGAGTGTTCAGGCTCGTGAACAGGACTCCATCAATCAAGCTAACTATCCAATGGTTAATTCAGTGTTCGTTCCTCGAAAATATATACTAAGTATGTATGCTATAAAGAGAAATGTGCTTTAATTTTTCTGAATACAAAATGTTTGTGTTTAATACAGATGTGTAGAGTTGAACTTCTACCAACAAAGTTTGTAAACTTTTCTAAAAAATCCTTTGTTAGCTACTAGCGAGCTTCTGTTTTCCTATTCCCTACTTCAGTGACATTTATATGTGTGTGAAGACTTTTATTTTGTAAATGACACATCCATACATACTCATATATATTATACATATATACTATATACGTGTTTCATATATAATACATATATGTATTTCAAAAGATGAAAAACCCACCCACTTTTAATAGCAAAGGTTTTTGGGAAATACATTTGTCAAAAATATATGGCCACTTGAATAGTAAAATGGTAAGTATAAAAAGGAAAAGGAGGGGCGCCTGGGTGGCTCAGTGGGTTAAGCCTCTGCCTTCGGCTCAGGTCATGATCCCAGGGTCCTGGGATCGAGCCCCGCATTGGGCTCTCTGCTCAGCGGGGAGCCTGCTTCCTCCTCTCTCTGCCTGCCTCTCTGCCTACTTGTGATCTCTGTCTGTCAAATAAATAAATAAAATCTTTAAAAATAAAAAAGGACATGAATAAAATTAAACCCTACTAGTCTATGTAGTGAAAGGGTGACTAGAAAGTATTTCTAGAATTAAGAAACTGCCTAGGAGAATGGAAAAAATATAAGAAATAAAATACTCTTAATAACATGATAGTTAGAACTTGCTGAGTTTATTGTTTATTAATCTGTGTAATAATGAAAAATATATATTTCATTTTGAAGAGTATTTTTCTTGTTTTTTTTTTTTATTCTAGATTCTGTCATGGGACAAAGAAACTGTGATTGCAGCGTTCGGCAGTGCAAGTGGTTTGTCTTTGATCATGACCTTGTTTTGCCAGAATACATTGTTGAATTTGAGTATATTACAGTGGTATGGATATATTTTTAAAATTGGAATTCCTTAAATAAGGACAGAACAGTAATTTGAAGTCTAATAATGTAATGTCAGGTTTATATTAAACATGTCTATTTATACATAAACATATAAAATGGTTATTTGGGGGGCGCCTGGGTGGTTCAGTGGATTAAAGCCTCTGCCTTCGGCTGCGGTCATGATCCCAGGATCCTAGGATCGAGCCTGCATTGGGCTCTCTGCTCAGCCGGGAGCCTGCTTCCTCCTCTCTCTCTGCCTGCCTCTCTGCCTACCTGTGATCTCTGTCTGTCAAATAAATCTTTAAAAAAATAAAAAAATAAAACGGTTATTTGGTGAAGGGTTTAATTTTCAAAATAAATATTATGACACCTAAATGTTTTTATGTGCACAAATATATTACCCGAGTAATATATGGCTGTAGTCTCACTGAAAAAGTTTCAAACTATATTGAAGAATATATAGTAAACATGAAAATCTGATTTCACTTCAACCCCAGCATACTCCCTTTCATGAAGAAATCCACTGTCAACAACTTTGTGGGTTTGCTTTCAATCTTTTTTTCTATGTATTTATATATATAACAACATATACATTTTACATAGTAGGATCAAGACCTAAGTATTTTGTGATGTTTTTTGCCTCTAACAATATGTTTTGGACATATTCCCACTTCAGTACATATAGGCCTATACTTTTTTTTTTTTAAGATTTTATTTATTTATTTGAGAAAGAGGAGAGTGAGAGAGAGAGCACGAGATGGGGAAGGGTCAGAAGGAGAAGCAGACTCCCTGCTGAGCAGGGAGCCCAATGCAGGACTCAGTCCTGGGACCCCGGGATCATGACCTGAGCCAAAGGCAGTCACTTAACCAACTGAGCCACCCAGAAGCCCAGGTCTATTCTTCATTCTTTTGGTGGCTGCATACTATCCAGTAATAGTCTGATTTATTTGACTGTTACTCTGGTTGAAACATACAGGTTGTTTCCAGTCTTCTTACTATTTATTTATTTATTTAAAATTTTATTTACTTATTTGAGGAAAGACAGTGAGAGAGAGCATGAGAGGGGAGAAGGTCAGAGGGAGAAGCAGACAAATAGTAAACAGAACGACTCAAATAACAAGAAGTTGAGAGGTGGGCAGTCCTGGCTGTTGTGACTCTTCAGTTACAGATGTCAGCAAAGAACTTAGCTCCATCATTCATCTGCTTGCTACTTCATGAGCTCTTCCCATCAGAAGATTCACTACTTTATTCACTTCTGGGTAATTTTCTTAATTCCTTTATTATTTTTTTTTCTTCCATTCTCTGTTCATCCCTCTGGAACCTTGATTAGTTAAACTTTAGGCATTCTGAATTGATCCTCCTTGTCTTTTAATTTTTTTTCTCTCATATTTTATATCTCCATTTTTAAATTCTCTGTTCAAGAAGATTTCCTCAATAATAGCCTCACCTCACTAATTTGATCTGTTGCCATATCCATTTGTATTGAATATTTTTATTAATTGAATATTTTTATTTCACTAATTGTTTTTATTTTGACTCTAAAGTATTTACCCTATTCTTTTCTATAGCAGCCTATTCTATTATGGATGCTTTATTGTCCCAGGTTTTAAATTCACTTATGGATCATTTTGTTTCTTTCTAGAGCCATTTCTATTTATGTTGTTCATGCTCATTCATTTACAGTTCTTACCATAATTACTTAATTACCTAGATCATCCCATTGCTGTTTTACTTGTTCACTCTGAACACCAGGTTTCTCTGCATCTGCTCTTCAAAGTGATTATCTCCTATACATGTTTTGGCTACCGGTTACATTTCTGCTATTGTCTTCAATTCAGTCCCTTTTGATCTTTTGATTTATGTCTCACAATTCCTTGTCTTTTGTTGGTGCCCTTTCCATTGCTGAAAAACTATTTAAAGATGATCTTTTGCCAGTTTTAAGGAATTTTCAATGGGAGGGGATGAACACATTTATTCTTAGCCTACAATTTTAATCTATTCTTATTGATTTCCTAATGTGATTCTGATCATCATAGGTATTACTATATAGCTGAAAAAAAGAGGTAATTCATCTTTGCTACATAGGCTGTTTCTTGTTCAAAATGATAAATACAACAACCAAATTTTCAATACTTTTAATAAATTTTTTAGGTCAAGCCTCGCTCTTTATTTTCTTCATTCAACAATGTTATTTTAGAAGAAAGCAAAAAAAATTCAGAAGGATCAGTATTGTCCCAGGATTTGAAATTTGATGATGAAGTTATAAAAATGGATCCCAGGATTAAGCCCAGACCAAAACTTATTAGTTTGGATGATAAAACAATACTTTCTCTTGCCAAGACTAGCATTTACAGTCATATTGTGGTGAGTATTATAAGGAATAAAATCTGGAATTTGGACCTCGAATTTGGAATCATAATCTAACACATGAAGTCTAAGGACACTAAAGCACCTATCTAGTGATGCCAGCCATCATGCTGTCAAAGTTAGAAATGCCTTGACCTTTCCTTCTTTGTGGACTAGATCAGTGTTGTTTGGTAGTAATATAATATGAACCATACATGTAATTTAAAATTTTCTCTTAGCCATGCCAAAAATGTTTTAATTAAAAGATTAATTTTAAGGGGTGCCTGGGTGGCTCAGTGGGTTAAGCCTTTGCCTTCAGCTCAGGTCATGACCTTAGGGTCCTGGGATTGAGCCCCACATCAGGCCTGCCTGATGCTCTCAGGGAGCCTGCCTCTCAGCAGGGAGCCTGCCTCTCTGCCTACTTGTGATCTCTGTCAAATAAATAAAATCTTTTTTAAAAGATTAATTTTAATTAATCCAATATATCTAAAATATTATCATTTCAATATGCAATCAATATGAAGAGTCATTAATCAGATAGTTTCAACTAAGTCTTTGATGTCTGGAGTATATTTGCAGTCTATAGCACTTTCAGACTAGCCACATTTCATGTGCTCAACAGCCACATGTTGCTAGTGACTACCATACAAGACAGTATAGGCCTAGAGGATAGCCTTCTAGTTTACAAGGTATTTTATTCCTGAATAACAAGTAAGCTCTCTTTAAATGATTAAGACAGATAAGTTTCAAATCAGTTTCCAGGATTCATCAACATAGAATATCAGAGCTTTATCTTTATAAAATTAATCAACAGAATTTGACTTAGTACTAAAGCAACTTTATATACACTGGGGCAGTTCTGTTGAGATATTAAGCCTACATCCATACCTTGACTTACAGATCTGTCCATTGCAAATCAGCTACCATTCTATCTGAACTATCATTAATTATCCAGGACCTCGACTACTGCGATGCCTTCTAACAGGGCTCCTGGCACTCTACCACTGCAACACTGCACAACTCCAGGAGATGCAATTCACATTATATGCTATTAATGTATTCTCTGGGTGCCATTCATTATATAACTGAATATAACTCAGTATGGGGGCTAGGAGGTGCCTCCTAGAGCTGTACAACAGAGGCACTGTCCTGCTTTCACTTTGAGCCCTCAACTCATTCTCCATGTGGAAGCTAGAGCAATCTTTTCAAAACGCAAATCTGATCATGAAATCTCTGTCACCCCTCACCACTCCTACTTGAAATCCTCAAATGATTTTCCATTGTTTTAAAAATAAAGCCGAAGTCCTTAATATGGCCTATAAGATTTTGCGTCACCTGGTCCCTGGCCTACCTTACCAGACTCTCTTCATATTACCCTCTCTTTAGTTCTCTGTGCTCAGCCTCCTTTCTATTTCTTAAATGCATTCTGCGTGCATCCAGCAGAGCAACTGCACTTGCTAGTCCTCCACGTGGAATGTTCTCCCCTGAATCCCTTCTCCTAGTTAATTCCCACATAACTTATAGATCTTATATATAAGTAGATCTATACTGAAGCATTAACATTTTCTCTTATCTCTGAGTCTAGGTCAGATTCCTTTGTTATATGCTCTGTATCCTTCCTAGATTCTAAATTCCACAGGGGCAGGGGCTATGGCAGGTCTTCGATATGTATATCCCCAGTATCAGGGCAACAATATAAGATGGTGTGGTGTGCATTGCACAAGAGGGCCATATCCAAAGGGTACCCTTTAAATCATAGAGCAGTATATATACTACAATTTTCTGACCATTCTTCAAAAAATTTCTTGGACTAACAAAATCAACATATTGTGACAATTTCCTAAAAGCTGAAAATAAAGGTATCTCAAGGAAAGGATGGATCCCGCTTTCTAATTTACTCATAAACACTGTGTAGTCTACCATCAGCTCTGCCATTTTCTAGCATAACACCTGGCACATAGGAGATACTCATTACAAAAACAATACCTTTACAAACAGCAATCAGTTCATACAGAGAAAGGTTTGCTTGACCCTACAGAAGTGGCAAGCAAATTGATATTTGATTGATAAACTGATAAAAATACGAGAGAAGACAAGTTATTTTCACAGGACACTATCTTTCTGTGTGTGTACTGAAAGCTGAGATACAGATAAATAATCAGGATGATTTTTATCTTGAAAGTCAATTACATTGCTCCAGTGTGACTTTTCTAGATCGCTTGTTTATGATGACAGTCTTTTTCGAGTGACTGGGGGAAACAAAAAGTGAAAAAATATTTTTTAAAATAATAAGTGTGGCCAACAGTTCTGAGTCTGCTTCTGAAAATATTTAGAAAACATCTGTTTTCAAGTTGTTTATGGTATTGCTTTTGTCCAACTACATCATCACCATCCACGAAATCTTCAAGTCTAGAAGATTAAGTTTTGACCTTAGCCAGTTATTATTAGGGAGGAAATTTTTATAACAAAATGACAATATCACCACCTGTATCATAAATATGCAGTCTAGTGATTACAGAAGCAATCTTTGAGCTGACAGCATGGAGAAATTACTGTTTCTGCACTATAATGTCAAGATTTCATACTTGAGTAATGCATTTTTGATAAAAAAAAAAGCTTTAGTAATGAAAGGCTTGATAAATGCATGAGTTCTGATTGGACTGAGCTTCTATGACATATGTTTCTGTAGATTTTAAAGGGATTAAATAAAAGTTTTTTTTAAAAAACCAGCAACAGTAAAAAAAAAAAAAAACAAAAAAGTAGGTCTTTTTAAATTTTTTTGGTTTGTAAAATAAATAACAATGAGGAGAATAAGACTTTAGAATACCCTGGCTTGCTCATGACCTCCACCCGACTGCCTTAATTTTATCAACACCCTTAGCATAAGAATGAAAAAACTTCTCATCCTAAATTTACCTATATGGCTCAAAAGCCAGAAAAACCTTTGAAGGCTTTTAGTAAGAATACTAGATAGTACAATAAAAATGTTAGAAATCACACCGTTTATTTTCCTTCCTTTTTGCCATTACTATGAGAGAAATATCAGGATACACACCTCTTACTTTCTTTTCAGTCTTCCCCACTAGATGGAGGTTTTTTGAGGCCATTCATAAAAATAAATAAAATATATAGAAATAAAGGTGGGAGGTGGGGGAGGATGGGTGAAATGGGTGAAGGGGATTAAGAGTACACTTACTCTGATGAGCACTGAGCAATGTACAGAATTGTTGAATCGTATTATACACCTGAAACTACTATAACACTGTATGTTAAAAAAAAATGTATGTTAATTTTACTTGAATAAAAAAAAATAGACTTCTTGTTAGTTGAACATCTGGTTTTTGCAATGACTTATTCATCTAGCATTACCGAGCATTTGCTTTGTTTTAGGCAATGAGGTAAGTATTGGGAGTTCAAAATGAATTAGTTATTTTCCCTGTCTCATGGACCTCATTTTAGTGGAGACAGATATGTAAACAAACATAGGAAGCTTGGAGTTGCTGGGAGAATGCCACGGAAAGAGATAAGTTTTGTGCAGATTTTTGAAGGATATGAGAAACTTGGTTGTTTACATCTTCCAGGCAGGGGAAATACTCTGTCTAGAAGCATATGGTTTTGAAAGATCCTAGTGTTATCCTGGAACACGGGGTGACTATGAACAGGGGCAGGTAAAGACATAGGCTGGAAAACAGGAGGATACATGGGGCTGTGGCTGGAAGAGTAGGAGGCATGCTACAATAGGATGGGTTTTTGAAGGCAAACTTTAAATTTTAGATTTTCCTTAAGGAACAGTTGCTGTGTTTTTAAAGACCCCAACTTTGGCAACTTGTGGCTAGATTTAAGTCAGACTGATGGTATGGTTATCCAGTGGAAACTATGCAGTAGTTCGAAGGACAAATAAGAGACTGAACTAAGGCACTTGTAGTGGTAATAGTATGGAACGGTTGGTTTGAGAAACATTTCTAGAATAAAGTGTTTACGGAAAAGGGGAAAGGGGGGTGGTAAACAATATCTGTTCGATAGACAGTGAAAGTCTCAATCAGGTCCAAAAACATAGACTGACAGGCAGATATAAAGGAAAAATGTTGCATTCAGTTTGGACATGTTAAGTGTAAGGTTTCTGTAGATGCTATCATGGATGATACCGGTATGTAACCTGTAGAATAAACTACTCTACATAATTTCATCCTTCTTAACAATCTTAACCAAGTTTTGACAACTATTCGACATTCAGATGTTTCTTGGAATTTATGTTCTGTCCACGGTATAATAGGGTGTAAGATGGTGGTGGTGAGTGAAGAGATCTGGGAGGTAGACACTTGATTTTATCATAATATCCATTTGTTGTGAATACTGCAGTCAATTATATTAGCGCATTTTCTTGTGCCACTACTTATGATGTAGACTATGCATGAATGTAATCTTCACTTGATATCATTCACAATGGTGTAGTCAAAAGATAGAAAAATAGTCATCAGGGTATCCCCTAAATATATAGCTGTATTAACACTCCTTTTTACTGAGCACAGGATCAAATGGATAGGGAAAGTTTAGACCAAATTCTGATAGAGAAACATTTTCCCTAGCCCCTTATTTGAGTCTGTCCTCCTGCTTTAACACCCTCAGCCTCTGCTCCTTAGTCCAGTGCCCTCATACAGTTTCCTGCAGTCAGGGTGTAGCCCTGCCATCTTCTTTTGTGAGATATCCTCGCCAAAACCCCAAATCTTTAGGGCCTACGTTGCTCACTGGCTAGCTTGAGAAATAGGCATGCCTCAATAAATACCTTAACAATATATTTAACTGTTTTCTAAAAATAATTTCTAGACCAAGTGGAAAATCAAATTAATCAAGAACAGGGTCCAGTAATGCTATTATAAGCTCTACCTTTTAAAAGCATACATTAGGCTTACTTCTTATTGGCTCTCTCTTAATATTACTTAAATAACTATGATGTAGAATATAATCTGTCTTATTTTTTAATTTACATTTCATTTTATTTCAGAATCTGAATCTCCATGGAAATAGCTTGAGTAAATTGAGAGATCTCTCCAAGTTAACAGGACTTCGAAAACTTAATATCAGCTTCAATGAATTTACTTGTTTAGATGATGTATACCACCTGGTAAGAACTGTCCTTTTGAAATTATTTAAGTAAAAGAATTAATTTAATAGATATATTATTTTTGTAATGAAGACCTCAAACATACTATATTCGAGATTATGCAGCTCAAATTAGGAACACAACACTGTGGTCTGTTACTTTGTCCAAAATAGGTCTTTGGGCACCTAACTGGCTCGGTCAGTTAAGTGTCTGCTTTCAGCTCAGGTCATGATCTTGGGGTCCTGAGATGGAGCCCTGCATCGGGCTCTCCGCTCAGCAGGGGAGTCTCCTTCTCCCTCTACCTGTGCCCCTCCCCCCACCTGTTTGTGCTCTCTCTGTCTCAAATAAATAAAATATTTAAAAAAATAAAATTAAAAGTGTCAGATTCAGATTCCATTTGCAAACCAAATATACACCTGTGGTCATACCTGATTTCTAACTACTTTAAAGTAAATTCATTTTAAAACTACTCCAGACATTTTTAAAATGTTCTTTGGAAATTGTCATTTCCATTTTCTTCTGCTCTTGTTTTCTCATTCTTATTTTTCTCCTTGTGAGTCTTTACTTCTTCATTTTCTGATTCACCACTTCATATCTAAGGCTGTTAGTTCTCTTCCCATTTGTTCATTATTCATGTTGTTATTTCTCTTTCTTTCTTCCTTGTCCTCTCTGTCACATGCACAGATCTTATTTGATTTGTGTTCGCCCCACCTTAGACCATAGGACAAACACAGTAATGCACCATGTACACATAGCTAAGCATTTTATCTGGCTTTTATTTTCTCTGTTATATATCATACAACAAAAGTAATTGCATATGTGGCTCCAGAATGCCAACCCAGCATCCCCTGTTTCCACTGGTCCCAAATCACTGGCCTAACTTTCCAGAACATATCATCATTCTCAGCTCTTACTCATTCCCTACCCCCTTTCAACCATATCAAAGCATCTGTGTTGCTGCTTCTCCCACTGTGGTGGGAGCTGTTGCTTTCCTTACTAATCTTAAGTTTTACTACTAAATCTCCATCCTTATTTCTTTTAGTATGCCAAAGTCCTTTTTTTTTTTTTTTTTAAAAAAGATTTACTTATTTAAGAGAGAGACAGAGTGGTGGGGAGGAGCAGAGGGATGGGAAGAGAGAACTCAAGACACCCAGGGGCCCAAAGCCGAGGTCCTTTTTAATAGAATCCCTGATAGTTTGATACACAGTTTGAGGAAAGAAGGTAGTTTAATAGAGGTCTCAAGACTATATGTAAGTTGTTGGCATTTTTTATTTAACTTTTTTCTGATTGCCAGCGGTTACAGAGGTTATAACAGTCATAATTTTGCTTATGCACAAAATTTAAAGAGTAAGCTCTTGAGCTGCCTGAGTGACTCAGTCGGTTAAGCATCCAACTCTTGATTTCAGCTCAGGTCATGCTTTCGGGGTGATGGGATCAAGCCTCCATCAGCAAGGATCAGCTTGAGATTCTCTCTCTCACCCTCCTCCTCTGCCCCTCCTCACCACTCTCACAATAAATAAATCCTTTGTGTGTTGTTTGTTTGTTTGTTTTTAAAGTAAACTCCCAAGTCAGGCAAAGCACATGGATAGTGCTTTTAGATAGTGCTTTTAGATAGCTTAGCCAGCTGCCCAGCATGTATTTTGCAGTATAGTTTTATTGTTCTCCTTGGATAGAAAAATTTCTATCACTGTGTACTTACTGGATTGATATTACTGTGGCCATTTTACAAACAAGAGAACTGGACAAACTGTATGCCCAAGTGATATTTTCAAATTTCAAGATTAGCAAAGGTAGCTAGTAATAAACCTCTCAAACATCAAGTATCTGATGTGTAAAGGTGTCTTGAAAAATGACTGTAGGGATGTTAGGGGTGATCAGAGAGAGGAGATACTCTATAGGTGTATATTCAGCTTTTTATTATAAAATAAAATACAGATATAGAAAACTACATACAAGCATGTGGTTCAGTAATTAGGTGAACGTGCTTATTACTGATGCAGGTCAAGAAACAGAACTTTATAACCTACAACATAAGCCCCTTCTATATATTCCCCATCCCCTCAATAAATCATTATCCTCACCTCTTTAGTAATCCTCTCCCTGCATTTCCCCCCGTAGTTCTATCACCCAAATGTGCCTCCCCACCTAGCACAATAGTTTGGTTTTGCCATTCTAGAAATTGTTTGTCTCTCTTAATTTATAGGTTTCCCTTCTCCCTTCTCTCCCTCCTCCCCTTCCACTCTCCATAGTTTATCTGTAGAAATACTTCGAACCTTCTAGTCCCAAAAGTGTCCCACAGTCTGGACCCTGTTGTTGATTTGCTTATGATATAACCCTACATGACCTCCACCCTCCATATTGTCTGCTAATTGACAGCTAGATCCAGAGACTGGATCAGGTTCAGGTTCCATTCCTCTGGCAAGTCTATAGGAAGCAGATGATATCTGATTGACTCACTTTTCTGATGCCAGTAGCCATTGTTAATGCTTAGATCCATTAATTCATCAGTGATTACAAAATGGCAATATTCTTAGTCTGTCATTTCTTTTTCATTTCTTAGTTAGACTGTTTTTGCATAGATACTTCCCTTCATCTATTATTTGGTTATCAGTACTCCCAGTAATGTAGAAAATGCAGAACAGGGGCACCTGGCTCGCTTAGTCCGTAGAGCATGCAACTCTAGATCTTGTGGTCGTGAGTTCAAGCCCCGTGTTTCACGCAGGGATTACTTAAGAAAGAAAGAAAGGAAGGAAGGAAGAAAGGAAAGGAGAAAAGGAAGGAAGGAAGGAAGGAAGAAAGCAGGAAAAAAAGAAAATGCAGAATAGATGCTTACTTGTCTTTATTTACCAATTTTGAAGATAATGAATTGGTTCCTTGTGTTTTCTCACAGATAAGTAATTCCTTTTTTGTTTTAATATCATTAGGAATACATGGACTTAAACATACTCAATGAGAGTCCATCCACTGCAACCTTTATCATGATTGAAGCTCAGATGGTCTCATCGTTAGCCAATGGGAACGTCTTAAAGTTTGCTTCTTTTGCCATGACCCTAGTGGTCTCTGATAGCTTCTTTACCACCTGGTATAAGAGATGTTCCACATACATTTTCTGTGTCTTCTGTTGTAGACATGGGATTAGCCATTTTTTCAAGGAGCTCTAGTTTCTTTTATTTTTTTAAAAAATGATTTTATTTATTTGAGAGAAAAAGAGAGAACATGAGCAGAAGAAGGAGCAGGGTAGGGGGAGAGGGAGAAAATGTCTAGCAAGCATGGTGCTGAGCACAGAGCTTAATTCAGGCCTTGATCCCACAACCCTGCGCCGAAACCAGAAATCTGGCACTTAACTGACTGAGCCACCCAGGTGACCTGAGCACTAATTTATCTTAGAGAGAAGTGGTATGTCAGGTTTGGTATTTGTTTCTAGGTCATTCCATTGGACAGACTTGTTGTGGGGAAGGGGTGTCTGCATGTATGTGTGTGATATGTATGTATATGCATATAAACTATATATGTATGTATATGTATAGGGTATAATGCATGTATATCTAAAACTAACCTCACAAATTTATATTGGTATTTCCAATTCAGATTCAAGACCGAAAATCTTTTAGCTTAACCTTTTATCTGTTACTTACAGCTCTCTTTTTTTCTCTCACAGCAAGAATCCTGATTCCCAAGGATACAAAGTGATAGCATTGGAATATTTAATAATTGATTATTGTTTTATTGCTATTACACACACAATAGTCTCAGAATGATAGCACTAATACTCTCATCAATATGGTTACTGGAAAGATTTTTTTTTTAATTTTGTATGTGTTCTTTGCATTATTACTCATTAAAAAAAAATAATTAAAATTATCATTCCATATATATTTGGTCAGACCATGTAGCCTTACTCTATGTACACCCTCCCTTTTAGTTCATTGGTAATTATATTTAATTCTTATCACCACACCTTAGGTTGGTATCTCTGTAAACATTTTGATTGTCTGAAAAATATTCAATTATAGATTCCTTGGGAAGGGCTTATGGGAACAATATTTACAATCCTTCCATTACTACATGTGGATAATAGTTTTTCTATATCCTTTATACATGAATGGCAGCTTTGCAGGATATAGAATCCTTAGCTCACAATTTATTTCCTTGGGCATCTTAAATGCTATTTTGTTTTCCTCTGACATAAAGTGTTGCTGTAGAAAAGTCTGATGAGAATGTATAATTTTTTTCCCTTAAGTTACATGCTTTTTACTTTTAGATGGCCAGTTTCTTTAAAGTCCAGTAATTTTACTAGAATATGTCTTGGTATTTGTTGCCAGGACCAGTATTTCGGAACTACAGTATGCTCTTCCAAAATGCAGGTTAAAATAATTTTTTCTTTCTTTTTCTTTTTTTAAAGGTTTTTTTTTTTTAATTTAAAGATTTTATTTATTTATTTGAGAGACAGAGAGCATGAGAGAGTATCAGCAGCGGAAAGAGAAGCAGGATCCCCACTGAGCTGAGAGCCTGATGCAGGGCTCTACCTCAGGACCCTGGGATCATGACCTGAGTTGAAGGCAAATGCTTAACCCACTGAGCCACCCAGGTGCCCCTTTCTTTTCTTTTTCTAACCTGGAAGTTTTTAGCCATTTTTCTGTTTCCTTGTAGTTTTTTTTTTTTTTCAGGGTCTCACCTTATTCATACATTGAATCTTTATCTATCTTCGCTCTTTGTCACTTTCTCCCAAGTCCTTTTTATCTCTTAATTAAAAAATGTTTTTATTAAGTTCAATTAGCCAACATATAGTACATCATTAGCTTTTGATGTAGTGATTCTTTAGTTGCATAGAACACCCAATGCTCATCAGATCATGTGCCCTCCTTAATGCCCATCACCCAGTTACCCCATCCCCAAGCCCCCTCTCTTCTGTAACCCTCAGCTTGTTTCCCAGAGTCCAGAGTCCCTCATGGTTTGTCTCCCTCTCTGATTTCTTCCCATTAAGTTTTCCCTCCCTTCCTCTATGGTCCTCTGCACTATTCCTTAAATTCCATAAGTGAGTGAAACCATGTGATAACTTGTCTTTCTCTGATTGACTTATTTCACTCAGCATAATAACTTCCAGTTTCATCCACATCGATGTAAATAGTAGGTATTCATCTTTTCTGATGGGTGATTAACATTCCCTTGTATATTTGAACCACATCTTCTTTATCCATTCACCTGTTGAAGGACATATTGGCTCCTTCCACAGTTTGACTATTGTGGACATTGCTGCAATGAACAGTGAGGTGCAGGTGCCCGTTCAGATCACTACATTTGTATCTTTGGGATAAATACCCAGTAGTGCGATTGCTGGGTCATAGGATAGCTCTATTTTTAACATCTTGAGGAACCTCCATATTGTTTTCCAGAGTGGCTGTACCAGCTTGCATTCCCACCAACAGTGTAAGAGGGTTCCCCTTTCTCTACATCCATGCATTTGTTGTTCCTTTCTTGTTAATTTTGGCCATTCTAACTGGTGGTATTTCATTGTGGTTTAAAATTTTAAATTAATTTGTTTTTACAATTCTTCCCTTTTTTATACCTTCTCTCTCTTAAAGCGATTATCTATTGTATTTACTAGTTTTTGTGTTTGACTACTTAGTCTTTGTTTCTAAAATGTTCTTATTTAATTTCAAATTTTTTTATGGGCTCTTTCATCTCACTTCTGAATATTTCTAATCCAGATTTATGTTGTTATCTTATATTTTGAAGCTTTCTTAACATCTTTTTGCTTGTTTTAAAATAGTAAGCTAATAATCTTAAATTTCTGAGCATATCTTTCTGGTGTACTTTTATTGCCCACAGCAATGTCTCTCCCTCTCTCTCTGCACCCCCACCTCCTTCCGCCTCCCTCGCACTCCTAGCTTTGCCTGGGATTGGATCTCAATACTTTTCTTTTGCTCATTTTTTAGTGAAATTACTTTTTTAAACTTTGAAAATGAACTGGGGTTTGAGAAAGCTTTCCTACCTTCACAGATCTCCCTCCTGTTTATATGTGCTTTAAAAAAAAATTGTAGTGCTTCTTTTCTGAGATTTCCTGACTCTATTCCCTTCTTCTATTTTCTCTCTTTCTCTCTCTCTCATTTTTGCCTTTTTTGTCCTTATCCTGTTTCATTTTTGCCTTAGCCTCAACAGTTTCTTCTTTGAGAAGGATTCTATTCTAGAAGGGAGCCCTGGTGGGGCAGTTTTAAGGTTCATAAGTGTTAGATTGCTCCAGTTGCTTCAGACCTTTTCTC
Organism: Mustela erminea; assembly: GCF_009829155.1. NCBI lineage: Eukaryota > Metazoa > Chordata > Mammalia > Carnivora > Mustelidae > Mustela > Mustela erminea. The sequence continues at coordinate 107,614,214 of NC_045618.1, forward strand.
TGATGGGTCCCATGCACTTATCCCATGCAAAACTCCTTCCAGCTGTACTCAGATTTGTTGCCTTACTTTCCAGTAAACACTGGCTGACTATTTGGAGGCTCTATTGTTCTCAGGTCCATCAGATACTGCCCTGATGCTTCCTTCTTCCTCTCACATAGACATGGATACGATGTAGGTCTTGTGGTTGTTGGTGGTTTATCCTACAGCTTCTTTGGGGGCTTATGGGGACACCCTGTCATGTAACTTGGTTATAAATCTTGTCCGTAGAATTTGGGTTTTTATCAGTTTATTCTGTTTTCATGTTGGGATTCAGAGATTGAAAACCTATGCTGCCTCTGCCTCTTTATTCTCCGGTAGTGAGCTTTGCATGTGTGTTTAATGTGATTTATGGTTACCGTGGCATTACAAAAGGTTATGATCTAGTTTAATCACTCACCTGTCATTCCTATTGTCTTCTACATTTTTTAAGTTGCCTTTAAGATATTTAATTTTTACTGTCATTTTCCTTAAGCATGTCTCTAACATGGAGAGTTTCCATAATCCACTTGCATGCTAGAAGTTACTTCTACTAAGTTCCAGAAAGTAAATGTATTGTTTTTAAGTATTTATCATCCTGGTCTTGACTTTTAAATTAAAATACCCAACCTAACACTGTTTATATAATGGAATACTTGGCCTTCGTTAATGGTAGGGAAAATATATATACTATATGGTTTTTTTAAAAGCCTAAGCAAGACATCCTTACAAGATAAATTAAAAAGTTCTAAGATTCATGTTTATCATTCAGCCACCTGAACTATCAAGAAAGGAGAATATCTAAGAGAAAGGAACAGGAAGAGATTTTTTTCCTCTGAAAATAGCTCCACCACAGTCAGAGTTGGCCAGGGAAAGACAAATATGTATAGCTATTTGCAATCTTAATCTAGATTATGTGCCTAATTTTTTATTGAGACAATACTTCTGTCTTATCTTTTCTAATGAAAAATTTATTGCTAAAGTGATAACCTAGAGAGAGCTAATTTATATTTAGAGAATGAACCATTACCCCTAAGAATTTTTAAAAGAGGTATTGTGAGTTTTAATCTTTGTAAGTTGGCTGTACTGTACTGGAATTTAATAATGACAAACTGAAGCACAAGAAATATTAAGAAAGAAACCCCTCTACAAAAACTGAAAGTACTCTTCTATGAACAGCTATGTTCATAGAGTCTGTTTTATATCTTTGGGAATAGAAAAATCGAGATCCCACCCCCATTTTCAAGGAAAGAAGGCAGTTACATTTTATGATGTATGGTTCCAAAATGCTAGTCTACATTCAAATGCCAGAATTTGGGACAAGTTTTTACCACTTTATGATGAAAATTGGGAGAAGAAAGGCCATGTAATAAATTTTTATAAAGCCAAATTGATTTCATTTTAAAGACTGTTCTAAGATTATGTCCTTAACACTATCAAATATTAGGTGCCTGGGAGGCTCAGTGGGTTAAGCCTCGGCCTTCGGCTCAGGTCATGATCTCAGGGTCCTGGGATCGAGCCCCACATCGGGCTCTCTGCTCGGCGGGGAGCCGGCTTCCCCCTCTCTCTCTCTCTGCCTGCCTCTCTGCCTACCTCTCTGCCTACTTGTGATCTCTCTCTCTGTCAAATAAATTAAAAAAATCTTTTTTTAAAATACTATCAAATATCCTTTTGTTCAAGAAATTATGATAGCAAATGATTATATGTTTGTTTGTTTGTTTGTTTTACTATGCTTTTTTATGAGAATAAAAAGTCAGTAACATTATTTGGTTTCCAGGAATTTTTTGAAAGATTTTAATGATCTTTCAAAAAATTTTTCAAAAAAAATGAATGAAAGGGAAAAAAAAGATTTTTTTTTAAAATCGGTACATTCAACTTCTGCAACCTGAACCACTGTAATAACTGCTTTTCCAAGAACATGAACTATAGCAGTGATTAATTCTATGCTGAATTCAAACAACTGTTTTGAATTACCTATAAAGATATCAAGTTCACTGTTAATCTATAGTAATATTACCTTTTATTTTAAAAAATATGTTGCAAACAAGATGGGATCAGGAGGGAGACAAACCATAAGAGACTCAATCTGACAACACAAACTGAGGGTT